>NC_053451.1:15297754-15897754 GCF_015227805.2 Hirundo rustica | reverse complement strand
TTGCCCCTAAGTGGATGTCTCCTAGAACATGTTTAACAAAAGAGCAGTTATAGATCCACTTCAAGTTAACACATGTTGATTTTTTCTACAGGTACTCTTTATATTCCCACCTGGTAACATGTAGCTCAAGTAACACAGATCGCTTGTCTACCTCGTAATAACATCAACTGCACTGAGTCAATGAGCCAAAACAACACTCAAATCTTACAGTATTTCTAAAGAAAAGCAAAATTTTGCTAATTACTCACACCTTCACCACTACTGCTCCAGCTCCTGTACAATCAAAGTCATCACTTGCAAGAGGGAAAAGGGGCACAGAGCTGGTTTGACAGAGATTGCTAAATGCTTAGGCAGAACCTAGTGTTCCTCGCTTAAAATTCATGCTCTCCAAAATTAAAATGTATGGCAAATGCTCAGTAAACCAAAAGCCAACTATCAGCAAACAGGAAAAAGCAAGTTAGGTGAAAGAAGGATGCAGTGGGGAAGAGAATATTCCACCACTTTTGAAAATACACCTCATGTTATATCCACATTTGCACCCCACCTCGCCAAGAGAAGGGGAGGACACCCCAGCTGCTCCGGCCTCACGAGGTGCCCAAGTTTAACATCGATTTTCAGGGTGTTATTCCTGCGGTAACTCCCACCTTTAGTCTGCTCCAGATTCTCTGTAGGCGCAGAAGTAGTTTCCTGGGAGAGGAAATACCACCTGACTCCCCTGGGAGAGAGGCACGGACCCCTAGCCCCGTGCATCCTCTTGCCTTCCTACCAGCCTAAGAGAAAGATGTTCAAACTCCCCCCTGCCTCAGGGACACCCCTTCCATCAGCTTGGGGACTCTACCTCAGCTACCCTCAGACCTCGGGGAAGCCCCCCTGATACCTCATGGACTAGCTGTCCGCCACTTTACCTCAGAGCACCCCACACCCCAGGGAGCACCCCTATTCAGCCGAGAGAGCAACCCCTGTACGCCTCAGGGAGCACCCCTCAGTTCAGGAAACATCTCCCTTCACCCCAGAACAACCCATACCTCAGTGAGCACGCCTCTATGTGCACCTCAGGGCATCCCACACCTAAAAGAGCACACCCCCCTCATCTCAAAACACCCCACACTTCAGGGGACACCCCCGATTCACCTCAGGACATCCTCCTCCGCCTCAGCCCCCTCCGAGACCCGCCCCGAGGCCGCGCCGTACCTGCTGCGAAGGAAGTTCCACATGAAGGGCGCGGGCGGCGGAGCCGGGCGGTAGTGCGGCGGGACCAGCAGCCATCCTGACGTAGGGTCCCCGCTGCACTCCCCCAAGGCCGCCGGGCGCGCAGGGGTTAATGGTGGCAGCAACGCCGAGTCGGCGGCCCGCTACGGAGCCATATTACCGCAGTGCCGGGGGGTGGGCGAAGCACCGCCTCCCGCACGCCCATTGGTCTTCGAGCCGCAGGGGCGGGAGCCCGCCCGCCTTCTCGAGATACGACTGGTTTGATCTGACGCCAATCAACGCCCCTCCCCTCTGACCCTGTCAAACCGCTGGAACGCGCGCCGGCGTCGATTAGAGCGCCCGCTTCCGGAAGGCGGGACGGCGCCCAATCACCGGCGTTGATTGGAGAAGATGGAATTTGATTGACAGCAGGCCCTCCGTCACGTGTGCGGGAGCTGTTGTCATCACGTGGTGGGACGGAAAATAGTTCAGCGGAGGGGACGGGGAGGGGCGGTCGCCATGGCAGCGGAGGGGCTGCGAGGCTGGGCCCGGAGCTCAGGATCGGCAGTGGCGTCATCCTCTCCACCTCCTTCAAGTCACTCCAACCTGCCCCACGTCATATCCACCTGCCCCATGTGACATCTGCTCCACAGCGGGCCAGCCTGTCCCGTATCACGTCCATCTCTGTCATGTCAATATAAAAAAAGACTGTAGGCTATTGTAGAGGGTCTAAAGGAGAGCCATGAGGACGGCGAAGGGTCTGAAGAGCCTTATAAGGAGCAACTGAGCTCACTTTTGTTCAACCTGGAGAAGAGACTGAACAATGAGAGTAGACCTCATTGAGGTCTTCAGTATCCTCGGGAGGAGAAGCAGAGGGCATGTACCAATCTCTTAACTCTTGTGACCAGTGACATGACCTGAAGGAATGGCCTGAAGCTGAGTTGGGGAAGGTGGATATTAGAAAAAGGTTCTTCATCCAGAGGGTGGTTGAGCACTGGAACAGGCTCCCCAGGAAAGTAGTCACAGCACCAAGTCTGACAGAGCTCAAGAACCATTTGGACAATGCGCTCAGGCACATGGTGGAATTGTTGTAGTGTCCTGCACATGGCCAGGAATTGGACTTGATGATCCTGATGAGTACCTTCCAACTCAGCTTGTTTCATGATTCTATGAACCTTCCCCATATCACATCCACTTGCCTCACAGCACACCAACCTTCTCCACAGCACATCCACCTGCCTCATGTCACCCGAACCTGCCTCATATCATCTCAACCTGCCCAACAACAGACCAGTCTGCCCCACATTGTGCCAAGCAACCCAGGATCAGACAAACCCATCCCACGTCACATGGACCCATGCCATTCTATGCCAAGTCATCCCACATCAGGCCAACTCACATCACCAACCGTGATGCCTACACACACCAAAGCCCAATGCAACCATCCCCTCAGCACCCACCTCTATCCCATCTCACCCAGGCAACATCCATCCTGAGCAGAGGGGGGACCATTTCCACCTGGAACAGCACCATCCACATGTACCGTGTAGCTCTTGGAGCACCAGTCCTGTCTCTGTGCCCCACCAGGGCCAAACAACCCAACAGCATTCTGCAGCACCTGCCTGGAGTGGGTGGTCATAGTTGAGATACTCATCCCCAAAGCACTGCCAGGGACTATCAGAAACTGAGCCAAAATACCTGTCCCCACACTGCTGGGAGCACCAGTCCTACCATCCCTGCAGCGGAACTGGGAATGCCTGTCCCTAGTGCATGCCACTGGGAATGCCTGTTCCCACTGGATTGGACAGCTCTGAGAGGGTTGAGTGTGCTGTGCAGTGCTGGAAAACCCCAATCTCTGCTCCTCCAGTCCTCCTGTCGTCAGCACCATACATCTCCCACACCATGGAGACCATTCTGCTGGAAGACCAGTAAGCCTTCATTCACAGTATTCCTGGGTTTGTAATGTCCATGCTGTGGTGAGGTGTTATAACAATGGTGTCTTCAGCGATTATTTTGGTCTAGGGTACTCAAAAGTGAACTTGTTAAAAACAGGAAGTAAAATGAAAACTGGAACAGAAAATCAAGTTTTCTGGGGTTCGATGGCCGTCCTTGTGGCATGAAGTCATCCTCTTCCATCCTGCTCCTTCCTTTGCAGCTGCTTACCATGGTCTTTTCTCCAAAATGCTTCCTAGTTGAAATGGGAATGCTAAACTCTTCTCCTGGGCTATTCCCTGGTTTATTTCATAGTAACACATCTATATGGACTTCCCCCCCTGCCCCCCTCCCCCATTTGTTTGATTCTACATGTAGGCATCAAATAAATTCAATACCTCAAGCTTATGTTTTGGACATCGTTGAGTCTGGCATTGTGTGTGAGTTCTGAATGCTGCTGTCTCTGATCAAGAAAATTAATTTAAAACAGTGGCCTTTTTTGGAAGATTTTCTGGGAACAAGTGTGTCTTCATTTTTTCCTTCTGATTAAAAAAAAAAAACCAAAAACAAAACAAAGCAAAACAAAACAAAACAAAAAAACACCACAAACCCCCCCCCCCCCACCACCTGTCTGTTTCAGTATTTTCTATAGCCAGTGTTTTCAAGCACCTAGACTCCTTAGATCAGGAAGTTCAAACGTAGTCATTTTGGACCTGTTGTATCAGTTTGATTCACGTCCTGGTTTCTGGTTCATTACTACGTGCACTCTCCTTCATTTTCAGCATTCCATCTTCACCTTGGATGACTGCAACTTGATTTTTAGGATGAAATTTGGGGGGTCTCTTTGCTCTAGGTGTGACAAATGCATTCAGAATGACAATCTTGAATAAATTTTGAGAATGCTTTCTGCCTTTGAGACTCTTGATATGTTTCCTCCAGAGAGCAAAACTCTAGCTTAGACTTAGATAAAAAATCAGAGAAAATCACAGCTGTAAGAACAGGTTTTCCCGAGATATATCACTAAAAACAATTTACAGAAGTAGCGTGAAGCTGCCACTGCTTGTTTACCCAAAATATAAAAAAATCCAAAACATCCTTTAAAAAACAAGAAAGTCCATCCTCAGATGAAACATGATGTTTCTGAGACTGATTTTCCCCCACTTCTTCACCTTCTCCTTCTATAAAAAGTATGTTATCAACATTACTCTTATCCTAAATCCAAAACAGAACCACATACCAGCTTACTAAGGAGAAAATTAACTCTATCCCAGAGAACACCAAGACACTAATTTACATAGATTTGCTGAATTTAAAGTCCATATGTCATTACCATAGCAGGATTTTCCTACTTTTCTTCTTTTCCACAGGAACAGCCTGTGATGATAAAATAGTTATGTTTAGAAAAGTCAAATGATTTACTTACCATAGCAGTTCATTTGCCATGTATATGGAGATTGCGTTTGCTGCTTGATGTAGACTGAGAGCTCTAACCCACAATTCAGGGACTAAGTAAAATATCACCCAGAGAAGAATTCAAATATGACCCCAAAACCCATGTGGATTCACTACTGATTTTGTAGCATTGGAACTCATACAGCTGGCATATTTACAACAGCAAAAAGTCCTGGCAGATTTACAACTCACACTAGCTCAAGCTTTGGCCTAATTCTAAATTTCAGATTTATTTTTGGGTTTTGTTATGTCAGCATGAAAAAGAACCATTTCCAAGGGCATTATAAAATGAGACTTTTGTAGGGTTAAGGTTTCAGATTTACCTCTTATTTTCACGAGTTTTGAGGTTTAGTACCTGTCTTGTAGTTCACCACAATGACCATTCAACATGATGACAGCCATTTAATAACCCAGATTGTTCCTGAATCATAGGGTTTACAATAATTAGTTCCTTAATTAGGATTGTTGGATTATTTTGAGCAGAGTATTTGCAAGCTTCAGCTGTAGAGTGGCTTTCTTTTGTCCCTAATTATGAACAGTCACTGGAGGCAGTAATGATGGAGTGGTACTGCTCAACTCACACATGTATATGGCCTTACATAGGACCCTGAGTAATTTACTGATGCCCTAGGAAACTGTCATATGAATTTTTTAACCAAATCAAAAGGCTGTCATTATCTGTATCATTCTGAATGATACAGTATAACCTATGTTATACTGTTTTGATCACAGTATAACCTTTATTATGTCCCCATGGGTGTTCCTGCAGTGTGTTATCATAAAAGATGAAGTTCCTGTGGCTACAGCAAGTGCAGTAGGCACATGACTCAGCTTGGGCAGATGGCGAGGTTATGGATGTGGGATGCGCATCCATAACCTTGCCATCTGCCCAACCTGAGTGGTGTGTCTACTGTGTAGAGGGAAAGGGATGGTGTCAAGAGGGATCTGGACAAGCTGGAGAGGTGGATCTGTGTGAACCTTGCGAAGTTCAACCAGACCAAGCCCAAGGTTCTACACCTGGGTCAGGGCAATCCCAAGCATGAACACAGGCTGGGCAAAGAATGAACAGGGAGCAGCCCTGGGGAGAAGAATTTGAGAGTTTTGATGGATGAGAAGCTCAACAGGATTGACCATGAGCACTGAGAACCCAGAAGCCCCCATAAGCTGAGCTGATCCCACAGCAAGGACAGTAGGGGAGGGAGGATTCTGCCCCTCTGTCCTGCTTAGGTGAGACGCCGCCCGCAGTGTTGCATCCAGCTCTGGTGTCCAACATCAGAAGGACATGGACCTACTGGAGCAAGTTCAGAGGAGGCCATGGAGATGCTCCAAGTAAGGGCTGGAGCACCTCTGCTCTCGTGACAGGTTAGGAGAGCCCAGGATGTTCAGCCTGGAGAAGAGAAGGCTCCAGGGAGACAGACCCCTTGCCAGTGCCTAAAGGATCTTCAAGAGAGCTGAGGAGGGACTTTGGACAGGGACCTGGAATGACAGAATGATCCTAGTGGATGCTTTCCAACTCAGAACATTCTGTGACACTGTGAGTCTGTGACAAGGGGAATGACCTCACACTGACAGAAAGCAGGGTTAAATTAGATATTTCAAAGAAAATTTTCCCTGTGAGAGTGGTGAGGCCCTGGCACAGTGCCGCAGGGCTCAGAGATGGGCCTTCAAAGGAGGGGTGCAAAAAGTAGTCCAAGCAAGAAGACCAAGGAAAAAGAAGTCGGAGTTGAAGTCATTGAAGTCCAAACAAAAAAGGGGTTGAAGTAATTTGTTTTCCTCTCAGTTCACTCTTATATACTGTGGCAGCTCTATGCAGTTGCAGCTCTAAGCAGTCACATCCTTACGCAAGAATTTCCTACTAGTTACAGAATTAGTCTATTGTTTGCATTACTTGGCAGCCTTACAAAACTACATAGTTTCAAAAACCTTGATACCTGCATATGCTGTACTTTCCCAGTTCTTCTCGTATCTGTGGTCGCTTATCCCACGGCCTGTATAGCACCAAGGCCAGGATATCATTAAATTCCATTGTGCTCTGTTTTGTCCCCCATTTGTTTTCCCATAGCACAGGCTGCCCAGAGAAGTTGTGGCTGCCCCATCCCTGGAAGTGTTCATGGTCAGGTTTGATGGGGCTTGGAGCAACCGGGTGTAGTATAAAGTGTCTTTGTACACGGCAGGGGGCAGGAACTAGATAAGCTTTAATGTCCCTTTCAATCTAAGCCAGTCTGTAATTCTGTGATCTTTAGTTTTCTTCAGGTGAATCCAACAGTCAATGACATCACCAGATTAGTGACTCGGTCTTGTGTTTATGTGTTGTTGTCTTGGTTTTGAAAGACAGTTGTCTGCCAAGGAAAGCTAGAGCTTCTCTTGGAATGGAGAATGTAAACCCCCTTCCCTCCAAATTATAATAATTTTGCAATTAGGGGCTTTCAGACAAAGGTATGGGAATAGGAGTAACAGTCCTTTATTAGGAATATTTAAAAAAAAAATAAAAAAAAGGAAAATAAAAATGTAGTAGTACAAAAAAATAAGCAAGGAAGCAAACAAAAATCCTGGAAAAGACCCTGACAGAGTCAGGGATACAGCCTGGCACCCTGGTGGTCAGGGTGTTAGAGGCAGTCCAAATAAGTCCTCCTGGAGTAACAGATGTGGTTCTGGGGAGTAGAGATGGTCCTGTAGAAAGTCCAGTGGTGACAAGATGGGTCCAGTCTTCCTCTGGGAATCCAGTGGAAAAACAGGATACCTTGTGTTCTTCAGTCCCAGTTTTTATCCAGCTAGGAACAGCTGGCTCCTCCCCCACTGTGTGGAGCATCTCACCATGGGATGATGGAATGTGTCATGCCATTGGTGGGCCCTAATGGCCCATTATCAGAAGATGTTCCCCTGGAGGATGGAGGGGTGGTGAAAGAGATGAGAAACACTGCCCCACCTGGATTTAATGGCTGGGCCATTATCAGAAGGCATCTGCCCCCCTCCACCCCAGAGTTACAAGAGGAGGATGAAACGTCTCCCAAAAACCAGTTTTCAACAGATGAAATAGAATACACATTTTTAGGTTACATAATCCAATACAGGCATGTCTTCTGGGTTTGGGTTTTTTTGGAATTTGTTTTTTTGTTTGTTTTTTGGGGGGGATTGGGTTTTTTGGGGTTTCATTTTGTTGGGTTTGTTTTGTTGTTTGTTTTTTTGTTTTGTTTTTTGGAATGCAAAGACAGAAGATAATTAAAATTACTACTAACAGAATTCCGAAAAACAATTTTAACAAAATCTGGTAAAGACTCTTGCAGAATGGCGTGTATTTTTGAAAAACCTCTGGAGAAAGCTGGATGAAATGCCAGTGAGGAATTGTCAGAAATTACATCCGAATATTTATTTGCCATTTCTGGAAGCACTACTTTATCACTGGTCTTTTTGCACTGAAGTTGAGACACATGGACTCATGTCCTTCTGAATGACATGTGGTGGAGAGATACCACCTGCAAGTTATTACAGGTATTACTTAATAGACTTTATCACAAATTTTGGCATGGTAGAACCTTTGGGAAGGGAAGAAATCACTTTGTGGCTAACAGTAATTCCTATTTCTGCCACAGATCAGGTCCAATATGCTTCTTAATGGGGTATGAGATCATTGCAACATCACTCCAATGAGACAACATACTTCACTGATGGGTAGAAGGATACCAAATGCAGAGCAAAATACTAGAAATTTGTGAGCTGTTTAAAGAGAAAAAAGGACAAATTCTGCACTGAATGCATATTAAATAATGTATTTTGCAGCCACAGATGTGGGGTTAAAAGAGTTTGTTCAGCTTCGCTTTGGGAGGGATCAGTCTCAAGCAATAGCAACTGAAACAAGAGACTGGTTTCAAGGGCATTGAACTTTGCATCTGTCTGTGTCCAAGGTATTTCTTAGGGTCTGTATTTCTAGCTGCAGCTGAATATGTTTGCTTCCTTCAGAGATTATTTTGAACTGCGGTAAGGCATTTGCAGATACCTAAGGTGGTTTGGTCGTCCCTAGGCAATGTATCAGAAGCTCACAGTGAAAAGCATAGTAAAGATCAGATCTTTTCAATGTGGAGGCCCTTGGTTTTAAATCAACAGTAATATAAGTTTTTAATGCAATAAACTCCAAGTGGGGGTATATTAATCTGCATCTGGCCATTGTTTGCACTTTACCATCACCATCAGCTGCATAAATGGGGGGGGGGGGGGTGGGGGTGGGTGGGTATTAAAACTGACTTAATTAATTTATCATAAGTTTCCTGAGTGTCCCATGATAGATAAACCCCACCTCAGACAGAGACATTTCATCATGTTTTTGACACACCATCAAGCTGTTTAGTTCACATAAAGTGCAGAGAGGAGATCCACTTTCAGAAGACACTTTCAAGTCAGCTCATAGCCATTAGATAACTTTCATGCAGGACACAGAAGAGGACTCCTGGTGCTTTGGAGGACAAATGATGCTTAGAATATCTGTTACTCTCCTGGTGCTTAGAAGGGCTATTATTTACACATGAAAAACTTCCTTCTCCGACTCCATATTTTAAATATATATTGTGAATGAGATAGGGAACATAGTGAAAGGATTAGAGCACAAGTGTGACAAGGAGCATCTGAAGGAGCTGGGGGGGCTCAGCCTGGAGAAAATGAGGCTTGGGTGGGCCCTTCTCCCTCTCTACAACTTCCTGACAGGAGGATGGAGCCAGGTGAGAGTCAGGCTCTTCTCCCAGGCAAGAAGGGACAGGACAAGAGGAAATGGCCTCAAGTTGTGTGAGAGGAGGTTTAGGTTAAATATTGCAAGAATTTTTGCATGGAAATGGTCATCCAGCACTGGAGCAGTTTGTCTAGGCCAGTGGTAGAGTCCCCATTGCTGGCAGGATTTAACAGGTGCATGGATGTGGCACTTGGAAGTATGAATTAGTGATGGGCTGGGTAGTGCTGGGGAAACAGTTGGGCTCAATGGTCTCAAAGGCTTTAAAACCTAAATGATTCTGTAATTCTATGAAACTAAATAAATTTTAAATGAGAAGGCATTTAAATTAAGAAGAACAGCACATGGGGTCCATCACACCCATCCACCTCAAAGTGGTTGCTATCACTGGGGACAACATTAAAAGCCCATATAAATCAAACAGAAGATGCTTTCTTATTTCAGTGGTTAGATCAAGGCCAAAGGCTAGTAGTTCACAACTGAATAAGCACTGGGACTGCAGGCTGCTGCAAGGACTGTCTTCCAAAGCAAAATTCCTAAGCTTCCATGTAAGTACAGTCATAAAATATCCCCTGGTACGTTACCAAAAGTCCTTGAAGGAAACTTATTTCTGAATTCTGCTTGAAATAAAGTCCCTCCTGTTACTGCACCTGCATTTTCATCTTGCAGAGGTGGTGATGTGATTTTATTGCTTAATCTGATGTGTCATAGTTGTGCTTTCCACTCTTGAAGTCTATGGGAAAAGTAAATCCTTCTTTGGAATATTTATAGAGACCTTTAAGGCCCTTCGAATGAAAAGTTTCTGCAGGATGATCCATTGATGAAAGCTAAATATACGTAAGACAAAAAAATCAGTATGTCCATTGAATTGGAGCCTACTGGCTGTTAAGCCTCCCCAGGACAGCATTTGCACCAAAACTTTGTACTTTCATTGGCTATAAGCATCTCCTGGACACTATAATGCCATTATACGAAAATATCAAGACTTTCTTGATATTTGATACTTATAAGGTATCATTTATAGGTCACAATATTCTGACTGGCTCTTCACTGATAAAACCTTTACATCCATTTAGAAAGAACTTGGGATATCCAAACCTTCTGATATGACAAGGAAGAAGAATGGATTGGTACTATGGTTGCTGATGCTCTACAGCCTATTTGCATAAAGGTATAGAATCACAGACTCATTTAGGTTGGAAAAGACCTCTCAGATCTTCAAGCTCAACCACTCCCAAGATTTCATGCAATGGCAGCATGAGTTTTTGGCACAGAGGCTAATATTGGCTCAGTCAAATGTGGCAGGACAGCCAAAAACTATTGGGGGGAAAAACTCCCAATGTATGATTAGTGAGAAGTGTGGATCAGATCTAAGATAAATCCGGGAACCAGTAAATAATCAGACCATGGATAGAGTTCCAATTCCCACCAGGCTTACTTTATGGCCTTTTGGAGCCTGTTAAAACATCTGCATCCCCAAAAACCCCATCTGAGAGAAAATAAGATAACCACAAAACAAAATAAAGAAATCCCTACATTGGCTTTTTTTTTTTTTTTTTTTTTTTTTTTTTTTTTTTTTTCTTTCCCTGCCTTTTCAGCTGACTAACATGGTCTCTTGAATCACTATCAGAAACAGACATGAAAATGCCTATTTTTGTGATAGTATGTATTTTTCCGTAAACGAAAAATCTTCATTTATCCAAGCTGTTGCCAAACAGAACCATTTTCAAGGGGATCATTTTACAGCATGAAGCTTTGAGAATGTGCCCTGTACAAAAATAATTTGTTATTCCTTGTGGTACTGCTGCTTTGGCTAAATTGACAAAAATTTATTCAGAGGGTGATGCATCCATTTCTGGTCTGTGCCTTCTCCTCAAAAAAGGCTGTTACAATCTGGATGAGTGATTTCTTGGCATTGCTACTTTGCATTTCCCCAAAATGCTTGGGGGCTTTGTTACATGATCATGGAGTTACTGACAGGCACCTCATGGGGGCAGCATGTGCTCTCGGTTTCTTTTTTCAATCTCCTTCATTAGACCGCGCTCTGTTTCCGCATTGAATTAAAAAAAAAAAAAAAAAAAGCTGTGTACACACTACAAACAGCATCATTCTGCTTATGCTATGTTAATTAACGAGGGGCTCAAAGCAAGCTGGTGAACATCCCACCTTTATAGCTGGTGCTATGGGAAATAATGCTGCCCTGCTTCACAGAGAGGGAAAAAAATAGCTGAGCAAACCCACGGAATCATAAAGGTTGGAAAAGCCCCCTAAGACCATTAAGTCCAACCATTCCATACCAAGCCTACTACTAACCCATGTCCCCAAGTGCCACATCCACGCATCTGTTAAATTCCTCCAGGGATGGAGACTCTGCCACTGCCCTGGGCAGCCTGTTCAAATGCCTGACTGGCCTCTCAGTGAAGAAATTTTCCCTAATATACTATGTAAACCTTTCCTGGTGCAACTTAAGGACATTTCCTCTTATCCTGTCCCTTGTCCCCTGAGAGCAGAGCCCAACCCTCACCTAACTTCACTCTCTACTCTCAGGGAGTTGTAGCGTGAGAAAGTCCCCTCCAGGCTTCCTTTCCTCCACACTGAACCACACACAGCTCCCTCAGCCACTTCTGGCACTCCAGCCCCTTCCCCAGCTCCATTCCATTCTGTGGACATACTCCTGCCCCTCAATGTCCCTCCTGTCGTGAAGGGCTCAAAACTGAACCCAGAATTTATGTAACATGCTCAGGCTGCCCTATGGCTGGCAGTCAAGGAAGGGATAAATCACTGCAGGTGGCCCGCATCCAACTGCAATGTCTTTTCCATAAACTGTCGTGTACCCTTTTGTTATGTTTACCAGAGGGAGAGCTCTGATTTGAGGCAAAGGCAACAAAATAGGACAGTAGCTATGTATAAACACATGAGGAAAATGTGGTCAAGGCGGAAAGTCCCTTCTTCCAGCCTGTAATGTGGGACAGATCTAAGAGGATTCTTGCAAGTATAATGAGGAATGTTAGGAGGACAGGAAGATCTTAAAGAACCAGAGGAGTACAAATGTACTTCATATATCAAGTTAAACAAAAGCAGAGGAAGGGGAAGTTGCTGAGCTAAAGGCAAGACAGGTCCACAGGAAAGCAAAGATGCTCATTTCTTAACAGATTGTAAGAACAGCTTTATTAGGGCTGGTCTATTGTGGACAGCAGCCTATCACAGCCAAGGGAAGTGACCTAGATAAGGCAGCTAGAGCATAGCAATTCGATCCCGATATTGTTCCAGCAACACGCAGCATAGCCGTAGAACCAAAGAATCACAGAACTGTCATGGCTGGAAAAGTCCTCTCTAAGGCTGAGTCCAACCATTAACCTGGCACTGCCAAGGCCACTGCTAACCCATTGTCCACGAGTGTCACATCCACAAACTTTTAGAACAGTTCTAGGGATCATAATTCTACCACTTCCCTGGGCAGACTCTTCTAATGCTTATCACCACAACGTCAGAGATGATAATTTTAACTCCTATTAGTGCTCAAGCTCATAGAATCACAGAATGGTTTGAATTTGGTTTGAATTAGAAGTGACCTTAAAGATCATCCAGTTCCACTCCCCTGCTATAGATGTTGCTGTGTATTATTTGGTTTCGTATTGTATTTCATTTTTATATTGGGTTTTGCAATGTTTTCTCCTGTACTCCCCTGTTCCCCTGGAAAATGTAACACCCCGAGGTTTGCCCCTGACCCTTTTCCCCGCCCATTCTCCCACACTGGAATGTAATCCAGCTCTGTTCCACTCCCACCTTATCCCTGATTGGGTAGGGGCTTGTCCCCGCCTTTGGCCCTTCCCCTGGATATAAGCCAGAAAAGTACTGAAAAATCTTGGCTCAGGGACAGGGAAGGGACTTGTGACCCAGGCAGGGGCAGGGCCACAGAAGAAAGGCTGAATAAAGCCCTGATTTCCCCCAGATCAAGTGCAGACCTTCCTTTGCCATCGATGGGGACCTGCTCTCTCTAAGGGAAAAGGTTCACAGCTGCTTCTGGGTTTTGGGGCCCTGAGGAAAAAAATCCTTCCAGCTGTGGTTTGTCTCTCAAGCTAGCCAAGGCAAAAACGGAGCTGGGGCTCCAAGAGAGAGAGAGACTAGCCACAATAAGAAGAGACACTTTCCACTAGACTAGATTGCTCCAAGACCCATCCAACCTGGCCCTGTTCACTTCCAGGCACAGGGCAGCCACAGCTCCTGCAGACAACCTGTGCCACAGTTTCACAAGGAAGAATTTCTTCCTAATAACCCTTCTAACCCTGTCCTTCTGCCACTTTGAAGCCATTGCCCCTTGTCCTGTCCCTCCGAGCCTTTGTCCAAGGCCCTTCTACAGCTCCCTGGGAGCCCCCTTTATGCACTGGCAGGGTCTCCCTGAAGCCTTCTCTTTTCCAGGCTGAACATCCTCACCTTTCCCAGTTTGTCTGCAGAGGGGACCTCCAGCCCTCACAGCCTGTATGTAGCCTCCTCTGGATTTGCCAGGTCTATGTCTTTGTGGGGACTCCAGAGCTGAAGGCAGCAGTGCAGGTGGGCCCTCACAAGCAAAGGGGCCAGATCACCTTCCCTGAGCTGCTGCCACACTGTAGGATCGGCCCAGGATGCATCCGGCTTTCTGAACACTGTTGTATGAGACAACCTGGGCTAGTTAGTACCTTGGGCATGAGCTGAGATCAGACAAAAATTCCCCTTCATACGCTGGTGATAGATTGCAAAAGAACAATGTTCAGTGTCAATCTCATGTTAGACTTTAATTAATAGTACTTCCAGCACAGCCAAGAATTTGGCAGAGCTGGTCCAACCTTGCAGTATGGAAAATCACAGGATATTAATTAGTATATCCCTTTTTGCAGGAATGGAGACATGTTTGAAGTAACTCTCTCCCCTCTCTGTGTTAAGGGTATTTTCAGTCTGCAGCTATGCTTTGATCTAAAACTTAATAATCAAAAACACTTCTTGGAAAAAGCTCTGCAAGAACTGACCTCCCCCAGTTCATGGAATCCTCAAAGTGGATTCCAGTGACTTGTCACAAGTAGTTGTAAGTGGTTTGGGCAGAGTTTTTCTTGCTACACATGTCCAGAGGAGCCACTGGAAACACCACCTTAACGTCAACTAGCAGGAAAGAGAGCTATAAATCAATCCTACTAGGGGTGAGGAAAAAGGGAAGCAAGCAGCACACCAGGTTTATCTTCCTGGGCAGGAGACTTTCAAATTCCATTGGCCAAGCCTGAAAAGGGCAAAGAGTAATTTTGGCTTTCACCTTGGAGAACAGCACTGTCAGGCTGTGAAAGTCAGCCAGCACTGATTGATTACTTCCATGGTTCACAGCCCCAAAACAACAGGTTGAACACCCCCTTTTTACTAAAAGAGCCCACATGAACTTTTCAGCACTATGAGCTATTTCTGGAGCACTTTGCACCTCTAGTAGTAGAAGTCTGGGGGCTCTGACAAGAATAATGAGAGTGGTTTGAGTTGGAAGTGACCGTAAAGCTCATCTCACTCCCCTGCCCTGGGGCAGGGACACCTTCCACTTAACCAGGTTGCTGGCCTGGAACACTTCCAAGGATGAGGCAGCAAGAGCTTCTTTAGGGCAGCCTGTACAAGGGCCTCTCCACCCTCAAAAGAAAGATTTTCTTCCCAATATCCAATCTAAATCTCTCCTCTGTTAGGTTTATTGCCTATTTATAGAAGTTATTATTTGGCCCTTGTCTTATCACTAAGCACTCTGTGCAGAAAGTCAATCTTTTTTATGCAGCACCCGTTTAAGTACTAAAAGGGGCTGGAAGGATTTCTTCACCTGAGACCAGGGATGCAATCTAACATTTTCTGTTCTAGGCAGCAACAAAACCCAAAGTAATCTGCTGTAAGGAGCTACAGGGCATGCACTTTCTGTGTCTGCTCAGTGAAGGAGGTCCACAGATGGAGGTGCCTCAGCTCCTTGTACACTCCCAGACAAAACCCCAACCTTAAACCACAAAGATTTGCTTAAACTATTCTGGCTGCCCTGTGCAGGGAGAATGCAGATGGTAGAACAGAATCATTAAGGTTGGAAAAGACTCTTAAGATCAAGTCTGACTCTTAACCTAGCTCTTGCAGGTCTACCACTACACACTTCCAGAGACAGTGATTTTGGTGTGAGTCTGCTTTTGTAGAGACAAACCATTTTTTCCCCCCCCACAGAAAAAAAGGCACAACTGCAATCATACAAACTGCTGCTGCAGCACTGCAACACTGAAGGGACCAAAGCAGCCCACTATTTTTGCCCAAGTTTATTTCTAGAAATCTGTACAAAAATTGATACTCTGTAATACAATAATCTATCAAATATGACAGATGAACATTTGTCTTTAGAGGCAAGATTCCAGGAATGTGAAGTACCATCCTCTTGCATGGAAGAAAGGCACATTTTAGAGCTCAAGATACACTCAACTGAATGGTTGAAAAGGCAGGTCAGACATGCAAGTAGTGCAGTGTTTCAGGTTCACACATAAACAAGTTGCGCTCTCAAGAAATCTCACTACAAGCAGTTTTAACATCGACGTAAACATGTTATAAATAATTTTAAAAGTAGCTTACTTTAGATCCTATGTGTGCAAAGGCTACTCCTTTACATTCACTGGATGGAGTAATTAGAAGCCATCTTCAGGCCAGAAGTTACTTGTAGATTTCCCCAAATACTTCTGGGATCCAGAGCATCAATAGTCCCACTGCATTTTCCCCCTGTGGGCTACCCCTAAAGGTCTGCAACACCAGGGCTACACAACTGCACCACCCCACTGCTCCTAGAGCTTATCCTTGGTATTTTGTGGCTAAGAAAAAGTCCTGTATTTCCAGCTACAAGCCTCTGTGCAAGCAGCACCTGGGACATACCTGCTTCTAAACTGACACTTCAAATACAGTGATGAATTTACAGCCACAAAATCATCCACTACGCTATGGATCAAGGTTCACCTGACTCTTCCCACTTGGTTTCCTGCACCATCCAGCATAGATGCCATTCCAGGGGGGTTGGCAGCCCAATTGTACTTCCAGAAAGGGTTTTTCCAAAGCAGAAATACCCTTGTGCTACATAAGCATGTCTCAACAGGGCTCTTGTGCAAAAGGCAAATATTTAACTCATCCAAATCCTCACAGCAACAGGGAGTTGTGCCTTTTTTTTTTTTTTTTTTTGTATAAAAAGATGTTTGTAATGGGATTTCTCTAAAACAAAGCCTTTCTTTATTGTTTTTTCAGGTGGTCTAGCAATGCTTTAAACACTTGCTTTGAAGGATACATACACCCACACATGCTTTCAAGTACACAATGACAACTTGGACTCCTGGAAAAGATGTGTTGGTTCTGGGAGGCAGTGCTGCTGAGCCAGTGTCTTCAGTTGACTTCCAAGACCTCAGTCTCCGGCAGGCCAAATTTGCTCTTGTATTTGTCAAAGAGTTTAATCAGGGAGTCCACATATATGCTATGGTAGAAGTCCACATCCTTCTGGGAGGGATTATCGATTTTGGGGATGGTGATGGGCTCTCCAACTGATAAAAAAGGGATAAATCCACATTAACTTAAAGGCTCCTACAACCTGGATATTTGTCTTCTATGGACACAGCTATGGTAATTCAGCACATCCATTCTGGCACAGCGCAGTTTGCCATTATAACAGAGGTTTGCCTGATTCCTTACAGTTTTACCAGGCTCTGAAGCACAATTGTCCCACAGCAAGGACACACATCACATCTGCAGCAATACCAGGTTTGCTTTAGCTACACAAATGCCTCTGCTGTTCCAGTTGGCTATGAAGCCCCCTTTTGTTCACAGCAGAGTGATAAACCCCTCCTCAATTAAGAGGAGCCAAGAGTTGGTTCTTATGTATTCCCCTATACACACACCACAAAAGCAAAGCTAAACCTTTTTTCCCCCCCTCCCTCAAATCCTCACTGCTTTGCACTAGAAGACTCAAGTACAAGTTATAGGGTTGTTTTTAATATTCAGCTGTCAGACATGAATCCCACTGGAGCATGGGGGGGCCAGGTTGCTTCTGACTTTAGCTATCCAAGGCCAAAGAAAGTAGAGCTACAGCCTTTCCCCCCCAAAAAAGAGCTCTCTTGCAAAATTGCCTGGAAGAGGAACATTGATTAAAGGCTTGTAACCTCTGGAAACTCTTCTAGCTCATTCTCAGTTTTGCTGGATAGTTTTATGCAGAAAGAAAAGCCATTTTATAGTCAAGACTCCAAGACCAAACTACAGCACGTGTACAGCACAGACTCAAGTATTCTGCTACCTAGAGGGGCACAAAGCATGTTTATACCAAAACCTTACCAACAGTAGTGATGGGCTTGGAGTAAGGTAACAACCCCCAGGTGTTGGAGGAGAAGAGGCCACGGCCATGAAATATGCATGGAGCAAAGCCAATGTGCTTCTGGAACTTCTTCTGAACCCATCTTCCCCAGGAACCCTCTTCAAAGATCACCTGCTTGTACACTTCATTCTCCCCAAAGGAGTAGACAGGAACCAAGTCCGCTCTAGAAAGACAGAGAGATTCAGGACCCCATCCCCTGGACTGCAGTTCATATGACAGCCCCACACTTGCTGCTGTGTGTTCTGCCAGGCTGCACAGTTGCCGGTACCATTGCCCAGAGCTTTTTTTGCAGCACAAGGTACTGACATAAGCCAGCCAGGCTTGGCATGACATAACAGATATACTCTGAAGGCATACAAGAGAATTGTACTGACAATGGCCTAGGGAGCATTGTGCAGTCAGGCATTGGACATGCCTCCATATGTACTCAGCTCCTATTTTTATGGCCATCTCCTTTCAGACACATGATGATCGGGGGCTGCACAGGTCATTATCCCATACTGACACTACCTTTCCTTGCCCTGGAAGCCTCCTGCTGTCCCAGGGATCCCCCTACCCCTGTGCCTTGCTCAGGGGCAGAAACCAAAGGACACTCATGTCTGATGCTCTGGGCAAACATCCACACAACACAGCAAAACTACAAAAAGGAGAATCCCTCCAAGGTATCAACTGCTTCAGGGAACAGAATCACAGAATGGTTTGGGCCGGAGCGGACCTTTAAAGGCCATCTAGTCCTATCCCCTTGCATTAAGCAGGGACGTCTTTGCCTAGACCAAGTTGTTCATATAAAAGCACCTTCCACTGGGTTTCCATAGTAGCAGTACTATGGTCCAGCATTGATGTTGCCCCTTACCCATGACGTAGAGCCAGTTTCACAAATCCCTTCCGATTCTTCAGCGTCACTGAGTTCTTCCCCGGGGTGCAGTTCAGGGACTCTGCTGCTCCTCCAACCACGATGATGATGGCATTGCCACTGCCGTTCTTGGACAAGATGTAGTCTATGCTGTCACGATTCACAGGACATATACCTGGATTAAGGAGACAGACACAGAGGTCACACTACGAGATTAGCTGGTGACTTCAGGACCTTCTCCTACTTACAGCACAAAGTTTATGCCTCAATGGCAGTTGAGGTGTCCAATCTCCCTGTGGTCAGAGGGTGGTGTTAGCAGGCAATGTATTCCTCAAGCAGTTCATAGACCTGGCAGCACTAGACTTGATCATAAACTCCACAAACATCAGCTCTCAAAAACTTGACTTTATCAAAAGATTTCAGCAAGGACTTTCTATGCCTAGTGATATCAAAGGCATTGGTGTCAGACATCCTCCTGCCATGTAAACTTTACAGTAGGATTTGGTTTACCTTTTGTGAGGAAGAAAGCAGTTGTGTTACTTTGATGGATGAGAGTCTGATTTTGACCAATTCCTCAGCAAAATTAGGTAGTGGAATAGATGTGGGAGAATACTTTAGTGATATAAAAAGAATAAATGCACAAACTTTTAAGATAGATCTGAAATAATATGAAGCTCTTGCAATTTACAGGACAAAGTGTCTACCTAAGTCCATACTCTGAGAAAAGTATCTGTGAAGGTCTTTGCCTCTATTCCACACTGGAAAGACCAGGACCTCCCTTCATGTTTAACAAGCAATCTCTGCCCTAAAGCACCTGTCCCCACTCCAGGGAAATGAAAACCCAGAGACAGCACCTGTAATTTCCTCTGTATCGCTTTAAAAATGTGAAGAAATTTGATGGTCTGCTCTTTAAACTCCTGCTTTTATACTACAATTGGTGTCCAAGCTTGCTCCTGCCTCACTTTTTTGGCCAGAAAAAGCCAAGGAGAAGTGGCATGCCATGACTTAGATTCCCATCACACACATCTGATCTGAGTACTTTAGGTCAATGCCCTATTACATTCATGGCCAAGAACTAAATGATGAACAGACCCTCCAGACTTAGACAAGACAAGTCTGCCAGCCATGATGTCTATCTGGCCATCAAGATCATCGCCTATCCCAGCTCCAGGTAAGAACAGAGCAGACCACACTTGAGACACATCAGCTGGAACTGAGGATGAAGAATTAAGTTTCCTTCAGCACAGCTACATCTCTCTGACTGCCCTTCCTTTGAAAGGCTCAGGCTATACTCACTGCTCCAACTATCAACTTTGTCCCATTCTCCACTCCAAGGCTCGTGCTGGCTACACAGGCCTGGCAACAGTTTTATGTTCAGCTCTTTCACACTTAGCAGGAGGAGACTACTGCTGCTCACAGCACCAAATAGTTCCTTCAGAAATTGCAATGAGACATGGAAATAAGTGGCAATAAATAAATTCTGCTCTTTAGCACATTTACACAGTATAGGGTTTTCTGGTCATCCCCTCATGCCTTATAGGATCCCTGCTGTACCTTAACCTCTAGTAGGCTGTAAAATTAAGAATTCGTACTAGCTGTAAACCAACTGTGTATTGGCACAGTGTTAGGGTTTGTTATAATTCCACCACAGAAAAAAGGATTGAGGGAATTACCAGCACTTTCCAAGTGATGTTAAGGCCTTTGTATCAGCACCCTTTAGTTCTAGTATAGGAAAGTGAATACAAATTATGGCTTTCAGAAGGTTAACTTCATGACACCTGTAGTCTTGCTTAGATCCTAGGAACTGAGGAAGCATAATTTTCCTCTGGTTTAAGCACAATGTTCATTGCTGACTTGGCTATCCCTGATGTTGCTAAAGCCTGTTCCCTCATTCCTTCCAAAATGGAGAAAGCAGCTCTGGCTGGCCACAAGACTTGTCTGCCTGTCATACTGAACGGATTGAAGATGTTTTTTTAAAATAACAAGGCTGCATGGAAACTTAAGCAACACAACTAAATTTACTGATGTGACAGACTGGAAAGGAAATCCCAACTTCTCACGTGCTGCTGTCCTGTGAATTCCCAAATTATGGACTTCACACAGCAACTAAGATCAGTACAGGAAGATAAAAAGCAGCTGGAGATACTGCCCTTTCCAGACAGGGACAACCACCTTTTCTATACCAGATCATTAGTTTTTCTCTCCCTCAATTAAGACAGTAATCTCAGAAACAGTAAATTCTAACAAGTCAGAGTCAGGTACATCTACTCCTATCATCTTCCCAGCCATGGTACTTATTAAGATATCTGTTTTAAAGTAATTTATTGATGAATCAGTTCCAGAAAGAGCAAACAGGTTGCTGGGTTGCTCAATTCACAGTCTTTAAGTGTTACTTCCTCACCTCTATCAAACTGACAGGTGTCCTCACTCCAAACTTTATTGGCATTTTAAACAGTGCTTCCTCTGCCCAGTCACAACTTATAAGCCCTCCAGCATTAAAATCCTGGCCTCCATTAAAACAGGCCTATTAATGTAATTCAGCGCACTTACATCACTGCATAATCTGTGATTCTTCTACAGGAATACATTCAGGGAAGGGGCTCTCTGAGCAGCTGATATCATGGCAATACTGCAGACTCTTTACCCCTGGCAGGCACCCAGCAGTGCGACTGGGTGGAGACAGCATCCACCATCACCACAAAACACAGATGTGTGACAAGTCAGGTGGCAGTGAGCCCAGGAACTGAGCTGGCCATGGTTACTCAGTATTTTCTTCGTGTATTTTCTCACAATAGCTAGGATAACTTGGTTCCATGTCTCCACCTTCCACAACTAGAGTTGTCAGATATCTTTACTATGCTTTTGGACAAGAGAAGCCTAGAGTTCAGGATGAACACAGAGGAGAAGCAGTCCTGCAGCCCAAACTAGTCATACTCACAGAATCACAGAATGGTTTGGGCTGGAAGGGACCTTAAAGACCATCCAGTTCCAACCCTCTTCCAGGGACAGGGACACCTTCCACTAGACAGGATTTCTCACATTTATTCACAGCTTCCTCTTGACAACTATATGAAAGCAATGTTTGGGTGATGCAACCAACAGGAAGTGGTTACATGAGCTTCCAACACAGCTTTTCACTTGAAAGAGGTGAAGACAGCTCAGAGCCAAGAACAGGAGCAGAAAAGGCACAGGGTGATTTCTCTTACCACCAGACATTAAGTAGTCCCTCAATATGGGCATCCTGAAGTTCCCAGCCAGAGTAGCAAGGTACGGTCGGATCCCAGGGAATTTCTGGCCGACACCCGTGGCCTCTGTGCTGAAGTTGCAAAAGGCACCCAAGCCCATGATGCCATGTGGATGGTACCCAAAAATGTAATTCCTGGTGGTCAGCAGATTGTGGGTTTTAACCAGCTAGGAAAGAAAAAAAAAAAAAAAAAAAAAAAAAAAGAGCTCGATTGAATATGGATATTTTCAGGTAGTAAATAAAAATGGGAGAAGCAAAAAAAAAGTCATATCCCCTAGGTTTTGTATCTCTTCCCAGCACGGAGGACAGTCTAAGAGCTCAATGGGCTCTCCTTGATTTCAGAGGCTCTGGTAGGAGCAGCCATTTAGACTTCAGTTTCCAGTGCAGAGGGAGCAGGATAAACAGGCTGATCTCAGACACAAGAAGCCTGCCAGCAAAGTAGGAATAGGGCATGCGTTGCTGCAGCCTGGGCCTTTTGCTTTTCTACTCCTTCCTAAGAAATTCTTACACACCTCTTGCCCAAACCAACCAAGTTCTTCAGTCCTGTAGCCACAGCCACACCTCCTTCCAGGCCCTCTCCCAGCACTTTAGTGGCTCACATCCCAGTATGAGGGGGAAAAAACAAACATCACTGTCTCATAGCAGAAGCAAGTTCACTTAATGCCTGAAAAAAAAGAACCAACCAGTTAATGGGCCTGTTGGCCACCTTCCAAGTGGGTAAGTGTGCAGAAGAGTGGTGACGACTGGGAACTATCCTTCCTTTTAAGAGGTTCTGCCCTGGCTTACATGCCAAAGGGGCAACAAGACACCTCAAGCATCTCTGATTCCTGCAGGGCATGCTCTAGGAGTTGTGATCATATTGTTCTCAGGCTGTGCAATATTCCTAACCATTTGCTCCTCTGTTTGCACAGCGTGGACTCTCCATAGTTGTCTTAGCTAGCACAACTCATTCCCTGGTACCACTACTGCCAGAAGGGGCTTTTTCAATGCTGTAGGTAGCAGCAGCATCCCATGGACACATGCAGTCTGAGGAAGCACACAGCACAAAACACAGCAGGGCTGCTGCATCATCCTATAAAAATAGAGATCAAATTTAATTTTTTTTCATATGTTAGAATAGTAGGTGTTGGAAGAGACCTTAAAGATCATCCAGTTCCAAACCTCTGCCATGGGCAGAGACACCTTCCTCTAGACCAGACTGCTCCAAGCCATCCTGGCCTTGAACACTTCCAGGGATGGGGCAGCCACAGCTTCTTTGGGCAACCTCTGCCAGGACCTCACTACCCTAAGAGTCTTCCTAATATCTAATCTAAACATCTCCTCTTTTCATGCTGCAACAGTGCCACTTTTTGCCAACTGCAACATCCCAGCAGCTCTCAGACCTACAAGCTGAAGCTTTGGCACCCTATCCCTCAAACTGCATACGCAAAGGCCACTCTGCATCAGGTCCCATAATTAAAAAAAAAACCCACAGATTTCCAAGATGTCACACCAGCATTACCCACTCCACTGCCTCAGACAAGAAGTGCTTTGGCACTACGCAAGTTCTTTCTGTTGGATCATGCTACGGGGAGTGGAAGTTCCATTGCGACACACTAAAGCAGCATGCTTAGAAACTTGATTCCCTCCTCCCCATCCTCAGCCTTGTCCCCAGATGAAGCTACAATTCCTGTGCTATTTAAAACAGCAGCTGTGATACAGGCATGATGCAGCAGCAGGTTCCACAAGTTGACTGGCCCTCTTCACAATTTCCTCTGGCTTTGATAATGTGTAGGGCTTCAGGAAAAGGGCACAGAAGCTTGTGGTTGTGACAGCTCTGCAGAGCCCCATTACCTATATCACACCAAGTCATCACTTCATTCCCTTTCTCTTCTTTTCCAATTAGTAGATGTCTTTGCTTTCACTTCCCAGGGTAGAAGGGCTGTCCCCTTGATCAGTTACAAGAAATGGGGTTCACAGACTAAAGACCAAAAACAAAATCTCCAGGAAAAAAGTAGTGATAGGGTAAGCAACCCCTCCATCTACCAGTTCTTGCTCAGATGAAGAGACTTCTACAACAGGCTGTCCAGGGAAGTGGTGGACTCCCCATTCCTGGAGGGAGTTAAAAGCTTTGTGGATGTGGTACCTGGGCACATAGGTTAGTGGTGGCCTTGGCATTTCTGGCAGAATGTTGGACTTTATGGTCTTAGGGGACTTTTCCAACCTAGACAATATTCTGACTTTTTAACTACAGGCCTGGTAGATACAGACATGGGGTCTGGCTGGACAAGCAGCAGACACTCCTTTCTTAAAGCCCCTGTCAGAGCAAGGTGGAGATTTCCAAGCCTCATCTCTCACCTACACCAAGCTCAGCTCCTTTTATAGGAAAGACAGCTGAAAGAGGGTTTGTCCTTGTCATTCTGGAGCACGAGGCATCTGCATGTTGAGCTTGGCAGAGCCACACGTATGAAAGATACACTGTTCTCCTGCTCCAGCCCCTCCACTGCATGCAAGGACATCCAGATCCCAGTGGAGCCCATTGCTTGGATACCTCACGGGAGCCCCAGCCAAGCTGCAGCCTTATCGCTGTGGCTGTTCTCCAAGAGCTCTTATGGAGCCATAGGGTTGGCAATACCCACGACAATCAATCACCCACACCACTACAGGACCTGGGCAAGGGCTATGCAGGGATCCAACTAACCAACAGCAAGGGAGAAGGGCTGAGATTTAGCATGGTATTCGTACATGTGTGCTTTTCCCCTGTTTGTCCCATGCAGGCTGCCACTGCCCCCTACACCTGTCCCACACCACAGGGGCTCATAGAAGGTAAACATGGAGGGTGCAGGTGAGGGTCAGTCTATTCTCCCAGGTACGAAGTGACAGAACAGGAGGACACAGACTTAAGTAGCTGTGTCAACCACAGGAGGTTTAGATTAGGTGTTAGAGAAAAATTACCCAAAAGGCACTGGAATAGTTGGACTCAATCTTCAAGGTCTTTTCCAACCTTAGTGATTCTATGTGTTCTTCCACCCAAGTCAAGCTAGAGAACCCAAGACCAACAGACATCAGACAGGGTTGGTCACTTCTCTGCAAGTGGAGGTCTTGAATCTGCTAATGCACAAACTCAGCCCAGGTAGGGTCTGACCTGCCAATACTTTCATCTTTCCATAGATTTAATCGAGAAGCAGAAATTTCTGAAGTAGTGTAAATCATGTATTTCTAGACTCAAGCACGGGTGTAGACAGTGAAGTGCACAAGATGGGGCTTTGGAACTAGAATGCATTTAAAGGTCTCTTTCAGCCCAAACCATTCTATGATTCCATGCCTCTCTTCAGGAGGCTGATCACTTACTGCTGGTTCTTTGAATCCCTCCCCTTGAGAAGAAAACAGTGCTAGTAGGTTGCCCCAAGGAATTGCTGTAGCTGTCACTGAACAACAGTATTGTAACTCTGTTCTGAACCTCCAACTAGTTTTTCCTTTTGCCTTCAAGGTCTTCTCCAGTCCCACAGAGCTCTTTGGAGTACTGGTGCTCTCATGATAAGGCAGAGCCAGCACATCCTTGCTGCATCTCAGCCAGACAACCAGTACTGGGAGTGAAGCTGAACCTTTACCCCCTTGCACTAACACACCTGTTCCCAGCTGCTGTTAGAGACCAAACCTGTTTCTCTGGAAGCAAAGTCCATCCACCTGTCTAATAATAACAGATTTCTTTACACAGAACTAAGCCAACCTATAGAAGTAAGCCAGTGCAATAGTGCAAAGAAAACAAGTGTTAATATTTGAGTGCCAGATACCGCTTAAGAACCATATTGCCAATTTTATTTTTAGGAACAGTGGCATCCAGTAGTGGAGAAAGAGGACTGCAGAATCACTGCTGCTCAGCACCAGGTGCCAAAGAGCAGGAAAAAAAGAATCAATTGCTTGGGTGGGAGCTGAGCAGCACTGACTATGGAAGCATGCAGAGAGCGGAAAACCAGAGCTCATCCTGCAGGATCCAAGCAACAGGTCTCGTGAGCATGTAAGCTTGCAAAACAACCCAAGAACCGCACTTAGCCACATCACACACAACAACATATGGAAGAAATTATCTTACCTTCCCAGCAATGCAAGCCAGGACCTGAAGACCCCCCGCCCCCACCAGGCTCCCAGTATTATATATGTCACAAATTCACAGAATGGCTTGGGTTGGAAAGAACATTAAAGCTCAGCTTGTTCTAACCCCCTGAGCTGGAATGCCTTTCACTACACTAGGTTAGGACATAGCAATCAAACCCTTCTATTTCCATTCTGTAACTCATGTACAACAATTAAGGAGGAGCTTTGCCAAGAAGCTAGCCAAAACACAGAATACAAGACAAATTGAGGGGAAAACCAAAAAAAGACACTTTTGGCAGCAGTTCCTGCTCTGGCCAGATGCCCACTCTCCCACTGCAGTGAGCAGGTCTCCCTGCACACACCTGAAGTGCTCACAGTCTGACAAAGTGAGCCAAAGGGCTGAAGCCCTGGCTACTTGGCATCCTATTGCACATGGAGACGTTCACATGCTCAGGTGACATCTTCTTTACCTACACAAAACCTTTAGATCATGCTGGCACTCCCAGTACAACATCCTCAGAACAGAAGTAAGTGCTTAGGAGGCTGCTGCGATCAACAGCATGAGATGGAATATGCAGATAATGTCTGCCCCAGTCCAGTCCCAAGGGCTTGGGCCTCACCTGTCACTTCACTGGAACATTCCTCAGCTGCTTTATGCACTGCTTAGCCTAAAACACTATTTACAAGGCCAGCCATTAAACAGCAGACAAACTTAAGTTTCTAGTGCCCTGAAATAGCTTACTACTGTCAGAGCAGCTGCATGATGTCCCAGAGAATGTGGTCAGCCACTGCTCATGCTGAGTAACTGAGCCAGATTCAGGCTGCTTTCCAAATCCACCTGGTATTACAAAACATGACCTCACATCTCCAGGTGTGGGTACAATAGTCCTGGTGTTTCAGGCTGGGAGGCAGTGCTGACTCCAGTGAGACCGGCCTAATCAGCACAAACATCGGAACAGAGCTTGCTTCTCATACAGCTGCTCTAACACTGCAAGACAAATAGGAAGAAATTCTTCCCTGCGCGGGTGGTGAGGCCCTGGCACAAGCTGCCCAAAGAAGCTGTAGCTGCCCCATCCCTGGAAGTGTTCAAGGCCAGGCTACACAGGGCGTGAAGCAGCCTGGTCTAATGGCAGCCTGACCATGGCAGGGGGGTGGAATGAAATGAGCTTTAAGATCCCTTCTAACTGTATTGTGATTCTATGAATTAAACCTGAGCTGAGAGCCCAACACAGCTTGTACCCGTGCAGGTATGGATACAGCTACCACAGCTACATGCAGACTTTGCTGGAGCCAAGTTCAGCATTACAAGTGCCACCAGTGTGACCGTCACCGGTGTGATCTGTCCTTGCAGTGCTCAGCCGACACATGGCACACGATGAGAGGCAGCAGAGGACTGCCCTGACAAACCATAAGCCTGGGACACAATCCAAGCCCTGCTGAGCCATTACACAGTTAAGGGTCCAGTAAAAAGGTTGGTTGCAGAGAGAACATTTAAACAAGTGATCATCTGTAGACCCATCTTCCTCTTGGCCAAGAACAGGTAACTAGTTTAACCCAGGAGTTCCCATGCTCTTAGCAAGCCCAAGGCATTCTGGTTCTTGGTACCATTCCATATATCCAGAGATATTATTCATGCTGATACATTGTTCACGTGTCAGTCCCCTAACTGCAGAAAACCACGTCTAGCAGCCATCACTGTAGCAGCTTTTACCAACCCTGCAGCCAGCTGGCTG
The DNA here is from genome assembly GCF_015227805.2 of Hirundo rustica. Taxonomy (NCBI): domain Eukaryota; kingdom Metazoa; phylum Chordata; class Aves; order Passeriformes; family Hirundinidae; genus Hirundo; species Hirundo rustica. Next base: position 15,870,196 of record NC_053451.1, on the reverse strand, counting down.
CCCCAAAACACATGCAGGAGTCATCTCCCAGCTGTCAGCCCTGCTGTTCTGCCCTTCGCATGTGAATTACCAGTGGACTCCATAAACTTTGCACAACTCCTCCCCTTTAGTGGCAAAGGAATTACACCCATAAGGAGTTCTCATAAACAGGGTATGTGAACTAGCAAGTATTTATTTAAAAACTGCTGCAAAGTTTAGTTTATCTACCCCATCTCATCCCTAAACCTACCTAAACAACCCAGCTCTTTGACAAACTTTTAATATCCACAGTGAATATGACCTGTAGGGCTTCTGCAGAGCGTATTTCCATGAAGACAAGGATTAATGTGCCATCAAAGGAATGATGGAACAGCAGAACCAGCACGACAGGTGACCCTTTGGAATCAAATGCCCAGCATAACAAGAGCCCAAGGCAGCAGTGTTTAGTGCAGCACTGAGGACTTGGTACTAGAACACAACACATCTGAGACCCATCTTCAACAGCAGTCCCTGCTCAGTCCTCTGTCAGCCATGAGACCTAGGCTGACTTCCAGCCTGTGCAGGCTTAATGAATTTTTCCATGTACACTTAGACTTGCCAAGAATTGCCTGTTAACAACAGCAAGTTTCATGGTGAAATCAGTAGTGCTGGGCTAATGGTCAGACTTGCTCTTAAAGATCTTTTCCAACCTAAATGGCTCTATGTTTCTAGGAGTACAACAAAAGGCTCGTTCACCAGCAGCATGTTCAGGTACCCTGACAGTTCAAGTGACTTTGCAAAGCAAGAATCCAGTCTGAGCCGCTTCGGCATCCTGCTGGAATTGGATTCCCTGTTCCTTTCTGAGGCTGGACTATCTTGGGAATAGGTAGCTCAAAAGCCGTATCAAGGTCCCTCCCTCATACTCAAGCTGAATAAAACTTGCCAACAACCTTACATAATAGTCCTTTCAGCTGTGTGCCCTTCCAAAGAGGATCGAGTTCCCTCCTAGCTGAATTTGACCCCTGCTCCCTTCCAAGTCATCCAACTAATTCTGCGGTCTCAGAACAGCCTGGCAGTCCTGTCCTCTTTCTGCAACATGCCTGAACCAGCAGGAAAAATACAGTTATGTGGTGAGCAAGTTACAAGCTAGAGAACTGAAGCTATTCCCACTGCTGGAAAACCCACTTCCAAAGCAAACAGACTCGAGGACAAATTTCACTGCTCCCTGCGACGTGCTAAGAATTCTGGTGCACAGCAGTCCCAGATATTCTGGCCCAATACATCACAGAACTGGAAAACAGGCAAAAATGGAGCTAGATTTTATGATTTATGAGAGGGGAACAGTGTTAGGGTCAGGCACTATACAGGACTGCTGCAGCACAGAAGAGAATCGCAGTGATTTGCATTGGAAGGAACCCTAATGATCATCCAGTTCCAATTCCCTCCCATGGACAGGGACATCTTTCACTAGACCAGGCTGCTTCAAGCCCCATCTAGCCTGGCTTTGAACACTTTGAGGGATGAGGCAGCCACCACTTGTTGGGACATCCTGTGCCAGTGTCTCCAGAAGATGGAGAGATGAACAAGGATTGCAGATTGCCTCCAGGAATCTGGTAGGATCGCTAGAAACAGCAGTTTCTGGCAATCACATTGCCACCATTGGTGAGACATTTCAGATTTTCTAACCATAGCTGCCACAAGCAGTAGTATGGCAATGGTAACTGAGCCATGTCCTGCTTACAATTCACTGTCACAGACAGACTAGTGCCAGTACAAGACACTAAAGCAATTAAATCCCAGGGTATAAAGTTTACTTACTCTTATTGGAAAATAATCCCTGAAGTACCTCCATATAGCCCAGTTTCTCACCCACTGGGATCTTCTTCCCCCTGTTGAGAAAAATTAATCATGTTTTTAAAGCTCTTTCCACATGGCTGTCCATCAGAAAGCCTAAAGGACTCCAGTGTCTCCAGTGCTTGCTGTCTCACTAGAGGAGTCAAAACTTTCATTCCTCCACATGGGACACCTGCATCATTCACTGAAATCAGTGCACACTCTGGAATACAAGGTTCTTCAAGCAAATTAAGGCCTGACTGCAAATTCACGGTAGACAACTCTACAGTTCAAGCTAGAGACACTCAGATTCAACCTTTGGGAAAGGGCAAAATCCTGGATTATTTCAATCATATTGAAGCAATGGAGAGCTGTACTCATCTGGCTATAAAAGTAGTTGCCAAAGCTTGTTACCACTGCTGGTTCCCAGAACTAGCTTCTACAGGTTTTTGTTTGTTTTTTTCCTGAAATAAGATCTTCTGCTTAATTTGAAGCAACACTGACTCCATGGGGGACCCACATCTTAATAATCACATCACAATCTGAACCTTGCAAGAGCTGGAGAGGACAGAAAGGTCTTGATTCTTTAGATCTTTCTGAACTACAGAAAGAACCTATGCCTTATAAATATGTAAGTAAAAACCAGCAAGGGCATAATATTAGTAAGTGTTAATTCTGTACTGCCCTCAGCATCAATTAAACTTGCAGGCACTGCTCATGCTGAAGGGCTAACATTAAAATGCTTCACTGAATAATGCTTTTTGTTAGTGATTCAAGCCAAGTTCCACTAAGAAGGGAAGTCATCCATTACAAGGAAGCGCTTCTTTGTCCAAATATGGAGACAGGGACACTTTAACAACAAGGATGTGGTCTGCAATATTTACCTTTCTTTGGTGTATTCCAGTCAAATACCAGCCAGGCTAAATACAGAGCAGCAATCGCCCAGCAGTCTGTGCAAAGTATGTACATGAGGATTAAAGTGCAAGCAATACCTGGAGCAATGCAAGAGAGAAGAAAACAAGGTTGCATCAGGTTTTGGTCTCCATTTACACCCCTTGCCTTTTGACCCTTCTATGCTGAAATCTTAATCTCAGTCTGATGTTATTAATCCTCAATCAAATTTGATTTTGCTAAAAAACCCTTATGTAGGGCTGGGGCAGCTTCCTCTAGAGCTCTGGAAAACCTCAACCTCCCCTTAACGGTGCTTCCAGGCATCTCTTGTATCTCCAGGTAGGGCAGCTACTTCACCAGACTTGATGAGCACCAAGATTTCTTTGTGGCCCACACAAAGGGGTTTTTTCCCCCGACAGCTACACACATCTTCCACAGGTTACATCAGCTCTACATCAGCCATCCCACCAGGGTGCCAAGGATCCCACCCAGAAATGGCATTGTCATTTTAGCACAAACTGAATTGGGAAGGTAGAGTGAGACAGATGCTGAGAGCAGTCATTCTCCAGTTTAATTATTAACAACCCAATGGAGCAGAGCAGCCTGAGGGTTCACATAATCCAAGTGACCCAGGGATAAACAGGCTTTACTCTTTTACTGGTTTAACACAAATACTTCTTGCCCATCTCTGGTACCTCCTGGAAGGAGGCCAAGCCAAGAGGAAGGCATTCCGGTTGCAATCACTTGCATCAGTTACCATCTGCTTCCAAGAAATCTCTGTGGATATTCCCATGAGTGAGCCAGGTAAGACATTTTCAATAATTTCAGGCTCATTTGCATGGGACACACAGACACGAGCTAAACATCAGTCTCTCCATAGCTCTTACAAATTTCTAGAGCCAGGAAAAGTAATTTATAGTTGAAAATATCAGTGCAACTGGTTTACAATATCCATGCACCCCAGGAACTACACTGCTGCAGTACACATCTAGTAAATTAACACCTATGTAAAAATTAACATTTTTGCATTAAAAGTCTTCCAGAATTACAGCCAAAATCCCTTTGCTCTAGGCCAAAAGATATTACCCATGATAAGGAAAGTGAGAACCCATTGCAGCACAGAGATGATTTGGAGTTGTTTCTCTACTTTGGATTTCAATAGCCAGAACAAATCCTGCAGAGCAGAAAGAATGTTCGATCCCGTGCCTAAATTAAAAAAAAAAAAAAAAAAAAAAAAAGAAAAAAAAAAAGTTACATTTGCACACTGAGCAAAGGGAACAATTTTTTGCCTTTGAAATAGAATCATAGAAGGAACGGTCATCAAGTCCAACTTATTTAGTAAGAGGTTTCAGATAAATGTGCAGTTTGCTTTTGGAGCAAGGCTTGCTAAAAGCTAAAATTTTCCATGGAGTTGGGGCATCCTGGAAGAGGAAGAATTGCCATCTGCCAACATCCAGCTTTTTTCAGAATACTGAAGGGTGTTAAAGGGTAACCATCAGTACCCACCTGAGCAAGCCTCTGTTCACTTGACCATAAAAATACAGAGGATGTTAACATATGTTCCTAACACGTACCCTCACCTCCAAGTGCCAGTTCCTCAAAGTGGTGTTTGGTAAGAGGGAATCCCATGAGCTCACAGTAAGATGAGGATCAGCTGCCTCAAACCACAGGCCAGCAGACACCAGGCTGTGGTCTGATCTATTATCATCCACCTCCACAAGGCCTGTTGCACAATTCCCAGTGCTGTTCAAGGAAAGCTCTGTGCCCCAGCCTTACTCAGCACAGCCCAAGGGCTGGTTGAGCAACACCTCAACATACAACCCTGAGGATCCACAGCTCTAAGAGTAAGGAAACCTACAAGCATTCTCAAAGCAGTAAATAAGAAGGAAGGAGCTGAAAGCCACTCTTGTAGAAGATTAAGATATTCAAGCAGGGAAAAAAACAAAAGTGGGTAAAACACTGAAAACACTTGCTTTCTATAAGAACCACCCACTGTAGCTTTTGGCAATAAACTCAACCTCCAGAAAGAAGCACTTGCAAGTGGGTTTTCCTTCATTACTTTATTTACAAGGACCATAATAACCAAGTACATGTTCATGTGCATTTACATATTTCCTTTTGTATTTAAAGATCAGCCTGTAATTAGGACTATGTAAGAAGCTATTATATTAAATAGGTTCAGTCCTTGCTGACAAGATATGACCCTGCTAGCGGGAATAGAATAGCAAGTGTTCACACTCAGTCAAACAAAAGTGATTGAAAACAACTCCTCTAGGTATAAGAAGGCACTAGGATTTTTGGTAGTTTCTACAAAGATACTCTCACTAGCACATCCTTTAAATACGTAAAGCAACTGTTCCATAGCAATGAAGGTCAATTTAAGGAGGAAGTTTTTTACAATGGGGGTGGTGAAACACTGGCACAAGTCACTCACCAGGAGATGCCGCATCCCTGGCAACATTCGGGGGGAAGCCACACCAAAGGCTGCAGTACAAATTTAGAGCCAGACCACCCAGTTCAGACCCTTGGTTCTGCTTAGTCCATGTTACATGGACAATTCCAGCAGTGCATTGGGCATTAATTACTCCAAGCAGACCAAGTTTAGGCTGGGATAGATCATACCACTACAACTGCCCATAAACTGAAACCCATCAGCCTGCACTAATCCAGGTTGAAGCAGCAGCTAGAGCTGGAGGCAGTTCTTTACAAGATAATATAGTGCAGTATTAAGAATTAATCCAGCAAGTAGTTCTCCTGTTTCTGAGGTGAGATGGGAGAATATATGTCATTGTGCATTGATCTGCAACACTAGAGTATCTAAGAAGTGAGATTCAGAAATCTCATGCTGTAAAATCCAGCAGCAAATCCCCAAATTTGGGGTGTCTTGATTTGAAAAACAGGTATCTGCTAAGGAGAGGCAGGCCTCTCTAGGAATGGGGAATTCCAATCCCTTCCCTCTGTGTTATTATAATTTGGAAGATTAAAAAAAACAACAAAACTTCTCAGTCACATGGGGTAAGGGATAAACTTCACTCCATTTTTTACCAAACCAGCTGCCTGTTCAAGGGTAAAAGAAATCTCTGGGTTTGGAATGGTTTGTATTCAAAGACAACTTTATAGCTCATCTCAATCCAATGCCCTGCCATGAGCAGGGATACATTCCACTAGACTAGGTTGGGTCAACTCTTGCTGAGGGACCATAACTCCAGGAACTTGCTGTCCCAAAAACCTTACAAAATTGCATGTGGACAGACTTGATGTAGACTGAGGATTACCAGATACAAGTTTAAAGGAAGCATTTAGCAACAGTGGTGTCACTGGACATATGTCTATCTCCTCAAAAGAGGTCAAAAGTCTTACAGATTATTTGCGGCTCACAATAAAAGCCCAGCTCCATGTTATTTTTTTCTTCCAGGACCTGCATTTACACTACCAAACCTCTTTGGCATCATAAACTCAACACTCCACCCTTGGACCAGCTAAATCCCTGTCCTCTTCCCAAAGAGAACAACTGTTTATTCCTCTAGATGAGAATTTGTACTTCAGCATTTTCTAGATGTTTGAACAAATTGTAGGCACTGCCAGCCCTGTAAACAGACCAATACTGAGTAGCACAAGTCAACCTGTCAACTTGTTTTTCAAACCACATAAAACTCACATTCAACTCCTACAGGCAGAGGGAAGGCAGTGGTTTGGCAGACAGCTCTAAGCACCTGCCCTTGTACAAGTGCCCTGGGTTAGTTATTTGCTGAAAGCAAGTATTTCCTTCTAAGAGAAGAAGATTCTCCACACCAGAAAAGTCAGTAGTTACTATGGCCTGAATATTAACATTTAATTCCCATTTAAGAAACCAAAGATGCCCAGTGGCAAAGGAAAGGACAGTGGGAATGGTCAGTCAACCTGGCAAGTTCATCAGGTCTACCTTTGTATCAAACCTGCAGACTCCAGATTAACCCATTTCATCAACCAGGCATTTACAGATTTTAGTGGCAAGACAATCCTTTCCAGACAGTCCTGAGCTTCCTGCTCAACGTGTCAGACCTGACACTGTGTATTCAACCCCCCATGCAAGCCTTGTCTCCTTTCAGCTTCAGTAGCCAGGAGGCATTTTTGGAAAGATTCTCCATGCTCTGGGGAACCAGGCCAGTTACTACTGACACAGAGCAGAAGTGCTTTGACAAGTCAACAGAAATGGGGGGGGAGGCAAAGTTGGCACTCAGCCACAGCTGAGTTCAGTCCATTAGTGAAATACTTCCTCTTAAGGGCTCACCTGTGGGCCCACACCAAGTAGCCTTCACATATTAAAAAACTCAAGGCATTTTCTCTAACTTTCAGAAAACAGATTATCCTAATAACCTAGTTTTAAAGGCCCCAGCAGACATAACTGTAATTTGTATCCGTTCCTATCAGTCTGTTCCCAAGGAAGGAGTCTGGATCCTGAAGACACCCAAACTTCCATCTTCTACTGCTGAAGATAGTGGCTTGTCGTGTGCTGGCCACGCAACACCGCTCCTGGAGCGTTTTCCAGAGTATCTGTCCCAGAACTGGAAAGCTTGCTGGGGAGCCTTTACTAGATGATCATTGAGCTCCTTTCTAACCCAAGCCATTCCATGACAGCTGGGGTCAGCCATATCTACACAAGACATACTTTACCAACAGCTTTCCTGGTCTCAGATAGATCCTGAGCACCCCAGCTCACACCGCAGCCCACTCCCTGGAGCACTGATGGGATACCCCCTGCACTAGGCCATGCATGGCTCTCAAAGATGTTCCTTGTCACAACAGACAGAGTGAAAACTCCAGGACACCTCCCTGCTGCTCAGAGAGGCAGTCATCTGCAGCCTTCCAAGGAAGCTCAGGGACATTAGCCAGCTATTAACGAACCTGCAGCTGGTGATGGGTTCACCATACTTTTATCATTTAATTCCATTTAACATCAAATGCAGGAGTTGCTACCAAGGAGATCCCGGAGTCAGTAAATGGTTTGACCAAGCACTTGATTCCTGCAATACAGACTCAGCATCTAGCTTCTAGACTCAGCTTCTAGCACAGTTTATTTCAGATAAATTATACAAACAACATTTATCTAAGCAGGGAAGTAGAATCAAAGATCCCAAGAGTGGAAGTAAACAGGACTTCACAGCTGGGAACCAGAAAAACACAACTGACAGGACTTAATTAAGAGGCAGAAAAAATAAATTACCAGAGAAGTACAAGTGTTACATATAGTTAAAAAATGCACTGAAACTTTGTTAAAGCCAAGCTTCATCTGCCACCTTTTCCAGACAATTATCTCATATTAATTCTTGGCCACGAATTAAAGTGCTTCACACAACTTATTTCAAGGAAAACCACATTAGATACATCAAAGCATGAGCTACAAATGAACATTTTGAGCTACATATTTAGCAGGGAAGCTGAAATTGGAGCTGTAGCAAAGACAAAAAAAGATGAACTGACCAGTACTAGAATATTCAGGAGGATGAGTCCTCCCATGCAGAGCAGGAGCCCACACAGCACACTAATGCACCTGTAAAACCCCTTGAGCAACACAAGTTCTTTCGTGTCTTGGGTTTACTTGGGTGCCCCAAGCACAAGTATATTTATTCTAGAGTAAACAATTTGTTAAGAAAATAATGCATAACCAGCACAGAGTATAGTTATTCTGCCCCATACACAGCTTTAGAACAGTTTACTCCTGTCCCAGAAAACTACTCAATCTTGTATTAATCTGCAGTGCAGTGTGTCTACAACTGGAGACCAACAATATGGTTAACAGGGACATGCAAAAAAAAAAAAAAAAAATCAGCTTTTTTAGAAAGGAACTGGGATTCTCCAGACCCAGTAAACAAATCCATCATGACATTTCTCATGTTAGTTCTGCATTTACAGCACTAAACTCAGCCCTCAGTCTCCACACTCACAGGTTAAAGTGATGTAACCACAAGACCCCGCTGTCCCAGACCAGCCAACAGGCTTAGATTTAAGTTAGCAAGACTGAACAGGTCTGGACAAGAGAAAACGACCCATCTTACAACAGCGCATCAGTGTGTTCAGAGCACATGAGAATTCTGAAAGAGGGGTTTCATATGAGCAAGCCCAGACCTCCACCTCCCAAGCAACTCTGTCAAAACACCTCATTGCAGCCAGCCATGATCCTGTTCTCCCAAAACAGGAGCTCCTAGGCTGCCCACCCCAGAGCAGAACTGAGGTTTGGTAAACCTCACATGCAGCATAAGACTAACTCCAAGGCAAAGCTGAACAAAATCATCTTCCTCATCCCAAACTTCTGACTGATGAAGCAACATTAGAAAAGACACTTCAGCACAGAACCTCCTTTCAATGTTCCAGTCACAGTGGCATCTTTCCTCAGGAGAGAGGGATGAGATGGACTTCCTTGCTGCTCTGCCAAACACAAGGAGGAGACCTCCTGGGCACCCTATGGCCAAAGGGGAGGGCAGGTCAAGATGAGAAGTCCACAACCCCCCCTACCTGACCTGGTGTCTCAGAGCATCATCCTTCCCTAGGCATTAGCCCAAGATCTGCTCTGGTTTTTGCAATACTGGGTTGATATCCAAGGACATTCCTCTGCATATATACAGGGATGGATAGAGAGGCAGATGACTGCACCTCCTTTTTTTTTTTCCTTTTTTTTTTTTTTTTTTTGTTTGTTTGTTTGTTTTCAAATAGGATCAGACTTAATTCAGCCAAATTTACAAGCACCAGGACAAAATCAGATGCCAGGAAAGCAGTAAGACTAAAGGACAGTATGAGCCATTTGGATGCCCACTCCAAATTCAGCCCTTTACACAAGCATGATGCTTGGGAAAAAATATTCAGGGAGGTAGGAAAAAAAAGAAATCTAGTGGGTTTGTTTTACACATCCTCTGTAGTGGGAGAAGTTGTCCAACATGATCAAGCAGTACTTAAGGTTTTGTGAATGAACCTCTACACCACATGACCTCTGCCAGTTTTGATCTGCAGGGTCCCACATCACTATCCCCAAAACCCAGTCCAAGTCAGAGCTTCTCGGGGAGGCACCTGGGCTCAGCTTTGAAGCCAGTCCTGTGCTTTCCTGCCCAGGAAGGGTACAGCACTGGCAAGGGGTCGGTGGATGTTGCAGTCACCAAGGCAACATCCCCTGCCTCCCCTGGCAGAAAGAAGTTAAAAAGCACAAATATCACTGCAGGATCCCCATGAGGTGCCTCAGAGGAAAACTGACCTGAGGAGAGTTAAGACAGCTTTCCATCCCTAATCAGGATTATCTAGAGATGAAGCCAATCACTGTCCCTAAACCACACTCCATTTTGAATTATGCATGCGTCCTAGATCCATCATTAACATGCCAGTGCCAAAAAAGTGGCTGCTGAGGTCTCAGGTCAACCTTACATATTTTATAGATTTCCTAAATCTATATTCTATTTCCTAAAAATTCTCTGCACTTAGTTTGCAGTGAACTCCCAGTTTAACAGTTCAGATGCTGCTAATTCAAGTGACCTCTCTCAACTGAAAATATAACTCGTCCTCTGTCAGTCATGCAAGCAAGCAAAGTTATTTTAAGAAACAGATCTGAATACAGGAAACACACGCAGGTCTTCTCCCCAATCGGTTCACAACTGATCCTTCAGATCAACCTCTAATATCCTTCTGGCTGAGATGAGCACCGGCAGCTCTACACCCAGGACTGGGCAGGATAGTGCAAAAGCAAGACCTCGAGGGTTAATTCACCAGGTTCATGTCCTTTCAGCTCCGCTAATGATTTGTTTAATCAATAAGCCATTTAACAGGTCTCTTCATCCCGGGAGGTATTAGCAGTTTGCTTTTTGAGGGCAAAATGCCTTTCACAACACAGAGCAATCACTCAAGGACCCTCCACAAATCACAGGGTAAAATCGTCCAACTGCGTTTTCACGAAAAGCCCCTGCTGTTTGCAAATCCTGACCTTTCTCTAGATAAGCACCTTTGCAGGAGGCATGCAAAACATTTAGACTTCCTGAATTCATACCTGCAAGATCCTTTAAGACGCCTTTCCAAGCAGGCAAGGTAGCTTGTGGTTTGGGATTTGCTACACTGTCTCCTCAAAGCCTTTAACCAACATGTTGCAGCGTGCGGGGGAAGCGTTCGGCGCCCGCCCCGGCTCTGCCCACCACGGGTGCTATCTACGGACACCCATTCCGCTTCTCCCCACAGGTCGCTTGCCCGCACGGGGGGCTGTGAAAGCAAACTTGGCGGAACTGGTTACCAAGAAACTCCTGCCGAGCGCTCAATCGTCACCTCCTCAGCATGAAACAACAAAAATAGCAACACGTTGCCATTTTTCCCCCCTCTCCCCTTGATGTAGGTGTGAGGAAGACGGTGTTAGGACACAGTCGGACTTGCTAAGAAGGCATTTTCAGCGCTGAATGATTTCATGAAAGTAAAGCCGAGACTGAACTTTATCAGCCACGCAGTGCCGATAAAAGTACTACGCTTCTCTTCCTACCATGACAAAAAGGGGGGGAGGGGAAGGGGGAAGACTCGTTTGCACGCAAGTCCCCCACGCCCACAATTTGCAAAGGTGCAAACTCACTACAGCTCGCACCGTGGCAAAACGTGCAGGGCCGTGAGCGCACCCCGAGGCGTTAAAACACGAAACCTGCGCAGAGACCTGTAATCCCCAACCCAGGAAAAGCTACGGCTGCCTCCTCGCCTTCGCACATCACTCTTCCCCCTCCTCATTCCCCTTGAACAACGTTCCTTCCCGCGGCCCAAAAAAGAAAGAGGGAGTGTCATAAAGCTAAGTGTTTCTGTGCTGCTCCCACCGCAGCCCGCGAAGCACCGGAATGCTGCTCCCCACCGCAGCATCCGTCTCCGGGCACCAGGACTCCTCTCCCCCGCTTCCCGCCGCCCACCCCCCGGTACCTCGGAGCACCCCGGAGTAGGCAGCGATGATGGTCTTCATGGTGGGTGGCGCGGTCAGGACACGGGTAGGGCCATGGGATGGAGACGCGCAGCACACCTCACAGCCCCGGTGCAGCCACAGCGAATCGGAGGAACTCCGGCCGCGTATCCATATATAGCCCGGGAGGAGGAGGAGACGGAGGGAGGGCGGAGGGGCGGGCCCGGCGGGGGTGGGGGGGAAGCTCTTGGCCCCGGCGATGCAGTTTTCTGCATGGGATAGGGATTTGGGAGCGGGGAGAGCGAGCAGAGGCCCGCCCCCTACACGGGCTGTTTCAGGCCCTGTTTTATAGAATCACGGAACGGTTTGGATTGGCACAGGCGTTAAGGCTCATCCATTTCCAACAACCTTCCGTGGGCAGGGTCACCTTCCACTAAACCAGATTGCCCTGAGCCGCATTCAACCTGGCCTTAAGCACTTCCAGGCATGGGGCAGCCACCGCTGCTCTGGGCAACCTGTGTCAGGGCCTCACCACCATCACAGCCCAGAATTTCTGCCCAATATCCCATCTAACCCTGCCTTCTGGCAGTGGGAAGCCATTCCCCTTTGTCCTGTCCCTCCAGGCCCTTGTCCAAAGTCACTCTCCAGCTCTCTTGCAGCTCCTTTAGGCCCTGGCAGGCTCTCTTGAGGTCTCCCCAGAGCCTTCTTTTCTCCAGGCTGAACACCCCCAGCTCTTCTAGCCTATCTTCAGAGCAGAGGAGCTCCAGCCCTCAGAGCATCTTTATGGCCCCCTCTGGACTCGCTCCAGCAGCTCCATGTTGTTCTGATGTTGGACACCAGAGCTGGAGGCAGCTCTGCCGGGGGCAGATTCCCCGCTCCCCTGCGGCCCACACTGTGGGATCAGCCCAGCACACAGGGGCTTCTGGGCTGGCGCAGCACATGGCTGGGGCATGTTCAGCTTCTTGTCCACCAGTACGCCAAAGTCCTAATTTTCAGGGCTGCTCTCAATCCATTCTCCCCCCTCACTGGTGGGGAGGAGATCACCCCATTCCTCTACTAGTGATGGGCTGTTTAAGACAGCATGGCCCTCTTCTTGCTGAAATGCTCTCCCACCCCCCTTGGCTGATTTTATCTTCCCCAGTTGACTTTGGGAGTTGTGGGTTCCCAAAATGCCATAATAAGTCAGCTGAGACTCTATTTTCCTCCTGCAGGAAAGCTGAATCTTTATTGTACAGGTCATATTTTATAGGATTATCAGAAGGCTCCATGTTGAACTTAAGTGGTTAGCAATACACTCACACTTAGTTCATTGATCGGTACATGGTATTTTGCATAATTATCAAACTTCTGTAACTTTTTAGTTAGTTTACATACTTTTTCTACTGATTCTCATGGGACAAATCTTATTGTTTATACAGGTGCAGTCTGTTTTTCACTCAGGAGTAGTTTGTTTTTAACTAACTTTCATTCCCAAGATAGTTTCGACTGGGAACTTGCAAGCTATTGCTAGCAGCTTAGCTAAAGTAGCAGGGCCTAATCCATATTTTATAAGACCTTTCTTTTATAAAATGTTTTACCTGTCTGCAACATTGAAAGAATCATTCAATTAAGGTAAGAGGTAGAAAGGAGAAAAATTTAGTAATTTTGATGATTTTTAAAGGAATTTTCATGAAAATTGAATTAATGAAAACTTTAAAAGTTAACAGAAGCTGTAATGGTTTCATTAAGTATCATTTTCATTAAGATAACCTGCAGGTAATGTCCAAACCACTGACCAAGTCTCATTTTCTTCTAACAATGTGTTTAATGGTCTATTCAACTGATCCATAAGAAAGAAGGTGTTATTTAGGTTTGCATCAAGATAGCTGCACTTGCAATTTGAGACATCTGGGGACAGATGGGTCTGTCCCAGCTCCCATGATGTTAAACCAGATTCTTTATAACTGTATCATTTCTGGGTAAGTTGGTAAAGGAGGGACTTTGCTATAGTTCTGGACACAGGATCAGGCCTCTGTCTCTTCCCGAATTTCAGTTTCATCTTCTGGAATTCTGAGAAAATGGAATAATCTGTATTTAAGAAGCATTACAACATCTCTCAAAGAAAAGCCCCTGGAAAGCAATGAGCATGTAGAGCTTCTTATGTGCAGAGGACAGGTAGCAAGCACAACTGAAACAGCCCACAAAATGCTTCAATACTTTTGACTAGTTTTTTGGGTGGGAGCAGGATCGTGCCTAGCTGTGTAAGCAGTTTTTTCCAGTTGCTTCTGGAGATGCTGCTGCAATATCCAGTTTTTGGCCCAGAGAGACATGTCAAGCAGTGTGTTTCATTGAAAAAAACAGTCATATTTTCTGCTGTGGAGAGCTTAAATCTGCAATTCAGAGGTCAAAGAATAGCTGCTTTTTCTTCTCAGTCCTCTGAGGCATTCCCACACCCATCCTTACGAGTTAAAATAGCACCAGGACTTGTTTGCTCCCCATTAGGCCATAAGACTGAGTCCCAATGCTTGTAGTGGCCTGTGGAAATCTGCATAATAATGTAGAATTGCAAGAGCCTGTCTGAAGAAAGGGTCTTGACCAACAGATTTTGGCTAAGACCTCCAAAAGGGAGCTCAGAACCAAAATAAATCACTCTAGCATACTGCTGAACGAAAAGAGAATGTTCTCCTGACTGCCTGTGTTCCCTGCTGAATTAAAGTTATCTCCAAGCAAAGAAGGGCTGAGGTATCTCTTCTTATTGTAGCTGAAAGAAAAGACTGCAAAAAGTCACTCTGCCAGGTCATGACAAGCATGAGACAGTCAGACGGAAAATAGCTGAATTGTTGCGATCACTGTCCAGATCCATCATCTTACTGTTTATATATTCACCTTTTATATATTTTTGTGCAAATTCTCTGAATTCTGATTATAAAATCACAAAACAGTCTGGGTTGTCAGGAAGCTAAAGCTCATCCATTTCCAACCCCCTACCATGGGCAGGGACGCCTTCCACTAGACCAGGTTGCTGAGCTGCATCCTGCCTGGCCTTGAACACTTCCAGGGGTGGGGCAGCCACTGCTACACTGGGAAACGTGCGCCAAGGCCTCACCACAGCCAAGAACTTCCTCCCAATATCCCCTTTAACCCTGCCCTCTGGCAGCGGGAATCCACTGTCCCTTATCCTGTCCCTCCATGCCCTTGTCCAATGTCTCTCCACAGCTCTCTTGGAGCCCTTTAGGCACTAGCAGGGGCTCTAAGGTCTCCAGTAGCTCCACATCCTTCTGATGCTGGAGGCAGCACTGCAGGTGGGGTCTCACCTGAGTGGGGCAGAGGAGCAGAATCACCCCCTCCCCTGCTGCCCATGCTGTGGGATCAGCCCAGGCCCAGGACATGGGGGTTTTCTGGGCTGTTTTTTCTTGCTCCATACACTGCAATGGTATCCCAGCCTAGACGGATGCATTAAAATTTAAATAAGTAAACTAATAATAATAAAATCATTTACTGCTTCATGGATTATTAGAACTGTCAGGGGTAAAGATGCAACCACGACAGATAGCCTCAGCCCCAGCAGCTGCTTTGTGGTTTGAAGTTGCAAATTGTGTTGTGTTACCAAGTTTCCTGTAAGGAAGTAAAACTTAAGCCTCGATCTGATGATACAACTGAGCCTCAGAACAGCCTCTGCCTTCACAAGGGCACCTAGTGACACAGTCAGGGGAATCCCTCTAAGTTGACAGAGGGCAGGGTTAGATGGGATGTTGGGAAGTAATTCTTGTCTGTGAGAGTGGTGAGGCCCAAGCACAGGCTGCCCACAAAAGCTGTGGCTGCCCCTGGATGCCTGGAAGTGTTTAAGGGCAGGTTGGACGGAGCTTGGAGCAACCTGGTCTAGTGGAAGGTGACCCTGCACTTGGTAGTGGGTTGGAAGAAGATGGGCTTTAAGGACCCTTCCAACTCAAACCATTCTTGGATTCTTTGACTCCCACTACTTGAGCAGTGCAATGCAGTATCTCACTTCTTTTACAAGTATTTGTCCTGAAGTTTTTTTGCCTCTCCCATCCCACTCACTGAAAATCAGCAAACAGTCCCAAATAATAGATTAGAAATATCTTGGCTGTGTTCCCACAAGGATGTTTTTCCCAACAAGAAGCCACCCAGTGGGTGCTGGTTTGATAAGTGATTTTGGAAATATCCAGGACTCGTTTTCTTGATGTTTTGGTAGACGCAGGAGATACAATTTGTTATTGAAATGAAATGAAATGAAATTTGTTATTAACCTGTGTGTCTGGCACGATTATTCTCGAACAATAACATCTTTTCAAATACCCTATTACTTCACATAAGTGAAAAAACATGGGCTGTGGACAGAGAAACACAGATAGGAGCCAGTTCTTCCGCTCTCTGCAGCCAAGAACAATTTACAGTTTTAGACTCCTTTATTTCTGGGTTTAGTGGCAACATCTAAGAGTGTCACAGCGAAGTACCAAAGAATACTTATGCACATTTTTTTAATACATGTACTGGATTTTTAGGGCAATGCCTATTGAATAAAGCTTTTGAGAACACATTTACTTTTCCCTTCCCCCTTCTATTCAGACTGCAGGAATCGTTTGCAAAGTGTGGGGCGTATTTGCAATACTTGTCAGAACTTGGTGTACAGCTCTGTAGTTTTGTTTCTGTATGGCAGAAAATGCCCTGTTTTCAAAGAATCAGCGTTCACTGTCTTCACCCAGAGGCTTGGATGTATATAAGAAACTTCCTGTATTTGGCTTGTCAGAACACATTACACTTGAGTGTAGGGCTTATGTGTCTTTGTAATTCCCTTCTCTGATTCATAACCATAGAATCATTTACCTGCCTGAGTTAAACCTGTGCTTATGGATTTTCAAGTTTTCTCTTTTAGAATAGCAGTATTTTCAGAAGATTTTTGTTTCAAGAGTTGGTATGTCTTAAAAACAGAGGGTTTACAGCTACCAGGGTTGTTCATTCATCCAGTAGGCTGCAACCACAGCATCTGAAAAGGGCCTTTTCTCCATGATTTTGACTCCTGAGCTTACTCATTTCGCTATAAAAGGGGGAGGGGGGCAAGGATTCTTCTGATCGGTTCCTCAGGCGGAAACAACGCGCAAACACGGAAATACTATATCTGAGAACCGTTTATTGATAAAAAATGGAAGCGTTCCTACTAGGGGGGAGGAGGAAAGATAGGAAAAAGCGCAGAGAGGGGGGGAAAAGGGAGGGGAAAAAAGAAAAAAAAAAACCACACCCCACCAAAACCAGAAGACAGGGACAGCGTTACCGCAAGAACCCCGGCTCTTTGTCAGCGCCGGTCTGGCAGACGGAGCCTGCGTTCTGCGAACAGCGCTGAGCCTGCGGAGCTCCCGTGGCGGGCGGGGGGCGATTTCCAAGGGGCGGCGGCGGCAGCGGGCGGCGGCTACAGGGTGGAGCTGCGGCAATCGCGATGGAGGCAAGGATCAAGGCTGGATGCTGGATGCTGGATGCTGGATGCTGGATGCTGGATGCTGGATGCAGGCGGCAAGCGGCCACGGTGGCGGCGGGGGAACACGGTGGCGGTCGTAGCTGGATGCCGGGTGCGGGAGGCGGCGGCTGCGGTGCACAAGGTCTTCACGGTGACGAGCAGGGCGAAGCAGGTACGGGCAGGGGAACCGGACCACGGGGAAGAAGACGCGAGGGCGGGGGCAGAAGAGCCGAACTGACCGTCCGAGAGAAGCCCAAGCAGCTCGAAGTGAAACGGCCCCAGTTGTGTAGCAGCTATCCGCTTTTGTGCGCTAAGGCTCCTCCCACCGCCCGGCTCCACGGACACGTTTGGCGGGCATTCTTCGCGGGTATCCCGGCGTTTGACCCGCCGGCAGGTGGCTGGAGGGAGGGGATGCTCGCTGTTGAATCATGGAAGTTTTCTCTGCCCTGACTGGCTGCCAGGTGAAGCCTCTCTGGGGACAGGGATGCCAGCACAGTCTTTACAAGAATCGTTCGCCTCATGTGTAACATATGTTGAGACATATATGATATCAGATTGGTCCCTCTCAGAAGATGAAAGATCTGTTCCTGTGGTAAAGACCATAGCTCAGATACCACAATCAGGTCCAACTCAGTATTTATTTTGTAGAATCACAGAATCGTTTGGGTTGGAAAAAACTCTCTAAGATTGGGTCCAACCAGTCCCCCAGCACTTCTAAGCCCACTACTAACCCATGTCCCCAAATGCCACTTCTGCCCCAAATGCCTGATGAATCCCTCCAGGGATGGGGACTCCAACACTGCCCTGGGTAGACCGTGTCACGGCTTGACAACCTTTCCATGGAGAAATTTTCCCTAATATCCAATTTAAGCCTCCCCTGGGGCAACCTGATGTTTTCTCTTATCCTGTCCCTTGTTCTCTGGGAGCAGAGCCTGACTCCCACCTGGCTTCACCCTCTTGTCAGGCAGTTACACAGAATGAGAGGATTGCTCCCAAGCCTCCTTTTCTCCAGTCTAAGCCTCTGCAGCTCCCTCAGCTGTTGCTCATATGACTTGAGCTCCAGACTCTTCTCCATTTTTGCTGCCATTCTCTGGACATGCTCCACAACCTCTTCTGATGTCTGCAGTGGGATGAATTCAGATTGGAAATTGCTTTCTGCTCTCTCTGCAGACTACTTGTTGTACATGAGGAGCATCCTCATGGGAAGGGAAAACCTTGCATTAAGCAGGAGGACTTGGCAACACCAAGTTTGTTCTGCCAAATTAAGCCCCACCAAAGAGCTCCTCCCAGATGACAGGCACCTCCAGATCATGCCTATATCCTCCTCTGAACCATGATCATCCCCTCACAGGAAGAGATGTAAATCTTATCATCAGTGAATGACAAGCCAGACAGTAAGAGCCGGGATTTAACAAGGAGTTTGAACCTGAGTCAGCCAACCAGCGAGATTTGCTTTGTCAAGTTGCCAAGCAGGCGGAACTGTGACAAGCCCCCTTCTTACTCTTACTGTAGGTATTTTTCTTCCTGCCATAAATATGGCATCTGTGCTTGCTTTGTTCGCACCCTGTGTTACTGAGGATGTTCCCCACTTTTCCTCCAAAACATCGTGTCCTTTTCCTTTGACAGTTAATTTAGGCACAGGAGGCTAGGAAGAATCAGCCCAAAATGCAGCCTGAGTCTCCATGTGCCACTTGGGATGCTCTCACCAACATCAATACTGACAAAATTATGCTCCTGGACATCTGTCCCTGCTCCCCTGCCTTTTTGAAGGTCCGCCCATTACCTCCCTGAAGGTATTTTTAGCATTTCCTACTGAGGTAGCGGAAAGTCAGTGGAGGATTTATCTGTTTTGATCATTTTTCCTGCCTCGATGGGAACACTTCACATTCTAGGTGATATTTATGGAAGTGCGCCATTGGCTCATACATCACCTGAGTGATGAACTAAATCTTGAGCTTAGGGAGAAGAAGTGTGTTCCCACATCCCCAGACATCACATGCTTCTCTACAGAATTTCAAATAAACCCAAAAGCCATGTAACTCAAGGGTATGGAGAGGGAAACTGAGGCACAAGCTTACTGGGGAGCTAAGCTGCTCTATCCTCCTGAAGAAATAATGCAGATTTAGGTGGTTGTAGGAATTCATGCTTGGTCCTTCACCCCTTCCCTTAGTCTTGAATTCATGAGCTTCAAAGCTCTCCTTGGGTCTCTCCTGCTTCTGGCTGTGGCTTCTGGTAGGATCCTTCAAGTCCTATGTGTTCTTGTGGGTGGGTGGGTGGAAGTGTTCTGTCACCCCAGGTTCACATCAGTGCCTGGACTCTCCTCTCTGTCCATACTTCTGAGATCGGTGTTATGATTTTAGGGGCCCAGACTGGTGCTTTCCAATGCTCTGTCACCACAGGAGTGCCTGCCATGTGAGCAGGAACCAGCCACACCAAAATAAGTGTCAACCAGGGTATCTTTGGACCCAGTACCAAACTGTGCATGGCCCATTCTTTGCTGTACAAATGACAACCACTGATCACAGAATTACAGGATCATAAAAACACAGAATGGTTTGAGTTAGAAGGGACATTAAAGATCTCCTAATCCCAATTCCCCTGCTATGAAGAGGGGCAACTTCCTATGTTGTTCCAAGCCCCATCCAACTTGGCTTTAAACACCTCCAAGGATGGGACAGCCACAGTTTTCTGGACAACCTGTGCCAGGGCCTCATGGAAATTTCTTCTTAATCTCTACTCTAAACCTGATATCTTTCAGTTTAAAGCCATCATGCCATTTCTAACGGGAGCATAACAGGACAATGTGTTACGGACACATGAAGTCATTCTGGGCTAGGTCATCGGCATGGTCCAGTGACATTGGCTGATGTTTTGCCAGGGTGCAAAGATATCCACGACCATGTCCAGAGCCAGAAAGAGCTGAATGAGCAGGGAGCAATGCCTCCCTTCCCAGGAGACCTCAGCAGAGCTCATGCTGAGATACCTGCAGGCATCTGAGTGCCACTATGATCATTAAACTGGTTGACCTTTGCATATGAAGGATCCACCTCATGTGGCCAAAAAAGTGTCCAAGCCCCCAGCCCATGGCTTGATTTTCAGCCAAGTTGTGCTTTACACCCTTCCTGTTGGTGTCACACCCAGCTGATATATCACAGGTATTTATCAGGCTTTTTGCTCAAAGAATTTCCTTGGGAAGGGGATGTTTGGTGACAGAGCTTTGCAAACCCTGTTCTCTAGAGGGATTTTTGCAGCTATGGACACCTTAGAAGTACAATGATACATAAAATCACAGAATTACAGAATGGTTTGGGTTGGAAGTGACCTTAAAGATCATCCAGTTCCAGCTCCCTGCCATGGGCGGGGACACCTCCCACTAGACCGGGTTGTTCAAAACCCCTACCAACACACCCCTGGGATTTTTGCATCCTGGGACATCCCCAGGAGAGAAACTAAGGAAGAACAAGCATTTGTTTAGCTGGTGGGTCAAAGCCTGAATTTATCCAGACTGCTAAAAGCAAATTTGACTGATGAGCAGACCATTGATACAAGAAAGGGACGAGCAGAGGGTAAAACCCCAATGGGTATGGAATCATACTCTAAGATCATCATGTCCAACTGTTGAACCAGCACTGCCAAGGCTTCCACTAAACCATGGATGTGCCACATTCACATGCCTTTCAAACACTTCCAGAGATGGTGATTCCACTACTTCCCTGGGCAGCATATTATAATGCCTGACAACTCTCTCAGGGAAGAAATTTTCTCTTATATCCAACCTAAACCACACCCGGTGCAAATGGAAGCTGCTTCCTTATCATTCTGTCACTTGTTCCCTGGGAGCAGAGCCCAACCCTCGCCTGGTTCTACCCCCCTGTCAGGGAGTTATGGAGAGGGAAAAGGTCCCCCCTGAGCCTCCTTTTCTCCAGTCTGAGCCTCCCTAACTCCCTCAGATGCTGCTGGTGCTTCAGACACTTTCCCAGCTCCTTCTCTGGGCACACTCCAGCCCCTCAATGTCTTTGCTGGAAGAAGGGGCCCAAAACTGCCCTCAAGACTGGAGGTGCCTTGGCAGTGCCCAGCACAGGAGGAAATACCACATTTCTTCTGTCCACCTGTTGGATACTGGTCCTGTATCCTTTCTGATGCCTCATCACCTATGAGGTATTGTCTGTGGTAGGAGCACCAACACTGCAAACCTCCATGCTCAGTGTACACAGCCACTATGTTTGTAGTATTGGAGCAAAGAGTATTTCTTCTGCAACCCACTGGTAAATGGTACAACCACTGCAAAGCCCAAAGCTGGCATCAGCTGTTTTCATAGCATTTGCCTTTTTCGTTCATGTAGTTGTTAAATTATTTCATATTTACAGAGGTTTTCAAATGTAAGCATTTCTCCCCCTTCTAAGCTGCACTTAGGCCTCCTTTTTTCACAAGAGCAAGCAAAGTTCAGGCCAAAACTGCAAGAGAGACGCTTCACAGTGAGCTTTGTGCTAGAGGGCATTAATTTTTTTTTTTTTTTTTTTTTTTTTTTTTAAAGTCCTACCCTCACTTTTCCCCAGCAGAGAGACATGAACATTTATGCAAGTCAGAGAGCAAAGATTTTGGCTGTTAGCAGCAAGTCATGGTAGAGCTGCCTGGCTGCAGTCTAAAATTCGAGCACCTAAAAATTAACTGTATGTCTAAAGAACTTTGGTCCCTGTGCTGAATGAGCACTACTTCAGACAGGAAAGAGAGCAGGAGGAGAATTACTAATAGACAGTTGACCAGCTTCACTTTTAATCCAATGGCAGGGTGTTTTATGAAACAAGAATTGGCACAAGCAAACCGGAAAAGGTGATTTTAATGTTTTTCTTAAATAAGTTTGTTTTCTTTGCGAAGAGGGGTGTGGGAGAATGAGACATGGGGAAGTGGTTAAACATATTAGGAAAATAAAGTTATTATTGAAGGGTGGGAGACTTTTGTGATCTTTTAGGAAACATTGCTATGCTTCTTTACACATGAGCATTTTCAGCTCTTGCCTATGATGAAGATTGCATTTTCCTAAAGGTTTCCCCAAGAAATCATCAAACCTCTGTGGGTTTTTTCTGTGTTTGCAACCAGACAGCCATGGAACAGCACCGGTCTCCAAACACAGGTGGAGAAACTGAGGCACAAATCACGGAGAGGCAACATGCCACACACAGACCATGCATTTCTGATGAAGCCAAGGCAAGTGCTCCTCTGCACCTCCCTGCCTCCATCCCAGCTCTCATGCCAGACAAATTCCTGCCAGCAAAAGTGTCATCCACCCTCCATCCCCTGGGCACAGCAAGGGGTGATAAGCAAGGCTTTAGAGCTATTAGCCAAGATTGTCCTTCCCCCCCTGACCTTTCAGCCAGTCAGATCTCTCGAGAGCTCTCCACCACCCTGGGCATGACAGGTATGGCCCAAACTCCTGTGCAGGATCCATCAGTCCCAAGATCATAAGGAAAAAAAAATGATTTAAAAAAGTAGAAATTTACCCAACAGATCACCTGCAGTTTGCAAGGACATAAACAAGAATTGCCCCATGGAATTAACCCATCCTGTGCTTTCCAACTTCCAAAGATTTTACCAATTGCAGCAAACATCTCTGAGCTCTTTGGGGCCCCTCCAGCACCAGCACCCATTGCAGAGAAAAGCAGAGGCTGGGAAATCCTCCCTTTGCCTCAGATTCCTGCAATCCTCCCTGCAGGTTTCAGCCATGCACAGAGCACAGGATGACTTCAAGCAGGGAAGAAAGAAAGATGTGCCCCAGCCTTGCAAAGCAGCCTGGTTAGAAGAGACCACCTTGCTACACGGCAGAGAGAAAAGTTCCCCACTGCTGCACAGGCACTTCGTTTCTCAGGGTTGTAGCATGACACGTTTTGGGTACATGCTCCATGAGAAGTGGTTCTGGGTTGTTCCTTAGGAGACTGTCTCC
This sequence comes from Hirundo rustica, assembly GCF_015227805.2. Classification (NCBI taxonomy): domain Eukaryota; kingdom Metazoa; phylum Chordata; class Aves; order Passeriformes; family Hirundinidae; genus Hirundo; species Hirundo rustica. The sequence goes on along the minus strand of NC_053451.1, from coordinate 15,847,249 downwards.
CTTAAGCTGGTGTATCTCTGCTCCATGTTGGCTGCTTGTCTCTTCCCTTCACTGGAGAAAAGCTGTAAGTTTTTAGAAAGGGAGGATGGATTCCTCCTGTGGGAGGATGCTTGTGGCCCTTTTAAAAGATTAAGAAAGGTTCCTTGGGGCTTCAAACTGGGAGGTTGTCTTGGTTTGGAAGATAGGTATCTGCTAGGGAGGGGTGGGGCCTCTCTAGGATTGGGGAATTCTAATCCCTTCCCTCCAAGTTATTATAATTTAGAAGATTAAAGAGGCTTTTCAGTCAGAGCTATGGGGAAGAGAATAACAGTTCTTTACTAGTATGTATAACAAGGCAAACAAACAAACAACAACTACACCAATAATAATAAACAGAACCAGGAACCCCGAGGGGCTTTGTTTCACAAAGCCCAGGGCAGTCTGATCTCTTGGGACCCCGAGATCACCAAGCTGGAACGGTGGAAAACTCCCGGGCTGGTGGATGGAACAGCAAGATGTCCCCAGCAGGCAGGGGGGATGTCCCAAAAAAGTGAGCAGTGCTGAAGAAGCTGTGACGACTGGACAGGGCTGGCTCAGCTCCAGCAGGGCAGGCCAAGGAGCTCAGAATTCCTGGACACATGAGCAGATGATGGATGATGGTAGAATTCCCAGGACTGGACTTTTCTGTTGACAGTGGATTCCTCATGCAGCAAGCAGCAGCCTGACCCTCCTCTCCGATGCAGAGAGCATGACGCAGAAAGAACCCTCAGCTCCCCCAGCCCTGTCCTTTTCCTTCCCCTAAACTTCGTGTGATCTTCCCCCTCCCAGCCATGTCTTTTGTGTGGGTCAAGCACCATCTAAGCTGCATCTCTATGCTACAGAAACAGATGGAGAAAAGTTTTAGGGCTGGTTTGCAATACTTTGGTTTGCTGTTTTAGAGAAAGTGTACTCACCACACCAATTAAAATTGAGGGTTATTTTAGCACAGAAAAAAAGTTAAATGCTCAATTACAAAATTGGAAATGCAGATGCAAAGAGGAAAAGTATAGAACTCTTAGAGCAAAGTGTCAGGACCTACCTGATTTTCTCATAACGCTCTTTCTGCAGCATGGTTTCTTCTTAGGCACTTAGAATCCTAAAGTCATAAGAGTCATAGAATCCCTTAGGTTGGAGAAGCCCTCTAAGATTATCGAGTTCAACCACTCCCCTAGCACTGCCAAGGGCAACACTAAACCATGTCCCCAAGTGCCACATCCACACAGCTTTCAGTTTCAGGAATGGTGATCCCACCACGTGTTCCAATGTCTGACCACTGTTTTGGTGAAGACATTTTCCCTGATATCCAACCTAAACCCCCACAACTTGAGACTGTTTTCTCTTGTCCTGTCACTTGTGCCATGGGGGAAGAGCCCAACCTCCACCTGGTTCCACCTTCCTTTCAGGGAGTTGTAGAGAGGTAGGTGGTCCCCCCTGAGCCTCCTTTTCTCTAGGCTAAGCCCCGCCTCGAGGTCCTTTATACATTCCTCACAGGACTTGTGCTCTAGTCCCTTCCCCAGCTCCATTGTCCTTCTCTGGACACCCTCCAGCGCCCCTTGCAAAATCCCCAAAAGATGCTGCTTGGCAGGGCTCTGGTGCCAAAACACCTTTTTCTCTTAGACTCATGCATGGTTAAATATTCTATGCTGACTCTTGAATTTCAAAGCACATTTCTAGAAGCCATGCATGGTTGAAAATACTTCCCCATTGTGGATGAAGGAGGATCTTGCAATAGAAATTCCTCTTCTTCCCTCAGGAAGGCAGGTAACACATCACCCCCACTGCACTTTGCATGTTGCAGGGCAGAAAGGGTTTGTGGACATACTGTGGGAGGCTGAATCTTAATTTCTCCTGGGTCAGCCAATCTCAGCAATAACCTGAGCCTCCCCACTGTGTTAGAATAGCTTGGAATGTGGAAAGCATGTAGTTTCTAAATTTTTTACAGCCCTGCTACTGCAGGAATTGATGTAGACATTACATGTGATGTGATTACATGTGATGGACTAGAGCTGCCTGAGTCTGCCACGCTGTTAAATTTAAGGGGCTGCATCACAATCAAATATAAAACTGTAAAAACCACTAAGAATTAACAAAGTCTGCAGGAAGAGGATGCCAGCTTTATTTCACAACTCCTGCAGGTCCCAGCAGAGTTGTTCCACACATGCATGTGGGCTTTAGGCGCCAGACAGACTCAGTCTTGCAAGCCTTTCACCAGAGAGTCACACGGATTGCAGTAAGACTGTTTCTGCAGATGCTCCCTGTGCTCTCCACGGCTACAAGAGCCGGCCAGGAAATGAAGAATAAGAGTGGCACTTCTTGGTGCCATCTACAGGCTGAAGGACAAAATCTAATCTAGTCACCTGAGATAGTCTTTACTCTCTACAGAGCCTTTCAATGATTCATCTCATCTCATCTCATCTCATCTCATCTCATCTCATCTCATCTCATCTCATCTCATTTCTGGAGTGTTCTAAGCAAAGTTTATCATAAAATCAGAGAATGGTTTGGGTTGTAAGGGACCTTGAAATATCATCTATTCCAACTCTCCCTTCTTCCATGGGCAGGGACATTTTCAACTAGACCATGTTGCAGGTCTTTTCAGCAATCTGCCACATGAGAAATTTGGCCAAATATGGACCAGTCTTTTGAGGACACCCAAAACCAGATCAACAGCTTTGGGGTATAAATGGGAAGAGGGGAAATCCTCCTTTCACAGGTCACTTTCTATCAGCTTTTTTGTGCTGGAGTACTTCAGATCATGGAAGTCCTCATAACGCTGTGTTGTCCAACTCCAGAAGCTGAGATGATCATCAAAATATACGTCTGTGCACATTCAAGCACCAGTTCTGATAGAGATTATTATGGAGATTTTACTGGATCAAACTAATCAAATAAACATGGTTTAGCCTGAAAAACTTTGGCTTGAGAAGACATGATATGTGATGACATGAAGGCAAACAGAGAAGGGAATCTTCATTCCCATACTGATGTGGGGGGGAAAGCCATGAGCCAAAATACATCCTTGAGAATTTGAGTTAAAATTTGAGTTAGGTATAGATTCTCTGAGAGGGTTGTGGCATCTTTATCATAGAAAGTCTTCAAGAGGATATTAACACCATGTCTGCCTGGTGACATATGACATGGACTTGATCCTTCCTTGAGATAAAGGGCATGGCCCCACTGACCTCTTAATATCCCTTCCCAGCCCTGTTTCTCTATGACTGCAGTCCTGGGAACAGTAATATCAGCTGTATTGTCACCTCCACTGCTCTAAGAGGATTTCCCGCAGGATGCGCCTTAGCTAATAGGCTTCGGAATATCTTTCGTGAGGCCAGTTTTAGTGTGACCTGCTAGGAAGTGATGACTGTTTCTTCGTTCTTACAGACACCGGTGTCCAGTGGCTTCGGCTGTTACTGAGTTTCATTGCTTCTAATGTTTTGAACACTCCCAGTGCTCTGCACTGGTCAATACTAATGAAAGTGAAGTGATAGAAGGCCTCCTTACCCAAATAAAGCTTCCAGCAAAGATTACCCTTTCCTGTTGCTCCAGCCATGGCCAGCTCTAAATTTTGGCAAGGGAGAACCAGCAGCACATCCTATCATCATCAATGTGGCGTGCCAGGGTTGCACTGACCTCTGTGCTGCTGCACGCATGCTCTCAGTGGGATGTGAAATCCATTTCCATCTCAGCCTTTGGCCAAAGGATGTGGGCATCTCAGACACAAGGAGGTCTGATACAACACAATTGCAAGAGTTTCTGCAAGTGAACAGAAGCCAAATAGGGCAGCAGGCTAAGAATGAAGGAGAGGGGAAATAGAGACTAACAGAGACGGCCACTGAAAGAGGAGGTGGGGCTGTGGTGATTCCTGAGCCGTGGGACTAATGTACAGAGGACTTACTCTGTGTCATTTGCACTTTCCAAGGAAGGGAATTATTTTTGTACCTAAATACCTGTCAAATCTGGTAATCACTTCTTTATTTCTAATTCTTAAATAAGAATTTAGCCATTCTGCTTGCTTGCTTGCTTTAAAATAATTGTAATTTCAACTTGTTTTGCCTATTTCTTCCTAGATTTCTTCCTACTTCTTTTTTCTTCCCCTCTTTGTTTGACTGTGAGTATTCATAGAAAAGAGGGTTGATTCAGATTAGATACAAAGAAGAAGTTTTTTACAATAAGGTTTGTGAGTTATTCTATGATTCAGGAGGATTTGGGTCTCCACTTTGCCACAGTCTTCCTCTGACCAGCCACAAATCACACAGATCTAGATGATCTGGGAATCTGGGCCACAGGTCATGTTTATTCTTGCTCTCTGCCCTTGTGACGTTCGTGATCTTGGCTTGACAGTAGCCCAGCATCAACAGAGGGGTTAAAGGAGCTCCTGCTCTACCTCTCCAGGGATTATGGATACTATTTACTTGTAAAGTGCTTGGCAGTTCCTGGAAGCAAGGCACACTTGGGATTTGTAGGTAATGTCAAAAACACAGCATGGAAAAATCAGCTCATTCCCTCCTCTGAGGGACACACTGATTCTAGCAAGCGAACATCTCTAGATTTTGGGGTTGCTGATGAGGAAAATGATGTGCTTTGCCTTCCTAGGAGATCCTGCCGTACAGCAGCCTAGAGGATCTCTCTCTCAGAAGGAGGAAGCTAAACACTTTGTAAATAATTCTGAAAATCCTGACACAACCCTGTTTACTTGCTCTTGACAATGCAATACTGCTCTCCCAGTTCAAAGTACCCTGTGAGGTGGAGGTGAGATTCTCAGCATCCACATGCATCCTTGTCCATGAAGCTTTTGTTTGCTATGAGCAAACAAAGCAAGTTCTGCTCTTGCTGGCGGTGGTGAAGATAAAAGCACTGCTTGCTAGCACTTGTTCCGTTTCAATTCTAGGGGATCAGAATTTCAATTCTAGGGGATCTTTCTTTACCAAGAATTAAGCATGATTTTTTTTTTCTTTGCATTATTTTTCTTCTATGCATGCACAATTTTCTGTGAATGCGTGATATTCTATGCATTCATAGTTTTCTGCATGCATTTCATAAACCCAAGTGATTTCAAATCCTTCCTGTAGTGCTTTCTGTATGTAATTTTCTGTGTGTCTTGAACTGCTCGTTAAGATTGTGTTTGGGCTGTATTTTGTTGGCTTCATATAATCTAATAAAATATGAATCCCTTTAGCTCACAGGAATTGTTTTGTATCCTGACACCCAAGATGCTGGCTCACAAGCACCTGATTTTACAGGTGCTTTCCCTCCTGATAAGTGCATTCTCTGTTTTGAAGGCCACACGTTGCCTGAAACACACAAACCCCCTGTGCCCCAGAGATGTGGTGGCTCAGTAGGTTGCCAGCCCAATGTTAATGGCATAGCATCTCCAAGGGGGCTGGGGTCAGGACACAGGTAGGAGTAAAATCAAGCCCAAGCTTGAAAAATGAATTAATCATATCAAATAATGCCTGAAATCCAATATATACCCTCCTGCCTTGTTGGTCATTGTAGATTATTTCTTCACTGATGGGTTTTTATAACCTGAACAAGGTGGTTTGCCAAAATCCTGTATCAGATGTTTCCCCCAAGAAATTTTGTGTCAAGAGGCGAGGTCACATGACGGGAGATGCAGAAAAGAGTTCATTGGGTACAAATCAGGCAGAACTAATAGATTATCCCCCAAAATAAGTGTCAATATTCTTGAGGAGACTCGTGCTTTCTAAGTGTTTTAAATGTTATTGTTCCAAAAGTTTAAATTGAAAAGGAAACAAACAAACAAACAAATTATTTCTTGTCTTGGATTTGGTTTTTGTGTTTCTTTCTTTGTTTGTTTCTTTTAATGCAAAAAGTGATGGGTTTCAGATGCACTTACAATTTTATTTCCTTTCTTGAAAGGTATTCCATATAGGAGGGATGTTTAGCATACCACATTTTGGGTCTTTATTGAACTAAAGGCAGAAAATCTTTCCCTGAGCAGGAAACCACACATTGTTCTGCAGCAGCAGAAAACCATTTAATTTTGTTTGCAGCAGCAGGCAATCTCTTAATCCCATTCTCAAGGCAGTAAAACAACTTTGCAGCACTAGATCTGCAGAAGGGCAAAAAAGCATTTTTTGCTTGGCTTTCCTCCTCTTGGAGAATTAGTCTATATTTTTTATTCATCAGTCATCAGAGGTTTTCTTCTGAGCCTCATGATCTGAACCTGCTAAGTAAGGCAAATCCAGATTAGAGCCTCTCACAACAGAAATACAGGAGAGATCAGGAGGGAAGAGGTGGGAGGAAGAGACAGGCAAGAAGGGAATACCAAATCACCACACTTTTATTTTTTACTGTATTTTCCAATTTAAAATTTTCATAGAAGTTCCAAAAAGGGTGAAATCTGAAATTTCTGCAAGAAAGGGAATTGGATATATCCCTTCTCCTTGGGCTTGTTTCTCAGATCAAAACCAGCTAAGTAAGTAGGGAGTGGACATGCTGGGAGGAAACACATAGTGTCGTTTTAGCTTTACGTGGTCCTTATTTTGAGGTGACAGCTTGGACGTACCCCAGCTGAGGGTGCCTTGGAGGTGCCTCCAATTGAGCCGGTTTCAAGTTGAAGAGTCAAATCAAAACATTGCTTGGTTTGGTTGGTCTGAGCACTTTTCTTTTTAGGCTTTCCTGCCTTGTGTAGCATCAGAGGAGTTTTAATTCTCCAGACAGCTCTGTGTGAGGCTGAAATAGCACAAAAGCTTCTTGACTTGTAGTGTTTTGCTCAGAGATAGCTCTGGCCTCTTGAGATGGGACCTCTCATTGTGCTGAGCTCCCTGAATAGATCCCTGGCTGCAAGGATGCCTATGAATTATTGTTCTTATAGTTATATTTAACACGAGCCCAGGCGCTGACCTCTCCCTCCTGGGTTATATAGGTCCCTGAGGGATCAAGGGTATTTTCCAGTCTGTGAGATAAAACTGACCTTGAAGGAAGCCAATTGCGTACAGCCAACGCTCTGACTCCTCCTCTCCAGCTTTGGATCTCTCTGACCACCCCAACAACTTTCAGACAGCTCCAGCATCCTCTTTCCCTTGCGAAGGGAAGGAGGAAAATCTCCCTGAGATTTTTTCCTGACCACCTGTTTTCTGCCTTTTCTGTCTTTCAGGATGGTATCACAAGCCAGGAAGGTGATGGCCCAGCCCATCTCTCAAGCAGGTGTGTCTCTGGCACCAGAGGCATCCCTGCAACCACCACAAGAGGATAAGACCGAGGTCTTTGTGGACAATTGGGAATGCACCTTCTAACATGGTTTCTCAGTGGGGTAAGAAATCTCTCCGACTGCCCAAACCCCTCTTGTCAGTACCAATATCTGCCATCCTTGTCTGTGACCTTGCATCCTGCCCCTCTTCATTTCCTACAGCCCCAATATATCACCACATATCCTCAAATCCTCTCCCTCCCCTCACTGCTGATTCCCACCCCAAGACCAGCACCTTTGCTCTTTTTCCCCTTGCATCAAGATCTCAGCTTCCCATCCTCACCTCTGGAGACCTCCCTCATCCCCACAGCACACCATGCTGTGACCCTGGGAACATCCCCATTGCTTCCCTCTAGCACTGATCCCCACTGGGAGGTTTCCTGAAGGTCATGCAAACGTTCCTGAGATCTGTGGGTGGATGGTCATGTAAAAGGACAGGCAGAGGAAAGGATAGAGGAAAAAACCTGGAGCTAGGGCAAAGCTTGGGTGGTGATGAACTCCAAGAGAAAAGGGTGGGAGATACATTTTTTGTTGTTGTTGTTGTTTCTGGTGCAGAAAATCTTCCTCCTGCTTGGGCACCTCTGCCTTAACTAAGAACAACAACAACAAAAAAAGAAAACTAGAAAGCAAGCAAGAAATCATTAGCATGTGACCTGTTTTTTTTGGACTGGATTAACTGTGGGATTACACAGGAGTGTTTGGAATGTTGAGCAGGGCTCCATTAAATTTTTCCTTGCTGCTGCTCGTTTTCTAGGAACGGGAGGGATTTGCAGGGGGTTATTCAGTTTAAGAATCTGGTGGAATCCATGCAGCCTTGGTCAGGACAGGAGGCAGGAAAAGGAAACAAACCCCAGTGATGGCCTGGTATTGTCAGCTGAGACAGAGTTTTCAATTTTTTAACAAGTTTTTCTTGTTACATTCGCTTCTTGCAGTTTCGGGAACAAAAATGAAGTGCATGTGATCTGCAGGATTTTTGGTGACTCCTCGCAAGTGGGGAGCAGGATGAGAGGAAGAAAAAGAAATGAAGGGAGGGAGAAAGAAGAAGATGAAAGTATCAGGGCTCTGTAAGGATGAACTGAGCAGATGGCCTCCTGTCCCCTGAAACTTGCACGCTGCAAAATCCCATTAAGTGGAAAGTTTAATGAAGTTCTGGATATCAAAAAGAAGCATCTATTTAAAGCCTTGATCACCTGCCAAATGTGGCTCCCCCAAACCCCAATGAATGTTTCCAGCCCAATCACATTTCCCTTCCCCTATGTGCTGGTCATGCTCCTCTTTCCTAGGAAAATGGTCTCATTTGTAAAACAAAATGCACATGTTACCATAGCTGGCAACTGGTCACGTTCCTATGCAGGGGTGTCTCGGACTAAATTAACCAAACTGGAAGCAGGACTCCTAGAGTCCAGGTATGGTGAACTAGGCATTATAAATTTATTTCTAATCTTTATTTCTAAACTAATCATTAAAGGACATATTCAGAGCAGGCAGCAGACAGCAGAGGGGAAGCTGCAGTGCCAGGCATAGATGGAGCTCTGGTCGCAAGAGCCAGAGGCAAGAGGCAACTGCTAACCCCTTGCAAAACAAAAGGGCACAGGGACCTGTGGCACAGCCAGGTGAATGGCTGTGCCAAAACACAGCAGGAGCTGAGGGCTCAGGGAGAAGATCCCAGACTTCCCACACACTCAGATAATAAGGGCACATAAACTGAGGGTTTCTTTTTTGTTTGTTTTTGGAGATTCCTTGTCACTTCTGGAGGCTCCCACCTCAAGCTGTTATTTTGTTATTGCATTATTAAATTATTTGAAGGATCCAGATGTCTGAGACTGTGCTATGGGAAACCAGGGGTTGAGGCAGTAAGGAAGCCCAGTCTGACTGTGCGAGTGTGGAATGTGGAGCTGCCAAGGGACCTCAGTCCCAGCTCAGGTGGTGTGAGTGTGACTGCTGGAGTGGGTCCTGGTTTCTTTATAATAATTAGAAATATTTTAGAGTTCCAATAAATATTTCTAATGGAATTTATTTAATTTCTTTGGCGCCAGTGGGCTATGGCATCATGCTGCTGAGGGTGCTTGGCATCATGCCGGGCATATGATCGTTCTAATAAACTGTGCTTCAGGTGGTGAGAAAAGAGCCCAGAGCAATTAAAAACATGAAGAGCACCAAACAAACAATGTTCATTTGTTGATCTAAATTAATTATATTTTAAAAAAACACATGCCTTCATCACAAATTATGGCTCATTGTCCTATTTCAAAATGAAAATAATGCAAAGGAAATAATTTCAATAATTCATATCTTCCTGGACATATCTGAAAAAACTGACATCCATGCCAGACTGGAAGTGTTAGTTTTGTGCTGGGGAGTTTCAATTGGGCTGACCACAGATGGGATTTTTTTTGTCTTCTCTTTTATCCCTTTTATGTGTCCTGCATGGAAAAAAAATGAAAAACCTGGCTCTACATCCATGCAAATACTGGGAAAATCAAGCTCTTTTCCCTATGTTATATAGACTGTATGTTAATTGTGACTATGTTGAGGTTGTAAAGTAGTTCCAGAGAAGGGGGAAATTTGGAGCTTGATCTCCATGGTTTCACCTTGCTTGAGGCACTCTATATAAATTCCAGGTGGCTGTCTTCTGGGACATTATATTTAGCTTTGTGCTTCTCAAAGAGCTGGGACAACTCATTTAGGTATTTTTGATGGACTTGATCAACTTCTTCCTCAGAGGGTCTGTGCTTCTTCTGGACTGGAATTGGTTTCCCAACTGGAAAAGAAGCACAGGTGTTAGGAGGAGCTAGTGTCAGGTACCTCTGAACACTTTGCTCACCCGAGCACGGAGCTGAGGTTAGCCTCTCCAGGATGGACAGGTCAGTATGACCAGTTATTTCCTGGAGCCTGCGAGATAGCACAGCCAAGAAGAGATGATGGCTCAGATCCTGACCAGGCTTTTGGTCTCCAGGATCACACTGGTCCTTGCCTCAGTTTACCCATCTGCGAAGTTGGTTAATGTCAAAGACCCTCAGTGTGGCCTTTTGAAGTAAGAAGGGCTGTATCCCAATGCAGTCCCAAGAGCTGCTTCTCACATCTCAGATGTGCTGCAGATAAGCACAGTATAAAGACAGGATGATATTTGGGTTGGGCTTTCCAAGTTGATTCCCATGGCCCTGGGAATCTGCATTGCAAATGGGGAAAGTGAGGAACAGGGGAGCCCTGCACTATTTAAATAGATTTGCAGTGAAAGTGTTTCCACTTTGCTCAGATTAAAGATTCTGTGAAATATCTGATTTTTATTAGGAACTAAGTACTTACTTATCTTTTAAAAATCTCATTTTATTCAAAAGAATATCTAGTTATTTTTATTCCTATCTCTAGAAGAGCCTTTCCATTTCCCAGAGCTACCAGGAGCAGGATCAGGTGCCTGGCACGGACCAGAAGATCCACAAGGTACCTCTCTTGCTCTGGTCTCTTACTCAAATTGTTTTTGTTAAGTGACAGAGAGTTTCAACATCTTATAGGGCTATTCTTCATCCAATTAATGAAGAGCCTATGTGACAGACACTACACAGCTCATAAAACCATTGAGACAATCCAAACAGGTTGTAATACAATTAGAAGTAATTGCTGGTTGTCAAACTTAATCAGTGGTGCAAGTTCTAACCATGACAAACAGCATTTTTAATTAAATTAATTCCCAGAGCATCAGCCACACTGGTGGGCCAAGTATGGAGATGTTGAAAATATTATTAAACCCCAAAGATTTCCTTGAAATTCGGTCTCCCACAGACATGGGAGACATGGACGTCGTCTCTGGTCATGGATTTGCAGATGTGAACAAAGCTGCAAACTGCTTGAGTGTTTGGTTTGGCTTGGCAGTGACCTTAAAGATCATCTCATTCCACACCCCTGCCATGGGCAGGGTCATTCTCCACTAGACCAGGTTGCTCTAAGCCCTGTCCCAGCTGCCCTTGAATCCTTCCAGGGAAGCAGGGCAGCCACAGCTTCTCTGGGCAACCTGTGCCAGGGCCTCACAGCCAAGAATTTCTTCCCAACATCCATCTAACCCTGCCATCTTGTTACTCCATGCCCTTGTCCAAAATCCTCCTTCAAATTCCCTACAAATCTGCTCTTCAAATTCCCCCCTTTTTGGAGGCCTTTAGGCACTGGCAGGGACTCTAAGGTCTCCTCACATTCTTCTCTTCTCCAGGCTGGACATCCCCAGCCTGTCTCACAGATGCTCCAAGCCCTTGGGCCATCTCCATAGTTTCCTCTGGACTCACTCCAGCAGCTCCCCATCCTTCTGACATTCTTACCCTAGAGCTGGAGGCAGCACTGCAGGAGGGAGCCTCACCTGAGTGGGGCAGAGGGGCAGAATCCTCTCCCTTGCTCTGCTGGTCCTACTTGTGTTTGTAAAAATGCCTTGTGAGATGTTTAACACAACCCTATGGCAGTGCCTTTTGTCACCGTGTTGTGGTGTTTGGGTTGTCTGCATCTCACAGGAGTGATGAGGTTGGCCACATTTGCTCTGGGACTTTTCCCAGCACAGCCCAGATGGCCTGGGATCTGTCATGAGATCAAACCAGATTGCCAAACCAGTGAGGCACATGAACAGTTTGGAATGCTGCTTTGCAGCCCATTTCTAGCCCACCTCTGCTTGCGCTCTCTGGCGTGATGCTTCAGCCTGGCAGGAGGATGACACAACCCAGGGGCTGTCCCTGTTTCCCGAGTTTGACCAGCCTGAGTGTGTCTGGCATCATGTCAGAGTTCCGTGGATTGACTCACCCACAGTGCAGATGGGCCGTCGGTAGGGTATCGGCCCAAAGCTGTACTGGAAGATGCCTCGTGCATGGAAGAGGGGAAGGGAGATGCCCATGATCTGCTGGAGCCGATGCTGAATCCTCCGCAGCCAGGAGCCCTTGGGATTCTTCACTTGATCAAAGAGATCGTTCTCCCCAAAGGAAAAGGCAGGGACTAGGGGAGTGCTGCAGGGAGTCAAAACCGATACGGTGTCATGATTAGTAAAGCCCATTCCGAAACCCCTTCATTCTTATCCAAAACAGAAACACCCCATTAACCAGCCACAGAGCCTGCACCCCTCCCTCAGCACCCCTGGACCCCTCCCGCCCCCCTTCATCACCCATGCTGGATGGCCAGGCGCACAAATCCCTTCCTGTTCTTCAGCAGCAAGGTGAAGGATCCTGGATGGGCATCCAGTGCCTCCTGTGCCCCACCAACAATGATGACCAGCAAGTTCCCGCCCTCTGGCTTCTGCAGCACGTAGGATGCACTCTCCTTGTCAGAAGAGATGATGCCTGGAGAGCAGAGAAGAATTAAAAGTAAAACCCACCTGTAATACTCACTTGTCTGTGGTTTGCTCTGGACTTTTTCCCCCAAAACCCATCTCTGGAGAGGTGCTAAGCACTTTATTTTCTGAGTTGAAAACCCCAGCCCAGCTCCCTTAAAAGGTGCTAGATTTGCACACAGCTCTGCTGGGTGAGTACACAGTTATCCATTTGCTGTCTGGCTCAGAAGTGAGAAGTGAGGGAAAACAACAGGAAAAAAAAAAATAAATTGAGAACTAGCTGCACTTGAGCCCTAGGAAAAATCTGTTTCAATTTGTTGTCAGGTGAGACCATGTTTAATTCTGAATAATTCTGAAGTCAGAGAAATATTTGCTTTAGGTCAAAACAGACATATGTTTCTGTGGATGGTGCTAATTGAAAGTGGAATTTGATTAAGGATTTGGTCCTTTGGTGTTGTTTACTTGAATAAGATAGAAATCTTTAATTCAGAAATGAAAAAGCAACATTGATTTGACTATTAAAAAAAAAAAAAAAGTCCTTGTTTCAGGGGCTGAAATAATTTGCACATTAAAACCTCATTTTGAAATGGATTCAATTGACCTGAAAATTAGTTACGCACCCAACTCCAACATTACAGTGATTAAACCTTCCTTCACCTGAGTTATAAGTCTCTCATATATGTCACTGTTTGGATTTCTCACTCTCCATGTAAATACTCTGGATTTCTCACTCTCCATGTAAATACTCTGGCAGCAGCAGACAGAGTTTATGTGGAAAACGAGGTAATGGATGCCCTGGGGTACATCAGATGGAACTGGACACCTGTGTTGAGCCTATTGAATTCTGCCCACATTCAGCTGGAGAACTGACCATTGCCAAGCCCACTGCTGAGAAGACGGAGGTCATCCTGCTGGTGTGCAAAAAGCTTTCAAAACACCCTTTCGCCTCTCTCCATTTAATTTTTACCTGTCCTTTTTCCTATTCCTTTTCACTACATCTTCCCCCTCTGCCACATTCCATTGCAGCAGTATGAGCTGCTATTTTCATCTTCTGTCCCTGCATGTTGTTTTCCTGGAAGCAGCAGATGCTTCAGAAAAATGTACTTTTTTTTTTCCTCACAATTTCAAGCCTGAATATAATTTTTATGGAAAGAAATACAGGAACACCCTGGCCTGCAGCTCTCAGCATTTCTGTTCACAATTTGCTCTGCATTTTGCTGTTACACAGCACCTGGCACAGTGATGCCCTGAGCATGGAGACTATTTATGGAATTGAACAACAGAGATAGCAGCAAGGATAACAGCAAGGAGGGCAATTTTTAACTTCAGAGGCTTTGGGTTGCCATCTTGAATAGCTGTGTCCATGAATGGGATCCAGTTGGCCCCAGATGAGGGAAAACGGACCCTTGACTTCTCTTACCCAAGACTCCTCTTACTCCATGTTCCTCAAAATGCACCCACACATACCACTGCATGCCAGAAGTCCATTGTCCTTACCTCCACTCATCACATAGTCTCTGAAGAATGGGATGCGAAACCACAGGGAAAGCATCATCAGGTGGGGGGTGATGCCTGGGAAGAGTGTGGAAAAGCCAGATGCCTCTGTGCAGAAATTGAGAAAGGCTCCAGCTGCCAGGACTCCATGGGGATGAAATCCCACCAGGTAGTTCTGCCGAGGGTCCAGCTCTGCTGTCTTCACCAACTAGACACAGGGATGAAGCCAAAAAGGGGCCAGAGTTAGTGCTGTAACCTCAGCAGGGTGGAACACAGGCTATGGAGAGCAGATAAGGCATTCCTGGAGGGGAGTGTCTTGCACCCACCATGCCTTTCTATTGGAAAAGGTCAGCTGGAACAACTCCCTCATTTTTCTCTGAGGTGTATTTCATTGCCCATATTTCCATCTCCTCCTACCCACTGGCCTAAAATTACTTTTCTAATGGCACAGTTCCTTATGTTGCCTTGAACTGGTATAGGTGCTGTTGGGAACCAACTTTGTTTAATATGTTCTCCATACATTTTCTAGTATGGGGGGTGGGGGGGGGGTGTGGAAAGCAAGAAAAGGATGATTTCTTCCACCCAGTACCCCTTGATCCCACAACCAGAACAGCTGGAGTATATAACCACTCTGGTAGACCTACTACACAGCATAAGCACATGTCCCACCCAACAACTTGGTGTGGATCAAAGGTTTATCCTGTCCTGAAGCATGTGCCAGGCGATTCCAGGATGTTTTCACAGACGATAAGTTGAAATCTATTTCCCAGACATCTAACAGAGAAGCTGATGGTTTTCTTCCACTGGGGAAAGCCTGCAGGATGCCAGATGTTTGTGCCTGTGTTGGGTGCCCAGGTCCACCAAAGAGCAGTGGGTATCTGCCCAAGGCTGCTGCAGCTTTAGCAGGAGGGAACAGAGAATGCCCTTGTCCAGCATTTTAGGGATGGGCAGCATGGGCTGCAGATACAGTGCAGTTCATGGCTGGCCCTTGAGGGCTGAATAAGCAGCTTGGTAAAATCCTGAGCTGATCTGAAAGTGATATTGAGGCCTGGGATAATAGGAGAACGGGTACCACAGAACAAGAGGGGGTGGTTAAAGGGAGATAAGGGACAACTGGGATTTGAACTCCATTACGCTTGTTATGGACTGCCTTGGGGAGAGGAGCTGGTATGATAAACCCACCCTCCAGATCCGGCACCAAGAAGATCTTGCCATGCCAACATCAGCCAGCATGTGCACAGCCCAGGCAGAAGCAGGCAAAACTGAATGCTGGCATCTCTGCACCATTTCTGTAGATGCTGAGGACATTCATAGCATCAGGGAAGGATGAACCTTCCCAAGGCTAGTCATCACATCAATTCCTCACTGAAAGGGTGGTCAGACATTGAAACAAGATTGTGGCAGCTCATTAATTGGGTTTATATTGTATTTCATTTTTATATTGGCTTTTGTAATGGTTTCTTCTGTATCCCCTCTTCCCCCGGAAAATGTATCATGAGGTTTGTCCCTGCTCGACCCCGCCCATCCTCCCACACTGGAATGTAACCTAACTCTGTTCCACTCCCACCTTGTCCATGATTGTCCCAGCCTCTATCCCCTTCCTCCCTGGGTAAAAGCCCTTGGGATCACGTGGGACTCTCTCTTGTTCTGGGACCAGGACTGAGCTCTGGACTCTGCGGGAGCAGGACCCCTGAATAAAGCCGTGATCCCCACTGGACAAAAAGCAGACTCTTTCCTTTTGCCATCAACGGATGCCTGTTCTCTCTAAAGAAAAAAGATTTGCAGCCTCTAGGTAGCTTTTAAGGCCCTGTGAAGGAAGATTCCTTCTGAAGTGGTTTCTCCCTCAAGCTAGCCGAAACGGAGCATGGGCTCCGAGGAGGGAGAGAGAGCCGCTTCACAAGATGACTAGGGAAGTGGTAGGACCACAATCCCTGAAATTGTTCAAAAATATGTAGATGTGGCACTTGGGGACATGATTAAGTGGTGTTTGTGATTATGCTAGGGAATAGTTGGACTCAATGGTCCTAGAGGGCTTTTCCAACCTGAACAATTCTGTGATTCTCTTATCACAGAGCCACCATGCCTTTCCAGGCAACTTAAAGGCATCTGTCCTCAAGAACAACCAAAGCCCTATGCATTTCAGTGTCACCCCTCCAAGTACCCTGATTCCATCTGCACTCAGGGTGCAGTTAATGATGCATGTGTTTTCCTAGAAGCAGCTAGAACTGCAGGTTAATCATGAGAGTGTATTTTACTTTCTTCTACCATGGCTCATTTTCCACCTGTCCAAAAGCACTGTTGACTCTATGTGTGCCCATTCAAGCACCTGCTCCTAATGAGGGGAATGGACAAACAAAAGTCCCACTGCTGCCCAGGTCCAGAGGTCTCTAGGCAGGGAGAGAGGCAGATGGCTGAATCACTAAGTACCCACGGCCCCTGCCACCATTTGCTCTTTTTTTAGTAATTTCAGCTTGCATCAATGTTTCCTGCATTCATCTTCAGCTTCCAAACAACCTTTCATCTCCAAGTGATTTATAACAGAAAAGCAAGATGCTCAGGCGTGTTGGAAACTGCTACATTTCTGGCTCTGTGTGTGCAGCGAGACAAGAAGGGGGAAGGGCGGCACAAGAGGGCAACCACGGAGCGGTCAAATTGCCTTGATGGGAGAGTTTGCCTGTGCTAAGACACTGCACTTCTGTGAAAATACTCCCTAAGAAACATCCAGCTGTTGTCTTGGTGCTCATCCCAATGAATGAGGAGGGAAGACAGGAAAGGAAAGAACAAAGGATAGTGTTGGGAGTGATAAGACCAGAGAGAAGGGTTTTAAACTAAGAGAGGGATTATTAAGACTAGCCCTGAGGAAGAAAATTTTTATTATGAGAATACTGAAGCCCTGCCACAGGTTGCCCAGAGAACCTGTGGCTTAGAGCAACCTGGTCTAGTGGAAGGTGTCCTTGTTCCAACAAGGATGAGTTTTAAGGCCCCTTTCAACCCAAACCATTTTGTGATTCTGTGGTAAGACATGGTCCTGGGCAACTGGCCCTGGGTGGCCCTGCTTGAGCAGTGGGCTGGGCATGTTGACCTCTAGAGTTCTCTTCCAATATCACCCAGACTTTGAAGCTGTGATTTTTGTCTCCCTGCTCTAAGACATGGGCAGCTGGAGGGTAGCAGTTGAGTCCCTCAAGATTTGGTGGATCTGGGTAGTATTTCTACAAGAGCTGTTGTCTCGGTTTTGAAAGACAGTTGTCTGCCAAGTTGTCTCTCTCCCTTGGAATGGAGAATGTAACCCCCCTTCCCTCCAAATTATTATAATTTTGCAACTAGGGGCTCTCAGGCAAAGACATGTGAATAGGAGTAACAGATCTTTACTAGGAATATTAAAAAAAAAAAGGAAAATACAAATGTAGTAGTAGTAAAAAAAAAAAAAAAAAAAAAAAAAAAAAAAAAAAAAAAAAAAAAAAAGGCAAGGAAGCAAACAAAAATCCTGGAAAAAATGCGGACAGAGTCAGGGATACGACCTGGCACCCTCTTGGTCAGGGTGTTGGAAGCAGACCAAATAAGTCCTCCTGGAATAACAGATATGGTTCTCTGGAATAGAGATGGTCCTGTAGAAAGTCCAGTGTGATGAGATGGGTCTGGTCTTCCTCCAGGAATCCAGTGGAAAAACCAGATACCTTGTGTCCTTCAGTCCCAGTTTTTATCTAGCTAGGAACAGCTGGCTCCTCCCCCACTGTGTGGAGCATCTCCCAATGGGATGATGGAATGTGTCACGTCACTGGTGGGCCCTAATGGCCCATTATCAGAAGATGTCCCCCTGGAGGATGGAGGGGTGGTGAAAGAGATAAGAAACACTGCCCCACCTGGATTTAATGGCTGGGCCATTACCAGAAGGCATCCACCCCTCTCCCCTGGAGTAAGAAGGAGAAAACATCTCCCAAAAACCAACTTTCAACAGATGAAATAGAATACACATTTTTAGGTTATATAATCCAACACAGCTGTCCCCTGCAGTAGCCCTGGGAAAAGAAGGCCCTCGTTTTGTCACAGAGTCTGCTCACATCTGGATTATTTGGCCAAAACTCACAGAGAAACCAGAGAGCTTGTACAAAGACTGAGAAGGAAATCTGTAGCAGAGGAGAGACTTTAGCAAAGTCTCTTACACCGTAGGTCTAGACTCTACACTACGCTTTTCCCTCTGGAAACTGTTCAACACAGAAACTCAATCTTCCCTTCTGGATTGTTCCCACTGTCTTACTCTTCCCCTCTCCACCTGGCAGAGGTCAGTCTCCATTCCCAAACTTACAGGAAAGTTAATAATGTGACTCTGCACAGCTTCCCCCTCCTGCTGTCCAGCCGAACTGCCTAATGGAACTGGGTTTGAGGTGCCAAGAAATGGAACTATCCTCCATCCTGCCTCGAATGAGTTGTCTTTTCCACACCCTCTGGATGGTGTTTGCAATTCTGGTCTTTATGAGTGAACAGAACATTTAATAAATGTCAAAGTACTTAAGGGTCCAACCAACCTGGTGTGTGCATGAGCATGAGAAAATCCAAGGTTTTTCTGGTGATATAAGAGCAGTTTCTCATCTCAAAGGTGTTTGAGGAATGCCAAATTAATGTGTATGACCTGTAGCCTGAAAGCAGCTGTTAGCAGCTCAGGGTTGTGCCCTCCAAGCTGAGCCATGGGTTTGTTGACTTCCGTGACAATTCCTCTTGGCATGGGAGGGATGCTGGCTGATGCCTTGGCTGCTGACAGCAGTAATGATCCATTCTCAAAAGTGTTATAAAGCCTTCAGGATCCCAGATGTGGCATGATCTTGGCCTTCCTAACAAATCAAATTGTTTAGGTTGGAAAAGCTCTCTAAGATCATGGAGTCCAAATGCTCCCCCAGCACTACCAATAACCCATGTCCCCAGCTGCCACATCCATATGGATTTTACATGTTTCCAGGAATGGGGACTCCACCACTGCCTTGGACAGCCTGTGCCAAGGCTGGACAATCCTTTCAGGGAAGAACTTAATTAACTTAAATTCAGGAGGATGCGGTCTATTTTATTTCTTCATCATGAAGAAATATAGCTTGATAACTACAGTTTTTCAGAGCTTGCAGTGATTACTGTGTAACAGAAAACTCCCTTTATTCTGACAATTCAAATGTGGGTTCAAGACATAGGTGAAACTCTGCCCCAGTTCCCCCAGCTCCCCAAAAGACATGGTGGGATCTGCTCCATGCACTGTCAGCTGTGTTAGGGAAACACATATGCAGACTTCCAGGAGCTCTGATAAGAGCCCATATACTAGTGAAGGATCTCAAGCAAATTAATCCATATTAATTTTAAACTGGACTAGCTAAATGGAATTAATATCCCAAATACATTACTGATTTGATGATAATGATGAGGGATTAAAGTGTTCTTCATTTCACATTTGGTTTGGTTTTAATTCATTTTGGAGTGGAATTAAGGTAATTGGAGTTAGGGCTTCTGAGTGACTTGATCAGCCCAGAAATTCAGCACTGGTTTAACAGGCTGATTTAATTCATCCCTTGAGACTGGGTTCTCCTAGCTGTTCCCCACAGACTGAATTGTCCTGTCCCAAACCATGGGAAGACAGGCAATTACCTGTTTAAAGCTGGTGCCCTAATGGTTGAGGAAAGGGTAGCAAGGCACTGGCACAAGCTGCCCAAAGAAGCTGTGCATGCTCCATCCCTGGAAATATTCAAGGCCAGGTTGGATGAATCTTGGAGCAACCTGATACAGTGAATGGCACCCCTGCCAATGGCAGGAGATTAAAACTAGATGATCTTTAAAGTCCCTTCCAACCCAAATTGTTCTGTGATTCTGTGATTCAAAAAAAAAAAAATCTCCCAGAGTCCAAAGTTTGGAGGGTGGTGCTCCAGAAGTCCCTGGAGATGCATTGTCTGAAGGGGTTAAATAGTTGTTAAGTGAGGAATTAATCAAGTTGAGATGAATAGGGGCACTGCATGGTGCATACCATGTCAGGAGGCATGTAGTCAGGGAGGACAGTGAAGTGCCATATCATTGCAATCCTTAAGGATTGATGAACGTGGGTGAGAGAGAAGAAGCAGCATGGCATTACCCCGACAGCCACTCAGAGGGCAAAGGAAGATGTGATTGAGGAGGTGAGGTTAGGGGCTGATCAGCAATCTCCTGGCT
Organism: Hirundo rustica; assembly: GCF_015227805.2. Taxonomy (NCBI): domain Eukaryota; kingdom Metazoa; phylum Chordata; class Aves; order Passeriformes; family Hirundinidae; genus Hirundo; species Hirundo rustica. The sequence goes on along the minus strand of NC_053451.1, from coordinate 15,827,051 downwards.
TCTTCATTTAAAGTCATCCAGACTGAATTTCTGCTGTGCTTCTCTGGTCCCATACTCTGTTTCCATGGATGTTATGGTCAGTAATCTGCTCTTAAGTAGGATTAACCTTCTTTCAAGTTTGTACTAAACAAATCCTCATGTCTCTAGCTGTCCATGGACTCCCCCCAAAAACATCTCTTGCAGGATGGAACATGCAGCCTGTTTCTCTGTGGGAAGAAGCCCAACAAAGATATCCAAGAAACCAAACCGGATCTGAAGGACAAATTGTGCCAAGATGAAAAGAAGCAGGTCACTCATCCAAGGGTGTCTGGATGGGAGAGCAAAGGAAGGGCAAGTATCTGAGTACTGCCAGAAGCTGCTGAGGAGAATGGGTTTCAGGTCCCAGCAATGGTGAGAGTCTGAGAGGGGCAGTTGGAAACAGTGAGATCTTTGAGCCCTGGGGTTTTCTCCTGGTGCCGCGATACCATGTCAGAGCTGCATTTGCAGCAAATATTGGAGAATCTGACCTATCAGGTGGACTTGAATTGAGTTTGGATGGGACTTCACCACCCTCACTCCAAAGCTGGGTAAGGATGCTCCAAGATGCTCAAGTCCCCCTTCCCCTTAGAGGACTTCCTTTATCCAGTGGATTAGCAGCACAGACTGTGGGACACAGTCCTCCAATGGATCTCAGCCATGGCCCCCCTTTTACTTAAGGGAACTACAGAACAGAAAAGAGAGGGCCAACACATGGGACAGAGAAATTCCTCAGAAAAGGATAGCATGGTGCCATTGGCACTTTGGGCCATTTGGCCGCGTGTTTCTTTTTTCCTGACAATCCCTCTTCCAGCCAACAAAAGGAAGCAAAGGGAACAGTCAAGATCTCTGGAAATCAGAAATTGTATTTGATGTCACGGGCCATGGCACAAGTCCCCAGTTACAAGTAATACCACTCTTCTGTGAAAAGAAAGGAAACATTCCTGGCAGGGTTTGGTTCACATGAACTGGAACTGTCCCCTCTACAGTGTCTTGCAATTCCCCAGAACCACAACACACTCAGATAACCTCCAGCACAGTTTGTGCCATGATGAGAATGAATGAGCCATAGGATGAAGTCTTACCAAATTACAGCTTCAAAGGTTCAACTAATTCTCCAATAACTCATTTTAGTTATGCTAACAAAAAACAGTAACACCAGCAAGACCACAAGCACAGTGACAGAGGTTTCTGCAGACAACAAGGTCCAGCTGGCACTTACATAGCCACAAAGCCTGTAAAAAACATCCTGTGACTCTTCACAAGGAGAAAACAGTGTAGCAAAGACCACAAGGGCCTTCCCTGTACAGCAAGTTTTTTTTCCAGGCTGCCCTGAATAAAGCTGGCATGATTATTCCTACTGGGGTTGCTCTGAATGATGTCAGCAGTTGAAAACAAAATATCATCCTGCGTTGATTTAAAAGACAAATGTCTGCCAAGGAAAGTGGGAAACCTTCCTGGAACAGGAAGAAAATACCCTTCTCTCCAAGTTACTGTGATTTCAAAATTGCGGGGCTTTCAGGGAAAAAAAAAAAAAAAAAAAAAAAAAAAAAAAAAAAAAAAAAAAAAAAAAAAAAAAAAAAAAAAAAAGGGACAGTTCTTTACTAGAATATATATATTTTATCTCTCTATATATATGTGTGTGTGTATATCAATATATCAGGCCGGAACACACCACAACGCAGTAGCAGACGCTTCCAAACCCGCGAACGACAATTTCCAATTGTTCCCTCCTGGTGTAGTTGTGATCACGGCCGACAGGGGGCGCTGGCCTCCAGCGAGGCGGCGGGAGGGCGCCGTGATGCCCTCAGCCGGCGCCGGGAGGTCGGGAAGGAAAATTGCTCCTTCTGTAAACTCAGTCCGATCTCAGCGCTACCAAGGAGCAGCTGGCAGAAGCAGGGGAGGCAGGCAGACTCGATCGTAGTGCCGAATTGCGGTGTAGCAAAGTCCTGGAGCAGAGCACACAAACTCCCGCAGCTCTCCTCGTGGGAGAGAGGACGGGAAGGGTAAAGGCCTGCCTCCGCCAAGGCTCGGGGCTGAGTTTACAACTCGTGGCGGCATCACTCCCGAAAAACCCTGAACACTGAACAGAAAAGCTCACTTTCCCAGCCAGAAACTTCCCCAACACCACAACAATTCCACTGGAATGCCAGGAGACTTCCTTTTGTGTCTCGATCGCTGACTATTCACCCCAAATACCGCCCCCTCCCCCTTCCAGCGTCTCGCTCGTAACAGTGGGAAGAAATTCACTGAGAAACCTAAAAAATCCACAATAGTCCCCAAACTTATCTGAGGCCTTAATTTCCTAGAACGGACTCATGCTGTGTGATCCAAAGGTGAGATGTCTTGCCTAAGCCAAGCTTCCAGCCCCAATTTTCAGTCAGCAAGAAAGATGGTGACTTCTTTTTGGGGACTGTGGTAAAGATATTGTCAGGCTTATGCTTGCGCTTTCCCCGTTTCACCTTCCTCATCTGAGGTCGTCAAAGCACCGTGGTGCGTGAGGGAGGATGGTGACAGGATGGGATGAGGCTGGGGAGGAAAAGCAGCGATGTTCATTCACATGGCATGGGATGGAATTTGTTTTTACTGTTAGGCTGGGTGCATCCTCCATCGTAAAGATACACTGATAAATTATGACGAAGGGATTAAGAATATGGAGATAGGGTTTGGGCAGCAGCAGACAGATTATGGACTGCTTTTAAAACATAGCATATATAGAGCCGTCCACGGCATCCAAAATCACTCTGTAGGCAATATCAACACAGCAGGCATCACAGGTTATCTGTTCAGGCATACTCTAGCTCAAACAGATTAATTTTAACCCTTTTGGCATATTTTTCACAACATTATAATGCAACTGTGCTCAGCCATGTATTGGAATTGAAGAATCATAGATTCGTTTAGGTCATAAAAGCCCTCTGAGACCATCAAGTCCAACCATTACCCCAGCACTGCCAAGGCCACCACTAATCCACATTCCCAAGTGCCACATCTACCTGATTTTGAAACAATTCCAGTCCATTTGAAGGACTATTATGAGGGCATATTAAAAAACAAAACAAAGCAAAACAAAACAAAAACAAAAACAAAAAGCCAAAAAAACCCAACACAACACAAACAACAACAACAGCAAAAGATTAGGATACATTTAAAATGCAGGGAAATTAGGCAGAAATAACATCCCTGGGCAATGCATTGGACCCTGACTTTGTTTCTCACTGCAGATTTTCTCATCCCCTTTTAAAAACGCTCAAGCTCATTTGGGTCCTTCCTGACTCTAATTCTCAAATAATTTATTAAAATGCAGTCAGTTCCAAGGGGAATGAATCCAACAGCAAAGTGGTGCTTGTGCAAGGGTAGTATCAGCAGAAGGTACACCTTGCACACACTGTGGTAGCCTGGCTCAGCACTGGCATGCTCCCATGTACAGCAGCACACTGCAAATTCACACTGCGCAGAAAACAGATGCACATCCCAACCCCTCTTTGCTTCCAAGACAGCAAACGTGCACAGGGATCCCTTAAAAGCAGTGTTTAAAGCTGTTTCCTAAAAAAAGACAGCAGGCAGCACTTGCTGCCTCCAAATACTTGACCCTGTTAAGTTTGCTGCTGGGATCTGGTAGGATTAGGAGCCATACTTAATCTTCCCAGAATGCCTAATTCTCCCGGGCTTAACAAACTCCATCTACACACAAATACAGCCCAGAGTCCTGGACACCAACCCAGCCTGTGTCCCCAGATCTCACTTCCTTGTGTCCCTTGTGCTGAGACTTTGAGCAAATGGAGTTGTTCAGCCTGAAGAAGAAAAGGTGAGACCTTAGAGCCCCTTCCAGTGGATTTAGCCTGCTAAACAGGCTCAAAGAGAGCTGGAGAGGGATATTGGACAAGGGCCTGGAGGGACAGGACATGGGGCAATGGCTTCCCACTGCCAGAGAGCAGGGTTAAGTGGGATATTAGGCAGAAATTCTTGACTGTGAGGGTGCTGAAGCCCTGGCACAGGTTGCCCAGAGAAGCTGTGGCTGCTCCATCCCTGGAAGTTTTCAAGAACAAGTTGGTCAGGGTTTGGAGCAATCTGGTCTAGTTGAAGGTGTCCCTGCCCATGGTAGGGGGTTTAGAACTGCATGATCGTTGAGGTCTCTTCCAACCCAAAATATTTTATGATTCAATAATTCTATGACTAAGATAATATTTTGGAGAAATAGTATTATGTGATTGCTTGGTTATTACGCTCTCTGTATTATATATTTTTAAAATTTCTCTGCTGTCCTTTTGTGGAACTTCCTCTGTTTTCTCCCAGAGAAATGGGGAGAAAGGCTCCATGGAGCCCTCTGGGCGCTCACCCAGGGAGCTGCAGCCAAACCGCATGCCATGCTCCCTCTGCTGGTGCTAGAGGTCCTCCTCCAAGAAAGGACAGACACGGAGTGCAGTGAAGCATTCAGGAGTCGGGTTCCATGTTCTTTGTAAAAGGACGAGAGAGGGGTCATTGCTGGGCTGAGCTGGCAGCTAAATTTCAGCAGAAAGGTTGGTCCAATACTTCACAAATGGTGGCTTACGGCCACAAACAATTTACAGAATATATACTGCATATAATTATTGCAGTCACATAAAGCATTGATTACTATACGGTTTGGGTTGGAATGTGATAAATAACATAGAGAATAGAAATTTTCAGTTCCCCCGAAGTTGCTGAATAGAGCTTAAAGACTAACTAGCAAAAAAAGATAAAAGGATGCAAAGGTATGCACACTGAATGATAAACGTAGCTTACCATTGGAGGAACAGAAAAAGAGGGCTACAGTGTTTTTTTTTGCAAGTTAGGAAACAAGAAGCAACAGCACATGCCCAGGAAAGCTCACCTTTAAAACTGAAATGTTCACTGAATAGGATCACCAGAGATCCCTTTAGAGGACCCTCCAGGACCATAGAATGATTTCCAGTAGGAGGCAGATGCATGCAAATTGGTTCTAGGAAAAGTGATGTTTATGTATTAGCTAGGAGACACACTTTAATGAATATATATGATTATAGTGTTGTAAAGCCTCAACACACACATTAGATTAAAGGAAACATCCTTGCAATGTGTCCTGCACAGATAAAGAATGCCTGCTTTCTAACACTTCAAATTGTGTAAGAAAGTTTATTTTCTGGTTGATTTCAGTATCAAAAGGACTTTAAAATTCCACTCCCTGCCATGGGAATGAACACCTTCCACTAGACCAGGTTTCTCCATGCCCCATCCAACCTGGCCTTGGATACTTCCAGGGATGGGGCAGCCACAGCTTCTGTGGGCAACCTGTTCCATGGCCTCACCACCCTCACAGCCAAGAATTTCTTCCCAACATCCCATCTAAATCTGCTCTCTTAACAATTTGTGCCCATTCACCTTTGTTCCATGACTATAGTTCCTGATGAACAGTCTCTCTCCATCTTCCCCGTAAGGCACCTTCAGATACTGGAAAGTCCTGTGTGGTGTCCACACAATCTTCTCCAGGATGAACAGCCCCAACTTTCTCATCCGTCTCCATACGGCAGGTGCTCCAGTTCCCTTATTGACTTTGTGGCCTCCTCTGGACTTACCCCAGAAGTGCCATTTAACCTTCTTATGTTGGGGGCACCAGAACTATGCACAGTATTCCAGGTGTGATCTTATGAGAGCAGAGAGGAGGGTTAATTCTGTTTGAGCAGCAAAGCTGATGGGCATGTCATCATAATTTTTCTCTTTGTTAGGGGTTAAGTTCGGTTTTGTGTTGTTTTTGTTTTTTTTTTTCCTTTCCCTATAGAATTTTTCCCCCCCATAAATTGCTAAGAGACTGAATACTGATGATTAAAGGGTACTTGACCCACACAAAAGTGGCGAGGGTAGTTGACCACTTAGTTTGGGGGGGAGGGAAAGGCTCGGGGGGCTCCGGGAGCTGAGGGTGCTTTCTTCTGCTCTCGGTTTTCGGAGAGGACGGTCGGGCGATGGCTAGCTGCGTGAATAGTCCACTCTTAACGGAAAAGTCTGGTCCTGAGAATTCTACCATCATCCATCATCTGCTGGAGTGCCCAGGAATTCGGAGCTCCTTGCCTGCCCTGCTGGAGCTGGGCCAGCCCTGCCCAGCCGTCGCAGCTTCTCCAGCACTGCTCACTTTGCCGGGACACCCCCCTGCCTGCTGGGGAACCTTGCCGTTCCAGCCACCAGCCTGGGAGTTTTCTACCATTCCAGCTTGGTGCTCTCAGGGTCCCAAGGGATCAGACTGACCCGGGCTTTTGTGAAACAAAGCCCCTCAAGGCTCCTGGTTCTGTTTATTATTAATGCTGTAGTTGTTGTTGTTTGTTTGCCTTGTTATACTTACTAGTAAAGAACTGTTATTCCTTTCCCCATAGCTCTAATCTTCTAAATTATAATAACTTGGAGGGAAGGGATTAGAATTTCCCATTCCTAGAGAGGACCCACCCCTCCCTAGTAGATACCTGTCTTTCAAACCAAGACACTCTGGCTCCTCCTAATCCTTATTCCAGGCCCTACTCCATGCAGGATGGACTCTCGGGCTGGGTTCTTATTTTTTCCTTCAGGCTGGTGGGTTCTTTGGTTTTTTAGGCTCCCAAGTTCATTATTCTAGATTGCAGCACCCAGCTTCTGACTCCAAGTGATCTCTAACCAGCTGGGTACATCCCATCTGAGTTCTCTCAACAGTCAATATATTCCTAAAGGCATTGTCTTAGAAATTTCCATTGCCTGGTTTATCCTTGAAGTTCTCTTCCTTGCACAACCCATGAGCTCTTCTGCTGCATTGCTCAGATTTGTACCAGCTTGTGATGGCTCTGAGGCAGGACTTGCTGCTGCTCCATGCATCCATACCATGGCAAGGGGATTCCAGATAAAAGAGTATGGGCTGGGCAAAGGCCAGCCACATACATTAAGTAAATCAGGGAATGTCACAGAAGTCTCTCAAGAGAACAGCAGCTCTGTGAGACTGCCCAGTGCACCCCCAGCTTTACCTATCCATCCCCCTCCTCAACAGAATGGGATACTGACATTGCAGGGCACCCAGGATCTCTTGGATTTTGGTTAAAACTTGGCCCTATGCCCACTGGCTATATTGCAAGAATGTTGCAATATAGATGTGTAAAACAAAGGTGTGATTTCCCTAATAGCTGGAATGCAACAAGGTTAAATAAGTGCAGAAAAGCCAGATGATTGAAGAATGCTGTTTGTAAAAATGGTAATCCCCATTTTTTCCTGTGCCTTTGAGTAATCTGGGAGCTGGGAATGTATTTTCAACACCATACTCCAGCACCCCATGCCATGACTGCTGGCCCCAGACTGTATCCAGACTCCAAGGACAAAGCTGGTCCCTGAAACACTGAAGAGCCAATGGACCGGTGGCACTTACCGTGATGGGGAAATAGTCCCTCATGTACTTCCAAACGATGCAGTTCTGGAGGATGCGGATCCGCCGCCCACCCTTGTTGGGTTTCTCCCTGTCTATTAACCACCATGCAGCGTAAAGGGCACTGACCAGCCAAAAACGAGTGAAGAAGAGCATGATGAAGGCAGCTGTACAGCATGGTGCTGAAAGAAAAGCCAACATAGTTGGATTAGGTGGACTTTGGGAGAAGAATGGTTCATTTTGGTCCTGGGATGGAGCCCCCACTGGGCTTGTTGCTGAATTTATCAGTGTGAAGGCACCTCTGATGCAGAGGTGATTTCTTTTCTATCTGCCCCAGGAACCTGAAAAGACACCAAGCACCTCCCTTGTAGCAACCACCAATCTCTCCAAAGGCCACCATGTCCCCCTCCTCCCAAAAGACTGATGAATCTCACTCCATTCACAGCAATCTCATGGATCAACTTTCTATCCCTTTGCTGTCTTGCTTTTCTCTGGAGTCAGACTGATCTCTGCAATAATAGCCTTGTTTTACCCCATCATTCCTGTTAATACCCCCTGATGACACCTGATATTTTGCAATGGCAGTAAACAGGGTCCTATGTCCAGTTTGTCCAGTCCCCAATAGCTTTATCTTGAGCTAATGATTCCCCATTTTAATTGTCTCCATGATTTATATCCATAGATTAAGATTTTACTCTTTACTGAGTTTTTTATTACTGGTTTTGGACCCTTTCCTCTACTTCTCAGATTCAATCTCAACTCTAATCTTGGACTCTAGAGGATTTTCAGTTCTTTCAGCTTGGTGTCATCATGAATTTTACAAGTATGCTCTTTTTCATTCTCTAAGACTTCCATGACTTGGGACTTTCTCCAGTTAGTGCCCAGCTTTGACCTCTGCCTCCACCTCCCTTACACCCTGTGTTTTGGCATGAGAACAAGAAAACGAAAGTCTTTGTGCTAACAAACATCACTTGGTACATAAAATCCCACCCAAGCCCAACACTGTCTCTCTGCAGACACTGGAAAGTGATGATGACCACCAAGCTGCCACCTTGTAAAGCAGATGTGTGCCTGGAAAGAGCTGTGTCCTCTCCATCTGTCCCTCTGGAACTCTTGGTATTGCTTGTGAAGGGGAAGACTGAGCTGAAGAAAACCCGAAGATTCATCCAAGTCCCTTGCCTTCCCCAGCCCATGGTTTACATAATGTTGTGTATATTTTTTTCTACTTTGGGTCTTCATTTCAAATCCACCACCCAGGGCTGGAAGATATGAGGATGGAGATGGTCTGCTCAGCTTCAACTTCAGCTGTGATATAGATGCATCCACACCCTCATACTCTGAGACATCTTTTCCATCTTTGGGAGTCACCTGATACCTGCTCTCTCCACCTCCTCTCAGCTAAGGCCTGTCAGAGAAGTGGAATAGGATACTCTCATCTTAGACCTTCATGTACCTCCTGTTTGCTTTCACTTAAGGATAAATAAGTAGATCATGTTTGTAGCTTTTTTTTTTTTTTTTTTTTTTTTTTTTTGGTGGTAAGTCACCCTGATTACAAAGATTTGCATGGAAAAGCAAATCCTTGCCCTTTTTTAAAATGCTGTCATGATGGTACCAATAATTCCTATGGGGAAAAAAAGTGCAATAATCTAACAGGATCCTAAATTCCCTTAAAGCTGAAATGGGATTGCACATCTTCCCAAAAGCAGAGACACTGCAGCAGGTACCTGGGTAGGCACTAAGAATTTTGCAGTGGGAAAAAAACCAGCAAAGCAACTGGTCTAACCTGTAATGCATCACCCAGGTCAGAAAGAGCCACTGCTCACACCTGGTGCCACACTTTTAATGGAATCATAGAAGTCCCCTCAAATCTTGGCTTTGGATCATTCTTGGACACTTCCAAGGAGGTGGCAATCACAGTTTCTCTGGGCATCCTGTGCCAGGGCCTCACCACTATCACAGCCAAAAATTTCTTCCTCATATCCCATCTAACCCTGCCCTCTGGCAGTGGGAAGCCATTCCTCCTTGTCCTGTGCTCCAGGCCTTTGTCCAAAATCCCTCTCCAGCTTCCTTAGGGCCTCTATAGCACTGGAAGGGGCTCTAAGATCTCCCCAGAGCCTTCTCTCCTCCAGGCTGAACACCCCAGCTCTCACAGCCTGAGCAGAAGAGAAGGGCTCCAGCCCTTGAAGCAGCTTCATGGCCTCCTCTGGACCTGCTCCACCTGGAGTCTCACAAAAGCGGTACAGAGCAAGAGAATCCCCTCCATCAATCTGCTGTTCACACTACTTTTTCAAATGATACAGACACAGACTATATAACTCTCAAGAACTGCATAGAACATGAACTGCAGCTCCAGGGTCCACATGATAAATAAACACAATTTTACTGCACTTGTGGGAGCAAGGTCATCAGGTCTGCTGCAAAACTGTGCAGTGCCTAATTCTCTTTTTATCACACTGTGCAAAGTTCAAAGCACATTCTGCGAAGTGAAGGAGTAGTTCTGGTCCAAATCCACCCTTTATCTCACAACTATATAATTATTAATTTCTTCCCTGATTCATTTGCAATTCAACTTCTTTTTTTCCCAGAGCATAATTTACACTGAGTGACCTTCACTTAATTTTAAGTTTTGGGGTTTTTTTGTCCTTTGGAAACCTTTTGGTGGTCTGTGGGAAAGGAGCCCAGTCTGTCCCAGAATGGACTATCAGTCTGAAAGTTATTGTGGATGGAACCAAAGACACAGGAAGGTTCCAGAAAATGTACAGTTAAATTTGCATCCAAACCAATCCCAGCCTTAGGCAGGCACCTGATTATTTATGATCTGTAATTTGGTGAGAAGGAGGAACTTCATACCACTGTCCAGACACCGACACTTCCTGGGCTGCCAGTGGCAGGATATTTGCCACAGAGTTCTATTAGTGCTTCCCCAAAAGTCATGTCAGGTCCCCAGACTGAGTCTACCACCACCAGTCCCACTGCTCAGAAGGAATGGGCAGGTGTGAGGTTGCAAACAGATGTGATCCTCATCTCCTTCTGCAGGTCTAGACTCCTGTGCTACAGCCCAATGGCACATACTTAATTGCTATAAAATGGCTTCAGCCCTTATACAGAGCTTTTTCAAGGCAGACAAGGGCTGTAAGAGCAGGGTTAAGGGTATCGTGAAGTCATTGCAGATGTTCTGTTATCTGAAAACAGCCAGATAATTCTGGGCTGGGCTGAGATTAGCTGCTGCACTGTCTACACTGTCATGGAGAGTGGAAACTGCTTCAAACCAAAACTAAAACCAAAGGACAAGAAGGAATGTCATATGCAGACCCTAAATCTTGCACTTTCTTATGTGTCCAGATTCAGGAAGGTTTCTCTATGGTTGTCCATGGTGAGGTTTGGCTCTGGATGAAGCATTCATAGGATGGTCCTGGACTCTGCAGTGCACCAGTTGAGCAGGAGTGCAGCAACTTTTCATGGTCCAGGACCCAACATCTCACATCTTGTTGGGGGTTAGGTTTGGGTTTTTGTTTGTTTTTTTTTTTTTTTTTTTCTTTCCCTACAGAATTTCGCCCCTTCCCTCATAAGTTGCTAAGAGACTAAATACTGATGCTTAGAGGGTGCTTGACCCACACAAAAGAAGTGGCGGTAGGGGAAGATCACTTAAATTTGGGAGAGGGAAAGGCTCAGAGCTGAGTTCTCCTCTTGCTCGGGGCATTGGAGAGGACGGTCAGGTGGCTGCTAGCTGCTGGAAGAGTCCACTATTAAGGGAGGGTCTGGTTCTGGGAATTCTGCCACCATACATCATCTGCTGGAGCACCCAGGAATTCGGAGCCCCCTTCGCCTGCCCTGCTGGAGCTGGGTCAGCCCCGTCCAGCTGTTGTGGTTTCTTCAGCACTGCTCTCTTTGCCAGGACACACCCCTGCCTGCTGGGGACAACCCACCTTTTCCAGCCATCAGCCCTGGAGTATCTCATCGTTTCAGCTTGGTGCTCTTGGGGAGGGGTCCAAGAGATCAGATTGTCCCGAGCTTGTGGAACAAAGCTCCTCAAGGTTCTTGGTTCTGTTTATTATTATTATTGCTATAGTTGTTATTTGTTTGTCCTGTTATATTTACTAGTAAAGAACTGTTATTCCTTTCCCCATAGCTCTGACTGAAAAGTCTCTTTAATCTTCTAAATTATAATAACTTGGAGGGAGGGGATTGGAATTCCCCATTCCTAGAGAGGCCTCATCCTCCCCAACACCCTGCCTCTCCCTGATACCTGTCTTTTCAAACCAAGACACATCTCCATGGCTGTATGGGACTCAGCAAAGAAAAGACACATCAATGCGTATTTGATGGCTTTTTTTGATTTTTGCACAGGTCAAGTGGTTTCCTGGGCTGGATTCCTTCAAAGATGCTCATAGCTAAAATGAAGTGGTGGGTTTCTTATGCTGAGTAGTTTTGCTATGAGCTGTAAATCCCTCTCTGGACATGAAAATGGCCATATCACAGAGAGCACAAAATGTGCCATGGGCTCCAAGTGAGCCATGGGTTCCAAAGGAGCCACAGTTTCAAAGCACATGGAGGACTTTTCTGGCCAAGCCTAACCAGGCACCGTGTCCCGTCAAAGTGCTCCTAACCAAAAATTTGGTAATTCAGCCTGAAACAGGGAAAACTGCAGCCCACAGAAAGAGGTTTTTGTCATCGCAACAGCCCCAAAGTGAGTCAGATTCATACTGCACTTGTCAGGAGGGTTTGCAAGATTATCACAGAATCACAGAATGCATTGGGTTAGAGGAATCTTAAAGATCATCCAGTTCCAACTGCCCTGCCATCGCAGGGATACCTTCCACTACCCTGGGCTGTTCAGAGACCCATCCAAACTGGCCTTGGATCCTTCTAAGACACATGTTGCTAAGGTCCTCAGTGTCAGCCTGGAGTCCCTGATTGTGACCTGTCACCAAGACACACAAAGCAGTTACACGCAGACAAGAGATTTTCGCAAGGCAGAGGTCCTTCCGATTCCAGCTCACAGCTGAGAGAGCCGAGAGAGGGAAGAGACCCCTTTGTTTATTTTTTTACTTTTTATACATTTCTGGGTCTAGCAGAAGATTGGCTTTTTGGGGTTTCCACCCCTCAGCCTCAGTGGCCAGACCAATTGTCAGTTACAATTGTTTTCAGGTTAGAAATATGCAAACAAAGGACAGAGAATGAAAAACAAAGGATTTGTTTATGTTACATCTGTGAGAAAGGTAGAAAACTGCTCTTAATATTGTAGAATAAATAAAAGGATCTGACTCCATTTAAGAAAATCAAAAGGCTCAGAAAAACCGGGGTAACAGTGACCACCTACACAGATACTGCACCCTCGGGCACAGGTGATCTGGGCAGGCTGTGGACTATACTCAGCTGCCAAGGAAGCCTGATCATGCTGGTACCACATGCCCTTTGAGCCAGCCCTGATGACTCAAAGGTTCAAAGGCTGGGTGTGGTACACTGGGTCTGCAGAGGCAGCGTGCTGAGATCTACTGCCCTGCACTGGGTTTGTTTGCCATGGTTCAGCCCTGCACTCATAGTTCTGCATAGTGTGTCTGGATGGATGTCCATGCCCAATGAAGAGTGGGAATGAGAGAGACAGAAGGAAGCAGTGAAGCAGGCTTGGGCACTTGTCTGCTGATTTCAGTTTTCTGCAGCAGCCTGGTTCCACACCATTACGAGGGGGCACTGATTATGTACTTGGAAGGTGATGGAGTCCCTACTCCATGCCCTGCAACCTATTCTTACACCTCGCACTCCTCCTCCAGCAGCTGTCAGCCTCTGAAATAAATGGAATCTTTTGTCTCCATGCTCTTGTCAGGAGCATCCTCAAGAAAACTGGCAGTATGGACAATGCCCACCAGTTGCAAGTGATGCTGGAGCAGTGCTCCTTGCCAGCACTGGGGCCAAGCTGCTGCCCTCACCCAGCATCCCGCCAGGAATGAATGAGTCCCTTCCCTGGTGCTTGGCTTCTTAGGGGATGCATTTGCACAACCAGAGCAACAGATGCCTGCGATCAGTGCTGCTGGGATCTCTGGCCAAAGGGCTGTGCAGTGGCCAAATGGGTGTTTCAGAACCCTTTTCTGGCAGCAGAAGCACAAGCCTGTCTCCCAAACTGAGGAACAGCCAGCAGCTAAATCCTGCCCACTGAAAGTCTGCGTTCTGTGCCTGAGGATTATAACAGTGCAACAAGGGGTGTTTGGCAGCTCATGGGATGAAAATAAGGGTATCTCTTAGCATCTAGCTTATGCAGTTGTTAAACTGGGAGATTTTGGGTGGAAAGATCCAGACTTAAAGAAATTCTGCGAAATGAACCAAACCAGCTGGAATTGCTTCATAAGGTTTTGTTATCACCTTTCTAATGCCCTTCTTACAAGCATTTCTTAACTGCTTTTGGTTTCAGATTGTATCACTAAAAGAAACCCAAACCAAACCCAAAAACAAAACAAAAGCAAACCAAACCAAACCAAACCAAACCAAACCAAACCAAACCAAACCAAACCAAACTAAACTAACAAAACAGGAAATGCAAAAAAACCAAACCAAAACAAACAAAACCCAAACAACGCAAAAGCACACAACACCCCCCCCCCCCCCGCCCGCCCCACCCACCAACAACAGCAACAAATCAAATTCTTCCAGGAAAAGATTATAAGCTCTTGAATGTTGGCCATGGGAGGAGGAGTGGGTTTGGGTCTCATCCCCATTCAGAGCAAGCTGCATTTCCCTGCAGGAGGCAGAGCCTGTGTTTACAAGTAATTCCTATAACTGCAGAGGCTTCCTCTCTCCTGGCCATTTGCTGTCATTCTGCTGGCTCTAGAAGTCATTTCCATCTCTGGAAATCTGAGTGCTAGCTTGCTCCCAATACCAAGAAGTGAAAAACCTCAACTGTCTTATTGGAAAACACTGAAGTTCCATAAGCCCCAACTGCATCCAGGCTGGGAAAGAGGATGTGCTGTTGGATCCTCTGTTAACACTGTGACCACATCTCTACTGCATCCCAACTGAACCATGGTGTGTGGAAGGAAATGAAGATGGAGGGACAGAAAGGGAATCATGGGGCACTCCAAAATGTCCCATTCTGGCCAACTGTGTCCAAGGCTGCACGGCTCTTGCCAGATCTCTATCTCTCTTGCCAGGATACATTTGTATCTCCTCCTGCCAGGTGTTCTCTGCTGGCAGAAGGTTTATCACAGGTGGGATCTCTTCTTCACTAGAATGTTGATCACAGGTGGGATATCTTCTGCTCAGGGAGATGCCCAGGATTTATAACACAAGTACACAATGGCACCAAGGGTGGCTGTTTGGTACTTCTCTCCAAAAAAAAGGTAACTTCACCCATCCTGGTGACCAGCAATGGCCCCTGGCCTCTTGCATTGCCCGAAATGGGCTAATGTGTAGTTAAGAAGAGTGATACTTATGAAAGGAATGAGGGATTTGTCTTTACAAACAAACTGGGAGTCTGCTAGTAGATAAAACTAGCACTGAGAGATAAAAGAAACAATGGGAAAGATTCCACTGATTGATAAGTGGAATGAGAGAGATTTGCCATTTGTCTTTACAAATGCTGAGAGATTAAAGAAACGATGGGAAGAACCATAAATTTCATAGGAATTCCACTGATTGACACAAGGAAAAGAAAAAGAGCAGGGGCATATACATTAGAAGGAGGTGTTAGGTATTAGGCATTTTGGGAAGTCTGTACCTCTCAAGTACCTCGGCCAATAGGGAAAGAGAGAGGGAAATGTGGCTGGGAAATTAGGATAAAAAAGAGGACACATCCTCTAAAAATTTGAGAGACCCCAGGGGAAATGCCCCATGGCTTCTCCCTTTATTCAGATAAAATTACAGGACTCTTCTGTCTCCTTTTTGGATGTAAAACTCTGGCATTTGTGGATTAATTTTCCTGACACTTACTTAGCATGGGCTAATCCTATACCAAGAAACACTCAAAGAGCTACGCTGTCTGGACCAGTATGGCACAGTCCTCTGGTCCATCAGATACTGGTGCACAGGTGGTCATTCAGGCTCAGGTCTGTGGCAGATTTTGGAAGGGTCCGTCTCAGAAACTGAGTGGGAGTCTGAAGCACAGCCTGTGCTTTCTGTGCAGGTACAATTCTGGAGATGTTTGTGCACCTGTATACAAATCCACACGAAGATCTGCTATGTTTTGGGCTATTCAACTACTGTCTTGCCACAGCAAATGAGGAGCTTTGAACACATCCCATCTGAGATTCACAACTGGCATTACAAGGGGAAACTGTGTGATGTTACCTTTTAGCTTGGCTCCTGATTGGCTGTAAATGGCCCCAGACATTTTACACTATTAACCTACCTCTGATACTCCCATCTCTTTATTTCCCTAAAACAAGGAAACTCTGGGACATCACCTTCCAGCCTGATGGGCTGTAAATGTCTCCAGGCAGTTTGCACTATCTGATGATGTGCCTCTGTGTCTCCCATCATAATTTCCCTGTGGATCCTATCCAAAACTGCAGGTGTGTCATTTCCATCAGCACCTGCTGCCCTCCACCAAGCAGTGGCTGTCTGCATCTCAGTTTGCTGATGTGTCCTCTCATCAAACTGCTTGGGTTTTCATAGAAAAATGACCTTTCAGAATGTGCAAGGGTGTCTGTAAAAAAGTGAAATGTCTGTTCCTCGGGCTGCAAAAGCAGAGTCCCCAACGCTCTTCCTATGGTCCCATTCCTCAAGCATGGTAATTCTGTTTCCCATCCCTAACACCAAGCAGAGCAAAAGCTTAAACCAGGAAAAGTCTAAACCTAAAGAGAAAAAGAAGCTGAAAATGCCACCCTGGTTTTGATGCTGCATAAGACCTGTAAATATTCCCATGCACAGGCAGTCAGCCATACACTTCCTTAGTGCCACTGTGCTCTGATCAGGTGGTGAGAATCCCAAAACTTTGGCACAGATTGCTCAAAGAAGCTGTGACTGCCCCATCCCTGGGGGCCCCGTTCAAGGCCATGTTGGACATTGGACTGGTCTGGAGCAGCCCATTCTAGTGGAAGGTGTCCCTGCCCATGGCAGGGGATTGGAACTCGATGATCTTTAAGGTCCCTTCCAACCTAAACCATACTATGGAAAGCTTCTCTGGTTTCTCAGAAAAAGGAAAAAAGAGATGTCTCTTACCTAGACCCAGGAAGCTGAAGACCCATTGAGCCACTGATGCTGTCTGAAGCCTTCTCTGCAGTGGCACAGACAGCGGAGCAAACTCAAGCTTCATCTTGGGCTCTACATGCACGTCTCAAAAGGAGGAGGAAGCAAGTGGCAAATGCAAAGTGCAAAGTCACCTGTCAACATCTACCCAGTGTTACAGTAGAAGGGATTGTGCAACACAGAGTCGAAGTGGTGGCTCCTCCCATACAGGGAGGAGAGGGAGGTGTCATGGACTTTACACCCTCACGACTCACATTGTTAGATGGTGACAATTTCATGTTTCTACCACCCAAATCTGGAAAGTAAACCCCATTCAGGACCCAATCCTGCCTTCAAGATCCCGTCTCTTTCAAATTTTGCAATATTTGGATGTTGGCAGAGACAATGAGGTATTCATGCCTGTAAGCAAATTTTATTTTCCCCCTTCCCATACAAATCACCCTGTGCACAGTAGGAAGGGACAAGCAGAAGGGTTGAGCACAGGCAGGTCACTTTTGTTCTCAATTGATGTGATGTGGATGGGTTTCAGTCTCAGCCAAGAAGGTGGGGAGACTACACAAAGGTATTTCACTGCCGAGCACAGGGTACATGAGCAACTTCATGCCTCTGCCAAGACATGGATGGATGGTGGACGAATGGGGCAGATGAGTTTCCATGTGCATCCTTGCACACATTTATATAGGTATAGAGAAAGGAAATTCTACTCCCATTTTTTATTTGTATCTCCAAGCAGGTGCATAGTCTGAGCCTCTGCCTTGTCATGTGCAAAGAGATGTAATTTACTATGTAGGGAAAAAAAAACCAGAAATTTGAGGGGAAAAAATCCTTAAGGAACTGACAAGCCACTCAGGTAAACAAAGAAATCATCTCATGGGAGGGCTGGGAAAACCAAAGGTCTCACTGTCACCAGGATACAGAATAATACTGTGAACAGACTGTACTGAACTATGAGCACTGTGAAAGGACTGGCCACGTACAAAGGCTTCACTCACACGTCTGTAGTGGTTTCACGTTTATTAAATTCTGGTTTTAGTATTCACTCTTTTTCTAGGGGAGAGAGACTAGGAGAAAAGTAAAGCAGGCTTAACCTTAAAAATGAACAAATAGTTTTATTAACACACATTAAAAGATTAGAAATCTAGATAACCTAGAACAGTTTTCTTGTGGGTTTTTTAGCTATTACAAAAACAGCTGCTTGGAGAAACTTGTCTTTGTGACCTCTCTTATTAGCAGTTTCCCAAGCTGCTTATAGGTCATGGGTCTTAAACTTTTGCATATTGGGGTGTCAGCTTTTAAAGATGAATAATTTTAAAGGCAAAGGATTCTTCATCTTAAGGTACAGACATATCTTTTTACTTCTTCACTGGTGCAGTGGACTTCTCATCTCTGTCTCTGTTCAAGCATCTTATCGAATTAATATTATTTAGTCCATCACAAACACCTTTGCTCAAATCCACACACAAATCTAAACAATCATCTCCCCAAGTGTATATCTTTCCCATGATTTAAAGGGATAATCTAAATATATAGTTCATTTCTATGGCTCAAGTAAGAATGGAACAACCAACTCTTTAACCCTCTGTCTCAACAGTCTTTTCACTTTCGCTCCACTGACTTCATGCTGTATTTTTTTATGTTCACTCTGTCTCTTTCTTTTCTTTCTCAGAGAAGAGCCGAGCCCTGGAAGATTCATGTTGCTAGGAAAGGGTTAAATTTTCCCAGAGTCTCTTCTCTCCCAAGGTAGCTTGGTAGCTTGTGGTATTAGATGTTCAAGGCCACTCTGGTGAGGGGAGGAAGAACTCAACAGCAACATCAGAGCTCAGAACATCTATGTAGTCCAGAATTATAAAAAAACGCAGGCAGGATCATAAATGCCTTCTCAGCCCACCCCTCGGTGTAAATTGGGGCAGCCTCAGCCCAAATGGTGCCCATAGCTCTTGTCAGAGGCCCGGCAGGGATCTCTCCCTGCTCCAGGGAAGTTTGGAGAAAGTAGTTGTTGTAAAGCAGCAACCTCTCCTTCCCCACCCGTCACCCGGGAGCCAATGGAATCCGGCCAGGCCTCAGGCCAGCTCCCCAAAAAGGGGGGAGCAGCAGGCCCAGCTCAATGTTACCTGTCTCTCTCTGGCCAAAGGAAGAAGAAAAAAAGACCCACCTACAGGAAATTCATGGGGTTTTATATGGTACTTCCCAAAGTCGTAGCCAATAATTTTCAGTGGTCAAAACAGATGCCAATATTCCAACTAGCCCTCTGATAGGTCCCTGTCCTTTCTAAAGCAATTCCCAGGTCTTGACCTGGAAAATCATTCCACATTCCTCTATGACTAAAAAACTAAACTGTACTAACCCACGACAATGTCTAAGGGGCATTTCAAATCCCAAGGTCACTGCAGCCAAGAATTACAGAACAAAACTAAAAACAACCTTTGGCAGAAGCAAATCAGAGTTGTTAGCTGAAAAATAATCCCTCCCCTTTTTCAGGCCTGGGAATATGCTGGACTACGAGGGATCTGTTCGACTCAGTTTTCCCAAATCACTAGGATAACAGGGCGCTGGTGAAACCTCAAGGGATCTTTTCCTAAAGGCATTGGTTGCTTTAAATGAGCTAAAACTGATTTAGATCTCAAATCTCTCCCCATCCTTTGTCTTTTACTGCAAATGTCAGGACCCTGCCTGTTTAAGAAAGCAAAGGAGGTTTTTAATTCTTCCAGTACTGTTACCTGGTGACAAGATGTCTCCTGGTGAGAAACCATCAGTGATTTCCAAAATTCTGTCCAGAGATCTGTGAGCCCAGGGATCCTGGTCCTTGTGGACTGTGCAACACCAGCATTGTCAGAGAGGTGGATGGTGCAACTGAGGAGGTGTTTGATTGGTTATTAGGGAACATTCTTTCCCGAAAACAGTTACCAAGCCCTGGAACACACTGGTCAGGTGTCTTGGTTTGGAAAAGACAGTTGTCTGCTAGGGAGGGCAGGGCCTCCCTTGGAATGGAGAATTCAAAACCCCTCCCTCTGAATTATTATAATTTTGAAAATTAAGGGAGTTCTCAGGCAAAGATATGGGGATAGGAATAATAGTTCTTTACTAGTATGTATAGCAAAGCAAAACAAACAACAACTACTACAGCATTAACAACAAAACTGAACCAGGAACCTCAAGGGCTTTGCTTCACAAAACCCGGGGCAGTTTGATCTCGGTGCCTCTCCAGGACTCTCAGAGCACCAAGATGGAACAGTGAAAAATCCCGGGCTGGTGGATGAGATAAATCTGAAGCCCTGCGGTGTCCCCGGCAGGCAGGGGGGTGGGGGGGCCACACCGTAGCAAAAAGAGCAGTGCCAAAGAAGCTACGGCAGCAGGACAGGGCTGGGCCAGCTCCAGCAGGGCAGGAGGAGGAGCTCAGAATTCCTGGGCACACAAGCAGAGGATGGTAGATTTCCCAGACCTGGACTTGGTGGAGACAGTGAGCTCCTCTCACAGCTAGCAAACAGCCTGGCCATCCTCCCTCCGATGCCAAGAGCAAGAGAGAGCATAGCTGCTCCCAGCCCTGTCCTTTACCTGCCCCCAAAACTCATAGGATCTTCCCCTTCCCGACTTTTGGCTACCTCTCTGTTTTGGTCAAGTGCCCATATGTACCCAGTAGTTAGTCCAGCAACTTTTGGGGAAAAATTCTATGAGTAAAAAAGAAAGAAATCTAACCCCCAACACCGGGGCAGTGTTTGAATCCCCATTCCTGGAGGGATTTAACACATATTTATATGTGGTACTTGGGTTAGTAGTGGGCTTGGCAGTGCTAAGGGAATGGTTGGGCTTAATGGTCTCGGAGGACTTTTCCAACCTTAATAATTCTATGACTCTATGAAAAATTGTTGCACAGACATCTCTGGTTCAGTGATGATGTTTCAAGGTGTTTTCCACCTAGCGCTCTTGTTCTTGCTGGAGAATAGCCATGCCTTTTGATTTTCACTAGTTAAAAGAGTCACACTTGTGCCTTGGGTCACACACACCCAGACATATGGGAAGAATTTTCTGCCCCCAGAAATTTCAGGTTAAGCCCTAGAGCGGTTGTACTGCTTAATTCCAAAGCAGTTGTATTGCAGAGTCACAGGTCTTTGCTTGTGGCTTATTATGACAAGGAAACCTCATCATCTGGATTCCTGAGCAAGTCAGGTCCTTGGAAGAGCTGACCAAGGAGCTAAGCAATGTTCAGCTGGGTAATAAATATTTATGTCCTGCTTTGCTGTGATTATGTCATTTGCTTTTTGTCTTTCTACTTTCTTAATTAAGGAGAGAAAAATAATTACTTATAGAGAGCTTTGAAAACTTCTGCTTAAATAAGAGAGGAATCATAAATTTCCACTCAGGAGGAGTTGAAAGAGATGCATCTCCTTGCTGAGTGTAGATGAAATAGAACCTGTGACTTAAAATCTCTGAATCACAGAATAATTTAAGTTGGAAAAAATTTCTAAGATCATAGAGTCCTACCATTCCATCAGCACTGTCAAGGCCACTACTAACCCATGTCCCCAAGTGCCACATCCACACATCTGTTAAATCCCATCCAGGAATGACAACTGACCATTGCCCTGGGCAGCCTGTTCCAGGGTTTGAGAACCCTTTTGGGGAAGATTTTTTTCCTAATTTCCAATTTAAACTTGTCCTGGCACAATTTGATGTCTTTTCCTCTGATCCTGTCTCTTGTTCCCTGTGAGAGGAGACTGACCCTCTCCTGGCTCCACCCTCCTATCAAGAAGCTGTATAGAGCAAGAAGGTGTCCACCCCCCCCAGCCTCCTCTGTCCTGTTTCAGGGAAGAGCAGAGCTGTGTCTCTGAACTCGCTAACCATTCAGACATGCCCAAACACTGAGCCCTGATCTCTGTATCTTATATCCTGATACCTTAATCAGTCTTATTTCCTGTCACATTCAGGCATTTGCACACTAATGGGCCATAATAAAGCTCCAACTGCATTCACTTTTGCGTTTCCCTTTTCAGTTATATACAGACATTTGTTTAATCTCATATGGTTTGCATTTAGTCTCGGAACACTAAATTCCTTTAATCTCTCAATAAGTCATCTTCGGTAATACCTCTATCAGTGGCTATTGTGAATCAGTGAAGCAATGTCCCTCTCAGAGTATGAGGAAGAACCTGTAAGCCCAGAATCATGGAACTGTGGGTTTTTGCAAGTCAGCCAGGTTTTGCAAGTCAGCATGATAAGGCATGCCCATGAGACTTCACAGGTTGCACATGGACACTGACCAGGATCCAGGATCTGGGCTGGGAAAGCCTAACACAGAGGATCTGTAGGAAGAAATGCAAGGAACAGTGCTGTGGCTCATACAGGATGCTAAGAGGAGCTGGCCATGAAGTGTACCTCTGGAGTTAGTTGTTGAAGTCCCACCATGTATAGACCCAATGGAACTTAGTGTTCCAGCAGAAGAGCTATAAACATTCTTCAGATCACTGCTCCTCTCTTCCATAGATAATCCCCTTTTATTTACCCTAAAGCCTCTCAGTCATTCATATGTACGCCTAGAGCTGATTTACCCTCCAGTGGCCAAAATTGTCAGAAGGAAACTGAATGTACTATCTTAGTAGTTGCACAGTGGATTCTCTGAGTTCCTGTTCCTTTCTGACCCATCACTTCTTCAGCAGTAAGTGTTCCTCCCTTGGGAGGTTCTCCTTTCTACCACCCTAAACCTATGTGATACCATGTCACCAAGCCTGATCTTTGTTCCTCTCCAGCTCTGAGTGAGGGCATGGGCATGAGAGAGGCTTGCTTCTGCTTGGTGGGTTTTTTGGTTGGGTTTTTTTTTTAATGCAAATTCTTCCAAATTTTACTCCCTCTTCTACCTGTTACAAAATCACTTCTTCTGAAATCTGGCTGTGTTATGTCAGTGATTTTAATTAAAGAATTTCATGTCCTTTAGAGCACTTGATTTATTGGTCAAATTTTATTTTTATGCATTTCAGTTATTCTCTTTATGCAGCACTTCTGATATAGGTTTGCTTTGGCTCCTGTCCCCTTTCACCTTGAAACACTCTCACAACATACATGAACCGTAAGCACAGTTGGCAAGGAAAACAGGAACACCCCAGGCTGAACCTTGTGAACCCACCGGGCAGAAGCTTTGCATGATTACAGAATGATTTAAGATGTGAGACTCCACTAAAATTCCCCTTTAAATTGTCACCTGCAGTGTTATCATGTTCTCTTGTCCCTGCTGATAGATGCTAGGGATGGGAGTAATTGGTGCTGGGACATCTGCAAAGCAGAGGGAATGCCTGGAACAGCCAGAGTAAACGGAGCTTTCCTGCATCTCACTGGGATGGTGTGGAGCTGAACACTCTACACAGAGGGAGCTGCAAGTGTGGTCCGGCTCTGGCTTTGGAGAGGGAGTCTCACCTTTAGCCCAGGGCATCTCCATTCATGTAATGGAGAAAAAAAGGCTCCTAAGGAGATGTAGGGCTCCTATCTTTTTTTTTATTTCTTTTTTTTTTTTTTTCCCCTTCATTTTCACTTGATTTCAGTCAGTCATCTCCTGGGAGCAATGGGATGAGCTGCCATGCCCTTCTTCTGACTCTCATCAGTGATTAACAAGGAGTTAGGTGCCCACCTTTGAGATGGCTGCCATGCATGGTGTGTTTTCCCTAAATAAATCCATGATCCACTCCTATAAGGCCTTGCCCTGAGCTTTTCCATGCTATTCTTACAATGCCTTAGCATTATTTCTTAAAAGAATTGGTGGATATGTGTGTACAGGTTGTGGGGGAGAATGTGTACAGACTGCACGAGATGAGATGAGATGAGATTGAGATGAGATGAGATGTCAGCTGGTGGTCTGAGAAAAAAAAAACAATCCACCTTTGTCATCAGATCCCACAAAGGTATAGACATCTGCTCACATCGTCATTGCCAGTCATCTTGCTCTTCATGCCATCACAAAATGCAGGAGCAACTACCAAAAATATCCCTGGATGGTCTCCAGTAGCTTAAGTTTGACTGAAAGGCACTCTGGCTTCATGTCAGGATGCCAGGAGAAAAAGGTTCATCAGGTACCTCACTAATCAGCTTCCGAAACATCCTAGTTTATCATTGCACAGTATATGTTTGGAGCTATTCCTGTCCTCCACACCAGTGGATCCCAGTATGGATAGGACAAGGAAGCGCTGCCCGGGACTGCTCAAAGTCAGTAATGATTTGGGGGGCTGCGAAATATTGGTCTTCCTCTGGTTTATACCACATCATGGCGCTTTTAGCATCATCATAAAATCACAGGCTGGTTTGGGTTGACAGAGACCTTAAAGATCATCCTGTTTGATGCCCTGCCATGGGAACTAGACCGGGTTGCTCCAAGCCCTGTCCAATACTTCCAGGGATGGAGAGCCTCAGCTTCTCTGAGGAATCTGTGCCAGTGCCTCACCACCCTCACAGGGAGGAATTTCTTCCTAATAATAAACTTTTTGGCAGGATAGTGCCCCAGACTGATACAGTTTGATGCTGTATGACACACATGTCCTTGGCCACCCCACTCCCCACCTCCCACACTTGGCCACGCCCTTTTCCCATAGGAGGCTCGAGAAGGAATTCCTCCTTCCTGCTATAGTGGCTGTAAATTAAAACCAGGTTTTTTTGTTTGGTTGGCTCGGTTTGGTGTGGGGTTTTTTTTTTTTGTTTTTGGTTTCTTTTTTCTTTTTTTTTTTTAATTTAATTTTACTCCCATCCTCTCACAGAGATGTTTGCAGCCAGCACATCAATGCCACTGATTAAAGCTAATGGATTTTACTTGATGATGCTTTTCCGCAGCTGATTCCTGAACAAGACTGAGCAGCCATGCTTCAAGATACAGATATAGATATATGACCATACATTTCACTGAGACACTAAGCAATTTTTTTTTAGTTCTGCAGCTTCTAACACCAGCTACGTCTGCAGGGTATCTGCAGAGCAGCAATGTCTCTTGATGCTGCAAAACCTCACAAGGCAGTTTTGTCCATGACTTCTGTTGTAAATAAAGATGATTAATGCATGACTGAGTGTTTCCATGTGGCATCAGCCCAGGCCTACTGCAGATGAGGGACTCTCAAAAAGAAGCTCAAAAGCCCTTAGTGCACATGCCAATCCTCAGTCCCCAAACAGATTCTGTGCGAATCCCTGTGTAATGACACTGCTGGACTCAGGCTTAGGACATAGATTGGCTCCAGAGTGGGAGCTGTTGCAATGGATTCATACAGGCTTGGACCCTCCAGAACACACCAATATCTCAGAATCACAAAAACACAGAATGGTCTGGGTTGAAAGTGACATCAAAGGTTATCTTACTCCACTTGCCCACCATGGGCAGGGACATCTTCCACTAGACCAGGTTGCTCCAAGACTCATCCAACGTGGCCTTGAACACTTCCAGGCATGGGGAGGTCACAGATTCTCTGGGCAACCTGTGCCAGTGCCTCACCACCCTCACAGCCCAAAATTTCTCCCTTATATCTCTTCTAACCCTGCCCTCTGACAGTGGGAAGCCGTTCCTCCTTGTTCTGTCCTCCTCCAGGCCCCTGTCCAAAGTCCCTCTCCAGCTCTTGGAGTCTCTTTAGGGACTGGCAGCACCTCTAAGGTCTCCCCAGAGTCTTCTCTTGTCTAATCTGAACACCCCCAGCTCTCCCAGCCTGTCTCCAGAACAGAGAGTCTTCAGTCCTGTGATCATCTTAGTGGCCTCCTCTGGATTCATTCCAACATGTCCACATCCTTCTTCCCACAAAACTTCCCTGTTATTGTATTGGACTATGTAACCTAAAAAGGTGTATTCTATTTGAAAGCTGGTTTTGGGGAGATGTTTTATCCTTCTCTTGTAACTCTGGGGGGAGGGGGGTGGATGCCTTCTGATAATGGCCCAGCCAATAAATCCAGGTGGAGCAGTGTTTCTCATCTCTTTCACCACCCCTCCATCCTCCAGGGGGACATCTTCTGATAAGGGGCCATTAGGGCCCACCAGTGACATGACACATTCCATCATCCCGCTGTGAGATGCTCCACACAGTGGGGGAGGAGCCAGCTGTTCCCAGCTAGATAAAAACTGGGACTGAAGGACACAAGGTGTCCTGTTTTTCCACTGGATTCCTGGAAGAAGACCAGACCCATCTCATCAACACTGGACTTTCTACAGGACCATCTCTATTCCAGAGAACCACATCTGTTACTCCAGAAGGACTTACTTGGACTGCTTCCAACACCCTGACCGACAGGTTGCCAGGTCATATCCCTGACTCTGTCAGGGTCTTTTCCAGGATTTTTGTTTGCTTCCTTGCTTATTTTTTTGTACTACTACATTTTTATTTTCCTTTTTTTTTTTTTTTTTTTTAATATTCCTAATAAAGGACTGTTACTCCTATTCCCATATCTTTGTCTGAAAGCCCCTAATTGCAAAATTATAATAATTTGGAGGAAAGGGGGTTTACATTCTCCATTCCAAGGGAGGCTCTTGCTTTCCTTGGCAGACAACCGTCTTTCAAAACCAAGACAGAATATTGCACCCAATGTGGAGCATGAGGGCATTGAGAGAAAAGGGAATAACTGTTCTCAAGTGCCAATGTTCTTGGGTACTGTCTATCAAGTGGTCTGGCTTACCCTGGTTCGGGTGGCATGTGGTTAATTTCCTCTGGAAGGCAGGCACATGGATTAAGGGCTATCATACACCAACTCTGTGTTTTTGGGGTTACTTTAACAACGGTACCTACTGTGAGGAAATGACACTGGGAGAGATTTTTTACCAACCCTTCACCCAGCTCTTTGGGTCTACCCCACCAGTTTTTGAAAGGTTCAAATCTCTGAATGGTAATGATGTCATACAGTGGCTGGTGTTGCTGGTATGCCTGTTCTGTTTAACCTGGATAACCACCCTGATACCTACCCTAGAGAGTAAGGATACTGCCCCACAGCCTGAGCCCGTCCCACAGCCTGACCCTGCCCCACAGCCTGACCCTGCCCCACAGCCTGAGCCCGTCCCACAGCCTGACCCTGCCCCACAGCCTGAGCCCGTCCCACAGCCTGAGCCCGTCCCACAGCCTGACCCTGCCCCACAACCTGACACTGTCCCACAGCCTGAGCCCGTCCCACAGCCTGACCCTGCCCCACAGCCTGAGCCCGTCCCACAGCCTGACCCTGCCCCACAACCTGACACTGTCCCACAGCCTGCCTCAGGAATAAACCACCCAGATTTGGTGAAGGAGATAGGTGAGATGCTGAGGGAGTACCTTTCCCCTGTAGTAGCCTCATTAGCCCCAGCTGCTGGGAAACCCTCCCCCTGCCCCGACCAAGGAGAGTCTGATGGTGCAGCAGCAAACCCACAGACGTTACAACCGTCCAGGTTCCAGCTGAACCACAGGGGCAGCCACAGCCAGCAGCAGTTGCCCCTGTGGAAACAAAGAAGTATAAGGTGAAATCAGAGCACCCAGGCAACAAGGATAAGAAAGGAGGGCCCTCACAACCTGCAGGGGAGCCAGAGGTTGAGATCATCATTGAGTCCCTGTTGTATGAAAGTCTCCGTAATCTGCAAAAAGATCTTGCACGATGGGGACGTGAAACTTATACAGCCTGGTTAGTTCGGGTCTGGGACCTTATAGGTACAGGCGTGCAACTAGATAGTGGTGAGGCAAGGAGTTTGGGACCCTTGACCCAGGATTCAGATTTGAATCAGGTATTCGTAAGGGAGCCAGGCCCCTTTTCCTTTGGGAGAGGGGCTTTTAATGAGTGTAAGGGAGACGTTTGTCAACAAAGACCGAATACAGAAGCACCATCATAGAATGCACTGGAAGACCCTTGAGGAAGGGATCCAACAGCTGAGAGAAGTGGCGGTATTGGAGGTACTCTTTGGGAGGGGTGGACAGCACGATAATGACCCCGACAAAGTCAGGTGCACAGGGCAAATGCTGTGGAATCTGGCAACTCTAGGACCATCTCAATACGCCAAATTCATTGCAACAATTAATGCCAATAACAACTGACAGACAGTGGGTTCTGTAGCCAATAAGCTCAGAAATTATGAAAGTATGATCAGTGGCCCAATGCAGGCTCAGGTCTCTGCCGTGGTTAAAGAACTCAAAGAAGAAATGAGGGAGATAAGGGAGGAAATGAGGGACTCATTTCAAGAACAGCCTTATAAACACCTGGGCTAGAGAACATGGCATTGAGTGGGTGTACCATATTCCTTATCATGGGCCAGTAGCCAGGAAAGTTGAACGATGCAATGGCCTGCTTAAAACCACTTTGAAGGCACTGGGTGGGGGGACTTTTAAGAACTGGGAGAATAATTTAGCAATGGCCACCTGGTTAGTGAACACTCGAGGTTCCACCAACCGAGCAGGCCCCGCCCAGTCTGAGCCCCTGAGAACAAGAGATAGAGATAAAGTTCCAGTAGTACATACAGAAGGTATGCTGGGAAAAACTGTTTGGATTAATTCTGCCTTCAGCAAAGACAATACCACTCCTGGGGTTGTTTTCACACAGGGACCTGGTTACACATGGTGGGTGATACAAGAGTATGGAGAGACCCGATGCACACCTCAAGGGGACCTTGTTTTAAGGTGAACACTGTGACTGTGTCTGTATCCATATCCACATGTTTATATGTCTATTATTTAAAGGTTTAAATTTAATATAATATGTTGGTATAGGAAAAAAATTGGGGGTGGATAATGTTGGGGGTTAGGTTTGTTTTTGTTTTTTTTTTTTCCCTATAAAATTTTTCCCCCATAAGTTGCTAAGAGACTAAATACTGATGCTTACAGGGTGCTTGACCCACACAAAAGAAGTGGCCGAGGGAGGAGGAAGATCACATAAGTTTGGGGGAGGGAAAAGGACAGGGCTGGGGGACCTAAGCATTCTCTTCCTGCTCTCAGCGTTGGAGAGGACAGTCAGGCTGCTGGGCTGCTGCTTGCTGCGGGAGGAGTCCATTGTCAACCAAGAAACTCTGGTCCTGGGAATTCTACCATCATCCATCATCTGCTCATGTGCCCAGGAATTCGGAGCCCTCCTTTGCCTGCCCTGCTGGAGCTGGGCCAGCCCTGTCCAGCCATAGAGGCTTCTTCAGCACTGCTCACTTTGCTGGGACACCCCCACCCTGCCTGCCGGGACATTCCCCCCTGCCTGCTGGGGACCCTCGCCGTTCCATCCAGCAGCCTGGGAGTTTCCACTGTTCCAGCTTGATGCTCTTGGGGTCCCGAGAGATCAGACTGCCCCAGGCTTTGTGAAACAAAGCCCCTCGAGGTTCCTGGTTCTGTTTATTATTATTGCTGTAGTTGTTGTTTGTTTGTTTGTCCTGATATACTTACTAGTAAAGAACTGTTATTCCTTTCCCCATAGCTCTGCCTGAAAAGCCTCTTTAATCTTCTAAATTATAATAACTTTGAGGGAAGGGATTGGAATTCCCCACTCCTAGAGAGGCCCTGCCCCTCCCTAGCAGAAACCTGTCTTTCAAACCAAGACACATCCATAAAATGAGTTTCCACAATTTGCCTATAGGTAAGAATGAAATTAAACCATTCCAGGCAAAGACAAGCGAAGAAAAATCCAAACCCAAGCTCAGAATCCTCAGGGCCTAAGAATCAATAAGGGGATACAAAGCACTGTAGTAGAGAAACAATCCCCACAGGGATAATCCTGCCTTTCACTGCACTCCCAGCAGCTGCAGTCACCGATGAGTGGGAATTGCTTTTTCTCTTTGTAATTCCGCATTTGAGCATATGGATTTCACTGGTTTTACTGGAGTTCTGCTCCCAATGGAAATGCGGGCAGTGCCACAAGGCTGACAAAGACTGGAGGGCTTCAAGTGTGTATGTGATTTGGGTGCAAATGGACTTTATTTGTACCAGGGAATAAAGAGAAAGATGCAGAGAAGAATGGAGGGGTTGAGGTAGTGATGGAGGGACAGTGGGAGAATGGGATGGAGGAATGAAGCAATGGAGAAACAGGGAGAAATGGAGAGAGAGAGAGGGATGAAGGGACTGATGGCAGGATGGAGAAACGGAGGAATGGAGGAAGTGTTGAAGGGCTGGCATGATGGATGGGGTGAAGGTGGAGGCAAGGCTAGAAAGGAGAGTGGGATCTGGAGCTGTGAATCCACCCTGGGAATCAGATTTCAGAGGAAGCAGTGAGCAGGAGATGGCTGGGGGACATTTTGGTTTGGGTTTGCAACTGCAAAAGAGGCGAAGGGAAAGAATAAAAGGGGTGTGGGTGCATCTGCTCATACATTTGCATACAGATGGGCAGCTCCCATATGTGTACACATGTGAGCAAGTATCTGTGCATGAGTGCATCCACGTAGGTGCACAAACATGTTGTGTCTATGTCTGTGCATGGGTGCATTTATTCCTGTGTTCACATGGATGTGTACAGCATGTGCACCTTTGTGAGACTGGACATGTGTGTGTGTGTGTCTCTGTGTAGGTGCACATGTGCACGTGTGCATGTATGTGCATATAGGCATGTACTTGTGCATACAAATGTGCATATGCAGCACGTGCACACGTGAGTTGACAGATATGTCTAGTTGTGTGTGTGTTCGTGTGTGCGTGCATGTTCATATATATGTCTGTGTGCATGTATGCCCTTGCACATGTGAATGCAGGTGTGTTGTGCATTGTGCATGTATGAGCACACGTGCATTTTCAGCGCTGTTCATGTGCATGTTTATGCATGTGCGTAGAGGGGTGAGTGTATGTGTACAGGTTTGAGTACACATGCATGTGTCTGGATGTACTTGCAGTTGTGTGTGCAGGCATGTGTGTGTACACACATGTGCACATCCATGTGTACAAATGTCAGTGTGCACTGCATATACACTTATATGAGAGCCGGCATATGTGAATGTGTGTTTTTGCGTGTCCATGTGTCTGTGTGCAAATGTGTGTGTGTGTGAGTTGACATGTGTGTTTATGTGCACGTATGTCTGTGCAGGCATGTGCACACAAGTGTGTCTTGCATGTGTGTTTGCACTCCTGCGCATGCGTGTGTGCAGGTGTGAGTGACCACGCATGCATGCGCATGAACACATGGGCAGCTTGCACATATGTGCGCAGGTATGTGACCAAGCATTTTTGTGTGTGTACACATGCATGGGCATTTCTTGCATGGTTGTGCTCTGTGGTGTATGTCCACGCAGTTGCATGCACACTTGCAGGGGCATGTCTCCACGTGTGTGTACAACCGTGTGTGACTGTGCAGATGAACGTGTGCACACAAACACGCGCATCTCTCGTGTATGCGTGCAGGCGTGCGTGTGACCACGCATGCATGTGTTTGCACACATGGGCACCTTGCACATATGTGTGGCTGTTTGTGATCAGTCACGCAGGTGTGTCCACGCATGCATGTATGCGACTTGCCCATACGTGCAGGTGTGGGCACGCACATCGCCATGCATCACGCGTGTGTATAGGTGCGTGGATATGCAGGTGTGTCTCGCGTGGGCGTGCCTTGCTCGTGTGCGTGCAAGCCGCGCCCCCGATGCGGGGCGGAGCGCGGAGCTTGGGGCGGAGAGCGGTGCGGGGTTCGGAGCGCGGAGCGGTCGCTCCCGGCGCGGGGCCGCCATGGCGTGGCCCTGCATCACCCGTGCCTGCTGCATCGCCCGTTTCTGGAACCAGCTGGACAAGGCGGACATCGCCGTCCCCCTCGTTTTCACCAAATACTCGGAGGCCACCGAGCATCCCGCCGCCCCCGCGGCCCCGCCGCGCCCCGCGGCCCCCATCGAGACCCAGCCCGGCGGCGAGGCGGCTGCGGGGCCCGGGGGGGGTGAGCCGACTGCCGGTGCCGCCCGGCCCGGCCCGGCCCCGCACGCCTCTCCCCCGGCCGACTCGGTCATGCGGCACGACTACAAGCCCTGGAAGGTGCAGCGGCCGGAGCCGAGCTGCAAGCCCAAGAGCGAGTATCAGCCCTCGGACACTCCCTTCGAGAAGGAGACGCAGTACCAGAAGGATTTCCGTGCCTGGCCCATCCCCAAGAGGGGCGACCATCCCTGGATCCCCAAACCGGGACCTTCCCCCGTCCTGGCCTTGGACCGCGCTCCTCCGGAGAAGCCGGCTCAGGAGAAACGGCGGAAGGTGCACCTCGCTCCCGAGAAGAAGGAGGAGCACCCCGAGGTGGAGGATGAGCATCCCAAAACAGTGCGGCCCGGGGACGGGAGAGACAAGGGGCGGAAGAAGGCGGAGGAGGCGGGCGGACAGCCGGCGGAGCCGAGCAGAGGCCGGGCCGCTGCCGATGCTGTCAACAGGCAGATCAAAGAGGAGGTGGCGGCAGGGGTCAGCTCGTCCTACAGGTGAGAAGACGTATCCCTGTCTCCCCCTACTATCTAGATCCCCAACCTGCCGGCCCCTCGCCAGCTCTTATTCAGTCCCTCTGTGCGCTTCCCTTGAGGAGCCTCCCACCCTGGGAGTGAGGCTCTTCCAGGGGAGCTTGCGGATTTCCTGCCCGGGAGGTGTCTTTAAATCCCCCAACGCCCTGGGAATAGATGGTGCAGCAGTAGGTGTTGTGCAGGTAGTGAATACACGGACACTTTTTGTCGGCGAGTTTGGCAGCAGGTTTGAATGTCTTTGTGTCCCTCCCCCCTCCACTGCATTGTAAAAATCAGAGACACACACCGCCTTGGATTTCCATAGGGGTAATGTTTGTCGTCACCTCTGTGGGATGTGCAAGTCACCTCTGGTTCTTTCCAAGCACATCCCTGGCTGTCATGCTACAGCCAACCCAAAAGACCGGCAACCTGACCACATCCCAGGGGGTCCATGCACGAATGGGATGCCCCACATGCAGTAGTGTCCCCGGAAGCATCCCAGGCTGGCCCATGCTCCAGACAAAGCACCCTGGGGATGAGCCAGGATGAGGGACGTGCATCCAAGGCCGCTTGGGTGGGGCAGCCTTCAGATGCTGCCATGTTTTAATGCAGCACAGCAGGGCATGACACATCCTTCTGTCCTCCCCACCACCTCCGCAACCAGCTAGAATTGTATGCCCTTATTTCACCTCAGCAGTAAACCTTGTTTGGGATTCAGTGTGAAACTCCCAACAGCGAGCTGCTGTTTTTTCTCTCCAGGTCAAGGCGTTCGATGTGTTGGGAAT
The DNA here is from genome assembly GCF_015227805.2 of Hirundo rustica. Taxonomy (NCBI): domain Eukaryota; kingdom Metazoa; phylum Chordata; class Aves; order Passeriformes; family Hirundinidae; genus Hirundo; species Hirundo rustica. The sequence goes on along the minus strand of NC_053451.1, from coordinate 15,794,386 downwards.
GCAAAAACAAAAGCGATGGGGTGATTGCCCTGCATGTACATTTGCAAGGAGGGTTTGCTGCAGTTGTTTTCCAGTGCTTTCTTTGGCAGAGCCCACCATTGCCGAGATCAGGGTGGAAGCGGCATAGAGCAAAGCTAGGGGTTGTTGTGACAAAAGTGTGATTGCAGCCTTTTTGCTTTTCCCTATAGCTGTGTGAATGCTGAGGTGTTTATGCCTTTGAATGATTTTTTTTTTCCTTCTTGGGGAGATTAGAGGTGACACCTGTCCATCACACAGGCAGGACATTCATGCAGATTTAAGATGAAGATAGGACTTGATTCCTCTCTCCCACTGGTGGCACAGCAAAGCTGACAGTCATTTGCTTTCCTCCCCTCCCTAAGTGGGAAATAGAGCTGGTGTCATTTGGCAGCAGCTCCAGCTCTCACTGGATAATGCCGGAAGCTCAGGTGCATCCAGGTGTGATGGTGGCGCTTGGCTGAGACACAAGAAAATGACCAGGGATTTTTGGGGGCTCTGTTTTGCAGGGGTGGAGAATGTTGGGAAAGGAGTCTCTAGGAGTGACACAGCCCTTAAACCTGCTGTGAACTGAGACTCTTTGTCTCAGTTTTTTGAGACAGCTTTTTGTCTGCTCACCTTGCAAGGTCTGGGCTTGTGCTGGAGATAGCAGGGCTAAAGCAGAAAGCTATCCTGGAACTGGAGAGCCAATGTGTTGCTTCTCTCCCACTTGTACAAAGGATAATTAGACTTATTTGCATATTTAAATGCAGATTGTTCACCTTCCTATTCTTCCAGTCTGCTCTAGCAAATTCCTAAGGCACTGGGCTAGGATTCCTCCCCAAGGAAAGGGGTTGGATCAGCAGGGATGTTAAACCTAAGAAGAACTAGAAAGATTCAGCTTTCTTTCTGTAGCTTGTTGGCTTTCACAATACTCTTAGGGCTTCTCTTTCCGCTTCAGAAAGTGTTCTCCCACTTCCATGTTTTTCTTCCTTGCTGCGTATTGCAGAAGTGTTTGCTCTGATGCTCAGCCGTAGAGCATAAGCACCTCTTCATTAATGCATAAGTGATGATATAAGAGAACATAATTGTTCTCATTTTCTGTTCAAATTAGGCATCTTTGAAGTGTTGTTTATTATTTGGATTATTTTTAAAAACCAAATTCTCCGAATCCTAATTACTACCAAGAACCTGGCTGTTGACCTGGGTGTGTATTGAACATCTCCAGGGATGGAGACTCACAGACTGTTGGGGCAACCTTATGGGCCACCCAGCAGCCAAAAATTACCTCCTAATGACCTCTTGCTAGAGAGGAGCAAGGATGGCTCATGGGGCTTTTCTTCCTTGTGCATGGATGAAAGCTCCCCATCAGCAGAAAGAGTGGGGGAGATTTCCTTACAGTCCTCTGTCACTGCTGCAAATCAGTGTTTCCAAGGCTGGGAAACAATTCCTTGGTGAAATCAAAGAGCAGACCAGCAGCAGTTTGTAAGCTTGCTCTGTCCCACTGGGTATTATTTCCATGTGAGGAATACCTGAGAGCATGGGATAGAGTAAGTGACTAGCCCAATGTCATGGGGAAGTGACCTTGGGCTAAAGGGAAGAATTCTCTTTTTTAACCTCTCTGTACCTGGATGAATATCACAGAGACCATGTGCCTGTGTCCTCCTCCCAGGTCCACCCAGAGGTACAGAGCAGAGGTGGTACCTGGTGATGATGTCCATGGAAGATGGAGGTTCCTCCCAGCCAGAGGGATGAGGGATTTGTTTGTATTAACATGTGAGCCAGAAGCCTTTGGTGAGGCCAGAGTGGCAGGACTGTGAATGTCTGCTGGAGATTGGCTGTGCCCAGGGATCCTACAGAATAAATAGGATTTGTTTCCAGTACTTCTAGTATTTCTTTATTTTATTAATGGTATTTATATTATTTATATTTTTATATTTGTGTATGTATTAATGATAATTTAATAACTATTCAATTATACATGGGATTTATTTATGTACTTATTCCCACTGCTCTCACTGCGTGTGCTCTGTGGTCAAGCAAGGTTCCAGCACTGAGAGGCTTCTTGCCTCAGTTTCCTTCCTCAGCACATGAGCTGCCCAAATTTACAGGTAACCGAGGCAGTTACATCTCCTTCATCCCTCTTTTTCTCTTTGGTCCTGCTTCTCAGGGTGGACTGTGGCCCCTGAGGGACCAAGGAGCAGGGAATCCTTCAGTCAGGTCAGCGACCAGCCCCTTGGAAAGCCGCTGGTGGTGGATGAAGCTTTTTCTTGTTCAATTTTGTGAGGGCTTTATCTTTATTGGGTGAGGAGATTTCTCCTCCTGAGCTTCTGAATGGGATGGGCAGAGCATTTCTCCCAGCTTCACCAAAGGATGGAGTTGGCTGGACTTGACCCTGGGCATTTTGGGACCAGAGAGAACAAGTGACAAAATTTGCACACAGTGGCATTTGCTGGTGGATGTGAAACAATTAAAAGCACATTTGGCAAAAATAAAAGAAGGAATGAATGAATGCTTTCCATTTTTATTTGAAAATTATGGGAAAATTGCAGAATTAGGTGTTTCTTGGATGCTTTCCCCCCCTTCTTTGTCTTGCTTTCTGCTTCTTTTGTTATCTTAATTCCCTGAAGAAAAATATACAAAAGGTAAAGCAACAATTTACTCCCTTTGTAAGGTATCAAAATCAGTACTAAGAAAATTAATTTCCCCCTGAGAAGTAATGTTGGACAACCAGATTTTTTTTTTTTTCTTTTTACCAAACCAATTATTTTTCCCTCCCACCAACTTCCTTTCCTAGCAGAGGGAACAAGACAATAAAGGCTTCAGTGGAAAATTTTGGACCGCCTCTAGTATTAATGAATTGCCTGTTGCTAATGTTCTGTCATTCATCTCAAGTCCTGGAGGTACTAAAGATGTGGAGCAAATGAGAATTTGTAGTAGCTATAGAGATGAATGAGTCAGCACTGGAGACTTGCTGCCTGGTTTTCAGAGATACAGCAGAGATAATTTAGGGAGGGATGTCCACATAGGAAGGCTGCACCAAGACACAAAACAGCAGGAAATTCATACTCCTGCTTGTTCTGAAGACAGGCTGGGAGAGCTGGGAGTGTTCAGACTGGACAAGAGAAGGTTCTGTGGAGACCTTAGAGCCCCTGCCAGCACCTAAAGGAGCTCTAAGAGCCAGAGAGGGACTTGGAGCAAGGGTCGGGAGGGGCAGAACAAGGGGGAATGGCTTCCCACTCTCAGAGGGCAGGGTTAGAAGGGATATCAGGGATAAATTCTTGGCTGTGAAGGTGCTGGCCCCGGCACAGGTTACCCAGGGAAGCTGTGGCTACCTCATCCCTGGAAGAGTTCAAGGCCATGCTGGCTGGGGCTTGGAGCAACCTGGTCTGCTGTAAGGTGTCCCTGCCAGTGGCAAGGGAGTGGAACAAGATGAGCTCTAAGGTCCCTTCCAACCCAAACCATTCTGTGTTTCTGTGATTTTATCTAACCTATTCTTGAAAATTTCCAGTGGAAGACATCTCCTGTCGTGGTGAGAATGCTAATAACACTGCATATGCTGTAAGATGGGAAATTTTCTGTTGCCTTCTGAAATTTCTGATCAGATCTATGTCTCTACTAGTAAGTTAAAAAGTCCCAGGACATGTTCCTGGGTGTGGAAACATCATGTATACTCCAGTTCTTGGAACTGTCCCTAGCCCTCTTCTCACATTGAGTTTGGTAGCACTCACTCCCTGGCCAAGAAATTATCCCTACAATCAGTTTGGATTCAACCACCTTGGTTTTAGAGGTTAAAGAAGTTTAATAGCATGAATGAGAGCTGTCTCAGACTCCACTGCCAGAGAACATTCCTGGGCAGATACTATTCTCCAAATCCTTGTTTCAGCTATGACAGTGTTTATTAAAGTGACCATGGGGGCAGATGGATCCAATTTTCTCAGGTGGAAGGGAAGAGGCAGAATGTTTTCTTCCATCCAGAAAAGGCTGTTCAGAGAGGTGTTTGGCAGCTTTGGCAAAGGCTGAGCTCTGTCTCAGGGGTCACTTGACGCATACCTTTAGTAGCAGGAGTGTTGCCCTGAGATTTTAACCTTCTGATTGTTTGCATTTTTGTAGTGGAGCTTCTCACGGACTGTAACATAAACAAGGTGATTGTTTTCGCATTCCTACTTGGAGGGAGGACAATTGATGGACTTCTAGTTTAACCAATGGAGTCAGAGAGATAGAAACCTCATTCTCCAATCCCTGGTCATTGTCCAGAATCTATATAATCGAGGTCAGAGAAATAAACTCTCTTCTTTTTGCCCTGACTACAGATTGTGTGAGGTCGTTCTTTTCTTGTCCTCTAAGGACACAGGAGGAGACACAATGTGTCTACAGGGACGGGTTGTGTGAGTAACTAAAGATTAATGGCCCTGGTGTTCGCTAAGACACAGGGCGTGGAGATGGATGATGCAGGCTGTGTTGGTTTTGCACGGCCTCGTTTTTGGTAGCGGGGGAGGCCACAGAGGTGGCTTCTGTGAGAAGCTGCTAGAAGCTTCCACCATGTCTGGCAGAGCCAATCCCTGATGGCTCTGAAGATGGACATGCTGCTGGCCAAGCCTGGGCCAATTGGAGATGTTGGTAATACCTCTGTGATAATATTTAAGAAGAGAATCAAAACAAAGTGGGGGCACATTATTTTTTTTTTTTTTTTTGTAGCCAGAGAAGAGGAGGAGGTGTGAACATGTGAGGGAAATGACATGGAGGCACCAAGGTCAGTGGGGAAGGAGGGAGAGGAGATGCTCCGGGTGCCAGAGCCAAGATTCCTCTGCAGGCCATGGTGATCACCGTGGTGAAGCAGCTGGGTCCCTGCAGGCCATGGGGATCCTTGGGGGATGCAGGGATCCACCCACAGCCTGTGGGGAGGTGTCCATGCTGGAACAGGTGGATGCCTGGAGGGGCTCTGATCCAGGGGGAGACCCGGTGGAGAGAGGGGGCCCCTGCTTCCAGGCTGAGCAGCCTGTCTTTGGAGGACTGCACCCTGTGGAAGAGTGACCCATGCTGCAGCAGTTTTGGGAGGAATGTCTGCCTGTGGGAAGAACTGACATTGCAGCCATTTTGGGAGGACTACTGCTCAAGAGATTGGAACCACACTGGAGAAGTTCACAGAGCACTGTCTCCTGTGGGAAGGGACCCCATGGCATAGCAGGGGAAGGATTTCTCTCCCTGAGCAGTGGAAGATCTCAGGTGATGAACTGACCAAAACCCCCATGCTCTGTCTCCCTGCACTGGCAGCAGGAAGGAGGGACGGCCTGGGGGGCAAAAAAGGTATTTTTAAGGGCTTATTTTACTTCTCATTCTCCTCCTCTGACTTTGTTAGTAATAAATTCACTTTGTACTTCTAAGTTGAGCCTGTTTTGCCCTTGGAGTGTTTTCTCCTAGTCCTTATCTCAACCCATGAACCCTTAGTTTTTGGTTGTTTTTTTTCCTCTGCTCCTGCTCAGCTGGATCATCTCAGAGAGACCTTTAGGCACATGGAGCTGGATGGGACCCTATGAACCTTGAAGTCCAATTATCTGGTTTGTTATTTAGTCTTTATGAGTACCACCCAAAGCCCTGTCTCAGAAATGCAGAATTTTTAGTTGCTTTATTCCAGCAGGAAGGCTGTTCCAAGACCTCAGTCTCTGATGATTTGCAACTCATTTCCGGTCTGGGTCAATGGACAGGTTGTAGTTTGCTGTTTTATTTGGTTCATTTCTCTTTTATATTTTTTCTGTTTTATTGGCATACTTAGTGACTTTTTCCTGTCCAAATGTCACTGCTCATTGTAACCAAGTCCAGTATCCACATCATTTGGCTCTGTAGTTAGGAAGTAAAAATTTTTACTTCCTGGTATCAACCTTGTCTCTCTAGATCTTCCTAGATGAAATCTCTGTTTCTTAAACAGAGATGGAGATTATTGCCCTTTGGAGATGAGGTCCCATTTCTACTGAAGACTCATGAGTCATGTTTGTGGGCATCATGGATTCATTATGAATCCCTCGTTTACTCTTTGATAACAGAGATGTCCATACTGTTCTTCTTCTCCTTCTTAAGCAGTTACATCCCATAGCAAGAAAGTCTGGTGATCGGTACCAAGCTTAGAATTAACTACTAAGTTTCATTCCATTTTGAACGCGGCAGTCAAGGTCAATCCCCTCCTTCCTCTAATTTCCCAATCCTCCTACACATTGGTGCTCCCAATTACATTGTGTCATTAGAAGGTGTCATCAATGTTGCCCTATGTTTTTAGTGCCAAAGTCAACCTTAAACACCTCTAACCTCCTTCCAGGTTGCAGCTCAGCCTTCCAACACTCATCATTGTCAATTCCTCTGCCTGGTTTTGCATTCTGCTGATATTCATGTTCACTGGCTTAATTAATCATTTCCCACATGGCCCTGGATAAAATGCTTTGCTGAAACCAAATAGATTTTCACGTTTCTTTTGTGTGTTAAGTGAGTAATCCTGTCAAAGGACATGTCAAACATCTCTCCTCCTCCCCTTCCACACACTTCTGTGTCTGGTGAGACCACCAGCTTCTTTGGGATGCAGGAGCTGATGCTGTAGGGCGCATCCCACTTCTACTTGACTCTAACACAAAGAGTAAATAAAGAGGAGAGAGATCAACTAATTTAGATTACCCATCCTTTCTTTTTCAAATAAATCACTAAGAGCTCTTATAAATCTGTCTCCTCTCACATTTAGAGCATGACCTTTCCTTTTCCTGTCTCCTACCAGCTAAAGAAGCTTTCTAAGTACTTCTAGACTCAATCTTGCATCAATCTCACTATTCTTTGCTCTGAGCTGAGTGTATTTTTATATTTTTTTAATATATTTTTATATCCACATCCATGAGGTGTCTTTGGCTAAGCCTTGTCCCATTGGGGCAAGAACACGGATGCTCTTCTGCTACCTCAGTCAGCACCAGCACCAGAGGGAAAGGGCCATCTTAGAAAAATTTTATGGGATGAAAGTTTTATTTCTCTTGATGTATAATTCAGTATTCTAGAGATCCTCACAATGTTATATATATATAAAGGACATTGGATGGATATATAACTATTTTTAATTATATATTATTTATTTTTATAGATTAATATATTTTATATACTAATGCTTCATATATTATGATTATATCTATGTATATGTATTTTATGTATTATTAAAATACCGTATACACAGACTAAGCTGTTCACCAAGTTACTCCTTTAGCCTCCAACTCATTTCTCCTCCCCAAATCCACCATTGCAGATATTCTATTGCAAACACATTCTGCTTTCTATTTTGCTTTATTTTGATTAATAGCTTGTTATATGGCAAACTGTTCCTTCAATTAGTGATTTTTTTTCATCAAAAAGTGCCTCCAGCTGAGGGGACCCTGCAGCACTTTGCACACACCGTGTGCATATGGAGAGACTGCTGCTTCCTCGGTGAGTTGGCTGCAAACTGTGCTGTTAACACTGCAAAATAGGAGGTTTTGGTGGTGAGAAGGTGGGGAGACTGTTAATTTAAAAAAACCCAAACAACTATGAATCTTTTAAAAATGTTAATGTAAAAATAAAACTTGACATTTTAAAGAATTAATTTTAAAATCTAATTTAATTTTTTTTATTTTAAACTGCTTTTTTAGTTGCTTGATTTTTTTTTTTTCCTTTGGTTTTGGGTTTTTTTTGTTTGTTTGTTTGGAGGGGTTTTTTTTGTGTGTGGGGGGTTTGTTTGTTTGTTTTGGTTTTTTTGGTGGAGCTGTGATTCAGCCTGGAAAAGAGACTGTTGCGTGGAGACCTCACAGCACCTTGCAGTGTCTGAAGGGGCCTACAAGAAACCAGAGGGGCACTATTCATCAGGAACAGTAGTGACAAGACAAGGTGGAACGAGTTGGAACTGAAGTAGAGGAAATTTAGATAAGATATTGGGATGAAATTCTTCCCTGTTAGGGTGGTGAGGCCCTGGCACAGGTTGCCCGGAGAAGCTGTGGCTGCTCTGTTCCTGGAAGTGTTCAAGGCCAGGTTGGATGAGGCTTGGAGCAACCTTCTCTGGTGAAAGGTGTCCCTGCCTGCAGCAGGGGGTCCAAATGAGGTGATTTTTAAGGTTCTTCTCATTCCAAGACATTCTGGGATTAATTAATTTGAATAATTAGTATATAGGTTCACTGCAGAAGGCCACTAGTTTTTTAAGACCACCATCTTCTGGTTTTTTTCCCTTTTTGAGCAGCAAAGCTCCTGCACAGCATCACATATCTTTAACCCTTTTAAAACACAAGAATAAAAGAGCAGCAGCCAAGCACCATTAGTCAGGCATCAGCAACCTTGCAAAGTATTCCAGTGAGAATTCTATAATTCAGCATCTGCAAGGTTGGGCAGATAAATACCCTGTAAGAGCTAATAGTGTCTTTGTGCTGGATGAATGGAAAAGGAGAGGTTATCCAGATGCAGGAGAAGGAAATTCTTCAGACCTGGTTGCTGAGCTTCCTCCCAAATTTCACTTTGCTTTTCATCTTGAAGGAGGCTGCACATCTGCTGTTGTGCAGGGAGCTTTGCTTGAAAGAAATCACCATCACATGCTGATGGGCTGGAAACACAGGCATGGATGTGAACCCTGACAGCTTCCATTCCCAGGCTGAGGCAGCAGTAGGGCTGTTGGTTAGTTTATTGGATGAGACTTTAAAGGAAAATCTGCAGATGCCTTCAGGATGCCATTTCACTGCACAGGCGGCTCCTCTCCCTTCTCTCATCCATTTTGTTTGTGTAGTTCAATCACTGTGAGCCTCTGGAGGAAGCTGAAAGGACCCTGGCTATCTTGTAAACTCTTTTGCAGCCTGAACCACCCTTTTCCACCAGCACATCAGAGCAGACTATCAGTGGAGTTCCTAAAACTAGGGAGGGAATTAGCCAGCAAAGACTGATTATTCAGTGTGTTGGATTTGTGGACACCAGCATGCTGGGTTGCAGATCAGGACTTCGAACATGCTTCGTGCTCTTGTTATTTAGATATAAATGGATGTGCAGAAGATGTGAGATGAGGGAAGAAAGGTGGGATTGAAGGTTGCCCAAGCAAGATCCTATGAAGATATGAAAGTCCTGGGTTGGGTTTGCCATGGCTGGTGATAGCCCCCAGCCAGGTATCCCGTGCATCCGGGGGACGAAGGACAGGTCTCAGCTGAGCAGCAGAGCTTTGTCACAGAGTCAGTCAGCAGCTATGGCAACTCACACAGAGGATTCCCAGAGAGGGATGTGTTGGCAAGCAGCCCAGAGGAGGGAGGACACATGAAAAACCATGTACTCCCTTTGGGGAACGGGGATGGGTTTTGGCAGCATCATCAGCAGACAGCACAGAGCTGGCATTGAAAGTTGCAGTGATTGAGCCTCCCTTGGTGGGCAAAAGCTTCTGACAGCACAGCAGCACTGGAACAAAGCTTGGAGCAGGATTACAGAATCAGAGAATGGTTTGGGTAGAAAAGGACCTTTGAGTTCCACCTCGTGCATGGGCTCTTCCAGTAGACCAGGTTGCTCCAAGCCCCATCCAATCTGGCCTTGGACACTTCCAGGGACAGGGCAGCCACAAGTTGCTTTAAAGGGAGAGGTGATTTCCTGGTGTCTCAGAAACTCTCCCATGGCTGTGTGTAACCCACAAGGCTGAGAGGGTCTGCAGCATTTGGCTGGTGTGAATGCTGGGATGACACAGGACAGGTTGTTTCTGCCACTGACTGACTGTAGCATTTCTAGACAGCCAGGCAGCCAACCTTCAGAGGAGGTACAAAGGTCCATTGCTTGATCCTGGTCCCAGAGCATGGGATGAATTGAATGTATTCTTGAGATTCTTTCCCAGCCCCATTTCACATGATTCTCCTTCATGCTTGTTCTAGGACTGCACACTAACATGGCATGCTGATCCCTGTACATGGAGGATTTTCATACTCCCAAGAGAGATTTCTCTTTTATGACCAGTTGCAATTTGTCTCCCTGGCTGCTCTGAAAATTGGAACCCTCAGAAAACACAAGCACATCTGTTGCCTTAGAGAATGGTTTTCTGGTTGGGTTTCTGCTGGTACCTCTAGTCACTGAAGTCTTGGCAGTATTTTTGGTAAGTGTTTGCAAAGCCCAGCTCTTGGAGTTATGTGGTTTGGGGAAGCCCTCAGCTTCCTCTGGAACAAAGATCTTGCAGGGTGGTGCAATGTCCAAAGCTGGCAGTGAATAACTGAAAAATGTTTCTTTAAACTCAACACACCGTGGTTGTGAGTTGCAGCCAGCTGTGCCTGTCCAGCCCTTCCTATCTCAATCTTTGGTCTTCCAGTGGGTCTTGATGTCTAGTAGTCCATCGCGGTGACATACATATCATCATCTTTCTCACACCCTACTTGGGCAGTAGGGGTGCTCCAAGGAGATAGTGCTGGGATCTAGTGACCAGGCTTTGGATTATAGCACACTGATGTTTGATATGGAAATGGGGTGGGAAAACTGGATGATTATGTAAGATTAGTCTTTTCATGTCAGACTTGGGACATGATGCAGAATAGGAGGAAACAGAGGCTTGTCTTGTAATTATGGCCTGGGAAGAGTGAAGATGTGAAGGTGGTGCACTGCTGTACCCCACTTTTATATCCATGTTGCTCTAATGAGGGGAGCTGTAAGCACTGAAATAGAGGCTGTATTTTGTTTTAAGGCCTCAAAACACTTGCAAACAGTTCTGATTTAACCTGGTCCTCAGTCTGGATTTCAGCAGACACTACATTCCAGCCCATAGAAGTATTATTGGGTGCTAGTGTCTGGTAGGGTCCAGGTTCAGGGCTATGCCCTTGACAGAGAAACTGCATGCATGTGTTGTGCAGAAGGGGAAATGAGGGGAATCACTATGACCTCAATTGCTGTGCACACTCTATACCTCTATGCTGCGTGGGGACATCCCTAGGGAAGCTGCATGGGTGATGGAAATGTGTTCAAGCTTCCACAGGAACAAAGGATCAAGGATCTTCTACTTATGAAATATTATAGGAAATTACTGTATAATGTTCAGTGTAAGATATTGTGAAGGAGTAGATGGTTATTTACAAAATATATTAAAAAACTAGATTTTTCCTCTTTTTTCCTTTGATTTCATTCATTTGCACCCACCCCGCAGGTAGAGAGATGTCCACGTTCAGGTGATCTGACAAGGATCACTGGTGAACAGCCTGAGGGATACCAGTTTTCAAGTTCTTATGTCATCCCTTGGGTTTTTCTCAGCTGATGACTACAAACTCAGTTTTGTGAAGGTCTTTCCTATCACTTCGGGGTTATTTTTCTCAGATTCATCCTTGAATAGCCCATCAATAGGACTCTCTGACACTGAACATGTCCAGGGATGGGGCAGCCGCACTGGCTCTGGGCAACCTGTGGCCAGGACCGTACAAGGAAGAATTTCTTCCCAGTATTACATCTAACCCTGCATGCAGTCTAGCAGTCGGAAGTCATTCCCCCTTGTCCTGTTCCTCCAAATACTAGTCCAACATCGCTCTCCACCTCTCTTGGAGCATCTTTAGGTGTAGCATGTTTTAAATATCCCACAGGAAATTCACATTTGGAGCACTATGTTCCTCCTGTAATTCTAACTGATACTGTATTACAGGTAAGAGATTTATGAGGGCGGAATGTAGCATTAGGACCCTCCCACCTGAGAGCCTGTCCAGAACCATATTTCATCCATGTAATCTCATGCTAAGTCCTTCACTTGTGTTTGGCTAAATCATTTTGCATGAATTGGAATTCCAAGAGATCTTGACATAATGAAGAAATACCTTGGAACAAGAAAGCAGCAGTTTAGGAGAGGTGAGGGCAGGGAATGATAAAGAGGTAGGGATCAGCCGCAGTGCTGGTGCCGATGGGAACAACTGGTGGAGCAACAATTCTGCAGGGGATCACAAATCACATGTCAGTAATTGTTACTTCATTAAAAAAAAATTAACAACAAAATGCTCCAAAATAAGTAGTTTGGGGCAAGTAATATACTGAGATACATGGAGAGGATGTGACATCTTTCCACGTTAGTCAAGACTCAGGTAGAAGTTTTTTGTTCAGGTTTTGGTTTTGTTCTTCAGCAGTCAGGGACCAGAGAAGGTTCTGAGGACACACATTAGAGAGGCCAGGAGTGCAGCAGACACAGTCATTGCAGGAAGCTTTACAGTATGTAATAGTTTTGGAAGAGTGTTGTTGCATCATGTGGCAACAGTGACCATCGTCCAGGGAGGTTACAACCACTGGCAGGGAAACAGAGGAGACAAGTCTTTGTTGTAAGCACCAGAATCCACTTATTCCCCCATACCCTGGGCCGGGGAGGAGGTGAGAGTGAAGAGGGGTGAAGATGAAGAGACTGATAAGGGGCAGGCTCGTGGGTTTTATCAGGTATTCTAGGGGAGAAGTCTTAGGTTTAGGTCAAAGTGGGGAGATTTCAACCTCCTCAAAGCAGGACTCCACGGAAGAGAGAAATGGATTATTGTCTTTGCATCTATGAAATGTAACAGTGGGTTAGGATGCTCAAACCTGCTGTTGTTGCAGCCAAGAGGAGCAAATCTTGGACATCAAAAGTTAAAAATGTATTAAGTGCATTTCTGAACAAAGTCCAAGGGATATTGTGCATCTCTGGAGATGCCAGGAGGATATCTCCACAGTCCCTCTCTGTGGATCTAGGGGGGAAAAAGCCATTATCACTCATTCTCTGCATTGATTTTTTTGTCTGCAGTGACCTTGGTGCTGCTAGCTTTTCTTTATGCCTCCCAGGGCGCATGTTGGATGAAGCCATTAGAATTTTAATAAAAGCTGCCTGGGTGTAGGCATGGTGACATTAGGTTCTATTATTTTAATGGCTTCTGCTGGTCATCAATATTGTCCCACTGCCGTCTCTCCTCCCTGCCATGCTCTCAGTCCTCCATCCCATGCTGGGGTTCCAACTGATGGAGTCTTACCCCATGTTGGAACTTGTGTATCTTTGCAACCAAGACCAAATAACCTGTTAGTGTGCTCACAGCCTCCTCACATTCATGTTGACTTGAAATCAAAAGCATCATTGCTTGACAGCAGAGCTTAATGTGGGGCCATTGAACCTGCCCTGCCTGGCTGGAAAATACTTCATGATGTTCAGAAAGTGTGTAGATGTGGCACTTGGAGTCATGGGTTAATAGTGGGCTTGGCAGTGCTGGGTTAATGGTTGAACTTGATGATAGAAGTATTTTCTAAACAATTCTATGATTCTATGACTCAAGAACAGGCTTCATATAGCTGTTGCAGAAGTCAATGGAAAACACACTACTCAGGGCAGGATCAGGATTTGACCAAAACCAGCAGAGTATAGCCAAGAATGACTCCACTGAATGCTTTAGTAATGACAGCTTCCAAGCAGTCATTTCCCCTTCCTCCTTTGGGCTGATTTTTCTCTTGGCTAGTGTATTTGGTTTTGTTTTTTACAATGCAAAATTGAATTTTTACTTAATATGAACATTTAATGAACTGCTACAAGAGGTGAATTATTTATGAGAAGGGAAGGAGTGCTTTTTCTGAGCCTTTCTGCTCTGTCATTTGCAATAAGTATCAATATAAGAGTGTGTTTAAAGCTTGCATGCTCTGCCTGGGAGACAAGAACTCTGCCTTTTCCCATCACCTCTTCTCTCAATTAAATACCTGCTTAATACATTTGTCCCTAGCATGTTTTATTTTTCAATTAAGTTTGGAACAACTTGAAAGGAAGAAGTATTTGTAGATTGCCTCATTTTCAAATGGGACAAATTTTTTACCCAGCAGGATACAAATGGTTTGGAGAGGCTGTAAACTTTTGCTCTATGCACAAAAAATGCATTGTAACGACAAATCTTCCTTCTAGTTCTTCACAGAAGACTGATAAAAGTGGTTCTTCTATTTTTTAGTTCCTAAATTTATTGCCTCGGAGCTTTTTTCTCTTTAAGAAAGAGATTGCTGTACATACTTTTGTGTGCTGGCAGCTGGGTTTGGCAGGTGGGTCTGGCATGAGTGATGCATGCAGAGACTGTGTAGAGGAGGAATATTTTTATTCAGTTCTATGCTAATGGTACCTTTATTGGGAAGTGGGTTTCCATGATCCAGATATATTTTTAAGGCTATTTATATCCACATTGTGATGATACCATCCTCTAGACCAGGTGTCTCTGGCCACATGAGCATCAATGCAGCACTCTCTCCAAGCAAGTGGCCCATTTGCAACCTGCTCCAGATGTTTCAGGCTGGGCCTGGAGGTGCTAAAAGACCCCAGGACATCAGATCCTAGGGTGGTAACATCCCATCAGCTTCGCAAATCATGACAATGCAAGACACTCCCCCAAATGGGAATAGGCTCTGAGTCTCTTGAGTGTTTCTGTGATTTTCTCCCAGCCTGTGCAGCTCTCCAGACTTTGCTGCACACAATATTTCTAGAGCACCTTTGCTGGCACAGGCATCTGTGCACATAGCCTGGGATTTTCCTTCTCATGTGTGTGTTAGTGGTGTGTCTCCCTGATATTTTTGGTGTGCTCAGCATGATGCTTTTGATGGAGCACAGTGGGGCTGTCTGGACATGAGCACCTTTTACATAAAGACACAACCCATTTGGTCTGAGCTTTGCTTTCAGAGTTTACACTCTGTGCAAACACTGGAGGGGCTCTTGAAAATAACCAATTAATTATAAAACAACACTCTTCCACAACGTGCTTTCTCACAATTTTCCATATAAAGCTTTCCTACAGTCATCCTTACCCCATTTTATTACACTGTGATGGCTTTGCCATGTTCAGCGTGGTACCTGCAGTGACCACTAGTTACTTTGTTCACTCATATCAGTCCTTGTTTTTAAGCAATTAGAAGGAGATTTCACAATAGACCATCTGTTCCAGTGCCTTCTGCTGTCTCTTCCCCATACTCCCCGAAGGCAGCTTTGGTGGTCCCAGTATTTACAGATTTGGTACCGTGGGACTAATCAAGCTGTTACAGAGCTGGAGTCAATGAGTACTCCCCATTACATTAGTGATGTTTAAGTGATCCTGCCAGTTTCTCAAGCTTGGGGTAGAAAAATGCAGAACATCTTTTCATTTCCTGCAATTCATCTAACTTTTGTGTCTCCTCTGGTAGGAATAGCTTCTAAAAAAAGATAAGTTAACTGGAAGTGGAATGAATTGAGTATTACACTGTTAAAAGTGATAAACTTTAATGGCCCTTATTCTGCTCTCCATTACACCAACGCAGTCTGACTGACTTGTGCTGGTGTGTTGTATGGTTTCCTAAAAAGATGCATGGGCATTTGAAGCTTTGTCTCTTCCCAAAGAGGCTTTCCCAACTCCCAGTTCTCCAACAGTCCCCTGAAACAGTCTGCTCACCCCACTTTAGTCACAGAGTCACAAAAGGATTTGGGTTGGAAGGGACCTTAAAAGACCACTCAGTTCCACCCCTTGGAATCCAGCTTGGCCTTGTACACTTCAGGGATGGGGCAGCAACAGCTGCTCTGGGCAGCCTGTGCTAGTGCGTAGTCACCCTCACAGTGAGGAATTTCTTCCTAATATCTAATCTAAATCACCCTTCTTTCAGTTTAAACCCCTTCTGCCTTGTCGTAGATTTTCATGGTGCTTTTTAGAACAACCTTCCTCACAGCACCCAGGGCAATTTCAATGGAATAATCCACATTTCCTCTCCAGTAATTCCACCTGTGTTATGCAAACTCTGCGCGTTAATGTCTACAGCACAAACCAATTTTGTAACTGGATTTTGCAGCCTTTGCAATAACACAGTATTTAAGGGTAAAGATGGGAGGGGAAATCCAACTCAGCCTTTCTCTTAGCTCAGTAATCCTTTATCTTAAGATCTTTGCTCAAGCCTCAGCTCTCTTCTTTCATCTACTTAGTTCACACCCAGATCTATGGTTTTTCCAGTTAAAAAGAATTACAGCCTCTTAATTTCAGCTACAGAAACATTCAATGGCAACATTGCACAGGAAAACATCAACTGACAAGAAGAATTCCATCAAAGCCAGTGACTGACTTGTCACTTTTGGATGTTAAAAAATACTTTAGATTCATTATATGTATAAATTTTTGTAAAGAAATAGGACAACCTCAAATATACACCCATAAGCATGGCAGAGGCGGGTGATTGGACCAGATGTAGGTTAATCTGCATTCATCCATGTCTGTATTGCATTATTCAAGGCTGTGTTGTTGTCACACTACCTATACTGTGTGTAGCATGTCTCACTATCCCTGACTTGTGTTACACACTTGGGACATGGTTGGAAATGGGGAAATGCAGCTCATCAAGCTGCAGAAATGTTTGCTGTGGAATAGATGTTGTGTTGGACCTAGTACCACAGTGGATGGATTTGAGGGCTTTCTGCCAGAGTAGTTCTTGCAAAAAATATCTGTAACAATATTTTTATTACTATGCATTTTATATAGTATATGTAAATATTTATATAGTATATATAAAAATGTATGTATTTTAGTAGTATTATGGGGTTTTTAAAATTATTGTTTTATTTGTTTAATAAATATAAACCATTACCTGATCTGGACAAATTGATCTAGTTGAAAACATCCCTGCTTATTTCAGGGAAGGTGCACTATATGATCTTTCCCTTCCAACCCAAACCATTCCATGATTCTATGATTTTAAGCCTCTGCGCAGTGGGAGGCTGAAGATATGCCACTAGAAGATATGCCTTGAGGATGGTCAAAGCATCATGGATTTGAATTCTCCTTCCATTTCCAAGAATAAGATATTATGCACCCAAAGCATATATAAATACAAGAAGTTTGGATTATATGTCTGTATTTGACTTTATACACTAAAATGGGATAAAATTGGGTGTCTTTGGACCCTAAGCATGTGTATGTGATTTGCTTTCCCAGGAGGTACTTTGGCTTGGAGGCTCTGAGATGTTAAAACATGAGATCACTTACATGGTACCTGGTTGTTACACCAACCCCAGGTTCAGTGACTGAACAGAAAACAAGGTCATCCTGGCTGCTTGGCCTCTGAGCTGAGCTGCAGGCTTGTCTATCCTGTAGGCATCCATTGCTGCGAGAGCAATTAAGAGCTGTGACCTCCATTTAGTATCTCCCTCAGCTCTGCAGGGTCACTGAAGGTGTATGCAGTGGTAACACCAGGCAACTGCAGAGTTAGATGATAAATTTACCTGCCATGAGCAGTATGGACAGAAGAAGTAGGTGGTATTCAAAACTCTCTTTGCATTGGGCTTTCAGCAGTGTGTCACTGCTCCAGCCCAGTGCAAGGAAAAACTTAATTACCACAGGGTCAAGGCTCTGGGGAGACCTTAGAACCTCTTCTAGGTTAAAAGGGTTCCAAGAGAGACGGAGAAAGACTTGGGACAAGGAGTGACAGGACAAGGGGGAATTACTTTACACTGACAGGAGGCAGGGTTAAGTGGGATATTGGGAAGAAATTCCTCCTTGTCAGGGTGGTGAGATCCTGGCAGACGTTGCCCAGAGAAGCTGTGGCTGGCACATGTCTGGAAGTGTTCAAGGCCAGGTTGAAGGGGGCTTGGAGGAACTTGGTCTAGTTGAACGTATCTCTGCCCATGGCAGGGGGCTGGAACTAGATGATCTGTAATGTCCCTTCCAATGCAAACCATTCTGCAATTCTATGATACTCTGGGTATTAACTCTGCCATGGGACTTGGTTTACTGCTTCTTTACTTAATGGTCAAGGTTCCTTGTTCCTCAGTGTCTCCTCCATTAACGTCCATATGGATCCCTATTCATAACCTCCCTTTTCCTCACATTGTTCCCACCTTGGACATGTAAACTGTTTGAAACCAGGTGATTAGTTCTTCTATAAAAGCCCACACTGGAATTGCCTTCATATATGAACTGAAACTCATATTGTGATGTCTCAGTTTTGAGACAAATTTAGGAGAGGACACTCTTCTAATGAGTTGTCTCCTCTAAAAGGGTTCCAACAATCCCTTTCATCCAACAGGAAATTAATATTAATGGCTTAACGTGGAAAAAAACCCTAAACCCAGCAATTTATTAACAAACAGAATGCCCACAAGGCAAGGGGAAAAAAGTAAATGACTGCTAAATGTTAAACTGTCAGACCTTACCCCCCGCCCCACACACACCAGAACAAAACCCCAAAATGGCAGGGAAAATACCTGCTCACAACATGCAGTACAAAATGGCGTCAGCTTCTCTGTCAGGATAAAATCCAAACAAACAGGAGCTTCACACAGCGGTTTGAGCAGCAGATGAAAATTTGGTGACTCTCTGGCATCAACCTCCTCTCCATGGCAGACAAAGAAGCTGGGCTGGAGCCTCTTGGTATGTTTTCTTTTCCCTGTCTCTGTTTCCCAAAGTTTGGGGGTTTGCAAGTTCTTAAGAATGGCCAATCAGGTCTATTATAAAATTAGTTATTTATTTAGTAGAGAGGAGATAACAGACAAAAGGCTTTAAACAGAGTTACTTACTACACAGGTTAAAACAAAGGACTACTACTAGATTACATAAAACCGTGCACAATATAAATGTACCAATATTATAGCTAGCAAAGAAGCAGCATAGATGAATAGTCAGTGTAACTTACCACCAATTGATGATGGGGTACACAAAGTCCTATCTCTCAGCCCCCAGGGGAGTAACCATGAAAGTCAGCATCCTGAGTTTAGGGAGAAGACTCCACACATTCCGAGGAATATGCACAAGATTTCTGCCTTCTGAAAATATGGTGTAGCTTTTATAGTTTGTAAAATGAAGTGTCTGTCAGTCAGAAATTCCAACTTATCTTCCCACATCTGCTTCCACAGGAAGATGTTTACTGTCAGCTGAAAGCATCAATCGTGTGGCACCAAAATAACTCACTACAAGGCAAAACTCTCTTTCACTAAAGCTTATGTGGTGCTTAACTCAGAGTAAGATGCCCTGAGTTGTTGCACCAGCTAACAAACAACAGATAAGCTTTCTGGTGGCAGGGGCAGAAGTCCTGCTACAGGCTCTTCTCACACTCTTCTGGTTCCTGCAGCCTATCCATATCTGCCTGTGGCAACACTTTTCCCAATCCTACAGCATTCTGTTGATAAAGATGCTGTTTTGTCAAAGCATCCATGAACTGCTTTGTTTCTTTAACTGTGACAAATTTTACAGTCATCTGTCCTTTTGGAGGACAAGGGGGCTGAGTTGCTGCTCCTAGACCAATGCACTGGAGAATAGATGTACAGACAATTAAATGGGATGTTGGCAGAACTTTGACCTGATCCTGACCCATTTTCCAGGGGTGAACATTACATTTACTAATGGATTATTGCTGCAAGCAAGCTCAGGCCGTGATCACCCTGGGAGCTTTTCCAGCCGGCTGCATAGGTTGACTTCCTTGGTGACACCCCCCAACACTGAGTTCATCATCTGTACAGGCTTGAGCCTGTATGGAGACAACATGAAAATTACTATATGGAATGGCCAACATGTGTCCCTTCCTTAGCAGGACCTGTAAATTTATAATACACAGGGAAATTCGGAGTGGTATAAACTGGCATATTTCCACGGGTTTGTTATTTATACCAGGAGATGTCAGTGTTGTTTGGTTTAACCACTCTCCAGATCCCCAGATACACCTTCCCCTGGTTTCTGGGATTTCTGCTGTGGGATCTCCCAGTGTTAGGCTCCCAGAACCTATGCTGTTCCTCTGCCAGGTATTTAACTGCGAGGAGATAGGGATGGTGTTGGGCTCCTGGGCTGTTGCAGATTCTGATGGATATCCTTTATCAGGCTCAGACTGTGTTCTCCCTGTGGCTGGGGATCACAGGGAACTGAGTGCAGGCTGGAGGTTGGAGAGCAGATCTAAGGTGAAGACAACAGTGAAAAGCAGGAAACAATCCTAGTGGTGCCGGTGTTTACCCTAAGGTCTGCTGTCTTTGTTTGGAAAGAAAGGTATCAGCTAATGAAAGCTGGAGCTCTCCTTGGAATGGAGAATGTAAACCCCCTCCTTCTAAATTATTATAATTTTGCAATTAGGGGCTTTCAGGCAAAGATATGGGAATAGGAATAACTGTTTTTTACTAGGAGTATTAAAAATACAAATGTAGTAGTAAAACAAACAAACAAACAAACAAACAAACAAACAAACAAACAAACAAACCCCACCAAAACAACAACAAGAACAAAAACCCCCAAGCAAGCAAACAAAAATCCTAGAAAACCTGACAGAGTCAGAAATACAACTTTATACCCTGTTGGTCAGGGTGTTGGAAGCAGTCCAAATAAATCCTCCTGGATTAACAGATGCAGTTCTGTTAGAGATGATCCTGTAGAAGGGGTCTAGTGGTGGTGAGATTTGTCTTCCTCTGGAATCTAGTGGAAAACAGGCTGAATTTCAGCTTTTATCTAGGTAGTACTCTTTGGTTCCTCCCACTGGGTGAAGCATTTTGAAATGGGATGATGTAATGTTGTGGTGAGCCTTAATGGCCCATTAACAGAAGATATCCCCATGGAGGGAGGATGGGTGATGGAAGAGATAAGGAACATTGCTCTACTTGGTTTTAACAGCTGGTCCATTAACAGAAGGCAACTTGCCCCTTCCCCCCATAGTTAAAAGAAAAAAAAGCACCTTTTCAACTGGTTTCAATAGATTGGGAATAGAATACATGGGTTTGGTTATATATTGCAACTGAAGACATTATCTGACTGGTGTTCTCTGGGTCAAGGGGCTAGAAGTTGTGAAAGGACTACGCCTTCCTTGCAGCAAGGGACAACAGGGCAGGCAAGGCAAGGTGGCTGGGCCAGGCTGGGACAAGTCATGGTTTCTGTCCTCAGCCAGGACAACAGATGACCTCTTGCAGTCTAGCATCCCTGCCTGAGCATCCTCTGATGATATGCACATGTCCATTCTTAAGCTTTCCTGATCCTCTGGACTCAATACAGCTGTTTATCTTCATAGAAGTAAAACCGAGTATCTCCACTCCTGTTTGACAAGTTTGATTGAAGCTGATTAAGATGTTCAAAAGTATTACAGGAAGGGATTGTTACAAACGAGGTTCACTTTCTTAGTAAAATTTATAAGTTCAATAAAAAGACAATTAGGAGACAGAAACAAAGCAAATAGTTAATTAACAATTATGGCCGGGTGACTTGGCATTCAGCCAAGAGCGCATCCTAACTCAGAAAACACTTTAAATACACCCGTTTGTTACATATTTGTAAATTTCGATGCATTATTCAATCGTTCCTTGTAGATGTTGGTTTTAACCTCTGACCTTCCCCCATTCTATCAATATGTTATGCTTCTTTTGGTTGTTCCATTTTGCCTCGCGTTCTGATAACAGAGGCAATAAATTCTTCTTTTGGAGTTCTAGTGTCCGTGCTGTTATCTTCATCCAGATAATCCAGGAATATGGGAATTTCCTGGTTATCTTTCCTAATCCAGGAATATGGGAATTTCCTGGTTATCTTTCCTATTCTTCTGAGTTAGCTACAAAAAGCATCTTATATCACATAGTTTCTATTTTAATATTATGCAATAACCTAAGAAATGTATTTATACATTTGTCACACCACCATTTCTAAGCCCTGTTAACAGCAGAAATAATAGAAGCTATATTAATACAGCAAAGGTCTCCCTCATTATACATATAGCATTCATTTTAGTATTTGCAAAAAGCCAATTTTATAATATGCATCTATAACAGGATTGACTGGTAGCCCCCTTACAAGAGTTAATTTCCCTAGTGTTAGGGGTTAGGTCTTCGGGTTTTTTTCGTTAGGGAATTTTCCTCCATTTGTTGTCATAGAGATGGTGAATGGACCTCAATTTAGAAGACAAAAGATGTAGCCAGGGCCTTGGCGTATCATTGGAATGATTCTGGGGGAGAAGGAGAAGTGGTGTAGTGTCTGGCAGTTTCTTGCCTGGAAGTGGGTCAGTCTTTGCCTGGTTTGGAGGGCGGATGGTTGTGGGTTTTGGTGCTGGACTTCTGCCCAGGGGGACTCGCTGCTACAGCTGAACCTTCCTTGCATTTCTCCTTACCATTGGAGACCACTGCTCGCAGGAGTGGCCATTAGAGTGAGACTTTCGGTACCCGCCATTGCTGCGAGAAAGCTTCTCACCATCTGCCTGGGTGCCTCAGGGGAAAACCGGGTCCCCACCTCCTCTCTCTCCTGAGGGAGCACCTCCTGGCTGCTTACTGGAGCCTCGGCGGCTGCTGCTGCCATCGCCAGGACACCCTCGAGACACATGAGAGCCAGGGGAAAACAGAAACATCCCTCACCTCCTACCTTCTCTCTCCTCCCGGGGCCACCATGACCCCCTGGGGCGGCTCAGCGATGGCGTCTGCTGCCCTCTGCCTCACCCTGAGCCAACAGCGCCCCTGCAGCCGTGGAGGAGTCACTGCAGCCTCTCTGCCCCAACGGAGCCATCAGCTGGTTGGAAATCGCCAAATTTCCAGAATAATTCGAAAATCCAGTTTGGTAACTGGATTACCAAATCAGATTACCAGTTTGGTAATCCAAAATTATGAAAGGGGAAATTGCTCGACTGGGAAGAAAAGGGCTGTTATCGGGAAATTTTTTTCTGTTTTGTTGTTATTGCTGTTGTCATTGGTGTTTGTCTGTTTTATATTTATATATATGTGTGTATATAAATATATATCTATTTTAGTAAAGAACTGTTATTCATTTTCCCTTATTTTTGCCTGAAAGCCTTATAAATTTCAAAGTTATAATAGTAAGGAGAGGATCATAATTTCCATTCCAAGAAGGCTCCTGCCTTCCTCAGCAGACACTTATCCTTTAAACCAGGACACCTAGTAATCCAGCCTGAAAATGAGTAATGCAAGCCAAATGTGGTTAACTGGAACAGGCAGGAGAGACAGGGTCTGTAACTTAAGAGGGTTAATGCCTTGGAAGTCCTGAAATTAAGACAAGAGCTTGGAGCAGCCTGGTCTAGTGGAAGGTATCTCTGCCCATGGAAAGGGGTTGGAACGAAATGAGCTTTAAGGTCCTGGCCAACTCAAACAATTCTGCAATTCTGTGATTTCCAAGGAAAGTTTACCCCTTTGCAGAGGGCTTGTATCAGCACTGGTAGGATAGATCCTGGCTTGCATTAGAGTTTTAAGGATCTAAACACTGTCTTGGTCTATGTCTGAGAACAACCCTTAAGTTAGCAACCCCTTTAGGGTTTCTCCTTCCCCATTCTCAGGCAAATGGTGAGTTTTAGAGAGAAATTAAAATGGTTTGCTTCAAACCTGGAAGGTTGTTGGTGTTTTATGGGGAAGAACTACAAAAAGCAAGGGAAGGAGGCTGTGGATAGGAAGCAGAATGTGTCCGGAAGACACTGTTCCACACTTTCAGCTGTGTTTGGGGCTTCTTCTACCAAAAGTTGCAGGTCTGAGTTGTAGCTCAGTTTCGTTCCAAAAGAAATGAAAGATGGTATTATTTTTTCCCTGTAATTCAGGAATCTGCTATCAGTTAATAAAGGGAAGCCATAGCTGACAATATACCTGATAAAATGCATTCCCTGCTCTGCTTGAGTTTACATCTTAGTTGGTATTGTGTTAATTAGTTATCTGTTAGTCCTAATTATTCATCTGTTAGTATGGAATTAATAAAACTGTTCTAATAGGTGCACTATAGGTGGAATCATACCAGTGTCTACTTACAGGCATGGCTAAGAGGTGTTCAGGACTGGCTGATTTTAATAACCGCATTTCATTTGAATTTCTCATAATGTGTCAATAGGTTTTGGACGAGGGAAAAAAATGAATTGTTGGGAGACAGTTTCTATGTAAACCTGATTAGATGGAGGCAAAATCCTTTCCACACAGACTTGTTTAACCAGTGCAGGACCCCATTCACATGTCATCATTGCTCTTCCTGTTGGTTTAATTCCTGAACCCTTCTCCTTTTTGATCTTCAGAAATGAGTTCAGACCCTGGATAGATGTCAAGCCTGTGAAAGCGATAAAAGCAAAGCCTCAGTACAAGCCGCCAGAGGAGAAAATGACCCATGAAACCAGTTACAGTGCTCAGTTCAAGGGGGAAACCAGTAAGCCTTCTCCAGCTGATAACAAATACCTGGAACGCAGAAGGATACGCACTCTCTACAGTGAACCCTACAAAGAACCTCCAAAGGTGAGAAACACGGCAGAAAGGACCCAGGGCTATCACTGCTCCTGGTGGGACATGTCCAGCACAGTAAGGCAGGGCTGAACACTGCTTGCTGTCACTCCCCGTATGTGGTATCCTCATCCCAACCAACAGGTGCATCTCGGGATCCACCTTGGAGATAGTGGTGAATAAAAAACTAAACATGTCCTGGCTATGTGTGCTGCAGGCCCAGAAAGCCAGCAGGGTCCTAAGTTGATCCCACTGTGTGGATAGGGAGCTCAGGGAGGGGATTCTGCCCTGATGTTCCATTCTGCCCCGATGTTCCATTCTGCCCCTCTGCTCTGCAAGACCCCCATCTGTAGTACTGCCTCCAGCTCTGGGATCCTCAGCATGGGAGGGATATGGATCTCTTGAACTGAGTCCAGAAGAGGCCATGGAATTGCTCCAAGAAATGGAGCATCTCTGCTATGGAGACAGGCTGGGAGAGCTGAGGATATTTAGCCTGGAGAAGTGAAGGCTCTGGTGAGACTTCAGAGCTCCTGTCAGTGCCTAACAGGGCTCCAGGAGAGCTGGAGAGGGATTTTGGATGAGGGCCTGGAGGGACAGGACAATGGAGAATGGCTTCACAACTGCCAGAGGGCAAGGTTAGAAGAGATATTGGGAAGAAATTCTTGGCTGTGAGGGTTGGTGAGGGCCTGTGGCTGCCCCATACCTGGAATGTCCAGTGTCAGGTTTGAGGGAGCTTGGAGCAACCAAGTCTAGGTGAAGATGTCCCAGCCCATGCAGGAGGTAGGGAATGAGATGTTCTTTAAGGATTCTCCCTACTCAAATTGTTCTATAATTCTATGAGCTCTAGGACAGCTTGACAAACTTCAGAGACAATAGTGCCCTACGTCAAACTGTAAAGAAGTGAGGGTAAGGCTGAGATGAAGAGGTTTGTTGTCATTTCCTGTGTGATTATCCAGGCAGCTTTTTCTTCCTCCCTCCAAAACTTTAGGAGCCCTACATCACATTTTATGCCAGGAGCCAGACATCTGCTGTTAATTCAGAGCATTCCACAGATTTTGACAGTATACACTTCTGGTTTTGATCAGATTGAGAACATGTGTTGAGAAGAACCTGAGCTGAAAGGTCTTGCAGTTTGTTTTCTAGGACCAGCAGAGGATCTGCATATAAAAGGAGTCAGTCTGTGAAGTTTTAAACAGAGGACTATAAATTGTTCCCTGAGTTGATGAGTGCTTAGATCTGTGAGGACTGAGAGGGATTGCAGGGTGAGCATGTAGGAGATGAAAGCTTCTGTTCTCCCTTAATTTTTGTAACTGTCCTTCCTGTTTTGGGGGTGTAAAAACTGAGACAGTTGTGGAATTTTTCCATTTTGGGAATCTGTTAAAGACAAACAGAGGAGTCCCCTCCTGCAAGAAAGACGGAGACTCATAGCAGCCTCTTTGTCATGAGCATAATTTCTCTGCTTCCAGTCCAGAGAGACAATTCTCTGTGGGTTTGCAAAACCCTTCCTGAAGTCAGAGAAAGATGTAGGAATTGATAAAATGACTGATAATGTTCCCTCTCCTATTCACCCTGCTCTAACCTGATCTGGATACAAGGGGCTCTGCTGTCTCCAGGGGCACTGACTTCAGGGCTACCTGAAAGGAGCTGGCCATTTGAAACTCAACATAAGCTCAGCTGCTCCCCTGCCTTTGTGACAGGGCAGAGGTGAGCAGATAAGTAACATTTGTGCTGTTTCAGATCTAAATCCTGTTTTCCACTTGTCCTTGTGTCTCTCCTTCTCTGTCTCTCTGTCTCTCTTGTCTCTCTCTCTTTCTCCGTCTCTGTGTTGTTGTTTTGCCTGTCGCTCTCCATGCAGGTGGAAAAGCCTAGCATAAAGCCTTCCAAACCAAAAAAGACCACAACAAGCCATAAACCCCTGAAAAAGGCCAAAGACAAGCAGATTGCATCTGGCCGGGCTGCCAAGAAAAAGAGCGCCGAGACCTCCAACACTGCAAAGCCAGAGGATAAGGAGAAAAGTAAAGAGATGAACAATAAACTGGCTGAGGCAAAAGAGTAAATGCCACTACACTTTCCTTTCTTTCTCATTTTTTCCCTTTTCTTTCTTAATTCCTTCCTTCCTTCTTTTTTTTTTTTTTTTTTCCTTTGATTAAATAAAGGCCACAAAATTAATTAGAGGCTTCTAATCTGCTTTTTGTACTGATTGTATTAGAAGCTTTTCTGTTTTATTTCCAAGGAGGATTAGGAAATCCTTGTTTCTGAGGTCAGGTTGTTCTGCTTTGCACAACATGGCTCTGCACAGAGTGAGGGATGTGAGAATGCATAAGCAAGGTCCTAAGAGATTAAGGTGGTGGATCAACAGTGATTACATCCAACAGCTTGTCCTTTTCCTTGGGCTTGGTTCTTCAGTGCTTTGACAACATGGAAGTGCCCCTTGAGCCATGGAGGGCCTGTGCTCTCATCCCATGAGGCCCTTTTATTTGGCTTGTCCATTGGTTGTGTCATCTCCCACTGGTGGCAACAGGTAAAGGGGTTTGGAGGCAAAGAGGATCAGGTTCATTCATGGTGCCATGGATATGCTGTAAATGTACCAAAATCAGTGGTGTGGTCAAGAACGATTTCCCCTGGTGACACTGATGGGAATTCTGCTCCAAGAAGCAACAGGAAAGGAGATCCCGTGGAACTAAAGGGCCAAATCCTCCCCAAGGGTAGCTGGGAGTACATCTAGCTGCATCAAGGCAACTTCACTCATCAATACCACTTGAAGTCCTTGATTAAAAAAAAAAAAAAAAAAAAAAAAATTGGTGAGGGAAGGTGCAGTGAGCACTTTCCAAAGTGCAGTGAGCACTTTCCAAGCACATAGTAGGTTAGACTAGGTTATCAGCAGGTTGTTCTTCCCTATTGTTTCCCCTAAGTTATGATCTTGTTAGTTATTCCTGTTTTCTTTTGAATCTTAGTCTGCTTTCTTTACTTCTGGGATGCCAGCAGGCAGAGCTAGGCTTCAAAAAGTGATTTAGTTTGCAGGCGTGACCTTCCAAGGGGTAGAAAGAAACGTGTCACCAAGGTTGTCTAGAGCTGTCAGCCCCTGTTGTGTTTATTCTTCCAGCTGTTTATGATCATGTTGGCTCATGAGCATTTCAAGAGGGCCATAAAAATGTTGCTGGGATCCCTAGACTCCCTCCAGACAAGATCTCAGGGTTTCAATTGTATTTACTGTGCTCTTACTCTAGGAAATCCCCGTGACCAGTTTGGAAGCCCTAAACACAGCAAGAGTAGTTGTCAGCAAGTGTGAACTGGCCCAATAAACTGGCATTAGATGCCACAGAATCTGGGTAACTGGATCAGTGGGAAAGTTGTGGTCCCAATCCAAATTTATGTGTCTAACTTATGGTTTGGGTCCTAAATATGTAAGGATTAATCTTTATCCCACCAAAGTGGGCTGTTAAACTCTCCCAAAGCAGAGCAGCTTCAGGGTTAAGATGCAGAGTTTTTGTTACTTATTTTTGCAGTTCCAGATTTTCTCTCCTAATATGAAGTCCAGCTTGAAACTTCCAGTGGACAATTGGGAAGCATGAAGACAGAGATGGGAAGTAGAGCAGGGAGGTGGAGTGTTGCTGTAGAGGTGGTGGAATAAGGAAAGTCTTACTGCTAGGGGTATTTTAGAGCTGTGAAACTACTAGCAGAAAAATGGATGGGTTGGGAGGGTGAAGACCCCCTTTTTTGGGGTTTCATCCCATTAGAATCGGGTCTTCTGGAAACATAAATGAGTGGTGGGCTACAAGGACGAGTAAAAGTTTCCGACAAGGAGGAAAGCTCTGTGATAGTGACATTTGTTGGCCTTAGTAATGAATAAATGCCAAGTTCGGTGTATCATGTGATGTGTCCTGTTTGCCTTGCGCTAACAGCCTAAACCTTTGAGTATCAGTAAATGTAGTGTTCTGAATTCAGTGGTGTAACTCCAAGCTTAGCTGTGTTAGAACTGTGTGCTAGTCAGGTTGTGTATGTGGAAAATATATATTCATATATAGAAATATATATATATTTAAACCTCCGCTGTTTAGGAGGAATCCAGGGAAAATCCTCCAGGAAGTAAAACCGTGGAAATCTTTGTGAATGTAGTGTTTTGGGGGCTTTTTTTGTGGGGTGTTTTTTGTGTTTTTGTTTGTTTGTTTTGGTTTTGGTTTTTTTTGCTTTTTTTTTATGTGCATGCCTCATGGAGATGCTGACCTGTCCATATTGATCATTGCTTTTCTGAGTGCTCAGAAGCCCCTGCAGCACTGCTCAGTTCTGTCTCCGGAGCAGCTCAGCAGAAGGCTTGCGTTGAGCTGGCGGAGAGGCGTGCTACTCACAGCTCTTCCTACCTGTCATATAAAGGACAACTGGCCAGAGAATATGAGCTCCCAAGACTTGGTGTGATTCCTTGGCTTTTAAGATGCTTCATGCATCTTCGCACTCCTCAGTAATGTCCTTTCCTATAGGATGTAGCATAAGCTGTGAAGATGATATGTCACAGCAGGCAGAACACACCAGGAAGGCACTACAAAGTTTAAATAGCTCAACACAACAATCTTACATGAGGACAGACCATGCAAAACAATTCTTCTTATTATCTTTCAGCCCTAAGTTTCATATTTGAAGACACACCACACTTGCCACTGTTTCACTTGGAATACAATGAGAATTTAGCCCCTGACTTCAAGATGAAATAAATTTTGCCCAAGGAACATCACTAAGATGCTCAGATCACCTAATCCAAGCATCTCCGTGGCTCTGGATCATCCAGCTTGGGATGGTTTCTTCTTAATGAAGAGCATCCATCACAGTGTTTAAAATATACACGAGTGGTCAGAATATAGCTTTACATTTCCAAAATACATGAAGTTTTTTGGTGTCAGGGAGCTTGGAACTAGATCTTTAAGGTCCCTTCCAACTCAAGCCATTCCATGAGCTCACTACAAAGCTAGGTATGAAATGTTAGCCAGTGGTTTTAATTCCCTCTCTAGTGGAGGAACTTTCCAAAGGCCATTGAGCTGCCTGTTTTTGACATGTGTCTTTGGGTGGGATGAATGGTCCTTGAAAGGTTTTCTTTGCAGAAAGAGCCTGGGAGACTGGTAAGGTCTGGATACCTTCCTCTCACATCAACAAAATAGGGATAGAAATCCTGGCTTGTGCTCCATGTGCACCACATCTGCAGCAGGCATCCAAGCACACCCACATATCCAAGCACATGGGCTGGCCCTGCAATGAATACCAGGAACTAGAGGAGAGGCAAGCCGCAGGGTGAAATCCTGCATTGCTCTACCTTCAACAGACTCTATGCCCATCCAACCCACTCAGGTTTATCAGAAAGGAGACTAAATATCTGCCGTTTCAAATTCACTTTGGGCTCTGAACTTGTCAATCCCACTGGGAAACAGTGCTCTGCGGTTCTGTGTTTCCAGCTACTACAGTGCTAATTCTGTTCCACTGCTGATCTGTAATGCGTTTTACTTTTCTTGTAAAAAGAAAAAAAAAAAGACATGTTTTGCTTTTTACCCTGTGAGAGTTCCTGTGCTACTGCTTGCTTTTGCATTTTCACTGTAATGTTACTCCTTTCTGCAAAATGGTGCTAATTGCTGACTGAGCTCCTGTTTTCTGACTGCTTCACACACCAATCACCTGCTTCTTCATTTGCAGCGCAGCTGGTGCCAAAACCTGGCACCCATGCATTCCACAAATTCTTGCCTCTTAAAGGCAGATAGGAAGTGTCTAATTAATATTTTGTGGCCTGGGTTTGGTTGCATATCACAAATTGTCTCTTGTAAACATGTTAAGCACACCTCCTTGTGGTGCTTTTTCATTGTTGATACTCCGATGAAAGTCTCACACACACATGTGCGCGCGCACACACACACACACATATTAATGTACTGCCAATTGATTGTGACGTGCTTGTGATCTTTGCTTGCTCAAAGGGTTCTTTTTCCAATGATAAATAAATGCTGAAGACGAATACCAGCTCCTTGATCTTGTTTTCTCAATCAGAAGTTAAATGAAAGAAGCACCCATCCAACCTAAATGAGGCTTGTGTTGCTTAGAGCTGCCACATTCATGCCTGCTGTAGGGACAGCAGGGCTGGTACAGTCTAACTCCCTTCAGGTGGCTGCTAACCGCAGACCAGTCTGGCATGAGCTATAAGTGTTTGCAAATGCAAAGATGGACAGTGAAGTCATGTGGATGGTGCAAGTTTTCTTTTGTTTTCTACATAAAATATCTTTGAGTAGAGGGTCTGTGCAGAGTCGTGCTCATATCCACCTTGTCCTGGCTCAGGGAGCAGAGACCAAATCCCATTGAGAGTTGGAGGAAGGGTAGACGAAGTGTATTTACCAATGTTAATTACACTTTTTTCAACTGTCTACAGCTTTTGTTTTCTCCATAAACCAAACCTGAAAAACCTGGTCTACTGGAAGGTGTCCCTGCCCACGGCAGGAGACTGGAACTAACTGAGCTTTAATGTCCCTTGCAGCACAAACCTTGTACTGTTCTGTGAAAAAACACCTGGAAGGCCAATGGGAGGGTTGAAGGGGCTACAAATCCTCTTTAAAAGGAGTTCTTGGGTTGAGCGTTTTCAGTGCACTGCAAACCCAGCCGCTGTTGAACAAGTGCTTGGCAGAGTCTCTAGAAGTGTGATTTTATATTAATGAAAGCATTCTCTATCTGGAGAAAATGATGCTTGAGAAGAAAGCAGGACTGAGGGCAATATTTTATTTTAAATTGTGAACCCTAATCTTAGCTTAATCTCTTTTTTCTTTTAATTAGCCTGCAATTCTATTTTTTAATCATGCTTTCTCCTTTAATGGATATCCCCACCAACCTGCAGAAAATTACTGTAGTTTTGAGCAACTTTATCTAGTGGGAGTTGTCTCTTCCCATGGCAAGAGGATTTGGAACTAGATGGCCTTTAAGGTCCCTTCCAATCCAAACCATTCCATGATTCTATGATTTTGAAACTTCTTCTCCACCTCCTCCTCCTCTCTGTTGACATCCATGGGCCACCAAACATTTTCTGCCTTTCTGTTGCTATTTCTTGTCTCTGCCTGGTTTACAAATCACTTTCTGAATTTATTCCATTTGTGATCACATGCTAGTAACAGTGCTGCTTCCTGATGTCCTCTGTGTCACCCTGCCTTCCCTCTCCCTTCCCCACTAGTTTCATCCATTCATCAATCACAACTACCTACATGATCTTTGGAGTGTTTCAGCTGGGCTGTAGGTTGCAGGATTTATCATTTCACTCTCTACAGCTGGTAGTGGAGAAAATGCTTATTTCTAAAAGATTGGTTATTATTGGAGCTTATCTGTGACAATCCATGATGGGCAACAAAGTGCTTCTCCCATGACACAAAGGTACAGGGTATTTTCCATGCTGCAGTCTGGATAAGTAATCCATGTCTCCCTGAAGCTGCCCAAAGTGAATGCTGGAAAATATGCCTTCACTGCCCTGTTGATCTCTGAACTCACTCAGCCTTGCAAAGCCCAAGGATAGAAAGGGGCAGGATGCATTTCAAGGGAACAGTAGGACCTATTAGGCTGATGGAAGGCCTGGACTCCCTGGTCTTTATCCATCATTATCTGAACCCACTGGTGCTGACTGACTCCTTAATCTTCACCAAATCACCAGTGACTGGCACTGCCCACCTCTGTCCAAGGGCTGTGCTGGAGAGCTTCACTGAAAATGAAATACTTTGTGTTACAAGAGCATTTAATGTGGAGGTGTGGAGGCACTGGCTGGAGGAGAAAGTCTTATTTGTCAGTCTTGGTGTCTGGGTGAACAAGGAGGGGAGACAATAAATTGAATTTTGAAAGTTGAGTCTCCCTCTGAAATGCTTAAAAACAGAGCATCTTAGAGGTCTTTTACAGCCTAAAAATTTCTGTGGTCTGAGAGTGGCTTTGCAGAGGTGTCTGTCTCTTTGACTGCCATGAGCACTCCCATGAGGAGTTGCCTCCCTGTTTCCAATTTTACTGAGCTGCTTTTAAATACACTGTGTCCACTCATTTAGAATCCTTATTCATGCATGGATGAAGAAGTTTTTCCTTGACACTCTCCATCCTTCCACTCCAGCTTGGGCACAGAACTGAGCTCCCTTGGAAAACTTCAGTTACAATTTTTACATCCCTGACTGGTAAAAGGATGTTTCATCAGCAGACATATCAGCCCTTAAACAAATGCAGCCCCTTGTGTCATGATAGTCTTTTGATTTATGGTTCATTTAGAGATGTGCCAGTGCAGGAAAGAAAGAGACTTTTTATGAAGATGCTTCTGACATAGCCTGTATCTCCCAACATCCAAGGAATAACAACTGTCCCCAACAGTGACATCTGATCAAGAAGTGGAGCCATACAGGAAGGAGAAATTCTCTGGTATAAACATGACGATACCAATGTGCTCAGCTCTAAGAACAGTATCTTTTCCACATTTGGAAAATATGTGCTGTTCAGACATGGGCTTCTGCTCTGGCTTGTTCCAGCAGTTCATGGTAAGTTTGATTCAGTTGGGGAATTGGCACTTCACTTTCATTTGCCCATATTCACCTGAGCTTTCTGGGTCGGGATCAACTCCACCAATGCCATTGGGTCTACTTCCAAGCTCAGGGGTGTGTGATGAGGGGTAACACAGCTCTGAGTACTTCAGGAGTGGTGGTCTGTCATGAACTCTGAATTGCTTGTTAATGCTCTTAATTTCTGTTGCAGGGTGCCTTGGGAACAACTCCCTAATCCTGACTGTCATGCGGAGGACATGTGAGGCAAGAATTAAAGAAAATCCTAGAAGTGGATTGAAAGCATCTTTATGCTTTCTAAAATGCCAGCTTGCCCTTCAGGCAGTCTACTTCACAGAAGCCAACCATAAGGACCAGCCACCAGAAAAATGATGGATGGTAGTGGCAGATCTTAGTGATATATGAGAGCCCTGACTGCTTTCAGTGTGTTCACTGGTGGGAAGGGGAAAGCATTTCTGAACCATCCTTGTTGTCCTCTGCCCACCCCAACCTAGTCTGTGGCATGCAACAACCCAAAGCCCCCAAACAAAGCTGGATGTTCCCATATCTTCCTGGAGAGACCAGTGTGTCCTTTCTAGCCCTGAAAGAGGTCTGGAGAACTGGGTAATAGCAAAGAGTGAGGAGCACCCTGCACAGCACAAGGTGGAGGGAATCTCACCACATGTTGAGTGGCAGATGGGTATGTTCTTGTTAGTTAACACCCATAAGCACTTGATAGTTCCAGTACCAGATGGTCAAGGTAGGGAAACCCTGAGAGCAGCCCCTGGCCATTGGACTGACCTGCTCCTTGGCCTGGTTCAGGATTTAGTACCATCTGAAGACAAGTTCAGCTGTGGTCACCTTACTTGGACCCAAGAGATTTGCCCAGAGAAACTGTGGCTGCCCCATCCCTGGAAATGTTCAAGGTGAGGTTGTACTGGAGCTGGTCTAGTGGAAGGTGACCCTGTCCATGGCAGGGGGGTTGGAAGAAGAGGATCTTGAAGATCCTTCCCACCCAAATAATTCTGCGGTCCTGTGATTTATCAGCAGGGATACAATCCCCCAATGTACCCTGAATTTAATGAAACAGATAGCTGCAGGCCAGTGAATGTCTTTGCCCCCCTTGCCCCTGCTCTCTCCTTTCTCCACAAGGTTCATTGCTGATCAGAGACCTCTCCCCATTGGCTCCTTCCCTTGCAGTCTGCAGTGCCCTCACCTCCCCATCTGACCCCCTTCACCTGGCCTGCCACACCACCATTCCTTCATGCCTTCAGAATAATTTTCCCTTCATCCTCTCTACCAGCTTTTCTGTGTCTGTCCCACAGCCGCTTCTCCAATCCTTTGATTTCTCCCACCTCTCCCCCTCCAACACCTTTCCCCTCCACATCACCCCAAATACCCAGCTCCACCAAGGACCTTCTCCTTCCCATCCTCCCTCAGTTACTGTCTCATGTCCTGTCTCTCTTGGACTGTAAGTCTTTTTCTTTGCCTGTACTGTGTGATATCACTCACTGCTCGAATAAATGATACCTCACCTACCAACTGCCCCTTCTTTCTCTGTCCTTTCTTGGTGTGACTTCACTAAATGTGTCTGCAAGTGCCTTGTGTGTCTGTTCTGGTGGCCAGTCAAGCAGTCCGTCTGTCTTTTAGGATGACACTGCTCATGCTTTTGTCCTCTGGTACCTTTGTTTCTTTTTTTTTTTTTTTTTTTTACAGCCACAGGGACAAGCTTTGTTGTCAAGTGTAGGAGCCTGGTGGCACATTCAGAGCTTGCCATTCTGGTGCATCTGATAGAAGCTGGCCTTTCTCCAGCTTCCTGCAGAGATGTCCTGTGCTGTCAGGTGGCTCAACAAATGCAGCAGCCAAGGTGAATGAGTGTAGCCCAGAGAAGAAGCAGATGATGGCAAAGGAACAATATTCTGCTGTAACAGGAAGGCGTGGGCAGAGATGTGTCAGTGGAAATCCAAGCAGATATCTCTCAGGGGAATCAGCAAAAGCTGGCTTAGCATGTTTCAGAGATGGATGCCCAGGAGACTTCTTGTGGCTCAGAAGGCGCCCTGGACATCTTCTTCCTTCATCCCAGGCAAGGACTAGACCTGTCCCATCTACCTGTGAGTACATCAAGGACCCAGTTGTGACTCAAGTCTCAGATGGCTCCTTGCTGCCTCCTTATCCTAATTTATGGCCTCAAAGTTTTAGTTTGGTCGGTGCTGGCTGGAGCTGTTGGTGCATATGGAGATGGTGCTTCTTCCAAGGTGCTTCTTACAAACATGGAAAGTTGCAGGAGCAGCCCGGTTCCTCTACCCTTACAGTGACCCTCACTGCCTGTGGTGTGACACCAGCCTGCCAGAAAGCAAAGGACACTCCTGGTCATGCTGAGTGAGCTCAGAGCATGGTCACCAGTTTGGTTTCACAGACCATCTGCATGAGTTAGGTCTGAGGACCTAACAAGAGGCAAAACTGAAGCAGTTTGGTGGACATGGATGGGAGAGGGATCAAGCAGAGTTCAGTCCCCTGGGCTTCCTTCAGTACCTGTTCCTGTCCTGCCTGCAAGAGCAGACAGAAGAGAAGAAATGTGTGGGGAGCTCAAATCCTCATTGAGGAGCCTGGAAATGCCATCTAGGACAAGCAAGACTTGCAGCTGGGTTGTGCCTGACATCTCTAGGTTGCAGGAATTTTGGTGTAGGTGTTGGAAAGAGGCATTGGGAAAGAGGATCAATCCCTTGGTGTAGGTGATATCCTACATCCTTTCCTATGTGTCCCCATGATTTACTTCCACCTGCCTTGCTTCCACAGTGCTGCTGCCTCCTCCTCTAAGCACTGAAAAAGCACTGAAAAAAAAATCTCAGCTGCATTTTTAGGGGCTGGCTAGTATTTAGGACATGATTCCTCCATGCTGCTCAGGTCCTCATCTGACTTGGAGATATGCAGAAGTCTTCTAACATCCAGATTTCTGCTAGTAGAGCTTTGTAAGAGCTTGCCTATCTGCTGCTTTGGTTTGAACTCAAAAGAGCTGAGTTCCTTGTTGCTCATCCCACACTTACATCGGGCCAGGTTTCACAACCAGGCACTTTATTCTTCAGACCTTGCTGGCCCCAAGCTGGTGCATGCTTCCAGATCTCATACCTTTGCAAGGACAGCAACCCCTCTGCTTGCTGAGGTACAGAGCAAGGCTGAGATTCTGCACTTCCCTGATACAATTCACAGTGTTATCTCTACTGCTTTTTTTTGATGTGCCTTTTCCAAAGAATGCAACTGAGACCAGTTATAAAGTACCATGTTAAGACCATTTTTCAGGACAAAAAAGGTTTGTATTTTTGTTGCTGTTTTGTAAAGACAACAAGCTTCAGTGCACAAAAGGCAACACAGCATTCAGAAGACAGAAGTAACTTGTCATAACCTACTCATAATCTAACTGGGAATTGCATTTGCCCAGAAATCAATGAGTTTCTGTCTTCTAAAGAACATGAACCTGCCAATGTCCTCCTGGATAAGGGCACTAACCAAAAGGTGGTTTCTCCACAGACAAGAGCTGTCTCCTCACCTAAATCCTCTGGGAAAGGACAGACTTCTCTTTTTTTTTTTTTTTTTTCTTTAAAATATTCCTTCAGCACCAAAGTTCTGTGCCTGAGGCTGCTTGCTGTTTCTGGGTCACTGGTGGAGGATTCCTGCTGCTTCTAGTTCTCTTAAAGGCAACTTTTAATGTTCTCTGTGCCTATACAGACTCATAACAGCTCCCAAATAGCTAAACTTCTCTAAATTAAACTAATTTTGAAGGAGAGAATACAAGTCATCAGCTCATTTTGATATGAGGCCACCCAAACATCAAGATGTGAATTCAGAGGAACAGGGGTGAGATGTGAGCAGGTCCTCCACATCTCTGAGGAAGAGGATAATATTTCTGAAGCTATCAGAGGCAAGTTTAGACCCCAAGTCACAAAATCTCAGCTCCATGTAATTACACCAGGACCAACAAAGAGAAGATGATGTGTGATGTGTGCTCATGGTGGCCGATGGTTATTTCCTATTTCCAGACACCTTGTGCTGCCTCTGGGAAACAAACTCCCTGTGAATTTCATACTCTTTCTGCACCTCTCTCAGACATAACAGGAGGAGAAATCTGTCACCTCCAAATCATCTCTTCTACATTTCTCACCTTCTCACAAAATTAACCCTACAATTTGCCATCAGCAGTCCTCATGAGGGCAAAGATCTCCAAACTCTTTCCTCGCTTGGCTTAAACAAAGATCATTTATTAAATGTGTATTGGGGGTTGTTATGTTTCAGGATCAGGCTTTCCTTTCAACTCTCCAATTTGCACGCAGCTCACTCTTCCCAAGTCTGGTACCTAGGGCTGTATGTGGCTGTGCAGCCCTGCAGAGAACAGCCATGGTTGTTCTCTGCTGTGCACGCTCCGTTGTTTCTCAATACCAACTCTGGGGGAAAATAATGTAATTATCTACCCCTCATGCTCCTTCCAGTTAAAAACAGGTTTGGATGGACAATCACACAGTTGTCTATATTCATGCAAAAACAAAGAGGAAGAAGGGATGAGATGGGACACAACCTCTTTCTCCTCCTCAGGCCTGAAATCCATGGCTGAAGGATGAACACAGTCATGGGAAAAGAACCAGTAAATTAAAAGAAGAACATACACTGCAGGCACTAGCTTTTTGACTGTCTCAACAGGGAGGGACCACCCTGTTGAGATGGAGGAATTCCCCCGGTGATTCTGGAGGAATTCCCCTGGTAATTCTAGCAAGGGCTCAGGAAAATGCAGGTGGATTGAAAATAGTTCATGCTGCTTCCAGGAAAGATGATTTTTTGTTTTCAAAGCTCTCCTCTGAAATGCAGGGTAGCAGCAAGAGCAGGGTTGGATACCAAGGAAGAGGTGGGATGGCTTTGGTGTCGACCCACCTGGACCTGGCTGAACCGGGATCATCATGTACACACTGGCACAGGACAACCTGAGATCATGCCCGATAGTTCCTGCATCCTTCCTCACTAAATGAGGTGTGAAGATGACCTTGGTATCTGGAGTAGTTGCTGATGGTCTTCAAACTGCAAGTGCAGGTGCCCTTGGGCACCATGTGGAGGTATCTCCAGCCTTCTCCAGAGACCAGGCAATGGGTCCTGTCCTAGCAGATGCCTGTGCATCAGCAGTATGGATCTGGTCTACCCTGACAGTAGGACATCTTTCCAAAGAGAAGCTGCTCTGCATTTTCCCTCTAATCCTTTGATTTATGGTGCTGGGGTCACCTCATTCCCATAGGAACTACTGGGCTGAAAGAACTCAGATTTCCTACCAACCTCTGCCAACAGCTTCTGGCAGTTTATGCCTTTTTGTAGTAAGCAAGAAGGACAAGGTGAGGGTGAGTATTTGAGAGAGGTAAGTCCCGCCAGGGCTCTTCACATGGTCCTGCCCCATGAGCCTCTCACACAGAAATGTTTTTTCTTGTGTGTGGGTTGGGCTGATTTCATAGACCCAGAAAATGGTAACCAGCCACTCCGTGGTGTCAGGCTCTCCTTCCCTCCTCTAACCTGAAACCATTCCCTGCACAAAATGATGCAAGACTGGGGGATAAATGGGGATATCCACAGTCCCTTGAACAACCGCCATGTAAAGCCGCCCATTTTAAATCTTAGCATGTTTCTCATGCCTCATCAAATACTTTCTGCGTTTCTGCACTCTCACAGACCCGTTCCCATCCATCCTTGTCTCTCCTCATCCCCAGAGATCCTCCTCCTCCTTCCTAATGGAGACTGATTCCCTTGTTCCCTACAGGTCTTTCCTTTCCCATCCCTCACTCTGTGCTTTCTCAAGACCTAGCCTTCTTTCCAACATGTGTCCAGAGCTTGTACTGGCAGCATCTACCCTAACTCCAGGGTGCCTTTGTTCTTTAGTGCTGCCATCCAAAACTATCCAGGTACAAAGGTGACCCTGACAGGCATTCAGTACCACCATCCATTGGTGCCACCATCACCTCCACCATCCATT
This sequence comes from Hirundo rustica, assembly GCF_015227805.2. Lineage (NCBI taxonomy): Eukaryota > Metazoa > Chordata > Aves > Passeriformes > Hirundinidae > Hirundo > Hirundo rustica. Next base: position 15,755,781 of record NC_053451.1, on the reverse strand, counting down.
GGTGCCACCATCACCTCCTGGTGCATCCTGGGGCTATTGAAGAGAAAAGGGGTGCTCTCAAACTGGGGTTAGCTGGGCTTACTTTCCCCGTGGCTGTTTTAACAGGTTCCAGGTGCTTCCTGAGCAGCACAAGAGCTCAGCTCCCCTGTGACTGGGCTTTCACCACCCATCACGAGGGAAACAAACTGCTTCTTTGTGAGACAATTTTACAGCAAGGTGTTAGCTCGATGCAGGTTATAATCAATTGGCAAGCATTTTTTGTAGCTGATTGTGGACGTGATTCTGATCACAGTTAAACCAAGGGCTGGTCAGAAAGTCCAGCCCAAGCCCTCACAGGTTTTGTGGACATCCATGGGTTTTGGACCAGTTCCTTGCAGGGAGCAGGACCATTCCCCAGCCAGCCTGAGGACATACCAAATGTGTGGTTGCTTGGGGAACACTGCAGAGGCATTGGTCATGGGGCAAACTCCAGCTCAGGGGTGGCATTTTGTTGTCATGGTCCAGCTGATTGCTCTGATAGCTTTGCAATGACGATCTTTCTCTGCTTTCAGGACTCTTGAAAAAAACACTGGTGCTACAGACCAAGAACCAAGTACCTTAGTGCAGGACGAACTCACATGAAGTCAGGAACCTTCGTCTGAGCAGCAGCTGGAGCAAACGTATAGTCTGCATGAAATGTGTATTGTCTGGCTGGCATAAAATAAAGCTGATTGTGAGAGCTGAATCACAACTTCGGTGGTCTCTCAAGCACTTTGAAGTTATTGTGCAATGCAGTTAGCATGTCTGTGCCTTGATTTATGTATAGTAAAGTTACAGAAAAAAAATGGGTCCAATTCTCCCTTTATTCATATGTGGGAAGCAGCACTGGTTTTAAAGGCTTCTCTATTTTATGGGGACAACAGAGATAAATTCATATCCGTAGCTTGTGGAAGTATCACACTGGATTTCAGAGATTATTCCAGAATGCTAGTTGATAGAAGCAACAACTCTCTTCAAAGATCCTTGGAAGATGTAATGCACTATAAATTCTTAACCACTGTCAGGAACTTGTGTTTGGATATTGCCAGGTGAGGCATACCTTGTGCAACATCTGGCAGATTCCCTTGTCACTGTGCTATAACCACTAATATTTCAGACCTTCTCTGAGGCTTCTATTATTCAACTGATTGCCAATTTGGGTATCACTTAAGGCAAATCATAGAATGGTTTGGGTTAAAAGGGACCTTATAGATCCTCCAGTTCCACTGTCCTGCCATAGGGAGGGACATATTCAACTAGACCAGGTTGCTCCAAGCCCCAGTCAACCTGGCCTTGAAGACTTTCAGGAATGAGGCAGCCACAGCTTCTCTGGGCAACATGTGCCGGGGGCTCACCACCCACCCTCACAGGGAACTTCCTCCTGATATCTAACCCAATTTTTTGTTCTTTCAGTCTGAACCCTTGTCCTCTCACTGCATTTTCTGATGCAGAGTTCCTCTCTGTCTTCTTTGTAGGCCCCTTCAGATACTGGAAGGTGTTTTGAGGTGTCCAGGTAACCTTCTGTTTTCTAGGCTGAACAGCACCAACTTTCTCAGCCTGTCTTCTTAGGGGAGGTGTTCTAGAGTCCTTATCAAATGCTGGACAGGACATCAAAACTTGCTGGCAAATTAGTATTTCTTCTCAGCTAATTTTCTAAAAATATTTTACTGAAAAATTGTGAGGTTGTTCACAATTGTAAATGTAGGAAAAATTAAGTCAACTCATGGTTGTTCTGTATGTTCATGTTTTCTGGGTGAGGTTCCGTACATTCATAAGATTGGACTTAGTGATTTTAAAAGTATTTTCCAACCTTTGTGATTCCTATAAGATTCATGTGGCACCATGATGGGAGATGAAATCCAGTTCTATAGCCTGTCCTGTACAGATACATGGAGTCCCCAGACTGCAGTTTCAGCAAGGCAATGGCTCAGCACCCTCCAATAAATATTTCTAGGTTTAGGCTGAAGTGTTCTAACACTTCAAGCTGAGATTAGGTTTACTTTCCTAAAGTGGTAACTTCAGGCAAAAGTCTGTTCTTCCTTCACAAATTAGTTATGCAAAGGAGGGACTTCACTGGAGGTGGGGAGAACTCCACAGAGCATGGCATCTCCATAGTCCTCCAAATCCAGAGGGTTTGGCTTGCTGGGTCTAGTTCATAAGAAAATTGCCTTAGGATTCATGTATTTCAAAGTGAAAATGCAAATCCATGATACACCTCCTCCACCTCCTCCTCCTCCACCTCCTGATGTTCACATTGTGGGGAGTTCTCTTTGATAGCAGGAAGATTGGAAAGAACCTCCTTGTTAAAGGGATAAAATACAGAGGAATATTTGTCACAACTGTGGTTCTACAATGTGTTGTAGATCAAGTGAGAGCCTTTAGACCAAGTCTGCCTTAAGTTCAGATTTTTGGCAGCAGCTTTACTCAGACAACCTGCACCTAAAAAGCTCTGGCTTGCTGGTTCTCAAGAATGGCCAGTCAGGTCTGTCATAAAATGAGTTATTGGTTGAATTGACAGAAGACTAACAGGCTTTAAACAGAGTTACTTACTTCATAGGTTAAAACAGAGAACTAGTTGTAGATTTCCATAAAACAGTGCACAACATAAACATGGCAATATTATATCTAGCAAAGAAATAGTATAGATTAGGAGTCAACGTAATTTACACCAATTGATGATGAGTCAATCACACATAGAGTCCTTTCACTCAGCCTCTGGAAGAGTAACTACAAAGTAGTCCTGGCTTCATGAAAAAGGCCCACACACTTCCAGGAAATGTGCAGACAAGTTCTGCTTTGTGAAAATTTTGTTTAGCTTTTACAGTATGTAAAGTGAAGTGTCTGTCAGTCAGAAATTCAAGCTTATCTCCCTCTAATCTCACTCTCAGGACAAGAGGTTCATTGTCACCTGGGAATGCCACCTCAATGCCGCAAGAAGTAACTCACTACCGGACAGATTGTCCAGCTTGAGTTATCTCACCAAATAGCAAATTTATGTGAGGGGGAAGATGCCCTCAGCTATCCCCCCAGCTGATAGGCAGAACAGATAAACCCCCCTGTGAGGAGTTACTCTGACGAGAGTAACTAATAGTAGCTAATTAAATATTAAATATTAAATTAAATATTAAATTAAAGTAAATATTAAATATTTACTACAAAGGGATGGAGATTACATGCCTATGAATAGTTGCACCGAACGTGTGCCTCGCTCAGCAGTTCAAGGATCCTTGTTACACATGATTAAGTAATTAACTGTTCTTGTATATAATTACCAGGATTGCACAATTATTAGAAAGGAGACCAGTCCAAAGGTTGAGTGCCAGATGTTGGTTGCCTGCAGGAGGTTTTGCTCTAGTTCTCTGGAGCTGTTGGTGTCCAGTTAGCCAAAGATCTCATCTATACACAATTATAGATAGTAACCCAGATATCCACAGTGGAAAACTTGAGAAAAAGAGGGTTGTTCTTCCATCAGTATCTGATCTTTGGGGGTGGCTTAGAGAGGCAGAAAATCCAACCCAAACATGCACCAAAAGATAGATATTTTGTCTCCCTTTTCAGTTCCCTGAAGGTGAGAGCAGGAACAAGTGGCCACCAGCTTTCATTTCACCAGTGGAAAATGTAGGGAAATGTGTCTGAAGTAAGGAGGTAAAATTTCCCAGAGGTAGGTTTCAAAGCAGTAGTTGATTTAAATGCTGACCTAAATCAAGGCAGAAGAAAATATTTATGTAACATTTGTGTAAGTAGTGACATGTTTTTCCACAAGTCTGGGTACAATATTTCAGACAAACCAAAAAAACCTAAAGTTCTAATTTCATTTCATATAGTACTGCAGCGTTCTGACTTTTCATAGAATCATAGGATGGTTTGGGTTGGAAGAAGCCTTAAAGACCATCTCATTCCACTCCCCTGCCATGAACAGGGACATATTCCACTAGACCAGGTTGCTCCAAGCCCTGTCCAACCTGGCCTTGAACACTTCCAGGCACGGGGTAGCCACAGCTTCTCTGGGTGACCTGTGCCAGGGGCTCACCACCCTCACAACCAAGAATTTCTTCCCAATATCCCTTCTAACTCTGCCCTCTGGCAGTGGGAAGCCATTCCCTTTCGTCCTGTCACTCTAGTCCTTTGTCCAAAGTCCCTCTCTGGCTCTCTCAGTCTCTTTAGACCACTGGCAGGGGCTCTAAGATCTCCCCAGAGCCTTCTCTTGTCCAGTCTGAACACCCCCAGCTCTCTCAGCCTGTCTCCATAACAGAGGTGCTCTCTTCCTTGGAGCGTTTCCACGGCCTCCTCTGGACTTGCTCCAGCAGCTCCATGGCCTTCTAATGTTGGACTGCAGAGCGGGAGGTAGCAGTGCAGGGGGGGAGCTCTTGAACAGGGAAGAATCTCCCCCCTCCTCAGCTGCCCACACTGTGGGGATGCAGGCCAGCATCATCTCCTTATCACCATAAAATTTTCATTTTGCGACAAGCAGGAATATTTACAGTTCATTAAGAAAAATTAATAATTTCTCCATTTCTAGTATTTCTTGCCCCTCCCTCTTGGTGTCATCTGCTATCCTCAGACACCTACTTCCTTCCACTTTTTGTTCTATTATCTTCTATTTCCCTACATATTATGTTCTCCTCAGATTCATCCTACTCAAAATAATCAAGTTACTAATTACACTGCTCATCCCATGTATTATAGATTATTTCCTGCCTTGGTTTTCTTTTAGATCGCAAAGTCCTTGCAGATGACTCTCTGAGAGTTTTTGTGACCTGTTCATCTTGATCTTATCCTGAGATATAACTGTAATACATGTGATAGTAGGAATCATCCTCCCATCAACAAACTCAATCCAATGCTGCTGAATTTTGTATGCCTTTTATCTGTGGCATATGTGGCACCTTCTTCCAGCCCTGGCTGTCTTTTGTGTCAGCAGTGGTGTAGATGTGTAAGGCTGAGAAAGAGGAGGAAATCCCCCAAGCAAAAAAAGCCAAGGTTGAAATAAGAGCAACACGGGAGACCAGAAATTAGATCAATGAAAGAAAAGCAGTATTTCAAACTCAGAAACTATTCCAATGGACTAATTAATGCAGATAGAAGCAAGGGGCAAAGTTTTCTGTTCATCCAGGAGCTGGGTAATAATACTGGTCCAGGGAGTACATATCCCCTAGAGAAGCAGCAGTACTGAAAAATTAAGGATAAGAAAGTGCTTGGGAGAGTGTTTCAGACTGGATTTCACCCTTTGTAGGCTCCAGGCCTCACAGCTTTCAGAGCATTTGCTGATTTTTCAGGGAACAGCATTGTCCAGGGATAAGGAGATGTTTAAAGTTTACACTGGAATTGTTTTACTCACCAGCAGCACTGGCAGCACGGGCAGGGATTAATGCTGCAAAGCTCCTTATTTATATGGGCTATTTCTTTTTAATGAAGCAGTGACTGAAGTTGTTCAGTGGCTAAGGAGAGCTCCCAGATAGATCCACTGAAGTCCAGGGCAGAAGGGAGGGAGGATTCAATTATGATTTGAGGCCAACAGCATCTGTGGTGTAAAGTGACCAAAACTGTTGAGATTGCTCAATCTGTCCTTCTGGTTTATGGGTTATGTCCTTGTTGCACTACGCTGTAAGGAGAACCATGGGGTGTTCCCTTTAACAGACTTCTCAGAGGAAATCAAATGAGCCAAACATTACATGTGAGAAGTGTTTACTGATAAAGTTGGGTACGTGTCCCGACCAGAGAAGGACAGAAAGTCAAGCAGAGAGGGAGAAAGAAAGACACACAGAGACAAAGGAGGCAGGGACAGAACGTTACCACCAGGATTCTGGGATTCACCATCAGCATTCGATCGGCAGGAGGGGTCTGGGCGCTCCGTGCCGTGGGAGTTTGTGCCGCTATCACGAGAGCCACGGCTTCGACGCTCGGCAGACGGCACATCCCCCGCACCGACGGGCTGAGCGGCGGGCAGGAGACAGGCTGCGGGACTGCGATAGCGGTCAGAGCCCTCGACAGCTGCGACGGGATGGTGGCGGCGATCAGCACCACGAACAGCGTTACCGCGGGATCGCCGGCAGCGATGAGCTGGTGTAGCGGCCGTGGGAGCGGGCTCGAAGCGCAGCGGGCTGTCGGCAAGCGGCGGCGGGCAGGATCGGGGCGCGCCTGCTGCAGGCTGCGGGGCGCAGGCTGCTCCGGGGAAACAGCGAAGCAAGGGCGGACAGAACAGGCGCTGACAGGGGAGACAGGCCGGGCAGAAGCAGGATAGCAAGGAGAAGGCGAGCAGAATGAGCCAAACCTCCCCATCAAGAAACTGAGACGGCAGGGAGGGGTTGTCGTGCAGTTAACAGCTTTTATGTTCTCCCATAGTCCGGTCCTTTGAGGACGACCATTGGCCAGTCAGGGAAATCTTCCCCGGGCGGCAGGGGTTTGCCTGCAGGGGGAGAGGCTTGCAGCCTGGCGGTAGAAGTTTTCTCTCCCCTGGTTTGCTGTCATTCGAAGTCACCCCAGAGACAAAGCTTCCTTCCATATTCTAAAGCCTGCGTAGGGGCTGTAATATAGGCAGTCTCCACCCTCCTCACACTTGTTAGCCACCTTCTACATATGCCACGTGTTAGGGCCCAGCCCATGTAGTAATCTTCCACCCGATGTCAGAAAATCAGTTTATAACATAAAATCTGGAAAACATTGAGGTTTAAATAAAAAATGAAATCGGTTCATCACAGTCCTGATAAGGTGTAAATACCAAGAATTAGACTTATTCCTCCCTGATTTACCCAAATCAAAGTCTGTCCAAATGGTGATTCAGAGGAATTGACAGACAGATGGATTGTCTGCAAAAGTGCTTTTATTTTAGTTGTTGGGAGAGGAGAGGTCTGCACCCCACCAAAGTGCCTCTCTGACACTTAAAAATTTCAGTGGGTTTATATAACATTTTTTTCAAAAATACTATACATGATTACCTTTCTAAGGTTAGTGTTTGATAAGGAAGCAATTAGAAATACATTGCATCAGATTCCTATACTTTAAATTAGTGTCTGTGCGCTCTCCACGCACAATCTACATAGCCTGAAGCAGCTCGTCTTCCTTATTGCTTCCTTGCACATGGGTGGGTCCCTACTGTTGGCTACTCTGGTACACTAAGTCTATAACATTTTATCAAGTCACACTCGTGTCAAGTTAGGTCTGCCAGGCTTTCTTATGCTAATTTATGCTAAGCACTTCTGTACACTTGTGCTAAGTACTGATGCTAATTTCTTCTGCTTACTTATGTAAAACAATTCCTTATTTTGAAAGAGTTAAAAGCATTGTGCCCAGGCATTCTTGAGCAAGAATAAGATACATCGTAACCAATATAGAAGCTAGATGAAACTTGGCAAGAAATAGGGAACAAAACTTGAAAAAAAATGAAGGACAAAGCTTGCTAAAACCAGTGAGGAAATCACTGAAACAGCTAACAAGGAGAAAGGTGAAAAGTGCACAGCAAGTAAGACATCCAGCCTTCATTGAAGGACCACCGAGGAAGATGCGGAGCCTTCCTCAGTGCAGCCACCAGGGTGCTGAGCCTGCGCCTCACATATGCTAATCATAGTAACGAGTGCTAAGAAATAGTTTGCATAATTGCACCTTTTCTAAGGAAAACGATGAATATGCATGAAATACAACCATATATTATAATCTGCTGTGTACCAGTGTGTGGTATTAGGAAGAGATATACCCCGTGCACCTGGTGCACTGCATAAAGCAAATACCCACTTCTTGGACTCTGTCCTGGGAATGTCTCTTGGCCTGGTTCAGGTCAATTCAGTTTCAATGGCACAAAATATCCAACAGCACTTTTTAATGCCATGAAGAACATGTTGAGTTTGGTTGGTTCTCTCCCTTCCACCAGTGATTCCTAGATGATTTATGGTCCCTCGTTTCCTCAAGACTCTTATAAATCCTAATCTGAATTATTTTAATCCCCATTCACCCCCCCTTTCCTCCACTGACTTTCATCTTTTGTTTCCTTTACCTTGATGTGTTTAGTTTCTGCTCTCTTGTTCTAGTCACTTCATTTCTCCTTCTACCCTTATACATCTTTTATCATTTACCCCACTTTGCTCTGGCAAGGGGCAGGTTTTCCAACTGGTGGAGTCAGCTTTTGTGGCATATTTAGGTTACTGCCAGGGCTTCTTTCCTGCGTAAAATGTCTTTAATTTTGTATGAATCTGCTTTAATAATTTATCCCACATCAAAGATGTATAATGAAATCACCGTGCTGAAATGGCTTTTCCATGTTGAGGTAACGGAGCAGAGATGGACTGGAAGGTAGTACCCCCAGATGGCATTTTGGTGCAAAATAAGCCACAAGATTCAGGGGAAAGAGAAGGCAGGAAGAGCTGAGAAGATTCTTGTTGGGGATTAGGTTTGTTTTTTCTTATAGATTTTTTCCCCGTAAGTTGCTAGGAGACTAAGTACTGGTGCTTAGATGGTACTTGACCAACACGAAGGAGGTGGCCGAAAGTCGGAAGAGGGAACATCACGCGAGTCTTGGGGCAGCAAAAGGACAGAGCAGGGGGCAGTTTGGCTTTTCTTGCTCTCAGCATCGGAGAGAGGATGACCAAGCTGCTGCTTGCTGTGGGAGAAGTCCACTGTCCACAGAAAGTCTGGTCCTGGGAAATCTACCATCATCTGCTCGTGTGCCCAGGAATTGTGAGCTCCTTCACCTGCCCTGCTGAAACTTGGCCAGCCCCGTCCAGCCTTTGCACTTCTTCAGCACTGCTCTTTTTTGCTACGCTGTAGCCCTGCACCCCCCTGCCCTGCTGGGACATTCCCCTGTGCCTGCCAGGGACATCCTGCTGTTCCAGCCACCAGCCCAGGAGTTTCCACCAGTCCAGCTTAATGCTCTCAGAGTCCCAAGAGATCAGACTGCCCTGGGCTTTGTGAAACAAAGCTCCTCAAAGTTCTTGTTTCTGTTTATTATTAATGCTGCAGTTGGTTTTTGCCTTGTTATACTTACTAGTAAATAATTGTTATTCCTTTCCCCATACCTCTGCCTGAAAGCCCCTTTAATTTTCTAAATTATAATAATTTGGAGGGAGGGGATTTAAATCCTCTATTCCTAGAGAGACCCTGCCCCTCCTAGCAGATACCTGTCTTTCAAACCGAGACAATGCTAATGTTTGGGGTCTGGATTAGAAGAGAAAGGAATGGGCCCAACTTAATTTTGCCTTATAGTGGAGAACATGAAAAGTCTTAAGAGCAAAATTATCCCTATCCTAGCCACAACCAGGACAGATGTGAACCACTGAAATACTTCCACCAATGACTTTTGTCTCAGAGCTAAGCAGCACAGAGATGAACCACTCTAAAGAGAAAGTGGTTCGAACATCTTTGCCGTAAAATCTTATTCACACATCTCAGGATTCCAAAACCACTCAGGATTCCATTACTTACCTTTCCTGAGCTGCATATTTCCTCAGGCTAGCCCAAAATGGATCGCAAGATGTAAATGAGCCTTATGACCCTCATGAATTCATAGTGATGGGAGAGCTGTTGTAGTCCTGGTGGTCTAGGGATACCTGTAAGGCAAGGTTGGTAGCTGTTTTATCATTTATTGGAAGAGTGTGTTTGATCTGGCTGAGATGGAGGTCATTTTCCCATAGCAGCCTTCACAGTGCTGTGTTTTGCATTGGTAGCTAGAAAGGTGTTGATAACACACAAGAGTTTTGTCTACTTCTGAGCAGTGCTATCTTTCTAACATTCCCCTTCCCCATCAAGGGGCTGGGAGTGGCAAGATCCTGGAAGGTGACAGAACCAGGCCAGTGGATCAAATTAACCCAAGGGATATTCCACACCGTATGATGTCAGATATAAAAGCTAAGAGAGAGAGAAAGAACAGGGGGCATTCGTTATTCTACGATGTTTGCCTTTCAGAGCAACAGCTATGCGTTCTGAAGTCCTGCTTCTGGGGATGTGACTGAACACTGGAAGTAGAGGTTAAACTTTCTTCCTCTTTGCTTATGTGTGCAAAAACCTTTGCTTACTTTTTGCTTTAGTAAACTGCCTTATCTCAACCTACTTGAGTTGGTTTTTTTCTTATATTCCCTCTCCTGTCTCACTGGGAAGGGGAGTGATAGAGTGGCTTGCTGAGCACCTGACATCAAGCCAAAGTCAACCTACTACAAAGAGGAACAAGAGTTTGAGAGGACATTTTCTCAGGATCAGAACTGCTGCACCAAATTCAGTTGGGGATGTCGGTCCAGACCCTTCCAGTGTCCTTGGATTAAGAAGTCAAATACACACATGCAGTATTTTAATAGGTGCAGCCAATTATAAGGCACAAGGAAAATACTCTTAATTTTCAGGATAGTCAGGCCCTGGCTGAGATTGCCCACAGAAGCTGTGATTGCTCCATCCCTGGAGGTGTTCAAGACCAGGTTGGATGGGGCTTTCCCCTGCTGCTGGCAGGGAAGAGAGGCGGCTGCAGCTCGGCAGTGCTGGCCACGTTCTCGGACCGCGGCAGAAAGGGCAAAGACATGGCCCAGCTTAATCGCCGCTGGCAGCAGAGAAAGAAAACCTGCAGCTCCATAACAACTCTGAGCTGGACTGCCCTGGATGAGACCAAGGGGTGGAAAAAAAGGACATCTACCAGCTTCCTCCATCAGCACAGCTTTGCATTTCCTTCAGCCTCATGCAGCCCAGCACTTGCACATGGCCCTTGCAGGCCCGGGTGGATTTAACCCTTTCCTAGCAACACAGAGATTTTAAAGCACAACTCTTCCTTGAGAGACAGAGGAAAGAAAACAGAGGGTACATGGAACAGACACCACATGAAGTCAGTTAGATTAGAAGTGAAAGAACTAATGATACTGGAGTAGGATTGAAGAAGTGGACATTTTTAGCTGGACTTCTCTCAGGTAAACTACGGAGAAATTGACTGTTGTTTGTGGCATCTTAGTGTTGTTGGGGAGAATGCTATTCTAATCAAAATTGAGGACTGATGTAATTGAGATTTGTTTGGGAACTTTAAAGCCCCTGCTCCTGGGTTAAAAGGAGGTCTCAGCCTTTGAGAAAAAGATGATATTAGACTAGAAGAAGTATTTATAAATAATACCCCAGATGCACTGAGAAGCTCTGCAGATAGAACATCACAGTCTGCGAAAACTCCGGGCAGCAGCCGATGTGTGACATTGGGAGCACTGGACTATTTTGTCATGTAGCAAACGTCTTCATAAAAAAAATCTTAGAAAGACTCTTCTCCTAAAGTAGTGAGTGATTATGTCTAATTAGTGAAACTGACTGAAAATCTCAAGTTGTGTCTTTCTATGTTGGCTAATAAGAAAGTTAATAGTTTGTAAGAGGAGAGAAGTGTGTTTTAAAGTGTCATTCTGTTGTAGCTTAGATTTTCTTTTTCTCAGTTTTTTTTTTTCATTCTTTTAGTGTGCGTTAATAAAACTATTTTTTGTTAATTTTTAAGCTTAAGCCTGCTTTGTTTTTTCTCCTGATCTCTCCCTCCTACAGAAAGAGAATAAATACTAAAACCCCCACATTAATTGGTGTTTCTGCCCGGTTTTATTAAATTAAGACCATTACAGAGACCACAAAATGAGGAAGGGTTCAACAGAGTGAAGTAAACTTCAGATCTTCTTTGAGTCTATGTTGTCACTGTTATTCTTTCATTGTTTTTGCTGCTTCTCCTCTGATCCCTCTAGAGCTGGCCTCATTTGCACTAGGACACTGGAGAGATGACCAGTTTTTTTTCCAGTACAGCAATTTGGTCATTTCCACCATCCTTGATGGGATTTCAAGGCAGCAACACTCCATTGCTCTGTGACAGCCCCTAGACTTAAGTGTAATGGCAACAATTGCAAAAGACATTTCTTCCAAGAGGGGATTTATCACACAAATCTGAGGGCACAAAAGAAAGAGGAGAGACTCCAAATGTTTCAGAAGGCAAAGAGTATAGAAAAGTTTTATTGTCTAATTCTTACTACCTTTTTATAAGGTGTTCCGATATAGACTTAGCATGATTGGTGAATAGGAATGACACCTCTCTAATTCCATTGGTTAAACTAGAGAAACAGCAAAACACCACCTGGAGAAAGATTGTTTTGAGAAAGGATAGTTGTTTTGCCAAGATCGTTTTGAGAAGAAGTTTTCTTGAGAAACTTTTCCCTTGCGATTCTCCTTCGAAACAGTCATAGAGCATTTCTTATACATCCAGTCATCCAGAAGATCCCAATCTTGCAAGGCCTTATGCCCAACGACCATCATTGCAGTCCATAATTACATGAAAACAGGTATCACCATTGAGCTGATGGGACTACCTGTGCAGTGTTGTCTCAGACAAAACATTTAGCACAGAGTGAAAAAAAAACCCACGTCTTGGTTTCCCCATCAGTATCAGTTTAATTCCTCAGCTCACCTTTCTGGGCTAGTAGCAGCAAAGGTCCTCCATCCAGCCCAATATGTAGTATGAAGTGTGTCTGGTTTTGCTTTGTGTGAGAGGTGTTAGTTCTCAGAACAGTTGCATAAGGAGGAAATGTGATATGTGTGTAACTGTGCTTGTGGTTCAGCTTTCTAGTCATGCAGAAGTAAAAATAGGTTAGTGGGTTTGCAGAAATAGGAAGATCCTGCAAACCCCTCCTCATGGCAATGCATAGTTGTTGCTGTGTATTATTTGGGTTTATATTGTATTTTATTTTTATACTGGGTTTTGTAATGTTTTCTCCTGTACTCCCCTGTCCCCCTGGAAAATGTAACATCCCAAGGTTCGTCCCTGACCCTTTTCCCCGCCCATTCTCCCACACTGGAATGTAATCCAGCTCTGTTCCACTCCCACCTTATCCCTGATTGGGTAGTGGCTTGTCCCCACGTTTAGCCCCTTCCCTGGAGATAAGTCCAGGTCAGGCAGCCGGCTCCTTCTCTTGGCTCGGGGACAGGGATGGGGCTCCTGACCCAGGTAGGGGCAGGACCACAGAAGAAAGGCTGAATAAAGCCCTGATTTCCCCCCGGATCAAGTGCAGACCTTCCTTTTGCCATCGACGGGAACCTGCTCTCTCTCTCTAAAGGAGAAGGTTCACAGCCACTCCTGGGTTTTGGGGGCCCTGAGGAAAAATCCTCCCAGCTCTGGTTTGTCACTCGAGCTAGCTGAGGCAAGAACAGAGCAGGAGGGCTTTGTGAGAGAGAGAGAGACCAGCCACACACAGTCAGATGCGTCCTCTCCGGACAGGTCTTGCAGCCAAGGCTTTTTCACCCTTCCCAGTCATGCTCTGAACAGCACTCAGAGTTAATCCTTCTTGTCTAGGAGGGCATCTCATCTTGATCTAGTATCCCAGGAGACCGGCAAGTCACCCCTCACCTCACAAAGCTCTTCTCCCTTGACACTTAGATATGCACTGCTTTATTGTGTCTGATAATAAACAGTCCCACTGAATATTTAGGAGCTTCTCTTGATGGCAGTGGTTTCTTCTTTTGATGGATTTCACTAGCCCCTTTTACTGCTTTCTCTTGGTGACTCCCAAAGCCTATTCAGAGCCCTTCCTCCCAAGAAACAGGCCACAACCTCCTGCTTTTTCACAGATTCCAAGATATTTTTGGTTTTATTAACCATGTATTTTGGCTGTACAGCCCCCAGGTGACCCATGTGACTCCCTACAGTTTTTGTGGTCTCAGTGTTTTCTGCTCATTGTATCAGCAATAATTTTATATTTATTTTCAGATCATTGAGGAAACACTGAAGACCATCAAGCCTACAGCAGCCTTTGTGGATCTCTATTCCAAAGTTCCACAAGCAATTAGAGAGTTCAAGTCACCCAGATGGTATCTGGTAATGGAAACCTGTTGGTCTCATATCAGTGAAATCTTTACAAGGAATAGTTGACACTGTCACCCCTCAGGAAAACCCTTTTCCCTGTAAATTCTGCTGCTGAGGTAGGAGCGGGGTTTGCTTGGAAATGCCACAGCATGGTCCACCTGGTTTCACCCTTGTGGTGCAGCACAAACCTCCCTGAACTACCAAGTCTTCTGCCAAGCTCTCCCAGCTGTCCCAGGAGGGGTTACGAGCAAGAACAAGTGGAAGAGAGGAATTTGAAAGGGCTCTGTGCGTCAGCGGATACTCACAAGATGGTGAGATCCCATCCACTGGGGGCTGGGGGCACAGTGGTCAGGCCAGCTTGAGAGCAGTCCAGCAGCTGATGCCGTGGGGAGGTGCAGGGGTGCCAGAAGGGCTTCCTGGATTGCCTCAGGCATGGGGTCACTGCCAGTAGCAAGGCCAGTAGGAGCAGAGCACACGTGGGATGTGCAAGCAGGTCTGAACCACAACTGCCTGGAGTCACCTGGTAACAGAGGAGGCAGAACTGGGGCATTGCTGTGGCAGTGTTCATGTCACAGCCTGGAGCAGGACTGGCGCTCTGGGGTTGGAATATCCATCACCAAGATACTATGTCATACTCAAAGAACTACAGCATAGAATCCTACAGTGGATTGGCTTAGAAGAACTGTCCCATTCCAACCCCCTGCCTCGGGAAGGAACACCTTCCACCAGACCAGGTTGCTCCAAGCCCCGTCCAACCTGGCTGTGAACACTTCCAGGGATGGGGCAATCACAGCTTCTCTGAGTACCTTTTCCAGGTCTTCACTACCTTCATACTGAAAAGTAAAAACAACAGCAGGACCTTTTCCCAGAACCTTTTCCAAAGAGATGTCTCTGGAAAATCTTCTTTGGGGATACAAGCCCCATCTACCTTCTCTTGCACTTTATTCTTTATTGCACTCTGTTTCTTCAAGCCTTAAATCCAACCATCAGTCCCAGCTCCACATGTTTTGGTCCAACTTTATCCCTTGCAACCCCAAATCCACCCCCTAGTCTCAAATCTACCCTCAGTACCAAATCCACACCCCAGCTCAAAATCTGCGCCCCCTAGTTCCAAATCCACTTTCAGACTCAAATCCACACTTCAGCCCCAAATCTACTCCCAAATTACTCCCCAGCTCCAAATTTACCCACACTTCCAAACCTATTCCCCAGGTTACCAAATCTGCCCCTAAATCTGTTTCTCTGTTCCTCCAAGCTCCAAATATGCTTCCTTAATACCAAATCCACATCCCAAGCCCCAAATTCACCCTGTCCCATTGCCTGCTCCTCCCTCCTAGCCCCTCACAGTAGCCTGTCCCACCCCAAAAAGCAGACATGTTGGCAGTAGCAGGTTTATTCTCCATTTTTCTTTCAGAGTAGGGCAGCCATGGTCGGCAAGAGGCTGGAGTGGGAACAGAGCTGAACCTGGGGTCAAATGGTGCAGTTCCCCTCTCCATAGCGCCGGCACTTCATCACCTTCAGGTAGGTCTCCACCTTGTGCAGGTCCTTCTTGAAGCAGGAGAGCAAGCCATAGTTCTGCAGTAGTGCATCCTCACTGCGCAGGTGGTTGTCAAATTTCTCATAAGTGGCCTTGAGGATCTGGGGACCCCATGGGCTTTGGTCCTGCAGGTGCTGCAAGAGGATTCAGAGGTGCTGAGGGAGGTGGTGGGGGCCTGGGAATGAGCATGGGTCACAATAACCTCATGAAGTACTCCAGGCTGGGTCAGAGTGGCTGGGAATGGCCCTAGGAATACTGGTTGACAGTGGCTGAACGTGAGCCCATGTGTGCCCAGGTGGGCAACAAGCCAATGGCATCTGGCTTGCATTAGCCATGATGTTTCCAGCAGGACCAGGGCAGTGATGGCCCTCCTGTCCTGGGCACTGCTGGGGTACCTCTAGTCCCAGGGGCAGTCATGGGCGCCTCCTGACAAGAGAGACCTTGAGGTGCTTGAGCATGTCCGGAGAAGGGGATGAAGCTGGGGAAGGGTCTGGATACCCAGAGAAGCTGAAATAGCTGGAGGGGCTAAGACTAGAGAAAAGAAGGCTCTGGGTGGACCTCCTCACTCTCTATAACTCCCTGATAGGAGGGTGGAGCCAGGTGGGGGTGAGGCTCTATTCCCAGGGAATAAGTGACAGGACAACAGGACACAACCTCAGGCGATGCCAGAGGTGTTTCAGGTTGGACATCAGGAAGAATTTCTTTGCAGAAAGAATTGTTAAACATTGGAAGGGACTGCCCAGGGAGGTGGTGAAGTCACTGTCCCTGGAGGTGTTCAGGGAATGGCTGCACAAGGCACTCAGTCCTCTGGTCTGGCTGACAAGGCAGTGGTCAGTGGACTTGGTGGTCTTGGAGGTCTTTTCCAACCTCAATGATTCTATAATCTTCCACAGGCCCAGTGCCACAGTTGCCATTGAACTTTAAATGAGGTCAGGGTTTTCTCTCTCCAGTCTTAAAGCATATTTCAAACATATTTTTGAGTGTATGTATTTGCAGGAAGAGCAGTGATGCAGGGATGATGCTACAGTGAGAAGGGAGCTGGGCACATGGTTACAGGCAGGAAGGAGTGTGACTTTGGGTTTTTAAAATAAAGGGAAAGTTGTATGGTCTCTCTGTACCTCCTCCAGTCAAGGAGACAGGGGATCTGGCAAGTAATTATCTCTTTTCTCCCACTTTGTCAGCAAACAAAGCTCTCACCCAGACCCAAGCCATGTACATCTGGAGCAGAGAGCTGCACTCAATCTGCCCTGCTGTGGTCACCTGCTGCCACAAACAGGAAAGTTTTGGTTAAGGAAAAGGTGCCATAAATGGGTGAAATATGATTGTTTGGCTGGTTTCTATACCATTTCCTAATGCCCAAGCACATACCAAACAGGGACCAAAATCATAGAATCATGAAGTCACAGACTGGTTTGCGTTGGAAGGGACCTTAAAGACCATCTCATTTGAAGCCCCCCTGCCAGGACACCTTCCACTAGACCAGGTTGCTCCAGTCCTTGAACACTTTCAGGGATGAGCAGCCACAGCTTCTCTAGGCAACCTGGGCCTCACCACCCTCACAGTGAAGAATTTCTCACCCACACAAAAATCTGGAAGTGGTACTCATACCTATCCTTACTTTCTCCTGCTGAAGTGCCAGGACAGGAGGTCTGTGATTACTCTCTGAGCCTGACTTTCAGAGTAATTTTAATGCTGGAAGATAGAAACAGTATTCCAGACTCATTTCTCACAGCTGCAGTTCTCAGAGCTCTAGCTACAGGGTGAACTGCCAGATGAACTTAATTACAGAATAACATAACTGAAAAGTTGTCCTGGCAGATAATACACAGCTTCATTTAAAACAACAAAGCAAAAATCAAGCAAATTATAAAGGAGACTTAGAGCAAAGATAGAGACTGACTTTTTACATGGACAGATAGAGACAGGACAAGGGGGAATGGTTTTTACTAAAAGAGGAGACATTTGGATTAGGTATTAGGAAGAAATTCTTCCCTATGAGGATAGTGAGGCCCTGGCATAGGTTGTCCAGAGAACCTGTGGCTCCCCAAACCCTGAAAGTGTTCAAAGCCAAGTTGGGCAGGGCTTGGAGCAACCTGGTGTAGGGGAAGGTGTCCCTGCCCGTGGTGTGGGGTGGGAATGAGATAAGCTTTAAGGTCCCTTCCAACCCAGACCATTGTGTGAATCTGTGATTAGATCTTCCTTGAAAAGGATCACCCCACATCTTTCAGCTCTCTGGATGCTGTATAAATGTATGATGGAAACTCCAGAGTACAGGTTTCCATCTGTACACAGATGTTTTTATAAAATGTGAATCATCACCAAATTTGGCACATTTCAAAGTATTTTGCATGGAGATGTAGCAAGCATTATTTTGCTCTTAGTATGACTGAATATTTTTTTGTCGGTAGGTTTGGGAAGACTTTGGGTGTGAATTGTTGTGATTCCTGATGAGTAGTGCTTTGCGATGGGTGTTCTGTGTTTTCTCATCCTGCCTAGTGATGAAATCCAATGTGCAGTATCATGATCTCATTATCTAAAGGTAAACAAAGCCCTAAGGATGCCACTGGTCTTCAGAGTGGAAGATGGTGAGAATTCTCATTGGAACTGCGAGGGCTGAGTGCCCTCTGTGTGGGATATCTCTGCAATCCTAGTGTCACGCTACATGCTGCAACTTACCCTCATCAGAGCTTGGATCCCTTCTTCCAGGTCCTTTAGTTTTTCATACACTCTGTCTGAGGTGCCAAAAACCAGATTGTTTGTGAACATCTTGCTTAGGTACTGCACCGGGGTCAGCCAGGACTGGATGAGAACCAGGGAAAACTGAAGAAGCTCAGTGTCCTGAAATTAAGACAAGAAAGGGTTCAAGTTGTGCAGGGGTATTTGATAGCATGTCCTGCTCCTTCTGGAACACCTGGAGATGTGCCACCACTCCTACAGCTTCAGCAGACACAAAGTTCTCAGGCTGAGGAGCACCACTATGCAGACAATAGTTTTTATCGTGCATGGGGTGGGAATATGATTTAGAGTGTAGCCCAGAAAAGTATTTATTTCTTTGTGCAGTGTTCAAGTAATCAAAAAGGGAGGAGAGGGATGAAGCACCCAGGTGTTCACAGATCAAAACCCTCTATTCCTGCAGTGAAGCACAGCTGGGCTCTTCAGGCAGATCTGTTCTTTCCTTGAGGGTGAAAAAAACTTGAACTTACTGATTTCTGCTGGGCATCATCCTTCTTCATGGGAGCAGGGATGGTTTCCGAGTAACAAAAGGCTACCTGGGAATTCTTGTTTGTGTGTCTTTGGTCCTCTGGAATATAGGTGCGTTCCTATGGAGACATCCCAAATACACTCAGATCTATTGCCCACATTCTGGAGAAGACCTCAGACACTTCCCAAGCTGTTCTCATGTAAGAAATAAGTGTGAGACATGAGGTGCCTTTGGACATGGCTGGCAGGTAGGAAGCAGGAATAGCATGTTGGCACCATAGCTACTGGTCCTAAAGGTCTTCCTAAGCCAAGGTGCTGAGGTGAACAAAAACCACATCTGAACCAGGTTCTCCCAAAGAGTAAATGACCCCAACAGACAGCTCTTGCCAAAGTGACAGCTCATGCCAGCTCCTGTCAGCAGAAGAAACTAGATAGTTTCAAGCACTCAGACTCTGGCAGGGCCAGAGGTGACCAACACACGGTGTCGTGTCACACATGTGTGCCGTGTCCTAGCTGATCGTGTGTAGTCATAGTCCTGAGAAGGTGCATGTGCAGGATCCGAGCAGGGGGACAGAGGGCTGAGAGGAGGAAACAGGGTCCAGTCTGATAGGACATAACCTGTACTATTCTGTTAACATCTCTCTCCTCATCTAAAAGAGGACAAAGGAGACACAAAAAGTTGAAAGGTGTCTGTTACACAGTCCTGAAGCCATCAAGCTAGAATGGAGGAGATGACCAGAGGTCACACCACTTACAAACTCCTTGTATGTCTCGGCAGCCAGGAGGTGAAGGTGCTGAGCCCTCAGCACAGCATTGGCAAACAGGCTGGAAAGGGGTATGGCCGGGAAGGTGGCAACTTGTTGTGGCCACTGCAGTCCCAGAGTGATCACAGCAATGGCGAGAGGAGAGAGCAATGACCCTGCATCGAAGCACAGTGGAAGGTGTTAGCAGTCCTCAGGAAACTGGGTTGAGGAAGGAGAGGCACCTGGGAATTAATTCTCAGTCTCTTCTGTCCATGCTGGCTGAAGGCCCATCTTCCTTGATGCGTGTTGGCACCAAGAGTAAACTTAGCCTTCTCCAAAATTCTTTGAAACCCTTTCACCAAGACCTGCTCCCACCAAGAGCTTGTACTTCTCCTATTGTTACCAGCAGCGTTTTCCTGAGCGGAGTCATGGTTGCTCCATGAAAACTAGTGTGTCCCAATGATTTTCCCTGATAGACTCACGGTTTTCCTTTTCTCATGAGTCCATGTCTATGTGAAAAGAGCACGGTGCACTCCGGTTACACGAGCAAGCAGGGGATGATGGGTGCCAGGTGAGGGCCTGGGAGCACCTCCCATGTAGCTGATGTGATGCTGACTGTCTGCCTCGCTGGGGTGAGAGATGGTGACATTACCTGTGCTCTGATTGGCTCTCTGGGATATGACTGCAGAATTTGGTGATCTTTGTCAATGCTAAATGTTTTCAGCCTGTGACATCTGACTCACTCTAATGTCTGTCTGATGCAAAGACCACAAACTTAATCTCAGACAAATATCTCTTGGAGGAGAAATGCCCTGGAGCCTGTAGGACTTGGCCTGTTTAGGCTAAAGATTAATTAATAAATTAAAGTCACATTGCAGGGAAAGCTATACTTTTTAATTGGTTTATAAATAGCCATACTTTAAGTTAGGGCTGTCACAGAGCGTGTGTATCCCACCACATACCACCCCATCACCGTCTCCTCTCACCCTATACATATGGCAGCACTGACAAATCCTTTAAAACTGTAATAAAAAGTACCTGGAGCCATTTCTGCTTGGTGAGTTGCTCAGGTGTTGCTTGACAGTGAATATTTCCTCCTTTCATCTGGCCAGGGGAACTATTGAGCCACCTTTTATATAGCACGGTGTCTGTTTAAAATTAATCCGTGTGTCTGTGATCACAGCAACTCTGCATCTTCTCTGTGCATAAATGCACAGTTGTTCGCAGTGGTGCTACCTCATTGTAGTAATTTATACACGAATGTACAAGTTGGAAAGGTTGTTTGCCTCAGGATAAAATCAGTGCTCAATGATTTCGCCATATCCTGCTGTTCATTGCAAATAGAAGTTTCCTGATCATTGGAATACCCATCCCAAGTCACATCAGTGCTTTTATATGGTGGAATTTGCTTTGTCCACCTGTTTTTCCTGTCTGGCTCTGCAGCCTTGGCTCACAGTTCACAGGCCTGACTGACCAGTTTGGGAGATTTCTGACTTAAGGCAAATGGCAAGTTGTGCCAGGGGAGGTTTAGGTTGGATATGAGGGAAAAAGGCTTCCTCAAAAGGGTTATACACCCCTGGCACAGGCTGCCCTGGGCAGTGGTGGAGTACCTATTCTTGGAGGGATTCAGCTTTGTTGATGTGGTACTTGGAGACTAAGATGGGCTTGACAGTGCTGGGGAAACAGTTTGACTCTGTGATCTCAGAGGGCTTTTCCAACCTAAACAATTCTGTGATTCTATGATGTTTTCTCTTTATTTTTAGTGGGGATAGAGCTGGATGGATGTCGTCAAATTAATCCTATTTCTTTAAATTTCTACCAAAATATGAAATATTCAGCAAATAGTATTGCTAAGCTGGTTTGCTGTGGGTGTGACAAAGAGCTGTTATGCCTAGGTGCTTGGGTTCCAGCCTGCCCACTGCAAATCCAGCTGCCAGAGCTCTGGGAGGTTTCTCTCATTCTCAGTCTGTGAGATCTGGTTATGGACATCTTCCTGCTCCTAAACAGATTAAGCAGAGGGCTGCTATGGAAAGGAGGTAGAAGAGATAGGGAAGAGAAGATGGGGAAGAGAATCATAGAATCATGGGGTGGTTTGGGTTGGAAGGGACCTTAAAGCTCATCTTGTTCCAAGCCCCTGCCATGCCACACCTTCTACTAGACCAGGTTGCTCCAAGCCCAGTCCAACCTGGCCTTGAAGAGGAAGCACCACAGCATAACTACGCTTTCTTTTGCGCAAAATGGAACAGAACCTCAGATGGGGGACTACAGGGGGCCTCTCAAAGGCCTTTTACTCCTCCTAAGGCACTGATTACCCCAAAATTCTCTGTTTTGAACTTTTGTTGAGAGTTCAGGGTCTGTTTCTTTTGGTCAAGCTGTGATTTGTCTTCTCCATACTCTTTGTTTGCCGAGCCTCCCCCAGACCCTGTGTTTGCCACACCTCCCAGTGTGGGTCCAGTTTCCAAGAGGCAGCAGCATCCCTGGGGTGGTGGAGGGTGGAGAGGTGTTTAATAAACATGCTGTGGAGAGCATGGTCTGCTCTGAAAAGTCACTGGGATGGAGATGTGATCACAAGGTAAATGTCAGTCCTTGGAGAAGTGGGAATGGCTATCAGGTATCCTGTCACCCAATAGCTGGCAACATCTGGTTGTGTTTTTCTACTCCAGATCATGTTTAAATATATCAATATTGTTCAGAGATGAGCAGAGCAGCAGAACCTCAGCACAACCCACACACTCCTGCCTGTGAATGATGATAATGTACCCTGCACCCATGTCCTGCTGCCTCTTGCTGTCACTGTCTGGCTCTCTAGTTTTGTTAGTGAAAGCTTGGTGCTAAGTCAACATGTTTTATATTGTAGCCAAGCATGGAGATGCTGGGATGATCAGCCTGTGCGATTCCCCGGAGGTTTGAGTTGTCCCCAGTCATTTCTGGTCATTAAATGAGAAAGAAGCATTCTGGGGAAGGTGGTGTGACTGAAATGTTGGGCTCGGCAAACACACACTACTGGCAAAACTGTAGTTGCATAAGCTCTTAAATCTCAATTTAATATTTTTCTAGATTTCAGACACCGGCATTTGCAACCTAAAGCAGTGTTTCTTGAAAGAAATGTGTTGTTCTGTAATTTCCAAGTTCTTTACCTTTTTTGAAAGAGAAAAATCCCACTTCTCTTTGGCATGTTCGTACATCCATCCACCTTACTCTGTGCATCACCTACTCTAACAAATTTCACTAAAGAAGTGAAACAACTCTCCTTGCAGGAAGATGTGCTCCCTGATTCCTAGGAACCCCCCAGCCTGGAGTGGCTGTACGGAAAGGACCTTCCCAGCCCGACCTTACCTTCTTAGCCCAACCTTCCCAGGTAAGCATAGCTGACCAAGGAGCCATTGCCAGCCCACAGCCTAGGCTCTGCACATTGGAGGGCAACGGCATGATTGACAGAGGATTGAAATAGCAGGTGACACCTCTTCTAGCTCACTGCTTGGAAAGTAAATTCCTTCTGGAATTTATGCAGTTTGCTTACTGGAGGTAGGACTACACATTTTCACTGAACCCATTTGGAAACATTTTAAAATCATGAATTCATAGAATTACCAGAATTGGAGGGAACCTTAAAAATCATCTCTTGTTACAACTCCTTCCACTGGGCCAGGTGGCTCCAAGCCCATTCCATTTTGGCCTGGAACACTTCCAAGGATGGGGCAGCCACAGCTTCTCTGGGAAACTTCTGCCAGGGCCCCACCACCCTCACACCCAAGAATTTCTTCCCAATATCTCATCTAACCCAGCCCTCTGTCAATGTGAAGCCAATCCCTCTTGTCCTATCAGTGTGAAACCATTCCCCCTTGTTCTGTCAGTACACTGCCTTGTAAATAGTCTCTCTCCATCTTTCTTCAAGGCTCTTTTAGGCTAAAGAAGTCCAGGACTGCAACTCAGACTATGCAAAACCAGCCACCCTTGTTCAAGCCACCCTGATTCCAGTTTCCAACATATGGAAATGTATTTTACAACTATTTTTTTTCTGAAAACCCTCCTGTTTTCTGCATCCATAAATGTTGGTCAGAGTTTTTAGCCTGGTTTCTTACTAAACCAATCTAAAATATACTCTTCTGATTTACTAGTCAGCCTGGATGTCTACTGCTCATGCTCATTCACCACATGGACCATTACCTCTCCTCCCTGCTTCTGCAATTGTTTATCCGTGATAATTACCTGTAAGAAAAATCATATACAGAGAAGTGTGCAAAAGCGGTCAGTAAGACTGTATCTATGAAGTGCAATTTCCATGTGACTGTCATGGGGCTGCAGCACAGGAACCAGATAAAGGGATTTCAGATCCCAGGAATAATCCCTACCCATCTCCTTGGGAATGTCACAGTCACTACCCATGCCTCAATTTCTCCATTAGTAAAATGATGGTCCTGACACTCATTAGCAACAGAGCTGGAGACCAGGTAATGATTGTAGAGACACATGTCAATTAAAAATAAATTTCATCTCTTCTGCTGAAAACAAAGCAAAGCCAGTCAAATTAGCCCCTTTCAGTGATTTTTTTAAAAAGTCTTTTAAATTGAAATGCAGTAACAGCAAGATGTCCAGTAACAGGAAGCAGCAGGGAATATAAACAGACTCTGGGGAGAGTCATTTATTCCCCCCATTTTTTTCAGTCTCTCCCCCACTGGATCTGACACTCAGGAACCATCAGTCTTAACCATCCTGGGTTGAATTGCTTGGTAAGTGCCTCTCCAAATGAATGCACTGTCCTATGGGATGCCAGTAGAGTGGGGTGGGAAGGTGCTGAGGCTAAATCTCAGCTCTAGCAGTGCCACAGTCCCATGGAAATTCCTAAAACAGCTTATGCTGAAGGGTTTGCAGTAGGATGTAGAGAGGAGCCATCCCAATGCACATAGTATGAAGAGGACTGGTGCCTCTCTGCTCTGGAGATAGGCTGTGAGAGCTGGAATTGTTCAGCCTGGAGAAAAGAAGGCTCTGGGAGCACCTTAGAGCCCCCTCCAGTGCCTAAAGGGGCTCCAAGAGACCTGGAGAAGCACTTTGGACAAGGGCATAGAGTGACAAGGCGAGGAGGAATGGCTTCACACTGACAGAAGGCAGGGTTAGACGGGATATTGGGAAGAAATTCCTGGCTGAGGTGATGAGGCCCTAGCACATATTTCCAGAGAAGCTGTGGCTGCCCCATCTTTGGAAGTGTTTCAGGCCAAACTGGATGGGGTTTGAAGTAATCTACGATAGTGAAAGGTAACCCTGCCCATGGCAGGGGGGTAGAAGATTATGTTTTTTAAGGTCCCTTCCAACCCAAACCATTCTGTGATTCTATGGCTTAGGGTGTTCAGCACAAGCGGTCACAGATCTGCTGATTGCTGGGTGCTCAGTTTAGGCTTGATCTTTGTGGCTTCTATTCCAAAAAGAGGCACTTTCTACTCCAGTGGTGCTACTGGGGACTGTCAGCAAATACAGAGACTGCCAGCATAATTCAACTGCAATTTTATACATCTGCAAAAGGGTAGACTTAGTTTGTAATTTAATTTTTGGAAAGTCATCTTACTGCCTGCCTCAGCTTCCCCATGTTTGAAAAGGGGTTTTGAAGAGCACTCACTCTCAGAAACATTCCCCACTGCTACAGCTCCCAACTGGCACAGTTAGGAAAAACTTCTTCCCAGGACACTCAAGAGGTGCTTTGGACCAGCCCTGAGATGGAAAGGATGTTGTGTGACCACATACCTGGCTTCTGTGCATTTTTCAACCCATTTACAACAACAAGCTCAGAGGTAGTCATATTTTACCCATTCATTAAAATGTACATTTTTGGGGAAAAACCACCAAAGTCAAAGATTTGGTCCTTGAAGACCAAATGGTCTGCTTGGTTTTGTGTTCTGATTTTTTCTTGCTTTCCTGCATCACTGTTTTCAATATGATTCCATCTCATCAGACAAATTAAATCTGAAATGCTGGCAAATATTTTAGAATCAATTAGAATTTTGATTTAATTGGTGCTTCTGCTGCCTCAAGGAAGGCTATATATTTTCCTGATGAGAAAATTGCTTTGAATTTATGAGAAAGCCAAGCTCAAATTATGGTTATTGAGTATTTCCATTAGCAAGACTCTCTGCAACTGTGATATTTTTCTTCTTCTTTGCTTAGGGAGAAGCTTGAATGAAAACTCTGGGCTGTTTAGAACTTGACATATACAAAACTTGGCCCTCCCTGACTCCTCAGGGTTCTCATGCACCCAGCCAGATCCTGTGTAGCAAGAACTTTCTGTTACTCCACTCCAAAGGCACTATTTATTTATTACATTTAAATCCTTAGCTGAGGTTTCCAGGACATTTAATTTTCTTTATTTTTGCTGTGAGTTTCAACCCAATGTTTAAGCCATTCCCCAGGAAGAGGTAAAGAAAACACCATTTTACTGCCTTACGCTTCAGCCTCTGTCTCCCGAGCTGCTTTCCTCTCTCTTTCTTGCACACCAATATTTCAATGTGCAGCTCTAATTTTAGTATTAAAATCTTGCAACTACATTCACTGGTCTTCACAGGGAAAAGCTATCTGAATTTGCGCGACACTGGCAAATTCTTGGGGCAAACCCATGAGATTTCACTCAGCAGGGAAACCTGGCTGCTAAGTTCTTCCAAGATGCCATCTTAGAAGGAACCATAGAATCACAGAAAGGTTAGTGTGAGAAGGGACATGAGAGTTCATCTCATTCCAATCCCTGCCATAGACAGGAATACCTTCCATTAGACCAGGTTGCTCCAGGCCCTGTCTTGAACACTTCCAGAAATCGGGCATATGGCAGGGACATGTCCTACTCCCACTGTGAATCCCACATGCACGGCTCATTTCCTCTGGAACTAAATTGCTTGGGGACTTCGTGCCACTGACTTCTCTACCTACTGATCCCTCTTTTAAGTCCTGACCATGACACTCAGGCTGGGTAAAAGAAGGTGCTTCATTCAAAATGTTCTGTAAGGGCATTGGAGATTTCTCAGATGTTTTTCAATCTTAAGAGCATCCAAGCAATTTGGAGATACACTACACTTTGTATCTGCTGTTTGGCAGTCAATGAGATAGTCTGGATGAATTTGGGGAGAATAAACAGAATATTCTGCCTTGATGGAAATAAGTTTATTGCTCTAGAAAAGTACAAATATACAGTGATAACTATAAAAAATTAAATAAGGATAATTGGTACAATTCTACATTAGCTTTGGGATACTGATGATAGTCAGGACCAGCCCTTGATGATGTCACCAGACTTCAGCAACGTATTAATACACAACACATGTGGTTTCTGTTCTGTGAAACACCTTCTCATGATTTTATAGCTCATTAGCAGTCTATTAACCACAGTTTAACAGTGGATCAATGCAGCAGAACCTGTGCTTTACCACTAGACACTCCTGCTCACATCTGCTTATTTCTAGGGTAATTTCACTGATGATTTGTCAGAGCAGAGTCATAAACCCATCCAAATACTATTAAGCACAGCTGAGACCTTTAAAATATGCTTTTGCAAGTTCACCACTCACAGCTTTAATGACAGAAATGGTCATAACTTTTATGATCAGAATTTCCCCTCCCTTTGAAGGAGAGTTTGAGTTTCTTCTACCACCACAAGAAAAGGCAGAGGGGAAGCACTGATCCAGCAGAGGCTTAGGAAAAACCAATAATTGAATACCTAAATTTTTCCAGAGGAACCATATTTATTACATGACAAAGCAGGGCAGGATTTTCCCAAAAGTGAACTTGGCCCTTGGGGCAACCCCAGGTTGGGAGCTGCTGGTGACCTGTGCATACAACATCTTGTAAATATAAGACCATGAGCAAATGGAAAGGGAATGCCAGCACATGCTCAGTGGGTGGAAAGTCAGGGTAAAAATGGATTGTGCTGTCTAAATATTTCCCCAAAGAGCCTGTGTGTACAAGATTTGTCTTTTTACAGAGATAGCCGTGAATAATGCTAGAGCTGGATATTACACATTATCATTGCTGGCCAGATGGGTAGCACAGAATAAATGATCCACAAAATTATGGCTTTAGCTTGAGGGTGAGACGTACTGTGACATCACTGAGGGATGCCTACTGTGTGGGCACACAATTCACTACAATTATTTAGAAGAGAGCAGGTATTTTCTTCAAGGAAAAAAAATATACCACCTTATTCAGAAAGAATTAAAAGGTTCTTCTGCTTAAGAAATTTAAATCCTTACACAGCTGTTGAAAGTTAAAAAAAAAAAAAAAAAAAAAAAAAAGTGGGCAGAAAGGGAGGAAAAAAATACTGGTAGGTAGGTTCCTTCTCTTTGGAGTGACTGACACCCACGAGAAAGGCTAACACCAGAGCTGCAGACAGTTTCTTCTTCAGGTCCAAAAAAAATCCCTTAAAAACAGGAGAGCAGATACACAACTGTTATGATCTAGTTATTAAAGTTATTAGAAATGCTTCTGCCCAAATGAAGGTGCAAATGAGACCACATGCCAAAGTCAATATTATGGGTTTTATTTGATAGTAAATATGAGAGAGAGAGAGAGAGAGAGAAATAGAAAATGGGCAGGATGGGGCAGAAAGAGAGAGACAGAGACTGAATAAGGAAAATACCGTCACTCCGTGGATCCCAACAATTCCGTTTGTTATAGATGAGTAATGCAATGATTGGCTCTCGCAATTATGGGATGAATATTATGTGTATGTTAAGAGAAGTTTTATTGACATGTAGCCATGTTTTTGTGATATGTTCTCCCCATAGTCCTCTCTCCCCGCCCCCTCATATTGTTGTCACTGGATGGCCTTGGTAGCCGGGGTATTTGTGGGGAGGGCAGGCTTGTTACTAAAGAGGCGCAGCATGGCAACACCTGGCCTCCAATCAAGTTTAAAAAAGTGATCTTCACCAATGAACAGTGAACAAGAGTTGATTGATGCACTTTGGGAGGGGTTAAGGTTACCTGATGCAACAACAGGTGTATAAAAAGGTGGAGCAGCCATTATGTAGTCGTGCACATGGTGGTTTAGTCTCATGTTTCCGGAGCTGTAATTTTCCCTCATCCAGTCATTTTGTTGTACTTTGTAAAGGTTTAATAAACCTTCAAAATTTTAAAGTGAGCATCGTTTCTCACACGTTGATCCTCTCCAGCTGGTCTTCTTGGTGATGAAAGTCCCCCAGAATGCCTGGAATCCCATGGGTTAATATGCGCTCAGGCTAGGTAGGAAAACCCAGGCACCTCCCTTGGGGCGGTAGGGGAGTGGGGAGTTTGCCATTTTCTCTTAAAACAGACTGGGGTTTTTGGATCACGTGCAGTTCTGTGGTGCAAGGCTTCAGGAATTAATCGAGGGGGTGGAGGGGAGGAGCTCTTCAGGGGGGCTTTTGATGGATTAAGGCACCATCCCAGCTGTCTCTCACATGAATGTCAAGTGGAGGTGGCCTGTGGCGCTGGGGGTTCCATAGCCAATTTGTGTAAGGGAGGATGGGTTCACTCCCCTGCAATATGCCAAAACTTCCCCTCCCCACCTCGTTTTGGAAGGGAAATGTGTGCAAACCTGCTCCCAGCAAAGGGGTCTGTGGGTTAAGGCTTACCCCACCCTGAAGCGAGGCAGAGATGATTCTTAGCATGGGGTCTGGGTTTGGCTCACATTCTTTTCCTTGTTTACTTGTTTGTTTCTTCCCGGGCCTGAGGGAAGAATGGGTTTCTCTTGATCTAATCTCAGCAGTTTGATTTACAGTCCAAAGTTCTTCAAAGAGGTTTCTGTGGTTTTAGCTTTTTTATAGAGTTTTTGCTATACTGAGCAAAACTATATCGATGCCTCAGTGTTTGAGACATGAACTATTTCAGTTTCTGACAGCAACTACCAGTGCCCTGTATCCAAAATCCCTGCATACCCCTTGTCCTCACTTACTCCTCACCCCAGTGGGATTCAGCTCACTTGTGACCCCACATCACCCCACCACTTCAACCAATGTACAAACGCTAATTTGGATCATATGTTTACACCAGGAATCTCATTTTGAGTACAAGAATCTAATTCAAACAAATCCTCTCCCAAAGCCTCAAAAGTCATTGAAGTGAAACAACAAACAAACAAACAAAAAAGCACTCCAGTTTTCTCCTGATTCTCAGCCTGCTCTGTAGCAAGCCCTACAGAGAAAAACAGGAATCTGAGGAAAAGTTACCTTCCCACTCTCCACCCTCCAGCCTTTTACCTCTATTTTTCCATGGTTGGGAAATCAGAATTACATGGCCTATAGCACAAAAGATCTCATGTGTTGTGCTCAGCTGTGCTGATGGAGATGGAGACAAGTGAGGATGGATGAGAGGAGAGCTGAGAGCACTTGCCATGAGCAGGTGGCAAGCGGGGTGAGGATGGGGGAGAGAGGTCTCTCAGGGGAGTAAATCTAGCTCAGGAAAATGCTCCTTTTCCTCTCTGGCCTAGCCAACTGAATTTAGGTGAATGGCAATTGGTCTCTCAACTGTGCTTTTGAAAGGATAGGAAGGAGGAGTCAATCAGTCGAGGTATAATTGAGGGATGACTGATGGAAAGACCTAATACAGGTGCCTTGCTGCATTGCAGTGAAGTAGTACATAGATGAAGAAACTCCCTTCTTTCCTGATGGAAAAGAGAATTTTGAGGACACCTAGGCATGGAAAATGGTCCTCATACTGTCCAAAGGGGGATAGATGGTCACCCTCTAATACAAAATAGGGATTTCTGCTCCAGACAGGTTATAAGCAAGGAGAGAACAAGTAACAGATTGTGCATGATTTAGGGGAAAAAAAATGAACCATTAAAAAACATCAAGAGGAACAATATTGGGCAGCTTGGTCTAGTAGAAGGTGTCCCTGCCCATGGCAGGGAGATGGAACATGGTCTTTAGGTCCCTTTTAACCAAAATCACTAAGTGACTCTATAAATACTTCCAGCAGGAGCAGCTGTAACACATAAGCCCAGGGAAGAATTTTACATTCCTGGGAACATCAGCATTCAAAGCTGATTTTCCAGATCAGGGAACAAACTGGACTGAGGCTCAGGGAGACCCAAGCAGAAGTTAAACCCATAGGGTTACACTTTAGAGTCTGTCTAGGGCTTTCATGAGGTGCTCTTAGTGGCCAGCTGGATTCCACAGTTCCCTGTAGAGTGCACAAACATATAATGGACCAAGTAGAGGTTGTCAGCTGTTGAGTGGCATATTAAGATGCTCAGATAAGTGGATCTTGGAGCTCTTTAAGGTTTTGGAGAACTAGAAAAAATGTTTTCATTCTGAGGCTTTGTGCCTCAGTTTCCCATCTGAGTTGTATTGTGACAAGCTGAAGTAGAATTCTGTTCCCCACTTTTTTCTTCTCACAGAGAATTTCCTAACCTCTTCCAAGTGAGAGATGGGACCAATCTTTGAGCTGCACAGCCAGATTTCACCTGTGTCCCCGGGAAGCTATTTCTGTGCTCCCACCCCAGCCAGGCAGGCAATTTCCAATAATGTAGATTTTTGCCCCAGAAAACCCCCAGGTTTATTTGACAAAAGAGGAAGTTTAGCATTCAAGTCCACTTGACAAAGGGCAAGGAATGTAAGGCAAGGCAAGGCAAAGTGTGTATAAGGCAAGGGTTGAGAGAGGCAAGGAAAGCAAGTCAAATGAGAAGTCTGCAGGGCAAAGCAAGGAGAGTATATAAAGAGTAAGAAAGTACAGGTGGGACGTAAGTGAGCAAGGCGATGCAAGGCAAAGGAGTGGTAGGAGAGGCAAGGGAAGGATGACTGAATGTTGGTAAGGCAATTCAAAATTGGGGGTCACAGGTCAAAGGAGGAAAAAGCAAGGCAAGGCAGGGCCAGGCAAAAAGAGGTAGGGAAGTCAAGGTGGGGGACAGGTGAAGAAGCCAGCTGGGGGAATGTTAGGCAGTGCAAGGCAAGGCAAACTGAAGGTGTGCAAGGTAAGAGAAGTGCTAGATAGGCAAGGCAGTGAGTGTCCTAAGAGGAAGAGGCAGTGCACATTGAGGCAAGGAAGAAAAGCGGTAGGCAAGCCAAGGTTAAGGGGATGGGTGAGCAAGTCAATGCAAGGCAATGGAGTGCAATGAAGAGCACAGGAAAGACACCGAGGGTTTAGTAAGGGAATGCAGGGTTTGAGTAAACAACTCTAGACAAACCGAAGGAGGCTCAGGCAAGGCAAGGCAAGGCCAGGGAAGAAAGGGCTGGGAAGGTCAAGATGTGGGAAGATCTCTTGAAAGATTGAATTTAGCATGTGCATTCCACTCCTCAGAGGCGGTCTTCTGAAATTCTGGCAGTGCCCTTACTTTGGACAAGGAAAGCACTCTCATGCTCAGTCTTGGTGTGCAGCTGATGTAGGCTCGAGGGCAGGGAACGCTGGGTAGCTGTGTTCTGGCACTTTTGTATGGGATACATACAAAAGTATGTATCCCATAGTCAACCTGAGTCCCCAGAGGTTGACTGTTTAGGAGGGGATGCCATTGCTTTTGAGAAGGGCTTTGACAAGTTCCTCTCTTCGATGGGTGCAGTTGGATGGGTTTGGGTGAAGTTGTCGGCAAGAACTTTTTCAGCTGGCACTTTTGTGAGCTGTGTTTTTTTGCCTGATGTGTTCAAGTTTGTAGCCGGACTCTGCCAGAGAGAAAAAATATATTAGCGCAAATACGAGTCTGCACTTGGGAGGAGAAGATCAGGGAGCTCTTTTTTGTCCTGACACAGTTGATTGGAGAGCAGTGACATTTTCAAATTGGATCTGCATTTGGCGTGGATTAGAGCTTTGGAGAGGTACGCGTCCTTTTTTTTTTTTTTTTTTTTTTTTTTTTTTTTTTTTTTTCCCTGGTCGACAGCGTCATCGTGTGGTTGTTTTTGATGGCGCTTGCGGTGCCCAGGAGAAAGCCAAGCGCTTTTCTGTCCCGGCACTGTTAGTGTGGGAACAGACAGGGTGAGATCTCCCTTGTGGATCCCGGCTCTTGGAGACCGAAAGAACGCGATCGCGCATAGCGCTGGGAAGGAAGATGAACTGTTTTATTGTTGGCTGTGCAGCTGATAGGATAGGGAAAAAAAGAAAAGGGGGGGTGGGGGGAGTGGAATTCTAGCGCGGCTCCTTTTCTTCCTGGACCTTTTTCTGTGGGGACCAGCTCCTGAACGGTTCTACTTTTGTAACTGGACTCTGTGAGACTAAAAGTGCATGAGAGTGCTTAGAACTGAGCACACAGACCTGTGTGTGCTGCGCTTTAGCAGAGGAAAGGGGAAAGTGAAGGCCAGCGCTTACTTTTTGCTCTAGGTGCTTTGGTATGTATGGGAGTTGGACATAGTAAGTTTTGAAGCTGGGCTCTGCAAGATTGAAAGAAAGTGATGGGACAGGTGTTGCTGAGCAGGAAAGTGCATAACTCCAGGGGCTGTGATGCTTTTCACAGAAGACTACTTATGTGTGGGGTCAGCAACAGCTTCCTGTGCAGGCCCCTTTTGTGGTCAATATTTACACTTGATCCAGTAGGTTCAGGGTCAGGAGAGCTGCATGATTGCATGATTGAAAGAAGAATGTGATCCTACATTCAGTTCGAAAGAAAAGCTCATAGTCCCAGTTCACATAATGTTGCTGTCCTTCGAAGTGACTGTGAAACACAATCTATTGTTTTGATATGTGGAAGACTGTAGAACTCAAAGACAAAGTGAGTTTTAAAGTAGGTATGTATTTTATTCGGCAGCCGGGCGCACAGGGGATATTTCCCCCAAAGGCGTGCAGCCCACTTGCCCTCTCGCATCTTCCTTTATCCTCTAGAATGTTACATATGCATCAAGCTTTGCAATACACCTATACATATTGATTTCCTGGCTCCACCCCTCCCCGCTTCGTATGCTAATCGTTTTAATCCGCCCTTTGCGCCTGCGCAGTTGCCTCTGGTGGTCATCTCAGGGGTCGCAGAGGATGAAGTGGTCATCGTCGGAGCTGACCTTCTCACCCCATTCCAATGCAAATGCTTACTGATCCTGTGGCCACAGACCAAGCCATGAGGCCGGTTTCATCTGGTTCCAGGGGCCCCAGGAGCCTCGTTATCTCTCTATCCTTGGCAGTTTTGCAAACTTGAGTCCTACTCGTGGTAAGCACTCTTCCCCTTATCAGGCATCCTTGTATTTCTTCTTGCTGTTCTTGCACATACTCCTGTCCTTTTCCTTCTCAAGCAACTAATACAGTGAAAGACGCAACAAATATTAAGCAATACACATAATCTAAATGCCTATTCTTATTCAGTACCTTCTAATTTCTCTAGTTTCTAACCCCATATTTCAGTTTCCAGATTAAAATCATGGTGCTGGAGTTAGGAAGGGAGCAAAAACTTAACGACGCATGCAGCTGAAATCAAGAAGCATAATACAATCTTGTGTTGCGCAGTTAAGAGTGGCATAAGAAAAGTGATACTCAGCACTGCCTCTTTTCTTCTGGGACGTTTTAAGGAAGGGGATCCTGAAGATTTCCGGGCGAGTGAGATTCAACTGCAGCTCACAAGACACTTCACCTTTCCATTTAAAAGCCTTAATTAGCGCCACAATTCAGGTGCCAGAAGAATTCCTGTGCCAGGAAAAAAGCAAGAGTTGCCGGATAAGCCCTTTTCCTTGCAGCTTTTCAGCTACATGCCTCAGCATCAGTCTACGTTCATTCCTTCTCAGTTCTTATACATCTCATTTGAAGCCCAGGGATGGAATTGCAAAAGTCCAGCTGAAAGTTTGTTCGCAATCAGTGTCAGCTGAGAATGCTCCTACTGGTGTGCCGTGGAACTCGCAGCCGCTGAACTCCCTCACACAAGCTGGGGATATGAAGTTTTGTATACCATCAGTGTTGCAGAGTACAAGCAGCTCTATCTGTGCAGAGAAGCAAGTGTCAGAACAGAATACATTCCTAAACTATTCACTTCTCTTAGCAGCTGTTAAAGTGCATGTACCACACCGCAGCTCTGTACCTTCCTTCTCACATATATGTGCCGTCACAGGTCTCACTCTCAGCACCCTTGCAAGCATCCAGCATCTTCTCCCTTAAAAAAGGCTGAGGAAGAAAAAGCCAGCTCTGGTCTGTATCTGCACCTTCCCCTTGCTGCATGCCAGCCACAACAAACACACTTCTGTACTATGTATTTTCCTTCTCAGTCTCCTCTGCGGTCACAGCTACAGCTGGACTGAAGCTGGACAGATAAATTTGGCCATAACAAGAAACTCAACTCGGCTAGCCTAGTTTACTAAAGAATAGAAGTAAACAAGTCCAGGTGAGGCAATGATAGGTTAGATTAAAATTCAAACAGGGGACCCTGCCAATCCCATTTTTGGGTTGGACTCTATGATCTTGGAGGTCTCTTCCAACCTTGTGATTCTGTGAGATCATCTTCATCTCTGAGAACAGAGGTCTTCTCTCCCTAAGGGCAAATGGTCTCCATCACTCATCTTTCTCTCTGTTCAAGCTTCTTATGCAATCACAGCTACTTCAACATTTACGTGCTTTAGCACAAATGCCTTTGCTCATATCTGCAATTTGAACACTTCATCTCCTCATATTGTTTTCATGAATTAAAGGGATATTTTAGTGTATCAACAGTCCATCACCATGGCCTTGCAAAAGAATTTCAAGACTAAGATTAAGACTAAGTCATCTCCTCATTCTCCTCCCATCTGGGACTAGACTCCTCCTTCACTAACCTCGGTGTCTTCATGTTGTTTCTCTATGTGTCTTCACTCTGTCTTTTTCTCTCACTTGAGGGAGGATTAGTGCCTTCCAAGTTTCATCTGTGCAATAAAAGAGTTAATACTTCGTCCAGGGCCTGTGGTGGTCATAATGATCAAACCAGTCAAATGATAGATTCAGGCCATGCTGGGGGCTGTGCCAGGATCTCAGGGGTCTAGGTGCATTCAATTCCAGCTGCTATGGGCCACTCTGCACAGCTGCAGAGCTGCTGCCCCATGGTCTCAGCCACTGTGAGACAGTGCCAGGACAGCACTTTGGCAAGATGACTTGGTAGTGCTGCCTGGAGCTGTTTACGGTGGAGGATTCTTCAGAGGCCACACCGGGGGAGGAAATCATCTAGGATCTCAGCAGCAGCATGCTGCACAGCTGATGGCCTCCCCTTCCCCTGCCCAGCAGATGCTGGGGCCTGGCCTGGCCCCACCAGGACGCAAGAAAGGGGTTGGGCCAACCTGTTACCTGTTCCCAGACGAAAAGAAAAGCAGCTTTCTCAGGGTTTGTTTGATTTTTAACATGTGTGTTCAGAGGTGCGTTTAGCTTCCTTGTGGTTTAACAAGATGTCAATATTCAAAACTAGTCACTGATTGGTTTTGTCAGGCACGGAGGAGACTCTTACCAGCTCCACTTCAAAAAATTATTTCCATGGGTGGCTTCTTCCCTCCTCACTAAATGTCAATCAATGCAAAACCAGCAGAGTGAGTTAAACAAGTTAATGTTATCAAATGTCCCTCTCCTGTTTTGGTACATGGAAATAGGATACTGAATGGAACGACCACGGCTCATTAGGATATCTGTTGGACCAGTGACATTCCACCAATGTTTCCATGAGCAGCATGTTGGACTGCCATCCTTTTGGATCAGCCAAGTCTATACACTTCTAGGCTTCAAAAGGAAAAACTAATCTTTCTCTGATGCAGTGGCTCCTCTTAAGTCATGCAATGCTGAGATTGGAGCCACATATATTTTGTTGAGGATTAAAAGGATGTTATACAAAAGACGGCCTTTCAAAAGCAGCAAATAGCTACCTTTGCCTAGGCAAATATGTAAGAACATAGCACTACAAATAACTGTGTTATATAGTCCAGCCAAGCTCTAATCCATGCCAAATGCAGGTCCCTTATAACTATAGGCCAGGGACTAAAGGATTAGCAAATAAGTATTTCCTCCCTCCTAAATGTAGAAAACCTATTTCCTCTTTCCTAAATACTGTTGTGGAGTTTTATAAGGGGTCTTGTTGCAGCTAGAACCTTAGCTCCGATCTCTTGATGTTCTTTGCTATGAATTAGTCCTCCTTCAAAACCTCATTCTGAGAAAATGAGATGGTGTGGGAATACAGCTAGAGAGCAGAACTGTGAGTACTGCTCAGCTCATGACAGAAGTGGACATGTTAGCATTGGTGGGCCATAAGCCCCGGCAGCTTAGAGCAGAACCCTGAAGAAAGAAGCAAGAGATAAGGGTGTGCTTGGGTGTACTTTGGTATGCAAGTCCGTACATGTTTGTGTGGGTCTGTGCTAGCTTATAGTTAAGCAGTGTTATTAAGAAACATAAGATATGGTCGCTATAGTTATTCCTGCTTAAGCGAGCAGCTATTTTTAGTTAAAGTTGAAAGGGTATATATACTAAAGCTTTGTGATCAATAAACCAAATTTTTGCATCCAAGCAATCAGACGCATCTCTTCCATTGCTGTCAAAATGGTTTTTGGTCCCAGAAGGACCTCAACCCAGCATGACCAGATGACACTGCCCTGACATTGTTCTCCTTCTTCTCAGCTTTTTACAAAAATACTCCATGATGCTGGGAACAGTGAAGAGGGGAAGAGTAGGAGACCTAGGACACAAGCATATCTTCTTCCAGTAGATTTCTTCATTTTCAGAGCAGACGGTAGGGTAGAACTGGAATGACAGGCAGGCCCAAGGCTTCACCTCCTCTTCTGTGTGTCCTTACCTCTGCAGGGGGTAGGAGCAGCCTGTGACAGGCTCTGTAACAGGCTCTCTTACTGCCGCTTACCCATGGGAGTTGGTTAAAGGCTGATAACCCAATGCCAGAGGATAAATTCTGTGGTTCCTCCCCATCCCCTTTCTCTCTTCAAAGAAAAATCCACAGGAGGAAGAAGGTAAAACCTTGGTTTGAAAGCTTCTTGTGGATTGTTTTCAACTTTAACATGAAGACTATTTCCCTTTGTTAGCTGGACCTTTCAGTCAGGGGCAGTACTTGGGTAGTATCAATTAGAATTGAGGAGTGTTGGAACGCTTCAATCAACTTGTCCCCTGTGAACAGAGAGAAAAAAAGAACTACAGAAGGTCCATAAAGTTATTAAGTCCAAATCAGTATGGAATTCAAGCATGCTGCCCTAAAACTCTGGGGCAATTTTACTCAAATTTTTGGGGAATACTGAAATGTGACATGTCAAGACACATGGGAAGGAGAGGGGATTGCAAGGGAAGGAATCAACAACACAACTTGGACAACACAAATACCAACAAAAGGCTTGTCCAGAGACAGGTTGGCATGGTGATCAAACATGATTAAAATCAAAAGGCTGGAGATTTATGGATTTCTGGGAGTTGTCTCCAGATCTTAGTCTCCTTTATCCGCTATTTTTTGTTCCTTTACTACCAATACTATCTGTAATATATGACCTAAAGTTAATTCGTGTTGAAATGTAGTGATATGCAATATAAAATTGATCTGCGTTCAGTCTGATTTAAGATCTGTAAACCTAAAGTGTGTTTAGGGTTAACTGAGACTAAAACTGCACGAAAGGGACATGGGGGTTGGGGAAAGAAAGAATATCTGCCAGGAAGAGCCTCAAGACAACCACCACCCGGAGATAGGCATGCTAATGATCGAACGATTTGGAGGAGATTTGTATCTTATCTGTTCTGGCCCGATTTAACATTTCCAAACCTTCTCCGGACCCGGCAATCACAGCATTGTTCCACTCCGAGAATCTATTCAACTGACCCCGGACCTGAACATGAATACCTAATGAAGCTGCCACGAAGCAAGAGCCCTACGGCCGCGTCCACTCTCAGCGAAAAGCTGTATAAAAACCCAGCAGTGTTAGACACAATTTGTGAACAGAGGGGGTGACAGGCTGACAGAGTCTGTTACCGCGTTCACCCAGCGCCAAAACCCCGGGATTCGATGCTGTCCCTTTTAATTGTGGCTACCGGAGACTGTGTTTGAGTCTCATAATAAAATTCTAAATTTTGATCCACTGAATTTGGCTTATCGAGTTTATTACACTATCTATTGGCAAAACTGTTTTATATTTTCAAGCCTTTTTTCAGACACAGCTGTGGCCTGTGACTGGAGTAAGACACAGAAAGTAGATGCAAATCCTTTGAAATTAAGTTACCTACCTGGTCTAAGTTTTACTCTGAGCGGCTACGTACAACTGAAATTTCCTTTTATAGGTTTCATTTGTGCTGTTGTTTAGACTAAGAGATACATGCTGCAGGGTAGTTAAAAACTTGTAAAGTTGTTTTTTCTCTGTTGACAGGTTTCTGGCATACATTTGGAAAAAAACCCCAAACAGTTGTGTGTTGATAAATAAAAACACCAGCTTTCAAGTGATTTGGTGTGGTAGTTTTGGTTTTGTTGGTGTCATTGTAGAATAGCTGACTCCCGAAAAAAGTAATTCATTGTATGTTTCTGTGTCAGCCTTCTTCTCGGAGCTCCCAACAGCAGGAAACCTTTTATGATCAGAAACATCTGTGGATGTTTCTCATTTTTTTGTGTGCATATTTCAGCCTTCCAAAGCACATTCTTCGACCTGCAGCCCTTCATGCAAAGTCAAAGCTAACCCTTCTGCTTTGTGAGACAACAAGGCAAATATTTTGGCCTCTGGGCCCCATCTGTCGAAATTTTTACACAGGGTGAGTTATAGCAGCATTTCAATGGTTATCAAAAATCACTCTTGAAGAACACGTAAGAGCATTGTTCTGGTCACGGAACATATTTATTGCTGGGCAGTACAGACAAGCCCGTCTGAGGCTTGGGAAGGCGCCGTGGCCCCACGGCCACTTGTAATAGACTATGAACATGAAGAAAAGTTCCAATAGGAATTTGTTACATTGCAGCAAGCAAAGCAAAGGCAAATACAGCGCTGGACGGCAGGGGAGTCTCACTCCACCAACTGCCGTGAATTGGCAGGTTTTTCAGTCTTGCTTTTATCTTGCTTCTTTCCTCCGATGATGTATGTGTGACGTGTTGCTGGGAGGGTCTCTTTCTGTCCCTCGGTGGTCGAAGAGATGAATGCTGTAGTTGTCCTCTTCCTTATATGGTAACTAAGCTGGAATTCCTGAAGCTTAAAGCTGATTAAGCAAGTAGAGAGAGAGAGAAAAGAAATTGGGCAAGGGTATGTTTGCCTATAAGCTTAGATAGTAACATAGTAACTTCCTGTTATCTTGAGTTATTTGATCTCCAGTGAACAAAAAATAGTTAATGTTTATCACACACTGAGCGCTCCCAGCCCAGGCTGGCAGCCCCTTCACCAGGACGAGCCCAGCCCCGCATCGCCGCTCACCTGCATTTACAAACAGACCGTGGCTCTGATCTCAATTTCCGAGCGATCACAGTTCCAATCCCGTCTGTGATATATGTTCTAAAGTTAATTCGTGTTAATAGTATATAAAAGGTAATACAAGCCATATAAATATAAGTTTTGTATAAACTAGCATGTTATAAGTTTTGTTCAAACCAGTATATTGTGAATTAACTCAGGGAAAGGTGGCACAACAAAATAAAGGAATTTCTCTAGACCGAAAAGGCATGGGAGGGACACGAGGAAAACATGATCGGAATTACCAGAAAGGGGAACAAGAAACTGCCGCTGCCAGGAATCCTTGAAAGGGAACAAAAGGTGACAGAAAACGGGGATGATAGCCCGGAGAACCAGATGATTACCTTAGATCGATATCTAGATCGTCTCCGCCAAAAATTAACATCTGCACACCACACCTGGACCCAACCATTAACAGTATTGTCCTCCTCCACCGATCTAATCAGACTCTCGGAACTGAGGCCTGCATGATTAATGAAGATGCCTCGGAGGAAGGACCGTCGAAATCCCGAGCCTCTGTCCGCGATCCAGTGTATAAAAAAGAGACTGCTGCAAACCGAAAATGTGAACTTGGGGATAACAGACTGGCAGAGTGTGTTATCATTGTTCACCCAGCGCCGATCCCGGGCTCGACGCTATCCTTTTAATTGTGGCTGTCCGAGACTGTCATTTTGTCTCTCAATAAAGTTCCAAATTTTGATTTATCGAATTTGGTCCATTTCATTTATAACACACTTTAAAGACAATTTTGACTTTAACCACGGTAGGAGCCCCCTCGCAAACGACACCGGCGCCGCCTCTCACCCCCCTCCCCTTCTCCCCGAGGAGCGGGACAAAGGTGGCGAGAGGCGGGGAAAAGAGGGGGGCTGGCCGCCGCCCCCCAGGGAGCTGCCGGCCCGGCCCGCCTCGGGGGTGGCCGCGGAGGACGGCGGGCCCGGCCCGGCCCGGCCCCGCCATGAGGGGGACGGCGGCTCCACGCTTGCCGCCAGCATGGAGCGAGTGGGGCGGCGCCACCGGATGGAGGGCTGCCCCGCTGGGGGCCATTGCTTCCCCCTTTCCTCCTCCTCCTCCTCCTGGCAGGTCAGCGGGGCCGGCCTAGGGCGGGGCACCGGCGCGAAGCCGCGGGCAGCGGGTGTGAGCGGGGCCGGCGGTGTAAGTTACATGTGGGAGCTTTTCCTCGTCGGGTGCTGGATTGGCGTACGGAGCTGGAAGGGGTTCCCCGGGGTGTCCCAGCAGAGCGCTCCCGGGCAGGGTGTGAGGTCCTCTCTCGGACTGAGGGAGGACCTCATTAATGTGTATCAATATCTGAAAGGGGTGTGCCAAGAGGATGAAGCAGAGGCTCGGTGGTATTGAGCAGTGGAGCGAGGTGGGGCAACGCGCAGAATTTGATACGCAGGAAGTTACACCTGATCTTGTGGAAGAACTGTACAATGCAGATATCTCTATACTGGAACCGGTGGCCCAGAGTGGTTGTGGAGTCTCCCTGAATAGAGATACTCATGAACCGTCTGGACGCAATCCCAGTGCTGCATGTGCTCTAGGATGATTCAGCTTGAGCGATCAGGTTGGACCAGATGATACACTGTGGTCCCTTCCCACCTAACCTGTTCTATGGCTCTGTGATTCTGTGAACCCACCCGTCGGGGATAGACCTGTGATGTGCAGGGTGAAGGCACCTTGGTGCTCTCCCGCCCAGGCAGAGCCAGGAGGTGTACTGGCCTGGCACAGCTGGAGCCATGAGTACTCAAGCTAAAAAAGAGGTGACATTGCAAAAGCTTAGAGCTGCTGGCATGGGGATTTGCCAAAGCCTTGGTATGGGATGTTTTGGGATGGCAGCCCTGCCAAAGCCTTGGTATGAGGTGTCCTGTGTGGCAGTCATCCTACATTGCTGCTCCTTATAGAAGTACTGCCCATGGGCTGCCATTCTCCTTCTGGAGATGGGTGTCCTGCTGGCTGCCCTAATTCGCATGATGGGGCTGGTTGGCAGAATGATGGGTTGATTGTTCTGGTTTTTCATGTTTCTTTAATCCAGGGGTCATCTCACAGGGTTAGGGTGCATCTGCCTGGGCTGACCCATGTGCTGCATTGCACAGCCCTCTCCAGCCCTCACTTGGTGCTTGTTTTCAAGCAGATACCAAGTGTAAGCAGGGTCAGAGAGCTGACCTGCTAAAATCCTGTGAGCAGTCAGGCTGTGAGATAGGTCAGCAGCATGTCAGTGAGCTAAGGCGTCTCAGTGCAAGGTGGGAACTTTCACCCACCTGAGGCAGGAATGGGAGCGTGGCAGAAGCTGAGATGAGGTAGGGTTGCCCAGATCCCAGCACACCAACCAAAAAGGTCAGCACAGATGAAAGGCAGTAATGGCAATGGGAGAATTAGAACAGAACCTCTCAGGTGAGTTGCCGCCTGGGAAACAGGAGCTGCAGTGCATCGGGAATGCAGAAGCATGGTTTACCATCTTTGATTTCGAGTCTCTTCCACTGCAGTATGTGACCAAATAGGTCACCAAGGGTGGTGGTGTATGGGACACGGAGTCTCTCTGGATTTATCCAGGCTGCAGCTGAAGCCTTGACTGTGGGGACGGTGATCCCCAAGAATGTTTTTACAGTATAGTGCTATCTTCTTGGGGGAGCCTGACTTAGGGCTTTGAAAACACTAAATGTCATGACAGCACAAGAGGTTGATACTGTTAAAATAGCTTCTCACAGGAATAAAAAGTTATATGCTCTTCTGTGTTCCTTAGTTGTAAAGAGCTTTCTCGGTGTTGTTTCACCGTTTGCTTTGTCCGGCAGAGCGTTGTGGCTGGGAGCACTTGTGGCCTCAGGTGCCCTCAGCGGGACAGAGTGGGCACTGCTGGCCCCTGTGCGAGGCACTGTCATGTCAGACTGGCCATGGCTCTGGTGCTGGAGCACAGCGAGGGGAGCTCACTCTGCAAGGGGTAAGGGAGCCCCAGGCAGCTCTGATTTGCACCCCAGGCTGGGACTGGGCAG
The DNA here is from genome assembly GCF_015227805.2 of Hirundo rustica. NCBI lineage: Eukaryota > Metazoa > Chordata > Aves > Passeriformes > Hirundinidae > Hirundo > Hirundo rustica. Next base: position 15,713,251 of record NC_053451.1, on the reverse strand, counting down.
GGACTGGGGGAAGTAGCCTGTTCCCAGACAACTTTCTTCTTTTCTGCCACCCTCCAGATCAACAAGACAGGCAGCCCAGACTCAGGTTTCTTCTGGACTCCTTGCTGAAATGGAAAAAGTATGTCTGTGGTGTCTGGACATTTCAAAATGTTCTTTTTCACTTTAAAGGATTAAGTATAAGGAGGAACTGATATGGCCAGCTACAGAATACGCATATGGAAAGCACCTAAGTCTGAAATGCAGGATGAGTGGGAATGGGCTGCCATTAGGATTACAGACTGCCTACAAGGGCAGTCCTGTGATTGTGTGAAACTGTTGGACTAGATTTTCTTCAAAGCTGTGCTGTACAAGATTTTGATGTTTGACCTCATGAGTTTTATTTTTATTCAGCAGAAGATTGTTTGGCTGAGTGTGATAATGACTGCAAGGCTTACTGCTGTGATGGGACTACTCCCTACTGCTGTTCATATTATGCCTACATTGGGAATGTCTTTTTGTGAGTATATTTGCACTTTAAAAAAAAATATGTGCTGGGTTCATGAACTCAGTGTAAATTTGCTGTGGCAAAACTATATTTTGGTAATAAACTGAGACAGGGTTCGGGGTTTTTGGTTTCAATTTCGTTTTTTTCCTTACTGGTAACAATTTTTGGTATTCCTTTGAGGTCTCATGTTATGTGTATTCTTGAAACATACCAGAAAGCTTGCTAAAATTGTAGGTCCTGTCCTTAGTTTGTGTACAATAATATAATTTCTGGAGTTAAGCTTTAGAGATAGTGAGAACTGCGTTTCAAGCTCTTGAGCTGAAAACATCTCTTAGTAGAAATCTTGTGTTTTGTTGAAATGATTTCTCACACTAAGTCGATAGTGATTGAGTAGTGATTCAAAGTACTTGGATGTGAAATTATTATTGCTTTGAGTACTTTTTTTTTCATTTTCACTTCTATTGACTTGTTTGTTTTTGTTAAATATTGTTTTGCCTGTTGGTGGAATTTATTGAACAGATTCTAGGTGAGGGTAATCTGACCCTTTAAAAATGTTGTATGAATAGCATGTTTCACAGTGCTTTAAAAAACAGGGAAGATGAAATGAAATGGTTACAAATATTTTCTATCTAGAGAAAAATGCAGGAATAAACTGTTAGTTATAAAACATAGGCTCCAGGGCAGCTGTTTGTCTTTGCATTGGTGGGGAAGAGGAGAAGCTTGCCTGCTAATGGACCCCACTCTGGCCTTAAGTCACAACTCACATGTGCAAGAAAAAACCTAAATGAAACACAGAATGCAGTTCTTCATGGTAGGTGTTGGGGGTTAGATTTGTTTCTTTTTTACTTATAGATTTTTTTTTCCCATAAGTTGCTAGGAAACCAACTACTAATACTGATAAGTACTTAAGCAGAACAAAGTGGCCAAGGGAGAGGAGTGTAGCACCTGGTAACACTTTTATCTCTGGGAGTTTCTCTCAGAGGGGGAAGATACCACAAGTTTTGGAGGCAGGTAAAGGACTGGGCTGGGGGCAGCTGCTCTCTCTTGCTCTCAGCATCAGAAGGAGCATGGCCAAGCTGTTGCTTACTGTGGGGAGGATTCACAATCACCACTAAAGTCTAGTCCTACCTAGGGATCTACCACATCCTGATGTGTCCAGGAGTTCTGAGCTCGCCTTCTCATGCCTTGCTGGGGTGGGGCTGTCACTGCCCCCACCCCCACCGTTTTCTTCAGCACTGCTCGGGGTCTCTTTGCTTTGCTGTAGCCCCACACCCCCTGCCCGGACAACACCCCCCCTGCTGCCATATTATGTGAGCTTCTGTGAGATGTTTACAGTTCTGACTGAATGTTCCCACAGCTTCCTGATGTGAACATCTTGTTTTGCCACATTCCTTTCTGATGATAGTCAACTGATGGACTTCTAGCCTGGCCAGTGGGATGGAGAGGCCTTGTCCTCCTATCCCTGGTCCTTCTTTAAAACCTATAGAAGTCCTTCTTTAAAACCTTTAAAACCTTTGTAAATAATAAAGGGAGTCTTTCTTCAGCCTTCATCTTGTGGAGTCAAATCTGTGAGTATTTACTTGTGTTCACTAGCGACACCTCCCTGGACCCCGTTCCAGCTACCACTGTGAAGCTTCTGATACATCTCATCCACCAGCCTTGGATTTCTGCTCATCCCTGCCATTCCAGCTGCCACCACAGAGCTGATACATCTCATCCACCAGCCCGGTATTCCTGCTTATTCCTGCTGTTCCAGCTTGGTGCTTCTCAGAGTCCTGCAGGGGCACTGAGATCAGAATATTTTGAGGTTTTGTGAAGCAAAGCCTCTCCTCCATCCCTGCCTGTCTCAGCCAAGAAGGCTCTCGTGAGGTTCCTGGTTCTGTTTTGTTGTTAATGCCATTGTTTTGTTTGTTATACATACTAGTAAAGAACTGTTATTCCTATCCCTATACCTTTGTCTGAGAGCCCCATAATTTCAAAATTACAGTAATTCGGAGGGAGGGGGTTTACATTCTCCATTCCAAGAGAGGCTCTGGCTTTCCCTGGCTGACACCTGTCTTTCAAACTAATAGGGCATCTTATGTTCTGTTTCATCAGTTACACTAATAATTTCCTTAGCATGCAGTCTGTGACTTATTTTTGGTTTATATTCTTGACTAAAACCAGAGAAGATAAAAATGACATGGCATATGGACTGCCTGCTGCATGGGGAAGAGTGAGTGGGAAGGTGGTAGTTGCTTTTTTATAGAAAGACTCCTCTGATGCAGGTTTTGTTTCAGCCATGGTACCTGGGGAATATTCCAGTGTTCCCATCAGTATATTTTATTACACTTTGAAGGAAGAGGTAGGGTGATGGTATTTTAATACAGAATTGATCCAGAGTTTTCAAAGCAAATCAGATATTTCCTGGATGGAAGTAAATAAAATTATGGTGGAACACCAGAATCCTTCATTCATCTGGAAATGACAAAGCATATATTTAAGATCAATTACTGTTGCAGAATGACGTGATTTATTTTTTTTTCCTGCTTACCGAGTGAATGTTTGCTTTGATTTTTTTTCTATTTTTTTATTGCAAAATGGTTTTGCCATTCATAAGCATCGAAAGAGGTGCTCATTCTGAATACCTTGTTCCAGACCATACGTGGTTAGGAATGATGGACACAAGAGCATAGGGCGTCACATTATAAGAAGGAGACTTCCTGTAGAGCAAGTGAATTTAATCTCTCACTTCCACGTGAACATGGCTAGCATTTGTCTAGCCTAGTGTCAGAGCTGTGCTTTGTGAAGGCCTTGAGCAGGGGGTTCTTTAGAGTGACTGCTAAAATGCTGAAACCGTGCCCTCAGCACCAAGTTGACACCTTGTCTTTGGTATGTTTCTTTGAACAGGTATTGAATTAGAGCTGAGTGTGAGTCACTCTAGTTAAAATCCAATACCAGTTATTTTTAGCATTACTGTAGTCAACCCATTTCTTGTGGGTAATTAAGTACTTTGACTTCTTTTGTCTTGCGTTAGTTGTTTCAAACATCAGAAACAGAGTGGTTGTAGTTTTTCTCTAAAACATAAACTCATAATTTGCTTAGCAAGTAAAAATACTGACAGAGTGGCATGGAAGAATTATGCAATATGGAACTTCAGTCAGGGAAAAGTGAAAGCCTGGGTGCTGCAACCTCATCAGCTTGAATTGTGCCCACACCAACTGTGTTTCTCTGGTGGGTTGACTTTGGCCAGCTGCCAGATACCTAACCAGCTGCTCTCTCACTCCCACTCTTCAGCAGGTGACAGGGGGAAGAAAATAACATGAAAAAGCTCTTGGGTTAACATGAGGGCAAACAGATCATTTGCCAGTTACCATCATGGGCGACACCGACTTCACCTGAGGAAAACAAATTTATTGCTGATTAGAATAGAGTTGGATGGTGACAAAGACAAAACACTTTGACTAAGACACTTTACCTCTGCTGTCTCCCCTTTTCCCAGGCTTAACTTCACTCCTTCATCTCCACCTCTTCTGAGCAGCACAGAGGGATTTTGGGGATGGAGAGGTTGGTCCTCTCTGACCTTTCTCTGCACACTTTACCCAGGGAGCAGTGTGGGCTTTCCATGAGCTACAGTCCTTCAGGACAAGCCTGCTCCAGAATGGGTCCTGCCCATAGGTTGCACTTCCTTCAGGGCATATCCTGCTTCAGCATGGGCTCCTGCACAGCTGCAATGTAGATACCTGCCCCAGCATCAGCTCTTCAGGGGCTGCAGAGGCTCCCTGCTGGGGCACCTGTGGCCCCTCTGCCCCTTGGGGCTCTCAGAGCTGTCTCTCACACTGTTTTCCTCACTAGGCTGTCCCCGAGACACTGCCACAGCTAGGGGGACCTGTGTCCAGCACAGGCACAGTAAAACTGCCACCTCCCTCCATGTTTAGGGTGCCCTGACCCAGACAGAGAGAGATGGAGAAGCTGCTCCATCAGAATCAAAGCATTGGGAGGTGCTGTTAAAACTAAAAAGGGCTGAAGACCTCTGTGCCATCAGTGTTTCTTCTTCTAGAACACCCATCTGTCTGGAAAATGTGCAAGTCTCCTCTGTGTCCATGATAGGCAGCTGGGTCTTTTCCAGACAACCTCACTTGATGGTAGGTCACCCTCACTATTGCACTCATGAGGAGTTGACATGGTTCAAAATGTGAGGGGCAGGGTTGCTTGATTTTAAATAATGACATTAATCTTACTTTAATTGGATTTACCACACAAAAATCCTCAAAACCTTTTGTAAGTCAGAAATTAGATGTGCAAATCCTTCCATACCTTTACGGTACAAATCCTGCCAGTAAATCCTAAATACAATTTAAATATAAATTCTTTCTTTGCTCTTGGGATGAAAATCACTGGTTTATGAATTAGAATGGTAAAAATCCCATGGTTCTACCAGGTTTACAAATCCTAGCATAAGTTTTAAAATTTAAAATTCTGGTCTTGCTTTCCTGGGTTTTGTGTCACTTTGTCTGTCAAGAACAGTACATGGTTGGGATCTGTCTCCACTTCTGCATGCTCTGACATAGCTTTTGGTGTTTTATTTCAGCCTGGGTTATCAGTAAGAAGTGTCCTACTGAACATGGTAGGAAGGATTTTTTTCTTTCTCTGGAGACTTCAAGTGGCTGCATGACAGAGGCAGTAGAGTATGCTTTGTTGCTGTCCCCTCTTAGCAGTGGAATGGCTGATGTATTTAGAAATGAGCTTCTGCCAGGGGTGACTGTCCAAGCCACCCTCTTGCTCTTGCTCCTGATATGAGAAGCAGGACTTGTGGAGGTCCTTTGGGGATCTGAGGGATGGGGAACTCAGCAGCAGCCCTTGGCAGATCAACCTGGTGAAATCCAGAAACCAGCAGGACAAAAATAATCCTGAAAGGCTGCTTGGAAGGAAAAGTCCCTTGCCAAAATGGTAGCAGAGACTGACATATATTTTAAATTATTTCTGATACAAGACTAAACTTACTTCTGAATAGAATGGTGTCTTGGTTTGGGACAAATTTGGGAGAAAACCCCTGTATAGGATTCCTCTAAGGAAGCAAACTCAAGTGGCCCCTCCCTCCAACCGGTCTGGTAAAAAAACCTTTTTGGAGAAAAGTGGAAAAAACTATTTTATTAAACAAATGAAGTGCATACAAGTATAAAGAATGAATAATATGAAACAATAAAACCTCTCGTTCTGGAGTGAGATGGCAAATTGAGAAAGTCCTTGCCGTGGGTGTAGCTCGGCTCTCTCTCAGTCTCTCCTCAGTCCCAGTCCCTCCGGCGCTGCTGGAAAATGCCGAGGTCCAGGCCCCGGTGGGACGCAGGTGCAGCCCCCAGTGCTCCCCTGGGTTTTCAGTCCAGAGCAGGTTTAAACAGTTCCAAGAAAAAGGAAAAAAAACAGTCCAGGGAACTTCTCTGCCCTAGCTAGCTGAAACTAACTAAAAGCAAAACAGATCTCTGTCCTGCAGTCTCTCCAAGCCTCTGCTGAACACCCCGTCCGCAGAAGAATGTGGAGGAGTCGGGCAGTTTTCTCAAAACAAACTCTGCGCTTCTCCTTGCTCTTAGAACCAGTCTTAAAGGCACAGGACTCAATATACAGCACAAACAGAACAGACGATTGGGGATACAGGCATCATAAAGTTACTCTAGGACAAATGGAAATTAACTTTTATATGTGTCATAGGTTAATACAGTTTGGTTTTTTAGTTATAGAAAAATGTAAAATAATTCTCCAGGTCAGGACCTGGGAATTGCTTTAGAAGAGACAGAGACCTATCAGAGAGTTAGTTGGAATATTGACATCTATTCTGACCACTGAAATTGTTGGCTGCGACTTTGGGAAGTACCATATAAAACCCCATGAATTTCCTGTAGGTGGGTCCTTTTATCTTCTTCCTTTGGCCAGAGAGAGACAGGTAACATCAAGCTGGGCCTGCTGCTCCCCCTTTTTGAGGGGAGAGCTGGCCTGAGGCCTGGCCGGATTCCATCGGCTCCCAGGTGAAGCGGGGGGAAGGAGAGGTTGCTGTTTTACAACAGCTACTTTTGTCAGACTCCCCTGGAGCAGGGAGAGATCTCTGCTGGGCCCCTGATAAGAGCTATGGGCACCATTTGGGCTGAAGCCACCCCAATTTACACTGAGGGGTGGCTGAGAAGGCATTTATGATTCTGCCTGGTTTTTGTGATTCCAGGCTGCCCGGGTGCTCTGATCTCTGATGTTTCTGTGAGTTCTTCCTCCCTCATCAGCTTGGCCTTGAACATCTAACACCATGAGCTACATTGAGAGAGACAAAGAGTCCGAGCAGATTTAACTCTTTCCTAGCAACATGAAGCTTCCAGAGCTTGGCCCTTCTCTGAGGGAGTAAGGACAGAGTGAACATCATGAACAACAGCATGAAGTCACTAGCAAGAGTGAAAAGACTATTAAGACAGAGGGTTGAAGAGTTGGTTATTCTGTTCTTACTTGAGCCATGGAAATGAACTCTATATTTAGGTAATTTCTTTAAATCATGGGAAATATATGCATTTGGGGAGATGATTGTTTTAATTTGTGTGTAGATTTAAGCAAAGGTGATTGTGATGAACTGAGTAATATCCTATAAGATGCTTGAACAGAGATAAAGATGAGAAGCCCCCTGTGCCAGTGAAGAAGTGAGAAGATATCTCTGTACCTGGAGGTGAAGAATCCTTTGCTTTGGAGTTACTCGTCTTTAAAAGGTGACACCCCAGTATGCAAGAGTCTAAGACCCATGACCCATAAGCAGCTTGGGAACCTGCTCCTGGGAGGGTCACAAAGGCAGGTTTCTCTGGGCAGTTGTTTTTGTGACAGTTTAAAACCCACAAGAGAACTGTTCTAAGTTGCCAGTGAGATCCATGACTCTAAGAGAGACTCTTCTCCTAATGAATTGATGAAAGACTATTGTCAGATAGTGAAACTGACTGAAAATTACAAGTTTTGTCTCTTTATGTTGTCTTGTAAGAAAGTGAACAGTTTGTAAGGGGAGGGAGAAGTGTTTTTTTGAAGTTTCATTGCATTTTAAGTTTTTTTTTTTCCAACTTTCTTTTTTTTCTATTCTTTTAGTGTATGTTAATAAACTATTTGTTAATGTTAAAGTTAAGCCTGCTTTGTTTTTCTCCTCGTCTCTCTCTCACAAAAAAGAGTAAGTACCAAACCCAAAATTTAGTGAATGTGAAACCACTAAAATATGTAAGAAGTTCTTTTCTCCTCTTCTGGCAATTATTTTTGTGTCTTCCCGCAGACTGCCCTGGACTCCATCCTCTCCATTGTCTTTGTTCCTCCTTGCAGAAGGTTGTTTAGGTCCTGACAAAGTGAAAACATAAATGTGCGAGATAGCTTCAACCACTGCTCTGAAGCTTCTTGGTTGGTCTTCTGCAGAGGTCCATCTTACCTGACTGTTTTCCTTGGAGAAGTTTGCTCCCCACAGACCAGAAGCTGCTCCAGCTTGGGTGGCATGGTGGGGCTACTGGCTTGGCAGTGGTGGCTGGGCCACCTGGCCAGTGGCAGAAACCTGGTGGGCAATTCCCCAATGCTGAACGTAGATGGAATAAACTTCTCGGCACTGCGAGATGCTGCAGAAATCTTCAAATTGGTGGAACTTGATGGCAGTGGTAACTGTGAGCAGTTCTTCCAGTCAGAGAAAAGGAGGAAGTCAGAACATGTGAGAGAAAACTACGTGATGGCACCAAGGTCAGTGGAAGGAAAGAAGGGGAGGAGGTGCTCCAAGCATCGAAGCCAAGATTCCTCTGCAGGCCATAGTGAGGACCATGGTGAAACAAACTGTCCCCCTGTAATGCATGAAGTCCATGGGGGATAGAGAGATCCACTCACAGCTCATGGGAAAAGTGCTCATGCTGGAGCAGGTAGATGTCAGAGAAAGCTGTGATCTCGTGGGAGACCTGAATAGAGAGGACCCCTGCTTCCAGAGATAGAGAGGTAGGGCCCTTGCTTCCAAACTAGACTAGCCTATCCTCAGAGGACTGCACCCCCTGGATGAGTGACCCACACCACAACAGTTTTGGGAAGACTGTTTGCCTGTGGGACAGAACCTATTGTATAGAAGAAAAAAAGTCTCCTCTCCCTGAGAGAACAGAAGATCTCATGTGATGAACTGACCAAAAGCCCCATGCTCTGTCTTCCTGTGCTGTCAGTGAGAAAGAGGAAGGGGCTGGCGAGGGTAAAGGTGTTTTAAAAGCTTATTTTATTTCTCATTATCATCCTCTGACTCTGTTAAAAATAAATTTACTTTATACCTTTAAATTTGAACCTAGCCCTTAGAGTAGTTTTTTTTTCCCAATCCTTATCTCAGCTCATGAGCCCTTATTTAATTTTTTTTCCCTCTCCTCTGCCCAAATATAGCAGAATGGAATGAGCAAATGACTTTCAGGGTGCCTGGTGTTTGGCCAGTATTGAACCACCACAAAGAGCTTGTCTGGTTCCTGAAGTCAAAGAAAATGCATTAATAATTCCTGCTGTATTTGAAACACGAGGAAGTTGACACAAATATTAAAGAACTGAAGTGTTGTAGGGGGAGAGGAACACATTGATGAGGATTTTGATCAGGCTTGTTCTGCAAAAACTCACATTTTGTTACATACCATCTTGACTTTTCTCACTGGTTCAAAAGTGCCTGGCAGTGCCATTAAGATTCCCAGGGGAGCATTGTTTTCTTGCACTGAATTTGTGCCCCCATTTCACTCCTGGTTTATAAGGTCTAAGCATGGAATAATGCTCTGAAGAAATGTGTGTTACTTGTCCAATGACTCCTCTTTGCTACAGGGCTAGTTGAAAGGAGCATCACAGAGATTGGCAGGGTCTTAGAGCCATGCATAGCCCATAGGGCATGATGGGATCCCAGCATAGCACGGTCTCAGTGCTGTGCTTAAAAGGCTTTTCTCTAATCTGCCATGAGAATTGCATGGAAGCGTTGCAATCTCTTTTCTCCTAGCACTTCTACTATGAGTGGCAATTTACTTCTTTCCCCCAGCCCGCAATGCTTTTCATTGTGCATGTTTATACTGGAGCAAATAGAGTGTCATCTCTCAGCCTTCTTATTTGCAAACATCTTCCATCATTTCACAAGACATGGCCACACCCAGCTACAAAACACAATGAAGAATGGAATGTGCTACTAGATTTTTCCCCTGCCTGTTAACAGATGAATGAGAAGACTTGTGCCTTTCCTCCTGGGAGGTGACTCCATTCCACACAGCTTCTTGCCCCCTGACTTATTTCTATGAAAAGGGAGTATTCTGTATTTATTTGAACTTCAGGGAAGCTTTACAAGGAGGTCTTTCCTCCCCCCCGCCCCCCCCCCCCCCCCCCCGATTTTATGCAACAAGCAAACTTACAGCCTGGTTGTTTGGTTTGATTCCATTCATTCTCCGGTCAAAATCTAACTGTTCTTGTATAAAAAAGGGGGAAATGCCTGAAATTTCCTACTTCCAGTACCTACAGTAGCTTATCTGCAGCCATGGATGCTTTTGAGCATATCAAAGGTTAGTGTTTCAATATTATCCTGTTTGCCACAGTGTCTGAGGCAGGAGAAGCATCCAATAAACCAGAAATCTGTTTTTGAACAGAGACACCTGGATGAGGTTGAAACCACCTGTTTTAAGTTCTAGGGCTGCATTTTTCCATTTATTGCCGGCCTTACTTATACATCAGTGCCCTGATCCCTAATTTCTTCAGTTTGGTTTCATATTTAATCTAGATCCAAGCTAAAGAGAAAATTTGCTGGTAACCAGAACCTTTGGTATTTATGTTTATTCACGACTGCCAGCCTCTTCTGGTGAGAACTCCCTGCAAATTAAAGAAATTCAAGCCTGGAGTCAGATTGCATCACTGGATGGCTCTTCAGCTCTTCTGGAGCACATTCTCAATGTGTTAGACCCTTTGAATACTGTTCCAGGGGAAAGGAAAGGATCCTACAGCCTGCCATCAGACTCTGCATATCTGCATGTCCAGATCTTAGTGCTCTGACTGCTGAGGAGGCCTCTAGCCTTGCTTTTCAGTATCTTCACATCAGTGCAGCAAAACACTTTGAAATTGAAAAGCTTTATTTTGCAGTAAGGGGATAGATGCTTGTGGGAATCAACTAATATATGCAAGGACCCAAAAGCCTGAGTTATTTTTCATGAACAGCTGCAGTTCAACCTGTTGTGCCTCTTCTTTCATAAAACAGGGTTTTTATTGTTTACTTGCCTTACAGGAGTGCTTTTATAAAGCTAGTTCACTGTCTTAGGCAAAATCTGTAAAACCCAGGGAAGAGTACCAGCATCAACTTCAACAACTTAAAAAAATGTGATTTCTAGTGTTTTGGCAACGCAAACCTGCTACACAGGAGTTGAATGTATAAAGAATCAATTTGTCTTTTCAGACAGTGAAGAGTTAACAGGCACATCAGGCACAATCCAGCCTGTCACCTCTGGTTTGTCCAGCAATGCTTTCCCTTCCAGCATAACATCTCCATTTTGTTTGACTACTTCAGTCAATCTTACTCAGATCCTGTCCTCCGGAGTGGAGACTGATAGGGTAGAAAAGGACTAAATATCATCAACCTTTTCCTATTTAGCTGTAGGACAGCAGTAAATCCTTCTGTCATCACTGTAACCTTTAATCTGTGATTTTCTTGGCTGCGTTTCTCAGTTTTGCCTTTCTAGCACTACTTTACAGCTCCATATAATAGGAAGCTGCATACATACAAGAGAAAACACCTAAGGTTTCCCTGTGGAAAGCTAGCAGACATGCTTCCCCAGGGCAGAGGTATTGGTGAGAGATTAGATCTGGCTTCATATTCATAAATTTAGGTGATACACACATTTGCTGAGTTTAGCCTTATAAACAGAGAATGTGTTTCCTCTCCTTTTGTTGTGTTAGCGTTGTCTTTCGTTCTTCTTTTCTCATTAAGTCATGGATTTTAATTTTTTTTTTCTGGAAATGATGGTTAGCCAGCTACTATCAAAACTTTGTTACTGCACTGCTGAATGGGAAAGGTTTTGTGCCTCAATTCTATTTTTGCTTTCTATTTAAAGCATTGTCACCTATCTCCAGTGTTTCAGTATGACATTTTAATGAATGGCCTGTTCCCTCAGTTTGGTTCACAGAAGCTGTTCTGCCACTGATTTTAAATCATGTCGACTTGAGACCAGAAGAGGTGAGCTTAACCTCTGAGCAGCTCTGTGTTACATTTTAAAATATAATGTATTCTAAGAGGCAGAACTTTCTACTGCCCTGATTTGGAAGTCACATTAACATCACCAAAGCAACAACAAAGAAGGCCAGGCATTCAATGAAAAACAATGTTGCCTAAAATCGCAGTCAAGGTTCATGTAATGAAGGTAAACTCAATTTTGTGTTTTCTTAATACATTGGCATGTAATTTGGACAGTTGAGTAAGTAAGCAGCAAACTTGAGTAGTCTTTAAAGTGTGGAAGGGAATCTTTGAGGAGGAGATGGAGAAGGGAGCTAGGCCCAGTCATGGGGGTTTCTGAGACAGATCCTCCCTTCTCATCAGCTGAAAACCTGACTCCTGGCACAGATGGGTACTTGGATATCTTGGCACATCTCCCCATGAGAGGCTGAATCACAGAAAAATGTTAGATTTAGGGCTCTAGATAATTTGTCTGCTTGTGATGGTTTCACCTTGAATGGCTGCCAGATGCCTTCCCAGCTGCTTTCTCATTCCCCCTCCTGAAAATGATAGGGAAAGAAAATAAGAAGGGGTTGAGACAAGGACAGGAAACCAATTACCAGTTGCCATCTTGGGCAAAATGGGCTTGACCAGGGGAAAACTTACTCAATTTATTGCCAACTAAATATATAGTCAGAGGGTGAGAAAGAAAGACAAAGACTGAAACCTTCCCTCCTCTCCTCCCTCAGGCTTTATCCCAGGCTCAACTTCACTCCTCCATCCCCCGCTCCTCTTCTTTCCCACTCAGCGGCACAGGGAATGGGCAACCTGGGTATGGTCAGTCCATCACAGCCCATCTCTGCTGTTCCTCACGCTTTTCCTTGCTTCAGTCTGTGCTGGGTTGCAGTGTGGTCACCTCTTTGGTACAGTGCTGTAGGAGTTGGAGAAACTACTTAGTCTCTGACTTACCATAGTTTTACATGGACAAAGTAGAGTAAGGATCATTGGAATGCTATGGAGAAGAGAAATTATTCTGAAACTCTCTATGGGAGATCCTTGACTGGCAAATATCTGGGTTAATAATTGCCAACTTTCATAGACCTACATTCTCTCAAGCCAGCTGGGAATCCAAAACAACTTTTTGTCCTCTGGGAAGAAAGGAGAAGCGGTTTTCTGTATTGTGAGTACTGTCACACATGCATAATGTTGATTAATTAAAAAGATGTGAAGCTCTTTAGAAATCTGGGAAAGAGATCATCTCTGCCTGTGTTCACTGAGGTTGAGCAGAAGCACGGTGCAGAATGCCAGTCAAAGGCAATCCAAAATGCAGCCTTGGTGTTCCTCTGTGGAAATCCAGCACATCTATAAGGCTAGGAAAAGCAGATTATGTTATCATGATTTCTGTGTTGGATATGAATTTAAATTCAGGTTTAACTGCTTGCCAGTAGTCTGAGCTGTCACAGCTCAAGCAGGATTTACATTTTGATTTTGTAGAGTTTGCTTCTGTAAGGAACTAAATATGCTAAATGAAACAGCTCTCTGTGCAATTAGTAAATGAGGAAAAGGCAAAATTAAAACATTGCTGTTCCTTTTGACAATTAAATAGGAACAAAGGAACGCTGTGTTTTAAATCTATGAACTTTCCACTAAAATGCTCATTACAAATGAAAACCTTTTTGTCTGAAATCTCTTGAACCCTGTTTTTGAAGGGAGAAAAATAGGAAAAATAACTTTGTTGAATTGCTCTTTCGAAATGGAAGGATTTCATTTATGTGTTTCTCTGCATCCCAAAAGTTGTTGTTTACAACAGGTTCTTCATACCACACGTAATCTGGTAATGAGTCTAGCACAAGCCTCAGTTTCTAAGCAGATGTTCATCTAAGTGTTATCTGATTTCCTTGTGTTGGGAGGGTCTGTTTGTAATCCCCAAACCCTTAAAGTAATGAGGGGGTTGTAAAAACATTTTGAAAAGGGTGAAACACCTTTCAAGATAAGTTGCTGATAACGGAAAGTGAAAACGCAGCGTGACTGAAATGATTCCATGGATACTTTTTGCCACTTTTTTGGTAGCTGCAGTATTTATATCTTACTGTGGTGGCTGTATTATGTGGCATGTACTATCCAGTAGTTCCAAACTAACTCAGAAATACAGACAGACTACTTTTCATTTTGCTTTCTTATATTCACTTTAAAAAATGCAAAATGCGTCTTAAAAATAGTGGTGTTTTTTCCTTGATGTAGTCCTGTTAGAAGCTTTGTTGTTTTTGGTGAGTGCAGAAGATGAAGGAGATGAAGATCGAGTGATATCCTGTTGTTTGAAATTAAGGTCCTATAAAACATGAAGGCATGTATGTTACTTTGTCCACATGAGTTCTTGATCACAAAAAGAGAAGCTGTAAATCTCTTTAATTATCTATGTGATAAAGGAGAGTAGAAATAGAAAGCTGTAAATCTCTTTAATTATCTATGTGATAAAGGAGAGTAGAAATAGAATGTGGAAAAAAGAATTATTAAATACCTCCTAAGCAAAACCCAACTATAGAAACATTACAATAATTAAGTAGCTAAAAGATCACATACTTCATTACTCACAAGCTGGCAGGTCATAAGAAATGCACAAGAGCATTTTTTTGGCGGGAAATACAGCCATTAAATTGCTACATTAATTTGTATACATCGGTCATTGTATTCTCTTTCTCTATGGGTTTTTTTTAACTTTACCTTCTATTCAGTGCTGTAGACAAGAGGGTACTATTGGAAACAGGTAAAAATGCCTTTCCCTGACTGATAAATCATGGTGTTTTTTTGTTCAGACAGCCATATGTAGCTGAAGTATGTAATAGAAAAACTACAAAAAAGCTACTCAGAGCATAAGTTGTTCATTGGATCCAATAGTCCAAAAAGCTTAAAAATCGAACTGTATGATGAAATACCTTTGTAGTTTTCCCTGCATTCTTTAGCTTCTTCATTATACACAGTAATGGTTTGCTTTCCTCCGTTTTATTGAAGTCTTCATCTTTTTTTAGTGTTCCTGGTGGTACTTTGCTCTTGTGCAATGATTAAAATTTCTCATATATGCAAGTGACTTATTTGTTAATTAATACAGCTGACACCTTACTCAACTGATGTTCCTATTCTCCATCAGTATTTTTTCAGTCTGTGCCTGGATGTATCTTTGTCATGTGGCCAAAATATAGTGGCTTCCCATAATGGGATCTCATTCTGTGGTGGGAATATGTGTGTGATACAACCATGGCATTCTGCATGCTCTCGTGCCAGGTGTCCAGAACTGACTCCTATCGCCTCCACATTGCTGTCCTATTCCTAAAGCGTGCCTGTCCCAAACTTCCAGTCTGTTTGGAATGTTTACTATTCATATAAAAAAGGAGAAACAGTGAGGCTGTTGCTTGAAAAGTGAGGCACAATCAAGAGGTGAAGCACCACTGCTCATAAAAGTGATTGCTATAGAGACATCAGTGAGCCTCATTAGCTTGACATCAGGATTAGACCTTCTCAGCCATTGTGTCATCTAGACTGTTGGTTCCTAAAACCCTTAATTCTTGCCTCTCTTCCCAGCTCCTTCTATTTCAGCTCATGTCACGTATCAGACTCAGGATGTTCTGCTGCTTCTGCCAAGTCCAACATACTACCTCTTAATTTTCCTTTCCTGCTTTCCTTGTTCTGCTTAAGTGCTTTCCTCAGTTTAGAGAAAAACCCAACTTCTTCCCGCAGCTAACAAAAACCCCAAGCTACCTAAGCAACAAAGTAACCACCATTCTCTCTGTACCACAGATGCCTGGAAGTGAAGCTTGGAAAAAGCCTGCACAGGGGACCCAAGGCTCCATCCTCCCCTGGAACCACCTTAAAGCTACAGCAACCATTTGTGGGCAAAGAGCAGACAATAAGGGAATAAAAAAATCACCCCAAGACCATGCTGGAGACACAATGCCACATTTAAACGTGTTTGACTCTTATTGATGAAGTGTTTTGTTGAATCAGGACATTTGCATTCGGCTTGGCCTTTGAGTGTGGCTAGCCTTTGAAGTTTGAGAAGCACAAGGAGAAATCCTCAGCAGCACAGAGAGGACCAATTAATTATTCCTTTTATTAGCCTCTTTGGTTCTTCAATGTACTTGCTCTTAGATTCCCCTTTTTTACTTTATTTACCTTATTGTACTCTTTGGCTTTTTGCTTCACATCACTCTATTCTCTCATTTACTACTTGCCTTTCCCAGAGTGGGAAGGCATAATTCTACTTTGTACCTCAGAAAATTTGCTGTACAGTCCAATTATTCTAGATGAGTTGGCAGTTCAGACTGGCTGATCTGTGACACGCTTCTCATACTACCAAGAATGCCACTCCTATGCCATGAGACCGGTCTAAGGGTACTATCTCTTCTCCATTGGTCCTGATGGGCCAAAAATATCTGTCCTGGAGTAAATATTTGCTTTGAACAGAGTGTTCCTGTTTTCTATGGGACTAGCTGATGAATGCAGTTGCTTAGGGAAAAAAAAAAAAAAAATTGAAATTTAGAGAAATTTGGAATGGAGGCTGCTAAACCCTCTCTCAATCTCTGAGCCCAGATGCAACATATGAGGCAGAGTCCCCATACGTGGTATATCCGGAAACATTTAATAAAAGTGTACATAGCTTTTACAATATATTTACTATCAGGTTAGAATAGCGTGAGTCTGGATAGCCAGTAGTATAAATATTCAGATGTCTGCTAACCAATAATATACATGATCAATTTCCTAACAGCAACATCAGCCTTTTTTCCCTAAGACAAGTGCTCACATAACAATTTCTTCTGCAAAACTGCTATGCTTCTGCTGCTTGTTTTGTTTTAGAAACCTTGTTACATCTCTCCTGTCTTGACTGAATAATACTTTCTTTTCTTACTAGAAGCTCTTTTCCCTACACTCAGAGCTTTGCCAGAGCTTTGGTGACTTAGCACTGACTCAGAGAGACGTGAGTCCTTTTGATATCTGTGTATTCATTTTTTTCATACCTACTGCAGCTTAGCTCTGAATTCAGAGCACTTTCTTACGTTGCACTGCTAGGTCAGTGCAACCAGACTCCCACTATCACAGGCAGCCCATAAATGTGCCAAGTTCAATGTTCACAGTTTTTAGTAGCTCACCCCTGCTGCATCTACTAGAAAGCTCTTCCAGGGCTGTATTTTTCTGATCATAAAGAATCTTTTCTTTCACAAGCTTCTTCTATAAGTGTGTTAACTCTAGTAATACATTTTAATTTACTATTTTGGTATGAAATTGTGAAATAACGTTTTTCATCCCTTCTCTAAGTGATGGATTGTGGACTGGGTTTGTTTTGGGGAGCTGCTGTATGGCAGAATATACGTCCATTGTATGTATCACATGTGATTCTTGGGGTGTCCTGTGCAAGGCTAGCAGTTGGACTTGATGATCCTGATGGATCCCTTCCAACTCATCATATTCTGTGATTCCCATTCACTATATTCGTTAACTGTGTACATTAAAGTGTATTTCTTGATTCAGAAGTATAACTTGTTTAGTCAGTGGACTATGTGGTTTGCACATACATAGAAGGAAAAGAATCGCCTGCTTTCCTGGGTAAACATTTCTTTGTGTTACTTGGCTGTGCTGTTGACCAACCTGTCTGCTCTTTCCAGCACATGTGTCTGAAGTGACTGTAATGGATTGTGATACTTGGGGAGAAAAATTGGACATCTTGAGCATATATCTTAATGAAAAGATATATTAATATGTTGTTTATTAGTTGCAGATGCGTTTGATGCTTTGAATATTTTGCAAGCCATGTAAAGGCATTCAGTCACTTCCTTCATGCTGTTGCAAAATGGTGTCAAGTTTGGTTTAGTAGGTGTCAAGCTTAGGTTGTGACAGAACAGCAAGGTTTACCTCAAGGGAAACTTCACAAAATGTTATGTTTACATATCATTCTGTCAAAGTAGCTCAGTTTGTCATTCCATCTGGTTTTGCTGCCAGAGAATATTTTCATGGAGAGGTCTTCTGACTTGTGGATGTTATTGTTTCTTGCCATGGGAAACACCAGCTCTGGTAAAGTGCATGGACTTATTAGAGCGCAGAGGATGGCAAAGGATGTCTGAAGGTTGGTTGTGCTTTGGTGTTCCCGGTTGTGTTTAACTACTGTCAAATGTGATAATCACAGCATAAAAGAGCCTTCTGCCATACTTCCTTGTCCTTCAGAGAGGAGGGAGCAGAGCATTTCTTTTCAAATAGACAAGCGAGCGTCAAAGCTATTACCTTAGGCAGAACTAGAATGGAAGGGTAACATTTTAATTGTCTGACAGGCAGCGAATTTATGCTTTTATTCAGAAAAGCACAGTTGTCTGTGATGTCATTGGGTGTGATATTTAAACCAAAGCATATGCTTAAATTTGTTCTGAGGTTTCCAAGCAAGGCCCTTAGGGAAAGCACTTCTGTCTTGATTTGGAAAAGACAGGTGTCTGCCAGGGAAAGCTGGAGCTTCCCTTGGAATGGAGAATGTAAACCCCCTCCCTCCAAATTATTATAATTTTGCAATTAAGGGCCTTTAGGCAAAGATATGGGAATAGGAGTAACAGTTCTTTCCTAGGAATATTAAACGACAAATGTAGTAAAGTAAACAAACAATCAAATAATCCTAGAAACACTAACAGAGACAATATGACTTGACACCTTGGTCAGGGTGTTGGGAGGAGTCCAAATAAGTCCTTGTCTTGATTTTGAAAGACAGTTGTCTGCCAGGGAAAGCTAGAGCCTCCCTTGGAATGGAGAATGTAAACCCCCTTCCCTCCAAATTATTATATTTTTGCAATTAGGGTCTCTCAGGCAAAGATATGGGAATAGGAGTAACAGTTCTTTACTAGGAATAGTAAAAAAAGGAAAAATGCAAGTGTAGTAGTACAAAAAAATACCCAAACAAGCAAGGAAGCAAACAAAGATCCTGGAAAAAAAACCCTGACAGGGTCAGGGATATGACCTGACACCCTGGTGGTCAGGGTGTTGGAAGCAGTCCGAATAAATCCTCCTGGAGTAACAGATGTGGTCTTGTGGAATAGAGATGGTCCTGTAGAAAGTCCAGTGGTGATGAGATGGGTCCAGTCTTCCTCCAGGAATCCAGTGGAAAAACAGGACACCTTGTGTCCTTCAGTCCCAGTTTTTATCTAACTAGGAACCGTTGGCTCCTCCCCCACTGTGTGGAGCATCTTACAGCGGGATGATGGAATGTGTCATGTCACTGGTGGGCCCTAATGGCCCATTATCAGAAGATGTCCCCCTGGAGGATGGAGGGGTGATAAAAGATACAAGAAACACTGCCCCACCTGGATTTAATGGCTGGGCCATTATCAGAAGGCATCCTTCTCCTTCCCCCTTGGATTAAGGAGGATAACACATCTCCCAAAAACCAGCTTTCAACAGATGAAATAGAATACACATTTTTTTTTTTGTTACATAATCCAATACAGTCCTCCTGGAGTAACAGATGTGGTGTTGTTGGAGTGGAGATGATCCTGTAGAAGGGTTCAATGGTGGTGAGATAGGTCCATTTGTTCCTTTGTGTATCCAGTGGAAAACAGGCTGTCCTGCTGTGCTGAATTCCAGCTTTTATCTGGGTAGGAATGCTTGGTTCTTCCCACTGGGTGCAGCATCTCACAATGGGATGATGGAATGTGTCATGTCATTGGTGAGCCTTAATGGCCCATTAACAGAAGATATCCCCCTGGAGAGGGGATGGGTTGTGGAAGAGACAAGGAATATTGCTCCACCTGATTTTAACTGGCCCATTAACAGAAGGCACCTGCCCCCTTCCCCCCAGAGTTATGAGATAAATAAAAAACTGGTTTCAGCAGGTTGGGAATAGAATACATGCTTTTGGTTACATAGTGCAGCCTAAGACAGCTTTCACCTTCCCTGAGTGAGAGGAGGAAAGAGAGTGGGCTGTGTGCCTATATAAATCAGGGCATGTTATTTGCTGTATCTCACTAGCATAAAAGGAAAGGTAACATGTCACCAAAACTGTGAGAAAGGGGCCAGGGCGCAGAGCGTGTCTCTTCTGCACAGCTCTGCAGGAGTAAGCAGTGTCCCATCTCCTGCGAAAGGGGAGCAAAGGGCTGGATCCTCTGCATTACCTCACTGTGTGGGGTTTCTCTGTCCTCCACCCGGGCCATGCAGGTAGATGGGCCAGGATGTCATGCATTTGCAAGGGAAGTGATTGCTGACTCATTAGTAACTGGCTCTTTCTTCTCCAGCCCCCAGTGTTCAACTGAGGTAGAGGAGGTCAAGCCTAGCTCAACATTACTTAATGTGTGTGCGCATGTCTTTACCATGTGGTGACTTCTGTACCCCAGCATAGCTGCCTTCAGGTAAAGCAACTTTCATCATTTAATGAAACCTGTAAGAGCCACAGCATGTTTCTGTAACTATAGTTGAATTTTCAGGTTTGTTTTTTTTTTTTTCATTTTCTGACTCAGTCCTCTTCTGTAGAAACATAAAATGATTCATGTACCCAAGCACTTAATGCCTTTTCCATTTGTAAATAGTACTTCATGCATGCTTAACAAGGGTATTCTAAACCACTAAAATTCAATCACATAATTTGCTTATGCTACCTAATAAATTTTGAATCCTGCAAAGACTTATGTAAATACTTTCGAGTTCGTTGTAGGTTTTTGCAAATGGTGATTTAGAATCAGAATGTCTTCTGCCTTAGTCTCAGTGGGTCTTTGTGGCTCTCATAAGCTCTGACACAGTACCTGCGAAGAGAGAATGGGAAAGAAAAATGGAATTGATGCTATACATCTGACAACAAAGAAAAGAATGCAGAAAGAGGCTCTCATTGCTTTCATGGAGTAAGATTTGAGTATTAAAGTACATTAGAAAAAGAAAAGAAAAGGTGAAAAATTTTTTTTTCTTTCAATCAGCTTTAGAATTTCTAAAATTAGGCTCTCAGTGTCTTATTATTTTTGTATGAAGATATGAGAAAAAAATCCCTTTGCTGGGTAATTCAAAGCTCAGATAGCTTTATTTTGACGCAAAATACACATTTCCAGCTAGCACTGCAGTTTTAAAAATCTATTGCATGGTTGCTCAAGCAATGCACATATTTTATGATTTTCTTTTTAAAATGGTGTCCTGATTTAGGGCAAATTTGGGAAGAAACTTCTGAATGGGGTCCCTCTAGAAAGCAAATTCAAGCGGCCCCTCTCCCAACAGGTTTGGGAAAAGATTTCCTCGGAGAAAAGTGGAAAAAACCTTGTCTGTTTATTTAACAGGCAAAGCATTCACCAGCACAAAAATGAACTATATCAAACAACAAAACCTTTTGCCATTCTGAAGAGATGACAAACTCAGAAAGTCCCCCTCATGAGCTGCAGCTCAGCTTGCTCAGTCTGTTATCAGTCCCTCTGGCGCTGGAATGCAGCGTCCCAGGCCCAGTGGGCCACAGGTGTGAGTTCTGATGTTCTTCTGGGCACTCAGTCCCAGAGCACATTTGAACAGCTCCAAGAAAAAGAAAAACCACAGTCCTGGGAGGTTGTCTGCCTCAGCTAGCCAAAAAAGTAAAAGCAAAGGTGAGCTCTCTCCTGCTGTCCAATGCTGACAATACTGTCCGTAAGAAGGATGCAGGGGAGCAAGTGCAGTTTCTGATAACAAACTCTGCGCTTCTTTTTCTCCCACTTCACTCCCAGAACCAGTCTTAAAGGTACAGAACTTAATATCCAGCATAAACACAACAGACAATTGGGGATACAAAGATCATAAAGTCATCCCAGGACATTTTGAATAAAATAATTTATGATGTTAGTTTTTTAGCGTCTTAATTCAGACTTTTTCTCCCAGGTCATCTAAGAACCACTGCAGATTATTCAATGTGTAAAAAAAAACCCAAAAAACCCCCAACAAACAAACAAAAAAACCCCCAACCAACCAACCAACCAAACCTAAATCTTTTTAATTTGTCTAACACATAGAATACCAAAAGCAGTAAAATCTTCTAATTTGAATTGAAATTTAATAAATGCATTTAATTAATTATTTTTGAGGAACCGTTTATATTCTGAGAATCAGATTTCTGAAAAGGTCAAAAGTAATTTTTTCTGGTCTTTAAGGTAGTGTTATTTGCTGGAAGCTGTTAATTTTCAGATATTTTATTACCTTGTTTTATTCAATGTTATTTTCACTTTGTTGTTGTGAAAAAGGATTTTTGGTTACAATTTTCCTCTCCTTTGTTGCATTAAATGGCAAAATTCTCTCCTCTATCTTCCCTTCATTCTCTAATAACTTAAAAAAAAAAAAAAAAAAAAAAAAAAAAAAAGAAGTTAATGAGCTTCTGCTTCAGGAGTGATTTATAGCTCATTAATGTCAGTGAAAGAGTCCAGGTGAAGCAATGCTAGAAAAGGACCATGGATTCCAGTTCCTGCAAAACTCCATGCATTCCATGTGTGTTCAACTTTGCAGAATTGGAAGTGGCTTGGCTCCTTGCAATCAAAACTGTTTTCCATGTGCAGGTGTTGCCATCAGGGAACTGGAAACAGCCGTGACACTACTTCAGCAAGTGGGTCCCTGTGCTCCCTCCCTCACCGTCCTGGTCTCCACACAATATTCCATTAAAATGAGCAGGAGCATTGCTGGTCTTTTCCAGAAGGTGCAAGATGAGCTAAAGCCTCCAATTTGTTTATACTCCTTGGATGCCTTTCCAGTGATGTTGTGGATAAAAATGGTTTGCATTCCTGGCACTGCTGCACTCAGGTGTCTCCTCATCTGTCACAGAACAATACTTAATTTGAGAGTGAAGCATTTCATGAAAAAGCGTGTATCCCTGAAACAAACCCACTCTGGATGATCTTAGGTCTCATGCAACCTCTACATAGGTGATGAGGCTGTAACCTAAGATGCCAGAGGAAGATCAGTGATTGCTCTTGAGGGAAAGCTATAGACTCAAGAAAAATGGGGTGTTTGAGCAGGGAGTGTTTCAGGGATAAGTGTCTCTATGATGCTCTTCCATTTCAGTTCAGACAAGAAAGAGCTGCAATTGGCTTTGTAATATATGGTCTGTGGCATTTGCTTGGTGGCTTGTCCCTCTGCACACTGTTGTGTTCATTCCTCTCACACCTGTCTTGTCCTGTCTCTGCTGGGAGCTGAGAGTGCACTTCCTTGCAATGATTCATCAAGTGTTTGTTTAGGGGCTACATTGCATTTAGGCAGAGTCTTTCTATATTATATGTGTCTTAACAATTTACATAAGCTACTAGATTAGCTTCTAGGCCACTTTAGTCTTCAGAAGTAACCACTAAGAAGGAAAAAAATATTTCTGTTGGGCTCAACTTTTCCAAAATCAGGAAAGAGATCTTCAGCCAGAAACACAGAAACATGCAATCTTATATAAAGCATGGACCAAATGCCAAGTCTGGGCTTTTGCCTCTGTTAGGAGTATTTTGAGACTGAATGCTTGAAACATGACCTTCTCTGGGAGTCCCTAAGGGAAACCTAGAAAGTCCAAGGTCACAGCGTAGAAGAGCTGCATCTTCTAGAGTTATATTCCGTGGTATTTTGCATCTCAAAGACAACCCCATTATGGAAAGGATTTAACTGGCAGGGAAATACTATGTTCTTACCTCAATTCACTCTGTGGTGCATTTTAACCAGCAGTACATGGTCAGTTGAGTTTGGTATGAGTTAGTGCTACCTCCTGAATGGGCAGGGGGAGTTTTTTCCAGTGGTGCTGATGCTTTGAACTGGCTACCTAGAACAGAGGCTAGACAGACTTAGAGAATAAAGTGGGTATTTATTAAAGGCCTTTAGCAGATACACCGTGGGCAGTGCAGGAGCCTCACAGAGGCTACAGCCAAGATGGAAGACAGTCGCGAGTTTTTCAGGCAAATATAAGTTTGGTCAGTTTGCATAAGTCACATTCCCTCAGTTTGCTCTCCCCAATTTACTTTTGTTTATACTTTTGGGCCTGAGGCTGTGATGATGACCTTGGTCCTCAGGCCTGGAAGGATTGTTTTGTCTGACCAAAATGTGATGAGAGCTTACTAACACTCTATATGAAGTTCTGCATTATATACTAAAGCAGGACAGAATCTGAAAAATATAAAAGCTGGAAACTTAAGGCATCACTGCCCTTTTGAGTCACCTGGCCTCTGCTCTGCTAGCACAAGCACTTTGGTGAAATGTCTGGAGGATGCCCTGTCTTAGCTCTAAACAGCCGGGGAAAGTCTAAATTTTTTAACTCTGCCTCTAAATGAAATGGAGAGGAGAGTGCTGCTGCTATTTTTTGTTTGTTTTTATTGTCATTTTTCAGAAACTGCAATAAATAGGTATGATTATCATGTTAGGAGCTGGATGGTTTTCTGCAAACAACCATTTAATTCTTTCATTGGCTAAGGAACCAATGAAACAAAGATTGTAGAAATTGCTTTGCTGCTGCTGCTGAGGACTCCAGGATGGTGTAGATAAATGTAGACGAGAGATCTCTGAAGTTGGGTTTTAGAAGATGAGGTTTATTGTAAGGGATGTGGAGGCCTTGCTCTGAGCTGCCAGGCTGCAGCTCGTGACAAGGCCTAGGAAGGAGGGGGAAGGGAGAGGTTGGGAGTGGGGAAGAGCAAAAAACAAAGAGCAAAGAGGACCTCCCACCCTTGAAGCCCCCAGATAAGGGGTCTCAAGGTGGGCTGGAACAGGGCTTGGGCAATGGGGTTACAGATACCTGATACTTCATGGGAGGGTTACAGGTGTGGGATGAACCATACATTGAGGGGTGAGACAGAACATTCCATTGGACCTTGGTCTGGCTGCAGGTAACCTTCAGATGGTCACATAACTGTTTTCCCAGACATCCAGTATCTAATACATCTCAAACATCAAAACTTACTTTCAATTCTCTCTCACTTACAGGTTTCTCATTCTCAGAATATAGGCAATCATATTTATAGGGCTTTTTGGCTTCATCCTCCCCAACAAAAGATGTTCCACATGAAGGAAATATGGCAGCAGAGGATGGTTAGCTCTCAGCTCTGACAGTGATGTATTAAGGAACCTAGAAATAAAACAACGTGCTTTCAAGATATTATTATAGGAGGTAATATAAAGCTTGGTCTTTATGGGAAACTTCCAGAGGCAAATATGGAAAAATTGCACAAAATGCCCACCCCCACACATGGTGCATACAGTTTTATAAGTTTAGCAAATTAGCATAATTGACAAAATTCACCAATTAGAGATATAAGTGCTGATGCAATTTCCCCCTGTTCACCACCTCTGAATCCTCCCACCTCAGGTGAAAACTAAACTTCATGAAAATGTGTCTTGAGCTGGTTTTGGGCCTTGGTTCCCAGAAAGAACCAAGATAGGACAGGGGACCTTGTACCCCCTGGGGCTTGGAGCTCTGAAATATATTTTGTCTTTCTGACTAGGGAAAAGGTAGGGAAAAGTACTGGGAAAATTAGCCCCGAATAAAACAATAGGCTTCAGAGCTACGAATACATGTATGAAAAATACAGAGAACATATATAAGAAAAAGGCAAAAATCATGTGGCATCACCTGCACCAACAGCTCGTGCTGTAATGCTCGCAGTAGTGGCTGGATGGCACACGAAAGGCTGTCAAGGAAATGGTTTTATGTGGAGAAAATGAAATGTGAGAAGGACCAGCCTTCGATATGCAAAACTTTTCAACTGAAGTTGACTGCAATGGATAGAGAGCTGTGAAACAATGAAGACAAGATAGCTTGCTTGGTGAAACAGCAAGAAAATGAAGGGCATGTCTGAAGATGTCCTGGGGCATGGCAGAGCTCTCTATTTGTTTCCATATCTAGCATTTACTTCTCTTGTTTAGCCCATTGACTTGGAAATCTTGAGGGATTACAGAATCACAGAATCACAGAATGTGTAGGTTGGAAGAGACCTTCCAGATCATCGCGTCCAACCCATCCCTAACACCTCAGCTAGAGCATGGCATCGAGTGCCACATCCAGTCTTTTTTTAAACACATCCAGGGATGGTGACTCCACCACCTCCCTGGGCAGACTATTCCAGTACCTTATCATTCTTTCTGTGAAAAACTTTTTCCTAATGTCCAACCTATATTTCCCTTGACGCAGCTTGAGACTGTGTCCTCTCGTTCTGTCAGTTGCTACCTGGAGAAAGAGACCAACCCCCATCTGTCTACAGCCACCCTTCAAGGAGTTGTAGAGAGTGATAAGGTCACCTCAGAGTCTCCTTTTCTCCAGGCTAAACAACCTCAGCTCCCTCAGTCATTTTTAATATGGCTTGTGTTCTATGTCTTCACCAGCCTTGTTGCCCTTTTCTGGATGCACTCAAGCATCCCAGTGTCCTTCCTAAACTGAGGGGCCCAGAACTGGACACAGCACTCAAGGTGTGGCCTCACCAGTGCCGAGTGCACGGGAAGAATGACCTCCCTGCTCCTGCTGGCCACACCATTCCTGATCCAGGCCAGGATGCCACTGGCCCTCTGAGCCACCTGGGCACACTCCTGGCTCTTGCTCTTTTTGATTACAGCCATTGCAGTTCTTCTTTTTTAAAAAAT
This sequence comes from Hirundo rustica, assembly GCF_015227805.2. Classification (NCBI taxonomy): domain Eukaryota; kingdom Metazoa; phylum Chordata; class Aves; order Passeriformes; family Hirundinidae; genus Hirundo; species Hirundo rustica. The sequence continues at coordinate 15,687,068 of NC_053451.1, read as the reverse complement.
CAGTTAATCTGTGCATCACTTGCATCCTGCCTTGGTGCAAGTGTTAAAAGCCCTATCTCTTGACCCTTTCCTTTAATGTCTGCACAGTTGTCTCACTGATCAAAAATTAGTCATCTTTGTGCAGAATGTTCCCTGGCACATCAAAATCATGTCATCTGTGACTGTTTTCAGGATTTGTTATGGGCATAAGGCAGACAGCAGATATGCCAAAAGGTGCTGAACTATTGCTCTTTCTGGCAACTGTGACTCTACAGGTTTTGCTTCAGGCTTGGTAAAAATACCATCTAGATATACTCCTGGGTAAAACCATGCAGGTTTGGCTGTCGATAGGTCAGAGATTTCAGGATATAACTGGTAAGATCGCCAGAAGTCAGAATAGTAACTTAGGCTGCTCCAGCAAGAGCTCCCCAGAAGGGGAGCTGCAGGATTCACCTGCACTGAGCTCATGGAGTTTGTAGAAGCTACTATAATTAAAATCAGTGTCAGAAAGAGTATGTTAAGAATTACTAGAAATATCATGACCCTGTGATTCTCGTAGGTGTCTATACTCAGTAACCCAGCTGCCAAAGGTGATCTGTAACTGGGGTTTAATAACTTTTTGATCATTTTGGAAGCCCACTCTGATCCTGACTTCTCTTGTGTTTGATGCTTAGAGAGGTGGAACTTAAGCAGTAATTTCAAACTCTCCTGTTGCTGTTGATTCAGGAAGTATTTTATATGGCAGGGTCAGCCAGCAATGCAAACTGCAATCATTAAAAATAAAAATCCCCAAATTAAAGCAAATGCTGTACTAGAAATAGTTGAACCATATTTTTCTATTTAAGTGAACACCACATTGGGCCTTGAATTTGTGAGCACAGCAAGGAACATTTTGGAAAATGAGAGTTGTGTTATGGCTTCTATTTCCTTTCCAGGAAAGCATGTAAAGCACATTAAAGAGCAAGAGGAGGTCATGACTGCAGGGAACAGGATGTCTGAGGGGGAAAGGTGGGGCAGCAGTGACTGCTGCAACAAAAGGACAGAGGAGAGCATGAGTGTGAAAAGTGGTAACAGAAAATCTTGCAATATCTTAATCAGAATTCTTTCACATAAAAGGTAAAAAAGGGAAGGTTTCTTCTTTATTACTTGTGTATTTCTGCCCTTTTAAAATATCTTGTTTTAATTCAAATTTTTGGGTTGGTTTTTTCGTCATTCCAGCAATGTTCTGAAATTTTGGAAGTGCCAAGACAGATAGATTCTCTGTTTCAAAGCCAGCATCTGCATGTGTGCACATGTTGATCTGATGAAAATGCTGGGCAGGATGGGCTGGTTAAAATGTGTGCAGTTAACCACAATCAGTTAAGAACACTGCTGTATATAGTAAGTGCTATGCCTGCTATATTGCAGAATGCTCCTCCCAACTATGTTTCATGCATCATTCCCTCTGCTTTGGGTTGTAAGCAGGGTGGAAATGATGGCATCCCTCCATCTAACCCTTCTGTCTGGGGGTGCAGGAAGATCTCAGGCAGGGGAAGCAGCTTGGGAGCAAGCTAGAGGAAATTTCTATTCCCTTTACAGTGGCAGCTACCATGGCTTTTCCAGGACTGCTTATTTGAAGCATGTTGCAGCGCTGCTGGCAAGCAGCACATCTGGCAGTGGGTTAGAGAGAAGAGCATATGGTTTGGCATAAAGGAAGTAAGTGTAAAATGTCTACATATTTTTCAAAAGGCAAATTTTCCGAAAAGTCTGTCTGACAATAGCCCAAACCAGAACAAGCTGTAAGCACATATCCAATTGGTTTACAGATTATTTGATATTTCTGTTTATTTTTGCAAGTGTGCCACATTTGTGCTTCAATCACTCAGCAGCCTTTTAATGAGCTGTAGGAGGTACCCTGTTGCTCAGATGTGGCAGTACTGATGGGCAGCATGTCCTTTAACCCTTTGTAAGATTTATGTAGCTTGTGGAGCAGTCTTAGAGTGGTGATCTGATCACATGGAGCTGGGGGAGGAAGGTGAGGAACTGGAATGATTGCCCACTATCCTTCCATTGTACAGCTCTTGCTCAGAGTATTGTACAAGGCTCCTGCTCAGGGTATTTTGGCACTTGAGTCCAGCAAATATAACATGGTAGAGAGGGAATGGCATGGAGGAAACTATCTGTAAAGAATTAAGCATTAACAACACACCTTAAGTACAACCAAGGAGGAGCAGAAGAAGGGAAATACTGTTCAAGTACAGTCTGTACCCAGTTTTAACATAGGCATACAGGATTTCTTTACAGAAGCAGACAATCATCGCCTTCCACTCTGTGGTAAAAAAGTGTATTTAAAAGAAGTACTAGATGAAATTTTGTATAAATACGCCTCACAAAGCAAAGCCTCAAAGGCAGGCCTGGTCCATTTGTGTTGCTACTCTGTAATTATTTAATCTAAAAGAGGAAGCAGCAGTTAGCTTGACTACTTAACTGGTTTCCAAGTTGGATGGTTTTACAGTCCATGTTACCCTGGTGTACCCCTTTTTCCAGGGCTGTAAAACTCTGCTGAGAAGGCTGCTGACTCAGCCATGGGGTACCTCAGGTGATTCAGTCTCTCCTCCACCACCTTTTGCCATGAGCTTTTCAAGGTACCCCAGCCAAAATACTCTGGACAGCAAAATCAGTCTCTTAGAGGATCCTTCACTGTATGGTTTTATCCGTATAAAAATTAAGGGAGTGGGGAGGGGCAAATGCCGCAGAACTGGTCTGCCTGCTCTGGTGAAGGCCAGAGAAAATGGTCTGTGATGCTGCTGCAGTTCTGTTATCAGTCCAAATAACCAAGAGATTCAACCAAACTGAATAAATAGTCCAACACTACCTCCCTCCAAAGCACATTGAGTCTGATTAAGAGTCCAAAGAGTATTTTTTTTGAACCAAAATGTCTGGATCAGAATACCAAAGATTATTGATTTTTTTTTTTTTTTTGTTTATTATCTCAGAGAGTGAGTTTTAAAAAAATCAGCTTTGTCGCCATTTGACACTGACACAGTGCTTCTTTTCAAATGCCTTAAAGGGTGAGAAATTAAAGGGCATTTATTAATATTAGAAGCAATTTTTAAAAGTGTATTGCACACATTATTATTAATATTATTCTAGAGATGCAGTGCCACCAAATCATAGATACAGAGAGTTGGCAATAAATTAATTGGAGAACTAACAAAGTACTGGAAATTAGGAAAATTATGAGATGAAAGAGATCAGCTGTGTGAAGAGAAGTCTGAGAATGGCGCATCTTTCTTGCAGTAACATGGTAATGAATATTGTGAAGACAGAGTGGGAATACTGATCTGATCCTCACATGCTTCTAACAACTTGCCATACTTGATCAAATAGTTGTAAAATTGCTAATGTTAGCACTTAGAGGATGAAAATACCTTCATGCATCTCTGGTGCAGAGATCCCTTCTACAAAGAGAGTTTCTAAATTGATACAGTATCACGGAATGAGCTGGGCTTTGGCAAAACTGGTGGCTCAAGCTCACCTGTGCTTGAGCCTGTGTCCTGCAGCAGAGGACAAAAGTCCAGGCACTGAGGCAGAAAATCCAGGGCCCATAAACACTACGTGGTACATCCAGGTGGAAATAACCCAAGCTCCTACAGGACTTGGTAGGCTCAGGACTGACATTACTCTCAGAAATGGAACTTGGTACTATGGTAAATAATGTCACAAAACTTTAGCTCCTGACTGTTTGACAGCCAAGAAAACGCAAATCTAATAGCATGCTCTCAGAAAACAACCAAAGAAGTTGAGAAAAGAAGTGCAGTGAGGAGTGGCCAGGGCTTCGAGGCATGAAGCAGTCCCTGTAGGCAGAACAGCCAAGAGGGACCGGGTTTCTGCAGGAGAAGAGTTGGCTGCCAGGCATGATTCTAAAAAATGTAAAATCATGCACGGTGCAGAAGGAAGGCACAGCTGGTAGGTGACGAGCTGAGGGCTCTGGGTGAAAAGCTGAGGGCTCTGGGTGATGAGCTGAGGGCTAGGAGCCCCAGAGAAAACTACTGGATATTCAGTTAAGAATAGTTGCAGAGGGGCCAGTTTGTCAGATACATGATGGTTTTAAACTGACAGAGGGCAGGTTTAGATTAGGTGTTAGGAAAAAAATCTTTACTGAGAGGGTGGCAAAATTATAGAACAAGTTGCCCAGAGAACTCCTATCCCTGGAGGTGTTTAAGGCCAGCTTGGATGGGCTGATCTAGTAAAAGACATCTCTGCCAATGGCAGGGAGGTTGGAACTAGGTGGTCTCTTCCAACCTAAACCGTTCTGTGACTATATGATTCTTTTATAATTAAGCTGGGAAATGCTTCGCCATTGCGATCGCAGCACGCAGAGCAATAACATGGAGACAAGAGGTCTGCAGTGCAGAGCTGCTCCTCCAGAGAGCAGCCTGTTTATTCTTTCATTTTTATACATTTTTTTGTCTGGTTGTGGATTGGCTTCTACCCCTTCACCCCACTGGCCAGACCAGCTGTCTGTTACATTGTTTTCAGGCTAGAAATATGTAAAGAAAGGACAGGGAATGAAAACAAAAGGTTTGTTTATGTTCCCATGCATGAGAAAAGCAAAATACTGCTCTTAATATTGTGCAGAAACTAAAGAAACTGACTCCATCTTATGAACAAGTAGAAGGCTTTAAAAATACTCAGAAAAACCAGGGTGATGCCACTTGAGGCTGTGGGTGCTAAAATTTACCTGAGCTTAGGTCAAGACTGGACAGATTTGCAGAAAAGAAATCCATCAAGTGATACAGTAAAAAATTAACCAATCTGTCGGGGCCAGAAATGTTAATCTGGGAATGAGATTTATATTCTTTCCAGTGGGTTGTTGCTAAAAACAGGAGGAAAGCTTCTTCTTTAAATATCTGATCTTCATCTTGACAATGTCTCTTGACATTTCCACAGCTTTAAAATTATTTTTGCTCTCTCGGTCTTTACTTTTCCATGCATTATTTTTCTGTGGCAGTCCTATTTTCTTCATTGGCTTTGTTTCTGTGAAGGACTTTGCATAATGTTTTCCTTCAAAGTGTTCAATTTCAAAATTTCCCCTTTTTTAAAAACTTCCTAGTTGCTCTGTGACTCTGTTGTGTAGTTTCTAAGTCTTTTTTTTTGCTTTACAGTGTTCCTTTCCTGTTAGGCACTTTCCCTTGAACAGCTCTAAAACCCACTCTATCCCTATGTGTCTCTATACAGAAGTCTAAAATATCAATGAAATAAAGAGGGACAAAGCAAGCAGGCTTTTATAATAAGGCATATTTGCTTATAGGATATTTATTTTCAAAAATTCTGTAACAGGGCAAAGAGAAACCTTACCCTTTCAGAAAAAACATATGCTTATTTTTCTTCATATATTCTAGTTATAGGCTTTCCAGAAAAAGAACTAACATTCCTTTTTGTGCTGTGTGCCCAGAAAAGCTGCTACGTCACCATTGTCTTGCCAGGATTTGATGCTGAGAAGATGCAGCCTGATATGTGGAGGCGATGTGCTCCTGGTTTCACTGGCACCATTGTGAGGGGCTTTAAGGGCAGGTCTCTGAGTCAGAGTGAGTTTACATTCTGACTCATCATTACAGAGTGGTATGGAGTTATATGTGTTCTGTTATATACATTTTAAAGAGTACATCTCCCTAAGTCCTCTCAATCAGTACAGTTGTGCTTAGGCTGAGAGGCCTTTTCCAGTAGTGGACTTCAGCCTTTTTTGAGTTTCAGGTGGAGGCAGATGCAGAGGGGCTTTCTACAGCTGTGTCTTACCCATGAAGAGTGCAATCCATTTCTCAGCACAGATGGAGTATGGAATCTGGCTGAACACTTCTGGAGCAAATGGGATGCCTTTGTCTTTGAAAACAGTGGAGGAAAACTGTTTAAACTGTATTATACAATGGGCTTTATTAATCCAAGAATTATAATTTAGTACTGGGAAGGTAACGTGTGCTGTGTCTTACATGCTTCTGTCAATTTTAAGGATGGAGGTTGAGTTTTCCTCAGGGTGCAGCTGGTTGGAAGCACAAGAAACTGTTGTGGTTCCTGGGATTTGAGCAGATCAGCCAGGCAGAGTGTACCAGGGGTGCGGGAGCTGAGCAGCAGTGGACCATGAACAAAGCAATGCAAGACTGGAGGCCAGTGGTCAGCAGTGACTGGTTCTGCTGCTGGGAATCCAGCTGGGAGAGAGATTATTTCTGCATAAGGGAGTTCCCTGCAACTCTGATGCAGTGCTCACAGTGCTTCATCCGCTAAGTGAATGTAGCAAAAGCAGTAGCGAATCACTTGTTTGTAAAAGGGCTACCACAGTTTTTAAATTGTGATATTACTATTAATCTTCTGGAATGAAGAGAGTATAGTTTCAACGTGTCCTGAATCAAACTATTGTCTCCTATGACAGTTTTGCTCAAGGTAGTGATAATGTTGGTCACATCTTCCAAGAGCATCTTTGAAAGGAGAAGACTTACTTTTTCTTAGATGCTAGTTATTGTGGTTGTGTTTCTCAGTTTCTCATGGTGGTTAATACAAAGCTACTTGTTTTACAACCAGGTGCTTGTTGTCATGAGTTAGGCTTTTGTTAATTAGGCCTTCATATATTCTGCAAAATAATAATGGAATTGTTCTCCCTGCACACTCTTCATTCATTGCTACAGAGCAGCAGAAAACAATTTAGCTCTCTGGCAGCATATTTATTACAACACCATATGGTCTGTGTTTACTTATGCTGTACAATTAAGTGATTGTTCTGCAAATCATGGCCAAGTTCCTGAATAGCTGGGGCCTAAAACCAAGCTCTTAAATTCATATTTAGGTTCCTAAATAGAAGGTCTCATTTTCAAGTATTGAGTCCATCCTGACTCTTGCCGAGTTTTTTGAAGCAAGCAGACTATCAGCATTTTGAAATCAGGCCTGTTGTGTTTTCCCATGCTTCTGTGGGAAATCTTAACTGTGGTTTAGACTGCTCTTAATATTTGTTGTATTGCACTGCCTGTTGTATTCTCGACTTTGCAATAACATCTAGTGAGGCTTATTCATGCTGACAAACAATTTGGATGGATTAAAATATCCAGTAGAAAGGTTGCCAGCAAGGTTGCAATTTGAAGTCTTTGCTGAAAGATAAGAAATGCACAGAGTAAGAATATTTCTATCAAGTCACTGGGCTTTTTTCATGAAAGGGTAGGCTATAAATACCATTTTTCATATAACATATGCTTCACTGCCTGTAGCTGACAACAAACCTGAGTGAAGTAGGGTTCATCAAAAAGGCTGATTTTGCTCTTAGGATTACTGGGAGCTCTTTAGTCTCTTAGTGAGGTTTTTTTTAGTTTTTGTAAGATTTTTCACCAATATGCAAGGGCAATAAGGCTTTCTTTGCTTTCTCTATATTAAAATTTCAAGGAAAGTCTGCTTCATTATTTCAGGAGCTGAGTTGAATTCCTTCCTCTGGATCATTTTAAAATAAATTGTTTAAGCCTCAAATACATGTACTGGCTGAAGCAGCAGATGTGTGAAAGGGGTGGGTGTTTTATGCTTTATACCACTCATTCTTTGGAAGAGGATGCTGCTCAGAAGCATAGCAGAAGGACTTTTTGACCTAGAATAAAACAATGACAACACTCTGTGAAAGTACATCATGGACATGTATTCTTCTGAAATATATTGCTGGGATAACTAGCCTTTCTTTTCAAAATAAAATTATACCAATGCCTTTCAGAAAAACAAAATCTTATGTGATGAGAGGAAAGGGAAGGAATTATTCCTCATAATGTTTAAAAGCAGATAAATTCAGATGGCCCTGGAATGAGAGGATTTAATATGTGGTAAATCAGCAGAGTGATCTAGCACAATTGCAAAGGTGACTTTTTTTCGTTTCAGATGTCTTTCATTTTTTTCTATTCACATGCCTTGATGGATCAAAATTTGAGCCATTGTCAGTAATAAATATGCATTTTTTTTTCCTCACACAGGGGCTGGTCTTGAGAAAATAATTTTGTTTTGTAAACCTTATTTGTCTGACTGCATGTTTCCATTCCCCTTGCAGAGGTACAGTGATAGCTGGAATTGTTTTCGGCATAGTATTTATAATGGGAGTGATTGCTGGGACTGCCATCTGCATCTGCATGTGCATGAACAGCAACCATGGGACTCAAGTAGGGGTCATCCAAATGACGCACATCAACACCATCAACATGTACCCAGGTAAGGAAGCAAAGTGACAGCACTGCAAGAGTGCCTGTGGTCATGGATGGAGTGTTATCCTTGGACAGTTATAGCTCCACAGTGTCATGATCTGATCATTAAATTTCTTAGAAATGCCTCTGCCTGAATTAAGATGCAAATGAGACCATATGCCAGTGACAATAGTATGGTTTTTGTTTGATATGAGAGAGAGAGAGAGAGAGAGAGAGAGAGAGAGAAAGGAAGAAAGAAATAGAAAATAGGTGGGGGGGGTCAGAAAGGTGGGTGAGAAAAGCAGAATAAGGAAAATATCACCACTCCGTGGATCCCAACAATGTTCCATTGATCCTCTCCATCTGGTCTTCTCCGTGATGATGGTCACCCTGAAAAGCTTAGACTCTGACGGGTTAATATAGCTCAGGCTAGGTAGGAAAACCCAGGCACCTCTCTGGAGTGGAAAGGGACTTTGCCATTTTTTCTTACAACAGGCTCTGGGTTGGTTGCATCACGTGTAGTCCTGTGGTGCAAGGCTTCAGGAATGACTCTGGGGGGCACTTTGGGGGGGTCTTTGATGGATTATGATACTCCCTCAGATGCCTGGGCTAGTTTGTATAAGGGAGGATGAGTGTTCACTGCCTCTGAGCAGAGGTTAACCCAAAACCCCCCTCCCCTGTCACGTTTCAGAGGGGGAGTAAACCTGGCTTCTGTGGGCTGTGTCTCCCACCCCAAACTCAGCCAGGGAAGATAATCTGCTGGATTTGGCTTTGCTGTGGATACATTCCTCTCCCTCAGCCTTGTTTGCTTTTCCCTAGGCCTGAGATGATTGAACAATAGCATCTTTTCTAGGTGGTTTAACTTACAGTCCAAAGTTCCAGTCAGGTATCTTCAGGGAGTCTTCTTTGGTAATAGCTTCTTAATACAGTTTTTGTTATAATGGGAAAAACTTTTATATCAGTGTTTGAGGCGTTAACTATTTCAGTCTCTGACAGATAGTAAATAGGGAATGTGACTGCAGCAGGGGGTTCTTCTCAGTCTGGAAAGGAACAGCACAGCTCCTGCTGAGAGAGGCAGGACTGCTCAGTATGCGGTGTCTGGCAGCGCAGCTCTGGCTGGGAGGGTTTATTCAGCTGCTGAGCGGGCTAAGGCGATCTGACCAGGTGACACACTTCACAGATGGGTGGCTCATGGTGCCTGCAGGAGCACGTCAAGTCCTTGCTCAGGGCAGTGCTGCATTGTACAGTGTCACAGATGCAGCTGGTCTGTAGCTGCAAAGATAAATCTGGCCATAACAGACCCCCAAACTCAACCAGCCTAAAAATTAACAAGTCCCTGGGTTAGCAAAGATAGGATGGATTTGAACCCAAGCAGGGAACCCCTAGCCAATCCCATTCTACCCTGAATGCAGACACATCACTGGCCAGAGAGCTGGGCGGTGATGAAACCCCAACCAATCAGTTGACTAAACCTGGGAGTTTTGAAACCCCTATAAAAGGAAGCCCTGAACAATAAACCAGGTTTTTTGTCGATGATCCTTGGTGAGTCCTATTGTAATTCTGTCTCCAACCAACTCCATGTTAACAGTACAGGACAAACCATCTCCCTGCACCAGAGGCTCTCTGGCAATAGATCAGTTGTTCTCTTGTGTTCTGATTTTTGTATTTGTTCTTGTACATGTGCAGCCAGCTCCTTTGCATTGTCCAATGGGGCCAGGCATATCACAGAAGGGAGAAAACCTGGACTATAAGGTCTGTGGACCATAGTGCAAAGGCTTTGAGTGGTGATGCTAATGCGACCTGAGCTGACTGTGTTTTGCCCAGAGCTCACAAGCACTGCTGGGTGCTGCAAGGTAACAGGTGACTTCTACAAAAGCATATGGGCATCTCTGCAGGGTGTTCTGTACTGTGTGTCCCAGGAGAGACTGCTGGCTAGTGCAGTGCTTGATCTCTGCATCCACCGGGCAACATGCCTGAACTGGAACTTGGAATACAAATTTGGACAACGTTTATAAAATCTTAGAGTGCCTTGGGTTGGAGCAGACCTTAGAGATCATCTAGTTCTAACCTCCCAGTCCCAGGTGGGGACATGGTGCTGAGGTACCTGTTTGTGCCTTGGTCAGAGTTAGTGAGTGTTGGACATGCTCAGTGCAGGCTTGTCTTTGAGTTAAAATCGTTTTGATGTAATTTTTTTTTATGTGCAGGCAGCAGCAGGAAGGCTCAGAATCTAAGCCAGAGGTGTCACAGGATCTGCGGCATCCCAGGGGACAGTAGGGACCCCTTGTGCCTCTGGGGCAGTGCAGTTGTGTCCAAAGTGAGTGTGAGCTAGTACGTAGGGCTATGTATGAGCCAGCTTGGTGTAGAGCCACCCACTTCACCACACTTGTCAACTTGCACCACTCTAGGAGCAGCAAAGGAGGTGGCACCAAGCCAGCAGGGGTCTGCAAAGAACATTTGCCTGGATTCTGCATCTGCCATATGAAAGTGACCACATTGTTGAAGAGATAAGCAGACCCTGGATGCAGCATAATGGTGTTTATGCAATTCAGTGACGTGGTTAATTACAAATCCAGGAGCAATTGCCTTGGGATAACTTTGGGAGTTAATTGTAATAAAATGCAAAGGTGTTCCATACATGAAGTCTTGTCATCCCACTCTCACAGATCCCCTGATTTTATATTCCCTTCTGTTGCAAAGGTTGCAGCAAACCTCAGGTGCATCATGTATACTTATAGACAAGCCATGCAATACTTTATATGTATTCCTTTATCATACCAGTCCTAAGGTCTGTTTTCTCTGTCACACCATTATGTTCCAGTTAGACTGAAAGTAATCAGTATGAGAGAAAATGGCAATATTCTCAACCATGAATTGCTGAAGACCTACTTCAAAATGAATAGTTGCTGCAATCTGTAAAAACAGGAGCAAAATGAAAACTCCAGGGCTCTAACCTTTTCCTCACCAAGTCTGCTCCTGCAATGACTCACCCTTATCTCTCAGTCTCTAGGCAGTTTTACTCTACTACTCAAGGCCTCTAGTGCAAACATCAGTTTCAGCAGTTCTTCCTCTCAGCAGCAGCAGGTTTTGGAGGATGAGGAAACTTGGAAATGTTTTCTGTGTTTCCTGCTATCATGAACACTTCTGGAATAATGACTGACCTGGTTTGGCTGCATGGCTTGTGGCCAGCATTGCCCTTGCCATTACCTGTTTTGGAGAGGAACAGCAAGTATGAGGACACTTTTCTTTCTGCCTCAGACACAGCAGCAGCAGCCCAGTGTTCAAGAGAACAGGGCATGTTTTTCATGGAGCCCTGGGATTTGAGTCTCCACCTCCCATCACATCCTAGGTTTCTGTTTCCCCTCTATGCTAGTACTATTTCATTGCCAGTCTGCCTGAGACATCTGCAGAGGGGACAGGAGAGGATCTGTGGTGACATAAATGGAGACATGAGCACACTCTGGACCTTAAAAATCATAGAGACTATTCTAATTAGATGTTGATACAGAACCTTTAGTTCTTACCATGCTATCATTCTGCAGCATTCGCTGTCTTTTTAGGCAGTGAATGAATCCTTTTTCTTTAAAGTTATTAGAAGTAATTGAGAAAAAGTTTTCAGCTATTTCTGAATATTTTTGTTGTCTCCTGAATGCCTGACCCAGTATATGAATGTTGGGCTCTCCTCAGATGTCCCCATTGGTGTGAACAAGGTGAAAGCTTTGTTCTTCGTGAGCCCAAGCTGTGCTGTCTGGCATTTGCCCTGGGAGGTGTGATGCGGCTGTTTGCCATGGTGTGGCACATCACACACCTGGAGATCCAGAGGGTGTTTGAGGTGTCTGTGGAGATCAAGAACCCTGGCTGCCATCATTTTGACATGACATAAACACCTGTGCTGCGGAAGGAGGTGGAAGGGAATGGATCTGATAAACTCAGTCTTTGTCCCCCAGAAATGTTTGGCTCTGCCACATTTGCCTGGTATCACCTGCCATACAGGCACTCAAACACTTTTGCCGGCACAGCCTGTTGGTAGGCACACAGCTAAGGAGTTGAGGAAAGGGCAATAAACAATGATTACATTGATATAAATTGACTGTGTAATGGCAGCTGGAAAAAAAAAATGAATGCATTGCCAGAAGGTTTTATATCAGCTGCATGCAAGTCTGGATATCAGTAAGAAAATACTTGAAGGCTGCATCTGAAAAACAGTTTTTTAAACTCTGTGTTCTTTTTTCTCACATTTCAGTGGCTCCACCACCATACAGTTATGATTACGAAATGGAGTACCCAGCTGATCTACCTCCACCTTATACTCCAACCCCATAGACTGTGGTACAGTATTCCCCACCTCCTCCGTATCCTGGATATTCAAGGAAACAATTAACATGGCTTCACACGGATATTGAAACAGCCAGCACTGTTTGGGACAGTGCTATTTCCTCAGGGACAAATAGGATTGGGTTTTGCATCAACACATGTGGCCAGGTGTTGAAATAAACTGGAAAGGTTGCCAAGGCTGAAGATGAATAAAAATACTGTCTACTCTGGACCATCATGTTTCATGATTAAACAACATGTGACCAAAGAAACAGCTCCTATAAGTTAGTGTCTAATGAGTATCTTAGCTTCATCTGCAGCACATGAGAGTGGGGCTTTTACCATGTAGAAATGTGCAAGTGGTGCAAATGGTTCAACAAACTGTTTCAAAAGCACAAGAAGCAGCTGTCGGGGCTTATTCTAGGGGAAAGTGTCAACTTGAGATAACCACTGTGCCTTTCCTTGAAACGAGGGGAATGAGCAAGAACAAGGAAGATTGAAACTGTTTTCCATTTCTACTTTCCAGCTAATAATGCCCAATGATCACTGTGCATATTGGTCTGATGAGCATGTTACAAGGAGAAGGGCTGTTAGAATTTTCTAGTAATTAAAAAATTATGCGTATTGTTTTTGGCCAAGTGCAGATTTTTTGAGTGCCTCTTTTTAAGCAGTTTGTTACTAGTTTATGAACTGAAATGTTAACATAAGGAGAATTTTTGTGTGTGAAATACACTAATTTATAACTAATTTACTTTTACCTGGACTTAAAAACTCTATACATTGCAAACATGCTAAAATGCCTTTTATATCAGCAAATGATACTTTGATTTTAGTATAAAAATACTGAATCAGCAAAACTCACAAATGGGAGAAAAAATGCAAAACAAATATTAAAACATACTAGATTTGACTTCAGTTCAATTGCATAAATACAGGATTTTTAAATCATATTATTTACCAGTAATGAGGAGATTCAGCCTTAGCAAAGACATTAGGGTAGAGACTGTGAGCATCTGATTACTTTTGAATGTGTCTTGGGCATTTTAAAACTGTAGGTCACCAGGTAATACTTTTTACATTTGTCATGCATGTTGTTCAAACTTACTTATCCTCTACTATATGCAGTTCCAGATCTTTATGATTTAAAATGTTCCATGTATTTATAAAGATAACCGTAATTCTGCAGCAGCTATTTGACTTCAGAATAGCGTATCACATTACCTAAAGCATCATCTTTCAGCATTAAGACTATTGTTTTTCTCAGGTTTATATGCAAACCACAAAGAGTGGGTCTCTTCAAGAATTTAAAAATACTGAATGCTCTTAGTTTGAGCTGGGTGTCTGAGCAGTTTGAGAATGCAAAAGCTGTGGCATCAGCTGCAGGTTACTGCTGGTTCATGGAGATCAGAATGCATTGAAACATTTTCCAGTGTATCCTTTCTCTTCTTTTCAAGTGTATCCATGTAGTAACAAATGAAAAAGCAGCTTGCAAAAAGGAGATACTGTATCCCAGTGAAATCAACCTCTCTTAATCCCCCGAGTCTGGAGGTTTTGGTATTCAGTCCTGATTCCGGGAAGAACTGAAGCAACATTCAACTGAACATAAAATTTATTCAGAGGCATTCTTGAAACAAGACCTTACTGACTGTTCTTGCTCAGATTTTGCAGCTGTGTTTGTTCTTTCCAGGCTGACTAAACTTACCCCCTTGAAACTCCACTTAAAAGTGCAAATGGCCTCAGTCCCTGCCTCTGTGAGTTCAGAAGATCTGTGTTGTGGCCATTGGCCACACTGGGTCCAGAAGCTACCAAGGCACTTGTGACCTAGTCAGAGGAAAACTGAGATGCATCTCAGGTGTTTGGTTGCTGGTGGTTCCTTGGAGTCTTCTCCAAGAAAGGAGAGTTACATTCTCATTTCTGTTTTGCTATTTGGAGGTGACAAATCTTGAACTGGCTTATCCTTACAATTACTTCTGCTCTGGGTATGTCCTGTGACATTTCAGCTGTTACCCTGACCTCTCAAGAGATACCAACTGAAATCCTCCCATGAAGAGCAACCCTCTGTGTGTGGTGTTTCGGCAGTCCCTACTCAAATCCATAGGCTGGGGTGTTGATATGCCTGTCAACATGATGACCAACATAAAGAAGAGAATAAACATAGCTTTTCCAGCAGAGAACCCTGTTCCTACTGCATCATTCTATGCTAGAACCTCAACACTTTCTAGTTGAGCACACTGGATAATATTTTGGTGCCAAAAAGTTACCTATAGATAATGAGTATAGTCACTTTCCCATTCCCGTATTTCATTTCTTTGTGCTGAACATGGAGACACACAAATCAAAGAGCACTATGTATTTGAATAATCCAGTATTTGAAAAATACAGAAAATAAAACTATCCTATAGATCATAAATCTTCCCTTAGAGAAAGAATTCCTCTACCTGTGACATTTGTCAGAACAAGTTAGGAAACAGATTTCTTGCATAAAAAGGAATTTCAAAGACTAAAAGTCTTTGATCGCAGAGTTTTCTGTTTATCAGCTTTGTGAATGCATGTTTCTTCTGATGTTGTAACAATACATTATATCTGCTTCTGTATTGAATATTCTAGTTTATAATAACCAACCAGTACAAGACACAAATGCTACAGAATTTACATACAGCCTATAGGAACTACTACATTACCATACTGCGCTACATTCCAAACCCTAAAAGTTAGTTTCTAACTCCTTTTCCCTGCCACCTTGGCAGGGCCCCTCCCCCTTGGACCCTTGGCATCCTTTTGTCTGGTAGGGGTATTTCTCAATCAACAGGGATCTTGCCTTCAGCTAACTCAATCACTGTCTTCCAGCTTGGCATCCTACATCTCAAAGCTTGCTTTCATTTCTATTTCATTTGTAGGTTTCATGCTGTTAGAATCTTTTGCCAAGTGTTATAGAGGATGCACAGCCAATTTAATATAAAGTACTTTTATTTTGCCATTTTAAAAACAATCTGAGGCAGACACAATAAAAGAGACAACCTCGATCCCGGGTTATCGAAGCTGGGTGAATGCAGGGACGTCCACAACGGGACCTATCCTCCCTGTTCACGATCTCCTAGGTTCAGGGAGCAGTTTTTACACAGTTTTTCTTCCCTGAGGCAATTTATTGTTAGTTTGTGTCTGCTGCGCATATTCATGTATTTTCTTTCTCTTGCTGCTTGGCTTCGAATGCTTTTCCTGGCAGAATCGAGTGCTTGAATTGGGTTCCGAGAAATCAGCATTGGGATGCTGATAGTGACATCTCTGGGTTTCCCACTTCTAGATTGGTATCATGTGTCAATCACCAGAGAAGGCTGCGGACCCTCCCTTGATGGATGAGGCATCTCCTGTCGGCCAGTCCTTTTCTGTTGTAAATTTGGACTTCGCCCTGCAATTGTCTGGAATCTCTACAATTGCAAATTAGTTTTGGCAGCCAGAAACGTCCCCACGGTTTTTGGGAACCCCAGCTTGTAACACAGTTTTTAGGTTATAACATATAATACACTTGAAACACGAATTTATTTCAAAACATATATCACACAAGCAATCATATTTGTAAGGTTTTCCTGTTTCATCCTCTCCAACACGGACCTTTGTGTAAGATACCTGCCACAGCTATGCTATTGCAGTATATTCACGTTCATCTACAAGAGGCTGTAGTGAGTTATAAATGGTGCCTGATGTATGTGGGAGACTCTGAGAATAAAGTTTTCACCAGGTCTAACTATGTGATAGACTCAAACTAGGGCAGTTGAGGAAGCCTTCCCTACTGGAGTGGTCTCACTCTCCCCAGCCATGAGTCCTCTCCACTATACCAGTGGCTGCTCCCTGGTTCTTGCTGAGGTGGGTGTGTGGCACCCATTGGATGGCGAAATGAATGAGAGGCACGGCAGTGAGACAGGTTGGCAAGAGTCAATACTTAACTTCCACTGAAAAAGTCAAAGTTAAAATCCATATTCCTCTTTGGTTGCTGGTGTTCATAGGTGAGCCTAATTTCTGGTTAGCTTCTGCGAGTGAACTTGCAGACAAACTGTGACAGGTGATGTGGTGCAGAGAGGGAATGCTGAGAGTCCCAAGGACTGGAATCTTGCAGACAGGTAATATTGACCTGTTAATAAGGAAGCCTGGGAAAAGTCACAACATACACACGCAGGTTTATTGATGCTTATCTTTGAAGCCAGAAGAGTAGCATCCTGATGTTCTCATCTCTTCCACACCTGTCATGAATATTTTAAAAAAGATCAGGAGCCCAACCTATGTTCATTCTTTCTCTAGCTGTTGCAGACAGTTCCTTTTTAAGCCTGATCTACTCAGTGGTAAGCTTGGATGGTGTTCCTTCTGACATGAATAAGGAAAATAAATGAGGCTGATAGAGAGCTTAGATCTTGGCTTTATGGGAAGTGAGGGAAAACAAAACATCCTGCTACTTGGAGCTCAAGATTCACTGAAGGTTTAAAGCTCTTCTTCATCCATGGGTAATAAGTAGAGTATTTTTGATCTTGATAGTTCAAACAAGAGTTATGGTGAGAGATACATCATAATACTTGGTGAGAGTTTTCATAAATGAAATAGGACAACTGTGATTGGTTCTGCAACTGAACAGTTGTCTTGGATTATGTAACCTAAACATGTGTGTTCTATTTCATCTATTGAGGGCTGGTTTTTTGGGAGATGTTTTGTCCTTCTCTTGTAACTCCAGGGGGGAGGGGCGTGAATGCCTTCTGATAATGGCCCAGCCATTAAATCCAGGTGGGGCAGTGTTTCTTATCTCTTTCACCACCCCTCCAACCTCCAGGGGGACATCTTCTGATAATGGGCCATTAGGGCCCACCAATGACATGACATTCCATCATCCCATGGTGAGATGCTGCACACAGTGGGTGAGGAGCCAGCTGTTCCTAGCTAGAGAAAAACTGGGACTGAAGGACACAAGGTATCCTGTTTTTCCACTGGATTCCTGGAGGAAGACTGGACCCATCTCATCACCACTGGACTTTCTACAGGACCATCTCTACTCCACAGAACCACATCTGTTACTCCAGGAGGACTTATTTGGACTGCTTCCAACACCCTGACCAACAGGGTGCCAGGCCGTATCCCTGACTCTGTCAGGGTTTTTTTCCAGGATCTTTGTTTGCTTCCTTGCTTGTTTTTTGTGTGGTTTTTTTTGTTTGTTTCTTAACAATTTTTTTTTTTTTATTTTTTCTTTTTTTTTTTTTCTTTTTTTTTTTTTTGGTTTTGTTTTGTTTGGGGTTTTTTGTTGTTGTTGTTGTTTTGGGTTTGGTTTTGGGGTTGGTTTTTTTTTTTTTTTTTTTTGGTACTACTACATTCTACTACATTTATATTTTTGTTTTTTTAAAATATTCCTATTAAAGAACTTTTTAATATTCCTAGTGAGGAACTCCTATTCCCATATCTTTGCCTGAAAGCACCTAATTGTAAAATTATAATAATTTAAAGAGAAAAATGTTTACATTCTCCATTCCAAGGGAGGCTCTAGCTTTCCTTGGCAGACAACTGTCTTTCAAAACAAAGACAACAATAATTCTGGCCTAGGAAGAGCAAAGTATCTGTTTTCCCTGCACCCTGTTCTGCATGATTCTTACATAAGATTAACAAGTATGGTGAAGTTGGGTTAAACAAAGTGGGAGCTACAGAATAAAAAAAATCTCCAGAAATATGCTTACTCATTTTTTATCAATATGATGAGCTGGTATTTTCAACCTTTGCAATTTAGAAAGGCAATTAAGCCTCTGCTATTTGCTTCTTCAATGCCCCACAAGTAAGAAAGGAGAGTGCAGGCTGACCTTTGGCAGCAGCTCTGCCTATCCTTGCTCTCCTGTGGAGTCCGGTGACAGCCTGAGCATCCACATCCAGTTTTGGGAACCGTTAGGGCATCAAATGGTCAGCTCTGCAATCTCTAGATCATAAATTTTTGAGACAGTATAGTTAATTTGTCTAAGTTGTCCATAACTGTGTGCCTACCAAGGAGTTGTTGACTTCCTGGCTTTTGAAAAAAAAAGAAACCAAAACCTTCCTTCCTGTGTGAATGATACTTCGGTATGAGAAGCCAAATTCAGTGGCTCTATGGGCTGAAAAACCAAAATGATAAATCTACTCTGGACTTTATCTGAAAACTTCCTCACTTGGGGTAATTAGCTCGAATCCATCCTGGGTACAAGGACTGGAAAATGACAGCCAAGGATTTCTGTTAAGGGAAATTTGTCATGCTGGGCAGCAAGAGTAAAACTTGGGTGTGATCGTGATATGCAAAGCAATCACACGGAGTCAAGAGATTTTCGCAGGGCAGAGAGTTCCTCCAAGCCAGCTCCAGGCTGAGCCAAGGCAGAGAACAAGGCAGAGAGCCCTTCTGCCTGTTCATTTCTTACTTTTTATACATTTGTGGGTCTGGCAGTGGATTGGCTTTTGGAGTTACCACCTCCCAGCTGAATGGCCAGACCAACTGTCAGTTACAATTGTTTTCAGGTTAGAAATATGTAAACAAAGGACAGAGAATGAAAAACAAAGGATTTGTTTATGTTACATGTGTGAGAAAAAGTGAAAACTGCTCCTAATATTGTGCACAAGCTAAAAGGTCTGACTCCATTTTATGAACAATCAAAAGGCTTTAGAAAACTCAGAAAAACCAGGGTGACACTTGGGTGCTGCTTCTTAAAAATAAAATAATGCAATCTAAAATTTTGAAATATTTAATTTTTCCTGGGTATGAAAAGAAAACACAACAGAATGTATTGGAAATTTTCAAGTGCAGATAAATCTTTCAACATATCTTGGAGGTCAGCATTTAAAAGTAAGAAGACATAAATAACGATCTGCAACAATTTTAAATCTTCTCTTACCTATGTCTTTCCCAAGTGGCTGTCAAGTTTTGTTTCTTCCTAGTGTTGTAATCTTCTATTGCATGTTTAAATTAACAGCCATTCTAATCAGAGAAAAACTTATTTTATAGCAGTATGGATGGAAGTCATAACTTGAGGATGTGTCAGTTACTTGTTGGAAATATTAATAACTTCTACTGAACATAATGACTTTTCACACTCTCTATTTATTAGAGTCAACACAATCAAAAATAGGGTGGTTTTTTGTGTTTTTTTTTGTTTTTTTTTTTTTTTTTTTTGCAATTGTTTCCTTTACATATGATTTGGTAGTCTGTGTAATTCAGGAAGAAAATTAGTCGTCATCTAGTTAAGGTCTAAATGAAGACTTGAATTTGGAAATGTAATCAGACATAACAAAATAGTCAGGTCAGCCCACAGTAATATTGAATACAAGGTTGACAGGCAAAAGTCTCTTGCTAGCATTATTCATTGAAGTGTGCCGACAAGACTTAAGGTGAAGTCTGCATAGCAACATGGAAGTGTGATTTCCACATGCTGTGCCCCTGGCAGGATGGCAGAGAGGACAGGGCAGTCAAACCCACAGTGGGAGTTCAGAAGAAGCTCTGCAGACACTGCGCCCTGTTCTGGGACCAGTGCCCCCGGCATCCATTAGCATGGAAATGAAATGCCCTCGAGGGGTATTTGGCTCAACTGACAACGAAGCTGTTTCCTATGACATGGGTAGTATTTATTAGCTCGGCTCTGATCTTAAAATTTATTTTTTTCCTGGTCTGCAGTATGATACAGAAGCTATCTAAACCTTTTGCCAAGACCATGCCTCCAGAATCAGTTGTTGTAATGACTGCAGGCCACCAAACCTGCCCTAAGCCTCTGTTGTGTTGGGGGTTAGGTTTGTTCCTTTTTTTTTTTAATCTTAGAGAATTTTTCCCCATAAGTTGCTAAGAGACTAAGTACTGATGCTTAAAGGGTACTTGACCCACACAAAAGAAGTGGTGAGGGCGGTAGATCACTTAAGTTTGGGGGGGAGGGAAAGGCTCAGGGGCTCTGGGAGCTGAGGGTGCCCTCCTCCTGCTCTTGGTTTCAGAGAGGAAGGTTGGGCGACTGCTGGCTGCGTGAGAAGTCCACTGTTAACGGAGGGTCCGGTCCTGGGAATTCTACCACCATCCATCATCTGCTGGAGCGCCCAGGAATTCGGAGCTCCTCGCCTGCCCTGCTGGAGCTGGGCCAGCCCCTGTCCAGCCGTCACGGGTTCTTCAGCACTGCTCACTTTGCCTGCCGGGACATCACCCCTGCCTGCCGGGATAACCCACCGTTTCCAGCCACCAGCCCCTGGAGTGTCCCACTGTTTCGGCTTGGTGCTCTCGGGGTCCCAAGAGATCAGACTGCCCTGGGCTTGTGAAACAAAGCCCCTCAGGGTTCTTGGTTCTGTTTATTATTATTGCTGTAGTTGTTGTTGTCGTTTGTTTGTCCTGTTATATTTACTAGTAAAGGACTGTTATTCCTTTCCCCATAGCTCTGACTGAAAAGCCTCTTTAATCTTCTAAATTACAATAACTTGGAGGGAGTGGATTGGAATTCTCCATTCCAAGAGAGCCCCCACCTCTCCCTAGCAGATACCTGTCCTTCAAACCTAGACAAAACCCCCAAAAAACCACCACCACCAACAAAATCCAACAAAACCAAACAAAACAATTAAACAAACAAAAATGACAGAGATTAAAATAATAGAAATATTGAAATCTAGAAATTCTCATTCTGAATACTGGACTTCTGATGTTCTTTGAAGTCAGCAATTCATTAAGTGTGCCATTCTGGTCCTGGAACATAATAGTTATAAAACATTAACATCCTCCAGAAATATTTGTCATTCACTGACAGGAACAATGCAATATACCCATTTTTAGAATATCCAAAAAGATAATTTTCCACTTAAACACTCAACCACAGCAGAATTTGTAGGATAGGTGGTGCTGCCTCAAGTAAATATTTACCATATAGACAAAGATCTATGATCAGACTGGATAAAGGAACTTCCACCCACAGTTTCCATTTGTCGGGACAGTAACTTACAAGTTTTCAGCTGGATTTTGAATTGATGCTGAATGCTCTGCAGGATCATTCCACTCATGCTGCTGATCTGAATACATCCAATAACTTGGTAAGCTATGCAACTTAAAACATTCTAATCAGGAGAGAGTTCCTTATAAAAAAATTTTAAATGCTATGTTCATTAGCTGTAGGATTTTGAGGGACTTTTATTAAAACAGTTGTATTTTTACAAGCTTGAGGAGGAGAAAGGGGATTTAACTGCTTCTCCTCCTGCACTCAGTCTTACTGAGCCCAGCAAAGCTCACTGTTTCATTGCTCACAGACAGTGTCATGTTCTGCTACTGAGCACTGTGAGGGATTCTTTTAAACAGATGCCTGGGGTGAAATTAGACACAAACGAGGTCAATATTATATCTGTGAACCGTTTATTGATGAAGACAAATAAGTGGCCCTACCAGAGGAGGACAGACAACACAGAAGCGAAGGAAGGAAAAGGAGAAAGCAGAGGAAGAGAGGGACCGGAGGACAGGGCATTACGGCCAGGGCTTCGCGGCGTGCCATCAGTGTTCGGTCAGCAGGTGGCCTGTGTGCGCTGCTGGCAGGGGGAGTCTGCGCGATTTCGAGGAGGGAGGTGCAAATTCAACAGGCAGCCGGCAGCGTGTCTCCTGCATCGACAGCAGCGGGAAGGTGGCAGAGCAGTGGGCAGAATCACGGCAGGGTCGTGGGATTGTGGGACAGCAGAGGCAGCTGGAACAGGGGGATAGGCGAGCAGGACCGTGGACACGGACGGTGCAGCAGGAGCGAAGGCTGGGCAAGAAGGATTGGCAGAAGCAGGCGAGGCAGAGCAGGTCCTCAGGTTCAGGGGCACCAGGGATCTCAGGGAGGCAGGGGATCAGGAACCAGCAGAGACATCAAGCAGGCAGGCTGAGAAATCCAGGAACTAGCGGCACCCTTCTCATGCAGCTCATAGTTGCTTTTCTACCCCATCACTCCTGCCATGCTTTGCTTGCCCGAGAAAGACTACTGGATAGCCTCGAAGGTCTTCCCCCCAGCAGCAGGAGTTACCAGTCCACTAGGGGAAGTAGCCTAGAGTCTATTAGTGGAGGAAATCTTCCCACTGATAGGCTGCCAGTAAAATCGCCCCAGAGATAGAACCCTCCTCTACTTCCTAAAGGGGTTGCCTAGCGACAGAGCTTTTCCCTGTGTAGATGCTGCCATGTTCTGCTACTGCCAAGGCATGTGCAGCCCGTCTGGTACTTTTCCACTGAAACTCAAATACCAGATTCATAACCGACAGTTCAAGAAATAAAACTAAACAATGTTGCGCATTATTATTTCGAAATTAAATTGGTTCCTCAAAGATAGTGAGCAGATGCAGTTCTTTTTGGTGGGTTTATTCAAGTACATGGAGTTGTGTGCTTTCTTCTATGCTTTCCTGGATCAAAACCCTGAGATGATATTATTTTGATTGTCTTGGTGATCTCCTATTTGTCTTCAGTCTTCCACACCAAAATTATTGGTGATGATTTGCTCTGAAGTGTCTCAACAACCAGAAATCTTGCAACGTATCTTTGGATGCTGCTACAAATGCCAGAAGTGGCAAAACAAAGTGCTTTATGTTGGCATTTTCACTTGTATTAACAAAACCTAATTCTTTTTGTGAACTGTGTTTATTTTGATTTATTTTTGTATGCCCAGCTTTTATCATCACAACAAAATATTGTTTCCGAAGTTACATCCAACTGACTGAAGGTGGGAAGCTGTTCAAAGCACTGATTTCAAAAGATTCATTAATTGTGAAATATATTCACTCTTCTTGGCTTGTTTCTATGTTCACTTTTGCTATATGGCTCAGCACAGCACTCGCTTCACGGTGAACTCAGTCTGTCCTAAAGAAAAAAATAGAATCATGCTAAATCATGATGCCTCAAAAACAGTGAGAGATAATATCTTCAGTTTGTTATGCCTGTGAAAATGTCTGGGTCAACAGGATTACCAGAGCCCATAAAACTCATGTGTCACTACCAATTTATTGGCATGAATCTATCATATCTTTCTGTGATGTTTACTGGCTCATGCCAACATTAGCTTCCTTGGATTTTAACTCTCTTTATGTGCTCGGGCATCTTTTGGTAGTGGATATTTCATTTGTTGCATTTATGTGGGGGTTTTTTGGGTTGTTGTTGTTTTGTTGGGTTTTGTTTTTGTTTTTGTTTTGTTTTGTTGTTTTGGTTTGGTTTGGTTTGGTTTGGTTTGGTTTTTTAAGGAAATTTAGGTACAAGATGGTCTTCAATAATGGTGTTCTAGAAAAGGAAAGGTCTGATCAGGTTGATAAACTCCTTTTCTCTTTGAATATTGAGATCCGTGTGGACTTGAGCTTAAAAAGATACGTCTCAATATTTTCTGACTTGAAAAGCTATGTTTAGATGTTAACGCTTCCGACATAATTTTTTTTTCTAATTTTAAAAAAGATCTTGAATCTCCTATTATGATGACACACAGTTCTTTATAGTACAAAACATAATCAGCCACTTTCGATTACTATATTGCATGACAGTATGACTTCATTCCTAACATAATTTCCTTAAATTGTACATTTTGGCAAGAGATTGAAAGAGCAAAGCTTCTATTAAATTTTATCCTGAAACAATAACAGATTGTATTGTAGCTCTAGCTATGCAGTAGTTCCCATCTCTGCTCACAACTTACTGCACATTATAGGAGACATTAGAAAAGAATGCCCAGAAAAAGACTGAAAAGTCCTCTACGATTTGGCCAGAAATGACAGTCATCAATAAACGATTTGATTTGTGATGAAGAGGATTTACATAGCACTATTTCCTAGCCATCAGAAGTCAGCAAACACATCCACTTTTTATTCCAGTGACACTTCTGAGAGGAAACAAACAATCTTTAGTGAAAGATGCTTTTTTCTTCTCGTCTGCTGTTCTTTTATATTATTTTGCTTTATATAAGTGACAAACACAAAATGTGATCATTTCTGTAAGCTGCAAAGAGTGGGGATCTTAGGAATGATTTATGTGTATGAATGAGCTACTGATTGCTATACAGTAATGAAGTCAGGTAAAAGAAATTCTCCTTGCACTTGGAATAAAGTGCATTCTCTGAAAAATCTTCATTAACAAATTCAGAGCAGCCCCTGAGACCTGTGTCTCTTGCCTGGACACAGCAGCAGGTACTCATGCAGCAGAATGCTCTGAGAATGAAGCAGGACTTCAGACCTACTCTAGCCTTGAGGAGCACTGAGCTAACTTTTAAGATATATTGTGTTCAAGTTCTTTGTAGGCACACAGTTTGTGATGATTGGGAATGGGGCTGCGGCTGAGCGTCATCCCTGTTGGGCTACAAATGTGTAGGACAGGTGAACAGTATTGAAGGCAAAGAAACATGGAATGCTGAGGTGTACTGACCAATCACAAAACGGTGGAGAGGGGACACAAGTGTAATGCATGTAAGATGAAGGGTATAAAAGGTTGTACTGGAAAACAATAAAGTACTGATGCTTGGAACATTCTTTGGCGTCAGTTGTACCTCCGCTATCATCGGGTGACCCCAACATGATGACAGACATGATTTTAAAAATAAGAAAACTGTGGAGAGAGCAGTAAGATTGTGGAGGCCAGCCAAACTGTGCCAGTGAACTGAGAGCCTGAAGAACAAAGCAGGGGGGACCAAGAGCCTGAAAGTCCTGATGACTTTCAAACGAATACCCTACCCCCAGGTGAGCAGCTGGGAACTTAGGAATAGGGGCTCAGATATCAGCAGAGAAAGAATGTATGTTGGACATCCTGCTGTGAATATTACAAGTGTGAAGAGCAGGCACTACATGCCTTGCTTATTTGGTGTAAAAGAAATGGCATCGCGGCGGATGCCCAGGCTGCCTTTTTTGTTGAACCATAGGAGGAGGTAGGGCATGCACTGTGGGAGGTGGCTATGAAGGGAGACAAGATAGCCACTTACAACATGGCACTCGGTTTGGGACACATTGTTGCAAGTGCACACTAATAGAGAACTGCTGCTGCTCTCCCAGTCAGAGTTTCAGCCGCTGTTCCAGCAGCCGACTCCCCTGCTGCAGCCATGTCCCCCTTGCCTCCTCCTTCCTCTGCGAGTGCTCCTTCTGAGAAGAGTCCTGTTCTGCCGATAGCACCTGAGAATTGCACTCTTCCTCTGGATGCTGATGAAAACATCCCAATGTCTGGCGGGGAAGCGCTGTCTGGGTCCGGCCATGATGGAACCACCACAGCTCTTTCCCCTGCACATGTTGCTGAGGAAGGCTACCAGCTATTGCGGTTTCCCTTGGCAGAGAGTTGCTTCTACCACTGTGTGGGCGGCAAGGAGCTAGCTGAGAACTGCTTCCATGCACTACTGGCGCAGGTGGAGCGAGGACTGCCAAGCCCCGAGGGGAGTTAGCGGGGCTATATACCAGCAACATCAAGTGGGTCCTGTCTGTGCTCTACAGCCAGTGAACCGCTGTGCGGAAGCTGTAGATGGGTGAGCACACTCCCTGCAGCCAAAAGCCGATGGCGCATCCCTTTTACAACCAGAGTAGGTTTTGATCGATTTAGCGGAGCCGGCAGAGATACAGGAAGCAAAATTCCTGCCAACTGCCTGTCCACTGCAGGATATATTTACAGTAGAACCCGTGACTGTCATGGTAAGAGGGGCAGATCCAAGAAGATTCTGGGTGAAATTGTGAGCAAGCTCAGGAGGAGGGAGAGTGAGCCTTGGTGAATCAGATTCTAGTATGTCCTGTGATACAAAATAATGGCAATAGCCTGGATGAATGGGACCCCTTCCACTGGAGTGTGATCAAGGACTTGGGAAACTGGTGCAGCAGATACTTGCTTCTCATTTCTCCCAGTCTATGCTGTGAGATATCTTTACTATTGAGTTAACCCCTTCAACTGTCGGCAAATAGCACAGATTTGCTTCTCCCTGACTCAGATGTTGCTTTTTGAGTCACAGTGGAGACAGTTAGAAATGAGTTGCCTTAAGTAATTTAGAATGTTCTCAGGATGACCCTTGTTTTGGAGCCAATCTGCCCCAGCTCATGGGAGACCCTCCCAATAACACCCTGTAGCTCCAAGCCAAACTGCATCCCTTAGTGCTGCAGCAAGGAAAAGAGCTCGCATTTCTCGAGATGCAGCATGTACTGGATATAAGTGCTCATTGTCAAATTCATGGATTACAATTAAACAGAAGCCTAGTGAGCCATATATTATCTTTATAGATCATCTTAGAGAGGCGATTGAGAAGCAAACTGACAATGTAGCAGCCCAAGAAACTTTGCTTTTGCAATGGGCTAAAGATAATGCAAATGCAGGGTATAAACAAGCCTTATTGCTGCTGTAGAATCCTGTGCTAGTAGATATGACTGAGGCTTGCAGTAAGGTTGGGACAACACAGTATGAGGTGGAGCAGCTTGTGACAAAAGTTGTTGCAGCTGTGCAGACCTTCAAAAGCTGTTTCGATGAGGGCGAAAGGGGCATTTCAAGTGAACTTGCTCTAACCAGCCTAGCGGCTTTTCAGTACTAGGGAATGGCAGGCGGTTCCCTGTCAGACTGTGTGTCCTGCAGCAGACCAGGACATTATACCAGACAGTGCCATTCTAAGTTTGAGAGCCCAGAGGGCTGCTAGAAAACGGGAAGTGGAGCACGGCAGGGATGCAAGCTCAGATACAAATGCATCCAGGCAACCTCTTCAAGGTTTATGCAGCAAACTCAGCACCAGAACCAAAGGGAGTGCAGGAATGGATGTCGTCATGACTGTCTCAGTCACCATAAATAACAACAAGGTACACAAAATACCATTAAATGCTTTTGGGCCTTTGGGATATGGGTTGAGTAGATTACTGGTGGGAGGTTCAAGTGTTACCTTGCAAGGGCGATTTGTGTTACCTGGAGCTATTGATGTGGACTATCTTGGGCAGATTTGTGCCATGGTGTGGACACCACCCCCAGTCACTGTACGTAAGCAAAGTCATATTGCTCAATTGATACCTTTTGTGGCACAAGTACCTAGTGCAGAGTCTATTGAGAGAGGGACTGGAGGGTTCAGGTCCACAGGTTTGTCAGGTCCGTGGGCACCCCCAAGGATTTTTGGACTCAAATGGTTACTGACTCTAGACCTAATATGATGTGTTCTTTAGAATTCATACGAGGTTCCCCCTCACAGGTGACTATTACTGGCATGATTAACACAGGACCTAATGTCACTCTTATTTCAAAGAAACAATGGCCTTCTATTTGGCCCACAGTACTTGCTGCAGCAGTGGCAGGAGTTAGGGGTACAACTGCGAGTTACCAGAGTTGCTCCCCTGTGAGTATTATTAATCCTGATGGGCAGGTAGCTACCATCTGCCCTTATGTAATTTCGGTACCTTTAAATTTGTGGGGACGTGATTGTCTGACTCAATGGGGAGTCACCTTGACAACAGAAAAGCAGGATTTTTCCTAGGGGCTGCTGAGGAGACTGGTCAGCACAGACCTACCATCCCAGTACAGTGACTGACCACACAGCCTATATGGATTGACCCTTGAGTCCCTGACTCAAGAAAAATTGACCACTCCCAAAGATTTAGTTAATGAGCAGCTGGCACAAAATCATATTGAACCATCACAGAGTTCTTGGAACACTCCAGTGTTTGTGATCAAAAAGAAGTCTGGTAAGTGGAGATTCTTACATAATCACTGCCAGGTTAATGAGGCAATGGAAAGTATGGAAGCATTGCAGCAAGTTATGCCTTCTCCCACTACCATTCCAGCTACTTGGGATGTTTGTATTGTTGATCTGTGTTACATGTGGTTGTGGGTTGGAGACAGACACATGACGCAGTACACCAAGGGTCATCAGCAAACAGCCCATTTTATTGTTCGGAACCTTCTTATATAGTGGGTTCAAAACTCCCGGGTTCAGAGAACTGATTGGTCTGGGTTTTAACATTGCCCAGCTCCCTGGCCAATTAATTATACATCTGCATTTTAGGGTTGGAAGGGATTGGTTGATGTCTCTGACCGAGTTTAAATCTGTCCTATCATTCTTCACCTAGGGACTTGGTTATTGAAGTAGAAGAGCCAAATTGGGTTTCTTAGTATAGCCAGATTTATTTGTCCAGCTACAGACTATGTATACTGTGACATATCTGAAGAACTGGGTTTTTTTACTGTACCCTTGCACCCAGACAATGCTCCCAAGTTTGCTATTACGGTCCTCTCTGTAAGTAATAATGAGCCAGGAAAAAGATACCATTGGACTATATTACCTCAAAGGATGAAGAAGAGCCCTACCATTTGTCAGTGGTATGTGGCACAAGCATTATCACAGGTTAGGAAACAATTTCCACAGGTTTATTGTTATCACTATATGGACAATATCTTATTCGCTGCACCAACTGTAAAACAGCTCAATGTAGTAATGCCTGTAATGCAAGAGGCTTTAGTAAATTATGGTTTGTGTGCTGCTCCTGAGAAAGTACAGTGACAAGCTCCCTGGAAGTATTTGAGAATGAAAATCTTAGATCAAACTGTTGAACCTCTGAAGGTGACCATTCTGCATTCTGTACAAACATTGAATGACTTGCAAAAATTGCTAGGCACAATTAATTGGATCAGACCATTGTTGGGATTATCGAATGTGCTGGTGGCACCACTTTTTGATTTATTAAAAGGTCTTTATTGTCTTCCAGGAGCTTGTCACCAGAAGCACTTGCTGCATTGAAGCAAGTAGAATTAGCAATACAAGGGAACAAAGCTTGGAGAGTGGTTACCACCATACTTCTCAGTGTATATATTTTACTGTCTCAGGACAATCCTGTGGGCCTCAGAGCCCAATGGCATGACAATTGGCAAGATCCTTTGCATTTCATAGAATGGGTATTTCTATCATATCAGTGCAGGAAGCCAGTTGCCACTCATTTAGAATTGGTTGCTCACGTAATTTGTAGAACCAGACAATGGTGTGTCCAGTTGTTGGGGTGAGACCCAGCCACTATGACAGTGCCCTTGACCTCTGACTGTTGGGACTGGTGTATGGCAAATAGCTCTGTTTTACAAATGTCCATGGTAATCTTTTCAGTAAAAGTACTGTTCCATCACCCTGCACATAAATTTTTGCAGCTACATCTCAAATGACAAATTGTGGAATCACCACTGTATTCCTTGACCCCTTTACAGAGGCACACGGTTTTTACTCATGGATCAGGGCAGATGGAAAAGCAGTTGTCACCTGGATGGAGGGAGATCAGTGGCATGATCTTATAGGCCACCAAGGCAGATCCCCTCAGTTAGCAGAATTAAGACCAGTCATAATGGCTTTTGAAGCCTGACCTTATGAAAATTTAAATCTTGTATCTGATCCTTAATATGTATGCAATATAGTTTGTTGATTAGATCGCATTTTCCGAAAGAGTAAATAGTAAGGAATTGTTTCATTTGTTAAAACATTATAGCATACTTTAGGTCAACGAACTACACCATTTTATATTCTTCATGTTCATAGTCATACCACCTTATCTGGGTTCACAGTGGAAGGAAATGCCTATGTGGATAAGCTGACAGCCCCAGCGTGGGCTGCCCTGCTACCCTTTACAACAAGCTTTACAACAAGCGATTCAGTCACATCAATTTTTCCACCGGGGGCTCATGCTCTATGACAGCAATTCCATCTTACTTCTGCAGCAGCACATGATATTGTTGCCTCATGCTCTGATTGTCAGGAACATGTCACTAGGACTCAGGATGGAACTTACCCTAGAGACTTCAGCTATGGCAGTCTGATGTTACTCATGTTTCAGACTTTGGTCACCTTAAATATGTACATGTTTCTGTGACACTTATTCTAAGGCCTGTTGGGCTTCTGTACATGCAGGAGAGAAGGCAAGGGATGTGATCTCACATTGGTGTAGTGCTTTTGCAGCCTTATACATACCACAGGTTGTCAAGACTGATCATGGACCTGGTTATGTCACTCATCGTACCCAACAATCCTTGCAATTGTGGGGTGTTCAGCATGTCACTGGTATTACACATTCTTTGACTGGTCAAACTATTGTAGAACATTTTCATTCTACGTTTAATGTCTTTCTTCAAAAACAAAAAGGGAGAATGATAAGTGAAACCCCACAGGCAAGAGTTTGGAAATCTGTGTTTACATTTAATCATCTAGCTATTCCTCCCTTGTGTACAATACCCATTATTTTAATGCACTTTTTGTCATTACACTCACCAAGTGACAGGACCCATGGCCCAGCTCCAGTCTGGGTTCATAATTTGCAGACATGAGCCTGGGAGGGCCCATGGGATCTTGTTACCTGGGGATGTGGATATGCCTGTATCTTGACAGATACTAGAGTTTGGTGGGTGCCTGCACATTGCATTCAATCAGTGTTGGATAATGTTCCTCAAAGCAACAAATGCAGCAGTGGCTTACCTGACCCTTCGGAATAAGCAAAAACATGCAGGTGATGGGAACATATAGACTCTATCTTATTGTATGTTACTTTATGAACTTGTATAGTTGTATAGCTATTGATAGAATTATTCAGCTGTTGATTTTGTTAATAGCCTTTTTTGATTGTATGTTACTTTATGAACTAGTATAGTTGTATAGCTGTTGATAGAATTATACAGCTGTTGATTTTGTATATAGCCTTCAGTGTTGTTGCTTTATAAAGTATGTTGCTTTATAAAGCTGTACAGCTATTGATGTTGTCAAAATTCTGTAAGCGTAGGTATAAGGATTTTGATGGTGATGTAGGTTTGGGGAATGAATCGAGGTCAGTACATGCACACATTCCAGAGTTAGTGGAACCTACACAAAAAGAGACTTGCATGATGTTTGCTATTTCTTCTGCAAGGCCCTGTAGATAAAAAGCCATACAACATGTAATAAACGAAGCAAAAAAATTCCCACCCATGACAAAACTAGCTCCATTATGAAGACCTTGATTTTTTTAATAACCTTTACTGAATTTCTGAGACCATAAGTATAGCCCAAGATGCTCAGAAGGTGGGATCGTCAAGTTCTGAGTGCCATGGGAAGATAAGTTTATCATGTCATTAGTACTACTTCCTCTATTCTTGACTCCCTGATTTTTAAAAGACCTATTTAAAGAAAAGAAGAAAAATCAAGTAACACTGGAGGTGCCACCTGGGTTGGCGAATTAGTAAACTATATACTTAAATCTGAAGTGGATAATATAGCAAAGTACATCAAAGATTTCAAACCTCTGATCAAAAAAAACCTCTTAAAATGTATGAGACTTTAATGGCTTTAAATAAACTTCTTCTTCCTACTTACCAAGAGCAGTGTCACATAGGTCCTCCTTCCTGCACTGCACTGCTGCTCAGAACAGAGTCTTCAAGATTTCAAGAACTAAATTCGCAGCTGATAAGGCTGCTGGCCTTTTATATCAGCTTGTTTTCTAGCCCACTAAATCTCTTGTCCATAGGGGTGCCCAGTGGAACAAGAATGCAAGATGACTTTTCAGTCAGTAAAGCCCTCTGAAAGAGCAATGAGGTCAGAAAGAGTTCAAGGAACCAAAACTGAGCAGGCCTAAAATACAAAAAGGCAGTATTCCCAGATCTTGCCATGAACTTTGCTAACTTCAGTAGGCTCTGAGCACACAAAGTACTAAAATAAGGCTGTTTGAGGCATACCAGCAGCCTCCCTGTTATCAGTAGGATAATTAATGTGTAAAATATTGATTACTGTAAATGTTGTGCTGGTTCAGAGCCAACAGATGTTTGCTTGTCATGAAGGGCTGTTCCTTCAAAGAAAGGACCACCTTTAATGGGAGAAGAAAAGGTTTGCTTAGGGAAAATGGGAAGTAGGTTTCTATTTTTACTAAATTAGGATATGATGGCTTTGATGGTGTTGGCTGATACATTTATTTCTTAGCAGTGGTTGACTGCCTGGAACTAACTCAGAAATGGCTTAGTCCTCATCTGCCCACTAGAAGCGTTAAGTACCTTTACTAAGGAGCTGGTAGTGTCTAATGACTGTAGAAAGCCTGGAGCTGTGTCACCTAAGGCAATGGAACTCTTTTCCATCCATTCCTGCCATAAATGAAAGCAAAAAGTATTAAACTTTGTCTTAAATTTTCTTGTGTTTTTGTTTTCTAGCACAGTAACTATATTTAACTTCACTTTTTAAAATGAAAACCCTGATCTTTTCTGTTCCTATTTCTACTAACAGTCCCTATTCATTTGCATAGACATACAGATAGAAAGCTATTTTCAGAAGTGTTCAGCATTGGCTTATATTCTGTAAAAGTCAGCAGTAAAACTCCTACTGATTTTTACTTGGGAGTTGAACTATGTCAACCCTGAACAGTTTTGAAAAGCACAATTTAAGCATCGTTTTAACTAAATGCTGCCCAGATACAATCCTGAAGAAATTAATTCAAAACATTTTTTAAAATGCCACCATATTTTCAGTCCATATTTTCTGCTTAACATTTGCACAAAGACAGAGAATAAGTCAAATACTTCCTATGGATACCACTACTTAATTCAAGCTGCTGCTGTGACATGTTTACCTGAAATGCATTAATGCATTGGAAACATACCAGCTTTTCACACCCTTGCTGCTTGTGCTGGTTTTGCACACCACACTGCTATACATAACTCTTTTTTGTTTGTTTTGTTTTCTTTTCCTTTTCCTTTTTTCTGTTTTTTTTTTTTCTTTTTTTGAGAGCAGGAATCTGAAGGAATTCAGATAATTTCTGTTTGAGCTTGAGCAGGGTATTAATATCTCACTAAAACTGTATATGATGCAGTTCTGCAAGAACAGAAAAATCATCCTTATGATGATGGCAATTCTCATTTATATTTATGTATCCATATTCTATGTCTATATTCTATGTCTATATCCATATGTCCATAGACATATATTTTGGTAATTCAAGTACATTGTTTTTTAAGGCCTCTTTCCTACCAGATGCCAGTGTTAAGAGTGAGTTCCATGATAATTTAAGCCTAGGTTGAGCCTACAATGAGCAATTTAAGCATAATTTGAGATGATTGCACAAAGTTTCCCAAAGCAGATGTTGAGTGGTTTAAATGGCTGTGGAATTCCACCAGAATATCTTCAATATTTCTTTATGTGAGGTGGAGATTGTAGGATTGTTGCCTTCAAATCCTGTCTGGTATCTGCTTTTGCTGATCACAATGAGACCAGCATGTATGCATGTAAAAAGATCAATAAATGACCTGCTTTCTTAAATGTTTTTCATAAAGTCAGTGATGGTTCAGTCGGTTTTGAACCTCACCAGTGCTGCTGCAATGCTAGTGGTTTGTTTCTAGCATCTTACATGGTTAATGGGAGTCCAGGCTGTTTTTCTCATCTAGACATATAGTGACATCAATAATTATCTAACAGAGATATATAGCTATAAAATACACCACAGAGAGTGTATCATGTTATATATATTTATATAAGTGTATATAATACGTATAATTGATATTGTTAGATATAGAAATAATTTCTGGGTAATAGAGATGATATTTAAGTGCCAGGAGGAGGGGGAAGGAATTGTTACTTTAACAGCGTGACAGTAACAGCTGTACTACATTTGGTGTAAAAAGCATAAGAAGTCAAACAGAACAACTTTGATATTGCACCTACTAACGTTGGATTTATCTGCTTAATTTCCTTTTTTGTTTGTTGGTTTGTTTGTTTGTTTGTTTGTTTGAGATTTTAGAGCCTGAACACAAATTTATTGTTTTTAATATATTTAGGTTTATAGACATAATTTAATAGGCATAATGTACAGCTATTATGGTAGAGATATTTGTACATTATACTTAGAGACTCTGCTAATTTTTCGTTAATTTTCTCAGCCATAAGAATTTCTCTGTTTCATTTTTCTCCAAAAATTGAATTCGTACAAGTTTTCTTGAATGAGCTGTGTTCCAAACTCTGAGAAAATGACAGATATATTTGCCAACTCAGTTGTGCTTTATAACCTTCTGACAATTTTCAAAAATGTGGTGGTTTGGTTTTTTCCTTAATTAAAAAAGAAAAAAAGAAATAGAGACTCAATTTAGGGCAATGAATGCATACACAAAATATATCAGGTGATGTATTTGAAATAATCTTGGTGATTTCAGAGTCTGTTGGTTTTAAATGAAATTAAGTCCGCTTCAAACAAATTGCTTTTCAAAATAGAACTTAGTGAGATTAAATTGGATGTTGGCTTTTATAGCTTGATCTGGCTTGTTCTGTGATTCTGTAGTGCAGTAGCTCACAATAAACTGCACCTAGAGCTAGTTGCCAAGGGAGGTCGTTCTGTTCTCTACAGCAATAGGCTTTCATAAGCAGGTATCAGAATATGTTCCCTCTACAGCACCATGTTGATATTTTGAAAAAAGTGGATGATTCTTCAAATGGCTGACGTGACACTGATCCTCATTAACTCCCCATAATTCCCTGCTAATACAAAAGCAGCTGCGCATCACTTACAATACTTCACTAGTAGCTTGTTAAAAATGCAAAGAATCATGTCAGCATTTCTGTTACAATGAATATCTTGACATTCACACTGCTGGGTGCCTGAAGAAACACACCTCGAGCTGCACACGTGCTGGGTGCTGGTGTCTCAGCTTGCAGCCCTCCTGCCCTGTTGGCCACTGAGGCTGAATGTACAGTGTGTACAAGCCCTCTGCACTCTGTAAGAGCAGGTTATGACATGGGATCTTATGACAGGAGCCTGACCTTAGTTTACGAGTACGCAGAGTCTACTTTTAGAGCCCTTTTTGGTGGAGCCAACCTCGTCCCTATCATTCGTCTCACAAATCCTGCCAAGCAAGAAGGAATTTTCACCTAATCTCCTACTTTCAGTATGTTTTTGTGTCTGTGCTATAAGTCAGAGAACAGTATGTCCAATTATTTTGTGTGTAAAGAAATGAGGCAGATGTATGCGAAATCAACTTGAACAAATATTTCAAAACCCTTGTGCCGAGAGAAATTGCAGGGTGATTCCAAAACACAGAGGTTTTAAGGATGGCACTGTTCGTGTATACAGAACAGGCTGTGGCTCTTCATCGCAACTTTGGTTCCCCCCTTTTTCCACCCAAAACCATCCATTACAAAGCTCCTGTAGTCACTGATTTATGTGCTTGTGATCAAACTTTCCTGCTTCTAATAATGTGAGTGTTTTATAAAAGTTGGTTGTGATTTCTAAATTTCTATTCCTGTGCTATTGTGCAGCTTCTTTGTTATGTTCCTGGCCTCATCAATGATTTCAGTCTTACTATGAGAGTCTACAGAAATTATTCTCTTAGAAGAGTTCATTTACATTTTGATGATCGCCTAATCTGCATTGCTGCACTATGCATTATTCTTTGTGGTATCAGTCTGCGATACCAAAATCCTGATAGTTACCCTAGAGCCAATTTTTGAGGGCCCCATCAGATTTTGAGTCCTTGTCCAAGAATGATTATCAACTGTCTCACCACGTGATCTGATCTCTACTTTCTAATGTGCGCATGTTAGGCTAGGCACATTATTTTGAGCACCAGCTGATAGAGGAGAAAATGCCTCGTGTTCCATATTTGCTTGCGAATTTCTTAGTACACTGTCTCAGCTCTCCTGGCAAATGTTAATGATGGCTGTGGGGAGGGTCCATAGAAGGACTCAGCAAACAGTGTAATATTCTGAGGCTTCCTTCTCCTCCTCTTCCTCCTCCTCTTCTCTCCTCTTCTCTCCTCTTCTCTCCTCTTCTCTCCTCTTCTCTCCTTCTCTCCTTCTTCCTTCTTTCTTCCTTCTTCCTTCTTCCTCCTTCTTTCCTCCTTCCTTCTTCCTTCCTTCCTTCTTCCTTTCTTTCTTCTTTCTTCCTTCTTTCTTCATTATTATTATTTATTTTGTGAAATAAATTTGTTCCTCGTTGATAATGATGGGAGGCATTTGCAATCTCTATAGCATGTCAAAATATAGAAAACCAACAAGAAGCAGCACTTTTAATTTAAAACACGTTTCCTTTATTTTCAGGTCTATCACTTGGCTTGAACTATAGATCTTAAGGAAAAAAAAAACTACCAGAATTTTGTAATACAAATGAAGAGAGAATTCCTTTTCTTTCCACTTTGTTTCCCCTTTAATAAGAACCTCACACATACAAACACTGCACAGACTGCCCCATGACACTTTTTCAGCAATCTCCTAATGTGACTTTACAAAGAGTGTGCTAAGAGAGTTACAGATGCACACTCTGCCGCCTGCTCCTCCCACCTCAAATGCTGTTGCAGACCAGCACTGGGAATGCAAACATACCGTTGCTGTGGAGGGTGATGGCAGGTGTCAGAGTGAAAGCCACAGTCAAGCACAGAGTGAGCATATGGGGCTATAGCAGCATCACCATTTATAGCTGCCATCATACTCCACTGAAAACAGAGACTTTCAGGCAATGCCTGTAGTCTTTCAAATGGCTGTACTGGGAGCGAAGAGACAGAACGTTGTGGCACCTACATACCTCACTGCTGCTGAAATAATTGAACCCATGCAACAATTTCTTGGGTTGGGTGTTTTTTGTCCACATTTGAAGTGCAAGCTTATGGCTCAAAAGGCCTTCTTGTCACTTGCTGAATTTTGGTGGAGTTGTGTTCCGGATGAATTTGTCATTTCGTAATGTAAAGGTCTCAGGCTTCACTTCCTCTGAAGAGTCTCAGTTGACCACTTCAGATTCTTACAGCCTTCAGAAAACTACTACGTGTTTTTCTTCGCACACACTTGAGGAAAGGCTAAATCATGTGATAAGTCTGCTGTAGGGAGGTTGAAGAATAGGAATGTTTTTCTTAACAAACAGATTCTCTGTATTAAGTAGTGTCTGCTACTGTTCTTTAAGTTATTGGATTTAATGTCACTATTGCAATCTGGATGGGTCTTTCAAAATTGAGTCAAGCATCTATCATGGGATGGCACAATTTTGTTTTCTGATTGTGGAGAAATGTGAGATGTTTTTCCCTGCCCTGACCGTAGAGTGGTTTGGGGGGAGGACAGGGACCTATCAAAAAGCTGGCCGGGATATCAGCAGCTAAGGTGACCAATGGGAAATGTCGATGCGACTTTGGAGGGGACATTTAAAACTAATCTGCTGCTGATCGGTCTCTCTCTCTCGCTGTGGAATCAGCCATGAGGTAACATCATAGGCGGCAGGCAGGAGTGGGTCGGGCCCTGCTGCCCCTCTGTGCGGCCGGGCCTCTGGAAGCTGCTGCCCGCATGGAGAGCGGGGGAGCCCCGGTTGGGCCCCTCTGGGCGGCCAGGCCGGGCCCAGCCGAGCCTCTGAGAGCTGCTGCCCGCATGGGAGCAGCCCGGGTGAAGCCCTGTTACAGCTTTGTGGCGGCTCTGAGCCGAGCTGCCCTGGATGAGACCGAGGGGTGGAAAAAAGGATATCTGCCAGCTTCCTCCATCAGCACAGCTTTGCATTTCCTTCAGCTCCTGCAGCCCGGTGCATGCACATGGCCCTTGCAGGCCCGGGCGGATTTAACCCTTTCCTAGCAACATGGAGCTTTTAAAGCACAACTCTTCCTTGAGAGACAGAAGAAAGAAAACAGAGGGTACATGGAACAGACACTGAATGACATCAGTTAGATTAGAAGTGAAAGAACTGATAATAATATTGGAATAGGATGGAAGAAGTGGACATTTTTAACTGGACTTCTCTCAGGTAAACTATGGAGAAATTAACTGTTCTTTGCAGCATCTTAGTGTTGTTGGGTAGAATGCTATTCTAATCAAAATTGAGGACTGATGTAATTGAGATTTATTTGGGAACTTTAAAGCCCTCGCTCCTGGGTTAAAAGGAGGTCTCAGCCTTTGAGACAAAGATGATTTTAGATTAGAAGAAGTATTCATAAATAGTACCTCAGACACACTGAGAAGCTTTGCTGATAGAACATCACAGTCTGTGAAAACTGGGTGGTAGCAGATGTGTGACTTTGGGAGCACTGGACTATTTTGTCTTGTGGCAAATGTCTTAAAAAAAAACCCTTAGAAAGACTCTTCTCCTAAAAGTAATGAGTAATTATATCTAAATAGTGAAACTGACTGAAAATCCCAAGTTGTGTCTTTCTATGTTGTTTAATAAGAAAGTTAATAGTTTGTAATAAGAAAGAAGCATGTTTTAAAGTGTCATTCTGTTTTAGTTTAAGTTTTCTTTTTCTCAACTTTTTTTTTCCATTTTTTTAGTGTGTGTTAATAAAACTATATTTGTTCATTTTTAAGCTTAAGCCTGCTTTGTTTTTTTTCTCCTAATCTCTCCCTCCCACAAAAAGAGGATAAATACTAAAACCCCTACATTAACTGGTGTTTCTGCCCAGTTTTATTAAATTAAAACCATTACAGCATCGTATTTCTACCAACAGGTGGGATGATAGGTCTGAGCATCCCAACTTGCTGTGTTAGCAATTAAGCAGGTGTTTTATGGTCTGAGACACAATGCTGAAAGAATCAAAATGGCAGTGTATTCTCTCCTTCAGTACAAATGTCTTCAGTTAACTGAACTCAGAAGCTAAGAAATATTTTGTGTTTATATATTTATACATACATAATCATCTGATAAATTTCATTATTTTTATTTCCATTCCAAGATAGCGGGGAAACAAAGCACAGTGTCTGACTTTGTACAGAGAGCTTCCTTTGGCCAGACAGAGACCTCTTTTTTATCTTGAGGTCCATTCAGGCATCCATGGAAGGCTTGCGTGGCCTGGAAAAGGTGGAAGCTTTCAAAAATAACAAGGTTTTTCTTAAATAACAACACAACGTCCAAGCAGAATTGGTTAATTTATTGGCAGCACTATTCTCTCACACAGAGTCTGTAAGGGAAATTAAGTGTGTATTAACAGGTTCTATCTCAGACTATGAAAGTGTTTAAAGATAAGAGTCTAAAAGCTGAGAGGAATGTGTGTGGATTCCTGGTTTGGGGGGCTGAGCGGGACAGATGACAGGCAGCAGAATGGCTCTGAGCAAAGTTATGTAAGAGCTAAATCTCCTGGAGGGAACCTGGACAAACCTTGAGAGCTGTGTCTGTGGAGAGTTGGGAAAAGCAGAAGCACAGGAAGGGATAAAATAATGAAGTAAATCTTTGACAGTAAAAATCCATTTACTTAATGAATTTTAAATAGTATTAAAAAAGCTTACCAGTGCACTCAGATATTGAGATAAATCAAAGGCATCCTGTTGGTTGCATCTATCTTTGTTAAGTGTTACTGATTTGGGATATTCACACAGCAAACTGCAATATTATTTTATTTGGGAAGACAAATCACAGTAGAACAGGCTACTGGAAAGATGCTGAGAGGACCATAACTATCTCATCTGGTGGCTTTCATAACTGCAAATGCAAAAAAGCACATCATAACTTTCAGTTAGATGGGAGAAAATGGCCAAGTGTCATTTACTCTGGGGTTCCTGTGGAGTTAGGTGCTCTCAAGGATTTGCTTTAATCATTCAGAAATGCTAATTGTTCTGTAAGCAATGCCAAACATGACTTGCTTGAAAAGAAATTTTGGTTTGGTTTACTGTAGGGTGGCTTTTTTATTTTTTGGGAGAATCATGTTTGTATTCAGTGGTTTGCATATAGAATGGTGAGTTAAAACAGTTGCAGAAATCCTGCACCTGCAGTACTTTACTGGTAAATAAACCACCACAGGCATGAGGCCAAAAATATCTAGGAAGATTCAGAGCATGAAGTGTGGGATTAAAAAAAAAAAAAAAAAAAAATTAAACTCTGATTCTGCAAGGAATAATTGCATTATGTAGTAATTAGGCAAACAAAATTGGGAGTATAGAATCAAATTAAGAAGCAGATATCCTAAAGATTTCCCCTTTATTGACACCATCAGCAAGCACAATAGCTTATGTAAACAAAGGAAGACACAGGATAGCACCATATTTGTTTGATATGGAGTGATGTCCATGTGTATTCACATCCTAATCACAGGAGCAATTACTGTTGTTCACATCTCCATTTCATTTCCTTGGCTGAACGTGCCTGGGAGTTTGGACTGCGATTTCATTATTCACTTTGCTCTGCCATTTGTATTATGTACCTGCTCCAGCAGATATCATCGATGCCTACTACTAGTACTGTGTTATGCAGAACAAATCATTTGCGTTTGAGGAGGTCTCTATGGCTACTGGCTACTTAAATGTGTACTGCATCTATAAAAGCCAAAGTTAAAGATGTTTTGCAGAATTCAGACAATGACCAACTGTTCACTGTTTTAAATCATATCTGCACCCATTGCTGTGACTATCAGCACATACTTGTGTAAGGTAGATTAGGTACAATTTATCTTTTCCTATTTTGGATTAATATTTAGACAGCCTTTTTTCTCAGGCCTGGAGGCTGACTCCAAAGGAAAAAAGTGTCTCTAGAGGACACTTGCACGATAGTGAACAGATTAGTGCAATGGTTCAAGTTGTAGCATAAACCCAAAAGGTTTTGCATTAAAATTTATGTTGTGCATGTGAAAATGCAAATTACTCCTGGAGCTGTCTGAAATAAATTTGGTCATTGTCCTGCATTGCAGAAGGAGGGTGTCAGTGTGGGGTGTAACCAAACTGTGTACTACTGTGACAATTCTGAAAAACTGTTAATGATGAGTGGTTTGCAGTAGCTGCCCAGTGCATATCCAACCCCTCGGGCTACAAGCTGGGTGTTAAAAGAGAGGGAAAGGGTTCGAGGCAGAGGCAGGGAAGTGTTTCTTCGTCTTCACAAATTACTCAAATGATAACATCCATCCTGAGGGGGTCATCTCTGCTAATGAACCATAATGGTTCAACAGCACTATCATAATGGGCAGCACTAAAGACTTAGACCATCAATAAGTAACAAAAATATCCTATGATTACATAAATTCATTGTAAAGTTCCCTGCCCTGGGGGAAGTACTGAACGTTCCCACCTGAGCCCGATCATATATAATTAGGGACTTGGGACACCATCAGCACCACCACTGGATGGAGAGAAAGACCAGGACTTTCACAGGATCACTGCTTTCAACTGCAGCTATCACTTCAATAGGAACTGCATCCACCATTTGATAGGACTGTGACCACCACCATGACCAACAGGGTTTACTCTGACTTTGTGGCTTCAAGCCAGTTTCTGTGTATCATTGCATTCATTGTAATCTCTCTATTAAATTGTAACTCCAACCTCAAATGTCTCTAGAGGTAATTGTGTGGGGTTAATTTTTCCCTCTGGTTTACTTTCAAACCAGAACAGTAATTTATGCTGCGCTAGTTTTCAGAGTACAGAGAAACTCCTTAACTGGGACTAATACCGAAGGTGTCAGCTCAGTAGCACCTAAGTCTTTATCTTCCATAGGTTCATTCAGAAATACTAACCCTTATGCTTTGATCTGTTCTATACATTAATCAAAAAAGCGGGCACACAGTATCACCTCCTGTGAAGAAAATGGAGAGCACTGAAGTGAAGCAACTCCAGAAGGAGATAGTGAGTCAGCATTGAAGTCTGGACCAAAAATCGAGTTTGCCAACTTGGAGTCCTCTTCTCAGAGATGGGAACAATTGGAGAAATTGTCTCCATGAAAGCTCTAGCTGCAGCATTGTTCCAAAAGAATCTGAGGAAGTATTTCTCATACAAATAAAATATAGCTGACAAATGCAGTAATAATTCTATTTTGTTGGTGTGAATGAAACAACCCTCCTGCATTAGAAATTCAGTGAACATGGGTAAATGGCAGGTATTATGTAGAACCACTTGCATATATTCAGAGATATCTGGCAACCTTGTAATTGTGTCGCTGCCACAGGCTGCCTCGCTCTCCTCAGAAATCACAGACAAGTTCTGTCCTCTAATTCGCTAGGTTATGAAGCAGGCTGAGGTGGTTTATTACTTATTGCAGAGTAGTATCAGCATTTGTGGTTAAGGTTCACTTGTTTCATGAGTATTCGATGAGAAACAGAATGGCTGAACAATGTTTGCATATACATAACATATTAAAATGACAAGGCTGTAAAATAATATTAGACATGATTTATGAAAAAAAATAGGCAGAGCACAGAAGTGGCCAAAAATTGAAACATTACATGCATGTTTGCTCATCACTAGAAAGTTACTACATTAAGATTGAATAAAAAAGCTCAGCAGTTAAAGGTAAAATCACATCTGGGTATAGTTCGGAACTGTTTGCATTATATTAAATTTGAATATAAGCCCTATCATTTTGTGATCCAACCTGTGCTGCCTTCTTCTTCAGGAAGGTGATTTCCATTGTTGGCCCTGCTGTGAGGTAGCAGTGGGCTTTGTCGCACTCCAGCTATGGCAGCTTCGGAGTTCTGGTAAGAATATATTTCTATACTAAGATGACAAGTAGAGAAAGAAAGGAAAAAGTGTATTGGACCTTCTGTACAGATCCTGAAAGATGATAAAGAGTGGAAAATAAGACACAATCTGTTATTTTCTCTATCAGCAGGTCATCTACAAATTTTGTAGACCTTATGAACTTTCAAAAGTGTCTTTACCTATGACCTTTTAGGGGGTAATTTCATGAAATATTAAGCAAACAT
Source organism: Hirundo rustica (assembly GCF_015227805.2). Lineage (NCBI taxonomy): Eukaryota > Metazoa > Chordata > Aves > Passeriformes > Hirundinidae > Hirundo > Hirundo rustica. The sequence continues at coordinate 15,644,120 of NC_053451.1, read as the reverse complement.
CAGCATTGTGTTTTGGATATTGCCACTGGTGTTTAGTGGCTGTAAATGGAAATACCTGTTTCATAGAGGTCTGGTACCTTTGACTTTTCCCCATCTTTTTACCGGAGTATTTACTGCTTTCCTTGAAGGTGTGCAATCCCACGGGTCTGCTCCACTCTTAGCCATAGGCAAAAGGAACCTCCAGCCTTCTTGCACTCCCACTGTGACAAAAAAGACAGACTTGGCTGATCCAGAGAAGCAGCAGTTGAAATAGTCTTTGATTTCAGTACTAGGAAATATTGATTACAAAGAGGTAGCAAGCCAACCTAAAATAAAAGGGCTACATGAATCTTTCTTAGTTTTCCATCCATCCCTTTTTTTTTTTTCCCCCTCAGAAACTTGTAAAGAGCTTCCTTCTGATTGCCTCCATTGTCTCAGGGAAGAATTGTTTTTGAATGACCTCTATAAGCTTTAACAGGATGTCGCTTATTTGCAGCCACGGAGTTACTTTTCCAATGTCTGAGTTTAGAAGCCAACAGGTTAGAAAATCTGTACAGCAAATCCTTTCTAACCCCTCAAAGCCATGTGATCATTATCCTAAAAAGCAGAAAACAGTTAAATTCTTACAGCTAAGCCTGCCATCACTACTGTTTAACTAATTTCAATGTGCAGTTGTATCACTGGTGTGTTTCAGAAGCTCAGCTGTTATATGCCTTTCAGAGATCTGTTAAATTCATCAGGTGTGACTCAAGAAATTCCCCAGAAAACTCCATACATTGCCAGTTCATAAGCTTGTACAAGAAGATTCTTGTTTGTATGAGGACAGTCTTCCAAGGCCTGGTTTTAGGGGTGAAATGCTAAAGCACTATGGTCTCTCAATGCATGATGCGGCCCACCTGACAGGTAACCTAGGTTCCTCTCATCTGCAAAGCATCCTTCCACATCTGGACATAACTTTGGTCAAGAGTCTCAGTGGATTGCAGTTCTGACTTCAAGGGAAGATGAGTGTGAGAGTGGCAGTGTGCACAACACCTGGCTTCTGTAGTGAGCCATACACCAAGGGTATGTCATAGAATTATATCACAGAATCAATTAGGTTGGAAAAGACCCCTAAGATCATCAAGTCCGACCAATAACTCAGCACGACCAAGTCCATCACTGAACCATGCCCCTAAACTGCTACAAAGTGCCATATGCCTTTTAAATACCTCCAGGGTTCATGAGTCAATCAACCCCCTGGGTAGCTTGATCCAGCCTAGATTACCCTATTGCAATTTGAGGCCATTTCCATCTTCCAGTCAGGCCATTATCCTATCACTTATGATGGGGGGAAAGAGTGACCCCTATGTCTCTGCAAACTCCTGTCAGGTAGTTACAGAAAGTGAAAAAAATCCCTTCTGAGATTCCCTTTTTCAGGCTGAACATCCCACGTTCCTTCAGCTGCTCCTCATCAGACTTGTGCTCCAGATTTTCATCACCTGCCCCTCACACGGCCTGGCTGTAGGTCCCTGTTACAGAGTGGGTCTATCCACTGCTGTCTTGGGAGCCTTGCTAGGAGCAGAAATCCTGCCACAGACTTTGCACATCAGTGGCAGAATGGGTCAGGCTCTGTCATACTGAATTTTGGCTACAATAGCAGCTGTTTCAACACAAAGCTCCTAATAGTCACTTTCAAGTTCTTCTTACAGGTTTACTATACCAATTATAACAGTGCTGTTCAGAGAGTGAGATGGTGGGATTATGTTGGCCTCCCGATTTCTTGGTATTTGACAAAGTCCTGCGTTTTCATTTGATTTCTTCCTTGTTCATCCAAGGAAGAAATAATTTGATTTCCTCCTTGTTCAAAAGTCCCAGCTCTTGTGATGTTCCTGCATATCTTTGTTATCGATGGTGTGTGTGGTGCGTTGTGTGAAACGGCTGTGCTGACTCATCACCTCCACCTCGACGGGAACAGGAGATCCCTGTTGGTGTGCAACCTTGCCAGGAAAGGCAGAACGTGTTAAATAGCCTCTAAATCATACAACACGTTTAGATTTGGATGTTTTCGTGAGCACCTTGCAAAGATGGTGGTTGCGTTTCTGAACGCGGCGCCTCAGCGAGGGGAGACCGCACATGGAGGCGTCGCGGTCCCTGCACAGGCAGTATACGGTGCCTTCGAGGAAGGTGATCGGTGGTACCCGAGCGGCCGAGGAGGGAACGGGAGCTGCTACTGAGAACCATCAAGGGCAGGGAAGGGTCGGTCCGGCAGCTCCCAGCCACGGCCGCACCGCCCGGGCGCCGCCGCCAGGGGTCCCCGCAGGCCGGGCGGCCGCACCGCCTGCTCGGGGGCGGGCCGGGCCATCAGCTGACCGGCCCCGCCGCGCCGCTCCCGGAGCCGCCGCAGATCAGTCGTTTTCCCCGGCAGCGGCGCGGCCTCGAGGATTTACAGTCGGACTCGGTCGCGTCTCGCCTGACGGCATCCCTCCTTCCTTCCTCCCTCCCCGCTCCCGGCCACAGCGATGCTGCCCCACTTAGCCGTCCTGCTGCTGGCCGCCGGCGCCACCCGGGCTCTCGAGGTAAGTGGGGCAGGAAGCTACGGGTGGGGGCTTCTTCGCCACCCTCTACCGCTTCTCCGAAGCTTTTGTCCGCAGCCGCCCCCGCGGCGTGGGCTTGGCCGCGGCGGGGCGGGCGAGGGCTGCTTTCCCACGGGCGTTCCATCCCTAGCTGCCGCCGCTCTCCCTTCGCCAAACAATAGGAGCGGCGAGCGGGGGGTGGCGGAGGCGTCGGGGAGGGAGCGGGCTGGGAATTCCCCGGGCTGGCGCCCCCAGCCCCGCTAAGCGTGTCCGTGTCTCCCTGCGCTGGTTCGGCTGCCGGGGCGCTGCCCCGTTAACTTCGGCCGCCGCCCGCCTGCTGCGGCAGCGGGCAGGGGTCCACGGGCAGCGCCGCGTAGGTACGGCAGGGTCGCCGGCTCTGCCTTGGGGTTGGCTCCGCCAGGGGCTCTGGAAGGGAAACTTCCCCCACGAGCAGGCACGCCGCAGGCGAGTGGCCCCGTGGCATTCCCCGATGGGGTGGGGGCTAGGGGCGAGCAGCCAGGCTGCGAGCGGGGGACGTGAGGGCGTCCCCCCGGGAGGGCAGCGAAGCTGGGCTGCGGAGCCGGGGGAGGGGGAAGGGTGGCGGCGCATGTTTGCGGGGCGGCGGCCAGAGCTCCCCGCCGGCTGGTGCAGTGGCCCCGCGGGAAGGCGGCGCCCAGGGGGCGGTGGTCAGGGCTGGCCCGAGCCCCCCCCGCGGGCCGGCGGCGCTGAGGCGCGGGAAGATGGCGCCTCTGCAGTGCAGCAGAGAGGAGGTGCCGGCAGCCCGCGCCACTCCGCCGCCGCCCCCTGGCCGCCCTCTTTCCTTCCTTCCCCGGGGCGGCACCGCCGCCGGGTCCCTCCCTCTGTGTGGGGCGGGGGCTGAGGGTCCCCCGTACCCCCCCGTCCGTGGGTGTGCGCGCACCGCAGTCCCTGCGGGGTGGGCTGGAAGCAAGCTCGGACCCCAGAGGAGGAGTCGGCACGGTTCTCCCTCCCCCCCGCCAGATCTCAAAGAAGGTGTGGGTGGGGTGAGTCACCTCCTGGTCTCCTTCGTTCCGTGCTTGCCATACTTCCACCTGCAGACTTCGGTTTCTGTCTTCCTCCCGTGTCAATTCCCCCTTCGCCTGGGGAGGTCGAGGACTGGGGTGGATGACAGTATTTAGGCAGATAGCAGAGACGGATGCTCACGGTCCCCCTTCGCCTCCCACGCACGGCATGGGAGTGCAGGTCTAGGGTCTCAGGTGCCCTTCCCGGGAGGGACCCCAGTACCCCATGAATAAGAGGAGGCAGACAGCTTCATACCAGCTCTGCAGCCCAGACTGCCAGACACATGCTCTTGCTTTGAGGCATGATCTTTCTGACATTGAGCAGGATGTATCAAGCTGGCCGGTTCTACAGATGCTGAGACGTTTAAAGCTTCCAGTTATAGGACTCGTTGGGGTTTTAGTAGCTTCTTTCAACCATTTATTGTCTAAATATAATAGAAGGAAATGTTTGCCATGGGTGTGTAGCTTAAGTAAAAAAATGAGATTTTATGATTGAGAACATGCTTCAAGATAGACCAGAGAAGGATGGGCTTTTCTGTTGGGTCCTTATAGCCCGGGCCTTATGGACAGGTTTGTAGGTGTTGCCAGTACAAAGGTACCGGAAGAAAGGAGGCGTGGATTTTGTACCAGAACTGTTCAGGAAGACTGAACATCTATACTCAGAGACCTCTGCGATGATGTCTGTCTTAGTGATGGCCAGAATTTTGAGACATTCTCTGCCTGGAAACATTTACTGAAATGGGCACTGATGTTTCTGCAGAAGCTTTCTATCATTCCATGTGAATGTTTGAGGCTTGGCATTTATTCCTTTTCTTTGTGTTTGATGGTGAAGTAGGTTTTAACATTTGGTGGTCTTGTGATAAGGCATTTGGCAGTCTTGGTTCTGTAAGGCCGATGTTTTGAGCAAGCCACTTGTTTTTATAACGCTAAAATATTTCATAATAGAAATTGCATGTGTGCAATTTTTGCTCTTGAACTATCTTGTTATGCTAAAGGATGAATATTTTTGTGTTTGAATTAGATTTTCTGCAGATCTCTTTTCTGAAATGAAAGGTTTTTCCTGCCATTTTAACAAATACTTCCTGGAAAGCAGCAAAGAATATGTACTTTGCTTTGTAGTGTATTTTTTCTTTGGGAAATGGTGTAAAGAAGGTAAAAGAAGCAGGAACAAACCCATTTCTCTATTGTATACGTGATGAGTTACTTTCTGAAATTACAGGTAGATTAACAGTGATTTAGTGTCTTAAAAGGAAATATTTTGTAGTGATGTCCTGGTGATGCCATAGCATATATATGCTATATATGCTTAGCATATTACTTTTTGACTCTCATGTGAATCATACTCACTGTGGTTGGGAAATCCATTGGCTGAGAGCTGTCATGGTTTGTGAAACTGCCATATTCTGCAGTAGCTATTTTTGCATTTAAATCTCTTTCAGTAATTGTCTGGTTTTAGTAGATTATCTTTGTGAATTTGTGTGAATGATTCCAGTTCATAAATAATTTCCTCTTATTAGCACACTGAGGTTTCTGCCATGCCTATTTTGCTCCCTGCTCTAGCTGCCTGTTTCTCTTTACCAGCTGACTGAAATGAAGTTGTTAAGATATTGGTATTGCATAAGCTGGCCCTCAGAAAAAAAGACCAAAAAGATGTTTATTGGCAGTGTTTCTTTAAAGTTGGTAATGTAGTGCTTTATAGGTTCTTATTGATATTTTGGTGGGGTTTGTTTGTTTTTTAGTAGAAACCCCAAATATTTTTTTCTTCATTGTTTAGTTTCCTAGTAGATCTTTCAAGAAATGACATTTAAATGTGGGAGGGGGAGCAAAGCCTTTACTTTGTTTCTATTACTTGACTTTCAGTTCCTCTTTCTATCGATTCTGTTCCCAAATTTCCCTGACAAAGGTTTGCATTTGTTTCTGGATCTCTTTTGCACTTTTATTTAAGATGCTGACATGGGGTGTGTGGCTGAGTGCGTACGTAGGGCAGGCTCTCTAGAATCATCAGGATCCCTGGCAGTCAGGGGAGCCAGTAAATAAAAGAAGCTGCTCCCTTGCTTTCTCATTTGTCTTTTGTTTGATTAATGATTAACAGACAATTTTGAGACTTGTGTGATCTTCAGATGCCTTTTCTGTGGAAGAAACATGATCAACTGCTGTGCTTTTTCACAAAACACATATTAAAACCTGAGGAAGCTGACAAGATCTTCATGGTTTTAATTTTTTTTCCCCCATGAGCTGTTTGTGTGACAGATGTAAATCATCTCCCTTACCCATTTTTAATTGATCAGTGCTGTTGGAGGTTAGGTTTGTTCTTTTTTTCTTTTAGAATTTTTCCCCATGAGTTGCTAAGAGACTAAGTACTGGTGCTCAGATGGTGCTTGACCAACACAAAGGAGGTGGCTGAAAGTCAGGAGGGGGAAGATCACAGAGTTTTGGGGCAGGAAAAGGACAGGGCTGGGGGAGCTGGGGGCTCTTCTTGCTCTGGGCATCGGAGAGGACGGCCAGGCTGCTGCTTGCTGCAGGAGAAGTTCACTGTCCACAGAAAGTCCGATCCTGGGAAATCTACCATCATCTGCTTGTGTGCCCAGGAATTCTGAGCTCCTTCGCCTGCCCTGCTGGAGCTGGGCCAGCCTTGTCTACCCATCGGGGCTTCTTCAGCACTGCTTTTTTTTTTTGCTATGCTGTAGCCCTGCACACCCCTGCCTGCCGGGAACACCCCACTGTTCCATCCACCAGCCAGGGAGTTTCCACCATTCCAGCTTGGTGCTCTCGACATCCCAAGAGATCAGACTGCCCTGGGCTTTGTGAAACAAAGTCCCTGGAGGTTCTTGTTTTTGTTTATTATTAATGCTGCAGTTGTTGTTTGTTTGCTTTGTTATACTTACTAGTAAAGAGCTGTTATTCTTTTCCCCATAGCTCTGCCTGAAAAGCCCCTTTAATCCTCTGTATAATAACTTGGAGGGAAGGGATTGGAATTCCCCGTTCCTAGAGAGGCCCCACCCCTCCCTAGCAGATACCTGTCTTTCAAACCAAGACAGATTTTGGTGCCCAATGTGCAGCTTTGAGAGAAAAAGGAATAACAGTTCTTGAGTGATCTAATTTATTGCGTACTGGATATAGAAACCTCATTAAGTAGCATCATGTGGTCTAACTTACCCTGGTTTGGGTGGCATGTGGTTGTAGCGTATTTCTTCCATTTGCAGGCCCTTATCTAAACATGGGCCCTATAACTAAGACTACTGTGGCTGTTATCCAGTTTGCTTTATGGATTGATAAGGTGAGGAATTCATGGATCTTTAACTTCCTCTGGAAGGTGGGCACATGGATACATGGCTATCACACACTAAGTGTATGTTTTTGGGGTTACTTTAAGAATGGTACTTTCTGTGAGGAAATGACAGTAGGTGAGGTTTTCTCCCAGCTCTTCAACCAGTTCATTGTGCCTACTCCACCAGCTTTTGAAGGGTTTCAATTTCCTCTAGATACTAACCAAGTGTTGCTGATAATCCTAGGCTATTTAGATTTCAGAGATAAGGTAATATTGACTTGGATCACTGCACAGACACCTGCTCCAGAGACTAGGGATACTGCCATGGGGCCTGACACTGCCCCACAGAATAGGGACGCTGGCCCACTGCCTGATGCTGCCCCACAGCCCACCTCAGTAATGAACCACCCAGGCTGGGTAGGGGTTTTGATAAAGGAGATACATGCAATGGGCCAGATGCTGGAGGAGCACATTTCCCCAGGGTGTGAGAAACCCTCCCCCTGCCCTGAAAAAGGAGAGAAAAATCATCCAGATTATCCTGGAAGCCAGTTTTGTCATCAAGAAGAGCAAAGAGATCCAGTTCCTGGGAGTAAAGTGGCAAGATGGACAGCATCAGATTCCCACTGAGGTCATCAATAAGATCACCGCAATGTCCCCACCGACCAGCAAGAAGGAAACACAAGCTTTCCTAGGCACCATAGGTTTCTGGAGAATGCACATTCCTGAGTACAGCCAGATTGTGAGCCCTCTCTACCCGGTCACCCACAAGAACGATTTCCACTGGGGCCCTGAACAGCAACAAGCCTTTGCCCAGATCAAGCAGGAGATCGCTCATGCAGTAGCCCTTGGCCCAGTGAGGACGGGACCAGATGTGAAGAACGTGCTCTACTCAGCAGCCGGGAACAATGGCCTGTCCTGGAGCCTTTGGCAGAAGGTGCCTGGGGAGACTCGGGGCCGACCACTGGGATTCTGGAGCTGAAGTTACAGAGAATCTGAAGCCAACTACACTCCAACAGAAAAAGAAATCTTGGCCGCCTATGAAGGAGTTCAAGCTGCCTGAGGTGATTGGCACCGAAGCACAACTCCTCCTAGCACTCCAGCTACTGGTGCTGGGGTGGATGTTTAAAGGAAAGGTTCCCTCTATCCACCATGCCACTGACACCACGTAGAACAAATGGATTGCCCTCATCACTCAGCGCGCCCGCATTGGAAACCCAAATCACCCTGGGATTTTGGAGATGATTACAAACTGGCCAGAAGGTGAAAAAATTTGGTCTCACGGATGAAGAGGAACAGGAGCAAGTGACACGTGCCGAAGAGGGTCCACCATACAACCAACTGCCAGCAGAAGAAACACGCTATGCTCTTTTCACTGACGGTTCCTGCCGCGTCGTAGGGAAGAACTGGAAATGGAAAGCAGCCGTATGGAGCCCCACACGACAGGTTGCACAAGCCACTGAAGGAGAAGGTGGGTCAAGCCAACTTGCTGAACTCAAAGCTGTTCAACTGGCCCTGGACATTGCTGAAAGAGAAAAATAGCCAAAGCTCTACCTCTGCACTGATTCGTAGATAGTAGCCAGTGCTCTGTGGGGTTGGCTGGACAGGTGGAAAAAGGCCAATTGGCAGCGTAGGGGAAAACCAGTCTGGGCTGCAGATGAGTAGAAAGATATTGCCAGTCGAGTAGAGAAGCTGCCTGTGAAAATCTGTCATGTAGATGCCCATGTCCCCAAGAGTCAGACATCTTGCTGTTCCAGCCACCAGCTCAGGAGTTTCCACCATTCCAGCTTGATGCTCTCAGGGTCCCAGGAGATCAGACTGCCCTGGACTTTGTGAAACAAAGCCCCTTGAGGTTCCTGGTTCTGTTTATTATTAATGCTGTAGTTGTTGTTTGTTTGCCTTGTTATACTTACTAGTAAAGAACTGTTACTCATTTCCCCATAGCTCTGCCTGAAAAGCCCCTTTAATTTTCTAAATTATAATAACTTGGAGGGAGTGGATTGGAATTCCCCATGCCTAGAGAGGCCCCGCCCATCCCTAGCAGATACCTGTCTTTCAAACCAAAATGAGGGCAAACTCGCAAGAAGCTTAGCTGTTCATGACTTGTTCTTTGCATGTGTTTAATAGACTGTGAGGGATAATAAACAGTTTGATTTATAAGTTTTGTGAAGAAAAGGTATGACAATTTATTTTAATTAGTAGTTCTTTTCCAAAACAAAGCTTAGCAAAATAGCTGAAGACCATAGTAACTTCATCTAATTGCTTGACAGAATGACCGCTGTTTCTCTGAGTGGAATAATTATTTTTAGTGACTCTAGTAAAATACTTAACACAAGCTGTTGGGTGTGGAGGTTTGGTCAAGAAATTGGTAGATAGCATCACCTGAAGGAGGTCTCTGATCTGATGCTGTGCCCAAAGCAGACGAGGCTGCCTGGGGCTTTCTGCAGTTGAAAATGGAGCTCTAAGGACAGAGCTTGTGCTTCCTCTCTGGGTAGCCTGCCCCATCCGGTGTTTGATTGGTTCACCTGTGTTGGAATTCTCTAGGCTTAATTGACATCCTTAGTCCTGAATACTCTGAATGATGTAATTTTGCCACCTTACAAAAAACATATGTAATAACCAGAAGTTGAAAAAATGGTTTCAGTTTAATAAATAAAAATAATATTTGACAAATGTCCATGTATATGTGTATACATGTATGCATACATATAATGCATTAAAACACATTATGTATCAAGATAATGTAGGTAAATATATTTAACCACTGAATATATTTGCATATATAATGTATTACGTTTAACATTACTATATGTATACATCTGTATCTTATTAGTGCATAGAGTGTATGAAACCAGCAGACAATTTACATACCTCCTTACATCAAGCCAACAAAGAGATGAAGACTGCTGCTGATAAAAGTGTAATTTGGTTTATATATTGTAATAGGTTCATTGAAGTTGTTAGGTGAGATGTCCGGTGTGGTTTTAAAAAGTAAGTCTAGAGCTGTGTTTTATTTAAATTCTGGGGATTTTGAAAAAATTCCTGTGGTATAAGAAGATTAAAAGTAAAGCAAATTGAAAAAGTACCGAACAAGGACTTTATGTAAGCTTGGCTAGCTCTTGGAATGTGCTCTTGTGATGAGAGTTTACAACAGTTGCTGCCAGGGTGAGGAGTGCCTGAAGCAATGGTGATAGCAAGCTTGAGCCTGGAATAGTTTGGAGTCAAAGAACTCTTAAGAGAAGTTAAACTTTCACTCAGACCTGTTTTTTGCTTAAAGCTGAATGCTGTCTGTTTAGTCCTCATTCTCACAACCTGATCTGGAGTCTGCCTACCTTCCCTTAACCCTCCTTCAACCTGCAGCTGAGGTTTCAAAAAAAAGTTTTCTGTTCTCTTGGACAATATCAGCCAGTAATGGCTGTGTGTCTTTGAGTCTTAAGCCCTAAATAAGTCACTTTTCTGCCCTTGATTGTAATATTATATTGGTTCTAAACCAACGTTTTTTTCTTCATTTGGACCAAAACACTATTAGAGAGCTATCTGAATATCAAATCTTGATACAGATTCCAAAGCTCTCCAGGTGCCTCCATTCACCAAAAATATTTATCTTTTCATGTGAGAATTTACTCATAGAACAAAAGAAAAACAAAATAGGTGTGGATAATGGCCTCTCTTCAAGGAGATGAATTTGAATTACAGAAAATTAGTATGTTTGCATTTATATATATATGAATGTCACACCTCAAGCTCCTTGCTGTATGGAGGATATAGGATTGTGTAAATTCTGCCCTTTTTAGCAGAGCAATGATTCCAGTAATTACAAACCAAAAATTTCATGTGATGGAAATGAGAGTAAGGGGCAGTACACTCTAAGGTTGTAATCAGTGCAGTGGCTTGCAAAACATGCTTTCCAAGTGACAAGCACATCTTGTGTGAAAGTAAAGATGTTCAAGTCATGTTTTTTAGAAGGATGGAAAACCTTACACCATCTACTGACAGTAAGGACACCACTGTTACATGGTTGTGTGCTGGTGGTTTCTTGCCTTGCATTGATTAACAGAAACAGGACTGAGCAGTAGGTGTGGATGTTGCTGGTTTCTTTACTGGAGCTCCCAGTGTAACAGCTTTGTGAGTGCTCTGATTTCTTCATCTGAGAAGCGGGACTTAAGGTTTTGTTTTCTTGGTAGTCCTCCCAGCAAGTTCAGGAGTACTTCATCTGGTCTTGGGGATTGACTGTTAAAGGGTAAGTAAGTATAGATTGAGGCTTTCCAAAAGAAGTACAGCTTCTGGCCAAGTGATGATATTCCATGGACCATGGGACAGCCAAGCTTTAGACAGAGGGGCGCATGAGCCAGGGTGCTTTGTGATTTTGTAGTCTAGGTGCTCTTTCCAGACAGTAGTTAACCACTGGTTGGCAACAGAGCTCACTCAGGAGCTGGCTGCAAAGAGCTGCTTCTCCAGTGGCCTCCACTTGGTAGGTGCTCTGTGCCCCCTCTCTAGACTGGTTTTACCGTCTGTGCTGTGCTCAAAGGAGCGAGCTGTGTGTTTTTTGGTATGTAGTCATCTTCTGGCAAACATTTCACACTACCTGAGTTGGAAACTGGCCACAGGCAGTTGGGCTGACCCATCTAAAAGAGCAGGCAGCTTCTTTGGGGAAGGGAGCAACCTCCAAAACCACATTTACTGCAGCTCGTGCAAAAACATTCAATTAAGGTGTTGGCTCCTTTGCCTCCCTCTGGTGACTTGCAGCAGGGCTTGAAAATCTTTTCATATATCACCCCTCTTGAATGTCTGGTTGTTAAAACTTTGTGTCAAGACACTGCAAAAAGGCAGAAATCTCCAAGGAAATGCATTCAGGGATGGATAACTCCACTCAGTTCCCACTGACCCATTTGGAGCTATTCCAGATAGGAATTATCTGTTCTTCATCTGGTCTCATTTCCCCAGAGCAGAGCTTATCTATTCAAGCACAGCAAGTAACGTATGACAAGAATGCGGCAAAACTAGTTGTGCCTCTTAGTAAAAACATTTAGAAGTGGTTCCTTTTCAGAGCAGGCTACCAAAGTGATCCACTATGACAATTTGTGATTTACAAAATCTGTTTGGAATTACAATTAATCAAAGAAAACACATGTTTAATAGGTGTTCAAGATGGAAGGAGGTTGGGAAATTCCCTATATTTTTTGTGGAACTATATTAATATTGACTTCAAGGTTTCTGAAATGATGAAACAGAAGTTTACACATATACAGCTTAAATTTTGGTAATACAGTTAATTGATTCTATTAGAGTTGAAGTATACTGTTAGCTTGTGGTGAAAGTGAAAATTGCCACCTCATCCACCTCCAACAGTTAGAATTAGTGCCCAATGGACACACACATTAAAAGACATAGAGATGGGGCAGGATTCTGGAGTTGTTTCCAGTCTCCTTGTCATAGTATCACATGGTCTTTGTACCTGCAGCAAACCTTCTCTTACCTTATCAGCACAACTTTAAAGTAGAGATTGCTGATTCTAAGGATTTAACCCTGTAAAATGGATTTTTCTCTAAATTATGGTCTCTGGGAAGGGGTGAGTTTTTTCCCTGGTCAGATACCATAATACAATTTTGTGACAAATGACTAATGGCTGACTTGTTCTCTTGTCTGTGCCTAGTTATGTAAATTTGTTTGTAGCTGCAGTTTTGGATCGGAAACAGAGAGTCCTGAACTGAAAGTATTATTGCATTCTGCTTTCTTTCTCATCATTCAAATGTAACTGCAAGCTATTTGAACCCTATGCCTTACCTGAGAAAACAAGGGGAAGTAGATTTTTTTGAAGTATTGTTGTTAAAGGTTTGATTTCATAGTAGTTATTTTTTTAAAGCTCCTCAGGAACTAAGTCATGGCTTCTAGGTTTGTTTGTTTGCTTGTTTTGTTTGTTTGTTTTTGGTTTTTTTGTTTTTCCCTTGGAAAAACCTCTTTAGTATATGTTCCATATAATGTGTACATATTTGTTTATGTAAACATTTGTAAACAATGGAGAATACAGTGTTATTAGGAGAAGGTAAACTGATGAAGGAAAGAAAATGCAATGCAATTAAAAGGTTGTGAGTTTTAAAAAGCATTCATTATTTTGCTGGGGTTTTTTTGTTTTTCTTTTAAAGGTGTTGTAAATTTAAATGTACTAAGTGTTGATTGATTGTTGTCTAATTGTTGAATACTTCCAGTATGGAAATGTGAGGGGTTTGTGCATGCATAGTATTAGTGAGCATCTAGACCTGTCAGATGCATTACGCTGTTGGGTTGTTTTGAAGTTTGTTTGATACTCTTTTGCAGCTCTCCTATGTGCGCCTTGTCTGTCTGCTGCCCAGTTCTCTTAAATATGAAGTGGAATAAAGTAGCTTTTAATGACACATCTTGTAGCATCATAATTTTATTGTTTTCTTTTGCCAAATCTGTCCTCAGTTCCATTACGTCTTAAAAGGATGATGATGCTGAAGTTGTTTAAGAACAAGCTTTTTAAACCAAGAATTTGGAGCTCCAAATTATGTTTCTTTCATTGTTGCTTTTCTTCTAGTGCTTGATTGCCAGCAATTTGAAGATGACGATTTGTCTGTAATCGCGACATCCAGATTTATCACGAGCATTCCAGCTTTACTTCATTTAAAAAAAAGACAAAACAAAATGAAACACCCATCCCCCAAATTAAAATTTAATATTCAAATTTTATATAGAACAGTATGGAGGGGAATTAAAAAGCCTAAAAGACCAAACAAGAGGCCCAGAAACATAAACATGTGAGTGAGAGAATTGTGAAGTCTTCCGGGGTGACCTAAACACTGGCAGTTTCTTTCACTTTTGTTTAGATTTGTTTCTTCTTTGGCATAGTCTTCTTTTGTTCTCATAGTGGTAATATAAGTTGTCAGGATTTTTTTCCTTTTCCCTGCCAGCCATAGCATCTGAAAAGCCAGTTTCTCCTTTTTCACATGTGGAGTGTTTTTCTTAGTTGTGGTCACATCTCTGAGCTGACAGCCTCCTGTTGTGGAATCCAGGCTGAAGCAATATTTCTGACAAAAGTCAGCACTTGCCTGCATGGGTTTTATTTGGTGAATGCGCAAGATGAGATGGGTGGGTGGGAGAGGGGCAGGTGCTATTCCTATTGTGCCACGAGGGAAGGAGGATTGCTGGCTCACCCTGGCTGTCATCATAACATCCCTGATCCAGTTCAGGAGGTGTTCATTAGGGTCAGAGGAATTGATGCTTTTCTGAAGGTGTTTGCAAGAAAATCAGTGGACAGCTGAGCCTGGAGAGAAAAGTGTAATTGCTGGTGAATAGCAAGGTAAAATTAAATCAGACCATTTTACTTTGAAATCAGTCTAAACTGTTTCTAAAAACATACTCAAATGATACTTAGGCTCTATCAAACACCTTTAAATTAATTCATTGCTGTCTTGGGGTGATTTTATGATGATACTTTATTCCCTTATCATCTGCTTTATGCCCAGAAATGGCTGTGGTATCTTTAAAATGAACCGGGGGGTGGAACCGGAGCTTAGGAATGCAGGGCACGGGCACTGTTCAATTTCTCTCTGGCGTGCTCCAGTATCATGGGTTGGCACAGTTTTATTTCTAGTTATAGAGAGATGTGGAATGTTTTTCCCTGCCAGGACCTTAGAGCTCCTTGGGGCGGGGGGGAGTTGAGGACAGGGACCTATCAGAAAGCTAGCCAAGATATTGGCAGCTATTTTAACCAATAAAGATACAAAATGCGACTCTGGGCGGCCCAGTTTAAAACCCTCCTGCCCGGGCAGTCTCTCCGTTCCTGCTAGGACAGCCCTGGGGCAGCCCCGCGGGCGGCAGGGCCCGGGCCAGGCCCCGCTGCCTCCGAGCGGCCGCGCCTCCGGGAGCCGCTGCCGCAGGGAGAGAGCGGCCCGGGCTGAGCCCCTTCTGCCGGCCCGAGAGAAAAGAGAGCAGCTCAGCAATGCCTCCTGCTCACAGCTTCGTGGCAGCTCCGAGCCGGCCGCCCTGGCTGAGAGCGGGGTGTGGAAAAGGGGACTTCCACCGAATTCTGTCATCGGCGCGGCTTTACATCTCTGCAGCGCGGGGCAGAGAGCGCACGGCCACTGCAGGCCTGGGCAGGTTGAACCTTTCCTAGCAACATGGAGCTTCTAAAGCACAGCCCTTCCCTGAGAGAGAAGAAAGAAAACAGAGGGTACATATAACAGACAGCATATGAAGTCAGTGGGTTAGAAGTGAAAGAACCAAAAATATTATTGGAATAGGATTGAAGAAGTGGACATTTTTAACTGGACTTCTCTGGGGTAAGCTATAGAGAAATGGACTGTTCTTTGTAGCATCTTAATGTTGTCAGGGAGAATGCTAATTCTAATCAAAATTGAGGACTGATGTAATTGAGATTTAATTGAGAACTTTAAAACCCTCGCTTCTGAGTTAAAATGAGGTCTCAGCCTTTGAGACGAAGATGATTTTAGACTAGAAGAAGTATTGGTAAGCAGCACCCCAGATACACTGAGAGGCCCATAGGTAGCCAAGGCTGCTAATGGATAAAACAGCACAATCTGCAAAAACTCTGGGCAGTTGCAGATGTGTGACATTTAAAGCCAATGGACTATTTTGAGTTGTAGCACGTGTCCCCATGAGAGTCTAGAGAGACTTTTCTCCTAAAGTAATGAAAGTTTATGACTGAAAATCACAAGCTGTGTCTTTCTATATTGTTTTGTAAGAAAGTTAATAGTTTGTAGGGAGAAGGAAGAGTGTTTTGAAGTTCCATTCTGTTTTAGTTTGGGTTTTCTTTTTTTTCCCCCAACTTTCTTTCCTTTTTTTTTTTTTATTCTTTCAGTGTGTGTTAATAAAACTATTTGTTCATTTTTTAAGCTTGAGCCTGCTTTGCTTTTCTCCTAATCACTCTCCCACAGAAAAAAGAATAAACACTAAGACCACTACACTGAATTTGGCAACCAGAATTTAGCGAACGTAAAACCACTACATTCAGACAGCCTGGAGGCTGTACCAGGAAAACCTCTCGGAGGGGCTGTGCTTTGTTGTGCTTGGGGTTTTTTTGTTTGTTTGGTTTGGTGGTTTTTTTTTTGTTTGTTTGTTTTTTTTTTTTTTTTTTTTTTTTTTTTTTTTTTTTTTTTTTTTTGTTTTGTTTTGTTTTGTTTTGTTTTTGTTTTTGGTTTTTTTTGGCCCCCTTGAATTGTTTTCAGCTTGGCTTGTTTTCCTATTTGGCTCCTCTGGGGAATTGGCAGGGGGACTGCCCCAAACCCAAGACCTCTGAGAGCTGAACCAACACAATAAAGGACATTAAACTCTGCCAACTTTGCCTTCTGCAAGGAGAAGACCCACAGCAGAAATCTGACAGGTTCCCAGCTGCTGTGTGAACTCTTTTTTTCTCCTCCCTTCCCAGAGATGAAGAAGGGCAGCTGCCATCTTTGCCTTCCAGACATGTGGTGAGGTGGAGGTGGGGTGTAAGGTTGAATTTTTAAAATTTTTTTCCTGTGCTTTGTGGGTATCTTGCTTTGTTAATAAACAGTTTTACTTTTTTTTCACTTTCATCTCCTGATACCCATTTCTCTCATTGCCAGAAGAAAAGGGAGTTACTGAAGCCCTTTCTCCTTAGAGGAAACACTCATTCCAAGGCGTTTTCTCCTGAAATTTATCTCCAAAACTGAGACAATAACTATAATACAAATGCTAAACTGTTTACAGAACTGCTGTGGGCAGTGGCAAAAATACTGAAGGTCAAGTCTCAGGCTGTAAAAATTGGGACCGGTGTAGATTGCTTGTCTCATCTGAAGCATTCACTTTGATTTGAGTGAGGCTGGACATGCTTGAATATCAGTAAATACATAAATGTTTTTAATCTGTTTTAAGGAAATTGTATCCCTTAACTGATAAGAGAAAGAAAGTTTTAATTAATCTCTCCGTTATGGCTTGATGCAGCTTGGTTTTGAGGTAAAGAGGAAACAGTTCCCGCTACGGACCTTAGAATTTCCTTTGGAGAGGACAGGGACCTATCGTGGGCTAATTTTTAGATATTGACACATTGTGTAACCACTGAGGAAGCTGGGTGTGCCTTTTTGGATACACGTATCAAGTTGAGGTGGGCCTGGGAATTTCCCTTTTCCTTCCTGCCTGAGGAGCAGGTAACAACGAGCCTGCCGCGCTCTGTACAGCGGGCTGGGCGAGGCCGGCCGCTCCACGGCCGCTCCACCCCCGTGCTAGCCGGGCTGGGCCTGCGCTGCTCCCCAGGCCCCAGCAGCTGCTGGTGGGGGAAGGGGAGGCCACCTAACATCCAGCTGACCTTAACATCCGCTGGCCTGGGCTGAGGGAGGTGTCCGCCAGGCCCCTGGGAGCAGCTCCGGACCCGGGCTGGGCTGGGCACACCCCATGCCACGGAAGGGTGGGAGGAGGCGTCCATCAGACTACCTAGCTGCTGAAATCCTGGCTGCGGTTTCTCCAGCTTCTCCAGCCGCTCCAGTCTCTCCAGGTGATGCTACTGAAGGCTCTGAAATCCAACACCATGAGCTGCAGCCCGAGAGGAGGAGACCCAGGCAAGATCTTAACTCTTTCACTGCACAAATGAGACCTGAGGACATTGACCGTCTCCTCAAGTGAGAGGAAAAGGACAGAGTGAAACGTGGAGAGATGCAGCATAAGACTGAAGTCAGTGAAGGGAGAGAGAGAGAGTAAAAATCTCTGTAAGTGGAAGGAAGATTGAGGAGTTGCCCAGTTTGGGCTGTACTTCTCTTGTGAGGCCATGGAGACTGGACTAAAATATCCCTGAGCTGATCTTGGTGTGATCCAATGGAGAATTTTGAACAGAGGAAGATAGTGAGAAAGATATATGTAGCCTTCTGCCCCCAGGGAAAAAGAATACCTCTGTTTCTTGAGGTGAAGATGAATTTAGAGCTAGATGAAGAGGACCTTTGTTTTATACTAGAACGGTTATCCTTAAACTGTACCCTAAAAAAGCTGATATGCCCATGAGCGCAGCTGGGGGAAAATATGCCAAATAGGATGGACTTCATGGTTTGCAGGATTTCTAGGTGGCTGCAAATTTGTGACATGGCAGCCACCCAAAGAACTGTTTCTTGTGGCAGTGTCTCCATGGGATTTCTGAGAGAGGCTCCTCTCCCTAAGAACTGATGAAAGACTATTTTAAAGTTGTGAAACTGACTGAAAATCCCAGGTTTTGTCTCTCTATGCTGTTAGTAGGAAAGTGAACAGTTGTAGGGGGAAGAGGAAGTGTTTTGAAGGTTTCATACTGATTCTTATTAATTTTTTCTCTCTTGTAGTTGTGTTAATAAACCTGTCTTTATACCTGTAGTGGTTTCATGTTCGCTAAATTCTGGTTGCCAAATTTAGTGTAGTGGTCTTAGCGTTTTTGTTTTTTTTTTTTCTGTGGGAGAGAGATTAGGAGAAAAGCAAAGCAGGCTCAAGCTTAAAAATGAACAAATAGTTTTATTAACACACTAAAAGAATGGGAAATGAAAGTTGAGGGGAAAAAACTGAAACAAAACAGAATGAAACTCTAAAAACACTCTTCCCTTCCCTTACAAACTGTTAACTTTCCTACAAAACAACATAAAGAGATAAAACTTGTAATTGTCAGTCAGTTTCACCATTTAAAAACAGTCTTTCACTAGTCTTTAGGAGGAGTCTCTCTTAGAGTCATGGATCCTACTGACAACTTAGAACAGTTCTCTTATGGGATATTCTTATCAGGGGCCCGGCTCCACTGACTTCGTGCTGTTTCTTCTTTATGTTCACTCTGTCTTTTTGTTTTCTCTCTCAGGAAAGGGTTAGGCTTTCAAGGCTTCATGTTGCCAGGAAAGGGTTAAATCTGCCCAGAGTCTTTTCCTCTCTCGCTGCAGCTCATGGTGCTAAGATTTTCAAGGCCGAGCTGGTGAGGGGGGGAAGAACTCACCCAGAAACATCAGAGATCAGAGCGCCAGGGTAGTCCGGAATCAAAAAACCCCAGGCAAGATCAGAAATGCCTTTTTGGCCCATCCCTCAGTGTAAATTGGGGTGGCCTTGGCCTAAATGGGGCCCACAGCTCTTATCAGGGGTCCGGCCAACCCCTGGCTACCACACGGTATTACCTTTCTCTCTCTGGCCAAAGGAAAAAAAAGTGACCTGCAGGAAATCAAGGGGTTTTATGTGTATCCTCCCAAAGTCACAACTGACATTTTTAGTGGTCAAACTAGATGCCAATATTCTAACTAACCCTCTGATAGATCCCTGTCCTTTCTAAAGCAATTCCCAGGTCCTGACCCGGAACATCTTTCCCCATTCCTCTATGACTAAAAAATTAAACTGTGCTAACCCATGACAATACCCTTTTGAGCCTGCTTTGCTTCTCTCCTAATCCTGTCTAACTGCAGAAAAGAGTAAATACTTCTAATACTTCAAACCACTACACTAATTTGGGAAACAGAAATTTGCAAACATGAAGCCATTACACTGTAATTTGAAAGAAAACTTTGAAGTAACAAAAAGCTGTTAGGTACACCTTTTATGAGCAGAGAGAGAAAATGTGACTTATGGAGTGCTGTTGACTTGTGAGGCTCAACAGTAATGGATGGAAGCCTTGAGTTTTCTGTTGTTGCTGTAAAACTGGTGTTTGACACTGAGTCTGCTATCAGTCGTGACCTCCTCCTTTTTAAGAGGAATGTTGGGGTCTGGAGCCTATATTGACAGTAGACCATACTCTCTGAGAAGGGTGTAGGGAAGAGAGAGCTGAGGCAGCAATTGGTGTCTCTGATGGGTAAAAGTAATTTAAAACAACAACAAAAAATTAATCCCAACTCTGGAGGTAAAACCAGGTGAGAAGAACAATCTAATTTATCAAAATGAAGACTCTGAAAAGTGCCTTATTTGCCCCCTCAAAGAATAAATACTAGGCAAGGAAAGGCATGCCAAGTATCCTGTCTGGAAGGCTCTGCAGATAGAAAACTTGGGACATGTTTTTGGTAGTGCAGGCTTGGGGCAAGCTTAGAAGATAAATAGATTTTTTTGCCTTCAGATGTGAAGACTGCAGAACTAATTTTCCAAGGAGGTAAATGCAAGATGGCTTCATCATTGTAAACTGGAGAAATGTAAATATAACCTGTAATGTGGAAGAGGTTATATCAAATTTCTCTGTTCTAATTATGGAATTTGACTTCTCTTTGTGTCTGCTACTCCCAATACTCCTAATGCCTTAACCACACACCCTACAGGGAATTCACTGGTGTCTGGTCTTACCGTATTTTGTAGACAATAAGACTGGTTGCAAATACAGCACAAATTATTTTGTTGTTATTTTCAGGATATGAGATTTGGTGCTATCAAAACAAAATTAAGCCTTAAGCTTAATGGTTTTATTTTTTTTAAGCCTGTTGTGAGCAAGTCTTTTGTTTGAAAAACTGGTTATTGTAGTTTGGGATTTTACAGATAAAAAAATCAATAATATTTGCAGAACTAATAAAGGAGACAGTTGGAAAGTATTTCTTCTTGGTGTTAAATTGTGATAAAGAGTGCGTG
Organism: Hirundo rustica; assembly: GCF_015227805.2. Lineage (NCBI taxonomy): Eukaryota > Metazoa > Chordata > Aves > Passeriformes > Hirundinidae > Hirundo > Hirundo rustica. The sequence continues at coordinate 15,623,757 of NC_053451.1, read as the reverse complement.
ATAAGTTTTTTGAATCTTTTAAAGATTTTGTTTCATTAGGACTGGTAAAAAACTAAAGATCCTGGATGCCATTGGGTAGTGCTGAGTAAGTTTGCATTTTTGTCTGCTTATAGTTATCTCTGCTCCATGTGTTCAGCCCTGCTCCTTGGCTCTTCAAAACAGAAATTTTCAAGAAGGAAAGAAACAGTTTTTAAGAAATTGGTTCATGTTAACAGATAAGGAATACTTAATGCATTTTCATATCTTCTCATTTTTAGATGACTGAGTCTGCAGAGAAAAAAAAAAACAACTTTGTGAGGAAGATCACTAAATAATGTGGGTAGGAGCAATAGCTCCTGTGTTTCTTTGGTTGCTGAGGCTGGTGTACAAGGCCACAGGAGCCTTTGGGGAATACTGTGTTTAAGCTGGAGCACAGGCTTTATTTATCCATTATTAACTGCTTTTTAATTCCAGAGAATAGTTCCAGAGAAATCTGCAGGTTAAATTTCAGTATGATACCGTTTCCTTGGCTACCATCAGCTTTCCCTGGAATTAGGCTTCTGGCAGGGTATGAGCTTTTCCAGGGGGCTGGAAGAAAACTGAAGTAATTGTGGGTGTCAGCACCATTCAATCAGAGTATCATTTGTTTTGTTTGTATTATGCTTGTCCAGAGTTGAAAGATTTGCTTTGAATTCTTGCCTTTATTTTGCCCTTTGCAGAGGTGTGGGTGGGGAGACTTCGTGGTGTAGAGGGGATTGCAGGCAACCTTGCCCCTGATGAGTCACAGCTATATCCAATAAAGATGAGCGTGATAAAAGGAGTGAGTTGGCTGGTTGGGGGTGGTCCTCGAGGAAGAATCCTGAGGAAGGAGATGCTGAAGGAATGGTTCAGGAGGATTGATGAAACAGGAGAGAATTGCTTCTGTGAGGTCAGTCTGGGTCTACACTTAGAGCCAGCTGTTGGAACCTGCAGTCAAGCTCTGCAAGGAAATACCTGCAGTCAGGGTCTGCAAAGAAAACCAGCAGTGGGAGATTGCTGCAGACAGTCAGTGAGCAGTTGGAGTCAGGATGGATGAATTGTGAAGAGGAATAAACCAGGACCCCTTTCATGTTGATGAAATAGAGTGTGTGTTGTGGCTCATTTCTACCCTTTAACAGGAGGGCTACTGCAACATTCCAGGATATTTGTCCTATTGCCAAGCTCTGCAGTTCTGGTGCTGCTCTGTTGAGATTCTCCTGCCTGTCTGGGCTGACGAGTTGCAGGGATCCATCACACTAGGTCCAGAGGCATTTGTGAGTGTCTTCTACACCACTGAAAAATCCTGTTCTCACTTACTGTGCAGTCATTTAACTCATAATTCTTGTGAGATTTGATTTCATGTCAGTTTTGTCTTTTTTGGGGTTCAGCTTCTTTTATCTTGCTCTAACAGTTTTAATTTTTATTTCAGGAGCAACAATGCAGTATAAGGTTCATTTAGAAAAAAATATCAACACCCATCAGCACCACAAAGAAACACCACTCCCACTTTTCCCTCTAGCTATCTTACTTTGAGAAACATTGTGTTGCTGGTTTCCTAGCTCAAAGATTGCTTTTGGTCATGTCAGCAGCCAAGTTGCTGATCTGTCTGAAGGTGATCTTCAAGGGTAGGAAAATGGAAGATTTTACTTGCTGCTCTGTGCCAGGTGTTATAAGAGCCAGATTTGAATAGTTTCCCTTAGTTGATGAGAAGAGACAATAAGCAACTTACTGAGTGACTTTGGAAAGCTAGCGATTCTCTTCTAAGAATCGGGCAAGAACAGAGGGAAGGCCTTATAATTACAAATTAATCTTTATGGGATTTAGCATTTCCTAATTAAAAACCCTAGATTTTTTGGTAATGTGTTCCGTGTACATTCATCCTTTGGCTTTATTTTGATGAACAGTGTATGTCATAGGATACCAAGTTTTCTTCCTAAGCCAGGTAGTACAGAAATCTAGAACTGATGTGGGTTTTTTTGGGTCGAAGTATTCAGAAAATAATGGGGGAGTGTGTTGAGTCAACTGTTCCCATGACTTCAATTACATATAATAAAAAACATTAAAATTCCATTGGGAGGTGTCTCAACATTTTCAGACCTATGCAGCCAAATCACTTAATGGCATCTAAATTGTTATGGTGTCGAAAACACAGAAGGCTTTGAATTTAGTGTACCACGTCCCCCTTGTTGTTCTGCTTGTGCTTTGAAAGGAAAAAGTGCACCTGGAGTAAGAAGAGCATGCAGGCAGTAGTGACCTCCCACTTTTCTTGGGCTGTGGCATTTGAAGTCTATAGGAGATGCTCTGCTATGTGTGAATTTTTATCTTTTCCTTTATGAAAGTGGGGAGGGTCACAGCTTTCTGGAGATCTTCCCTTAAAATAATGTCTATTGTTTCTCTGTTACTTTGGAGACTTTATTTAACTTGTAAGCAGGGAGGAGGTGGGTGTAACTTCCTGCATATGGAGAATTCTGACTACACGAGTATGTCTTTCAGAGAAAGTTTTGTTTTAGTAAGGGAGTATTAAGGTCAGAAGAAGATTAAAAAATGTAGAAGTGAAATAGGAATTAAACTAAGGAGAGTTAAACTAAAATTATGCATGTCTTTTTAAATATAATTGTACAGTTTGTGCTGGTTTGTGTTAATCTGCTTAGAAACTTTCTCTCCCCTCTGTTATTTATTGTCTCAGACTTCAAATGATGCTTAGTTTCTTAATTAAAAAAACACCAACTTTTTGTTTGTTTGTTTTATTTTCTGGAGTGTTTTTTGTGTGTTTCTGTTGGTTTGTGGGTTTCCCCCTGCCACTTCCCTCCCCCCCCCCCCCCCCCCCCCTTTTTTTTTTTCCCCTCTTCTTCAGTATACTTTAAAAGTATTCTTGCAACTTCCCATACTGAGTCTCCCATTTTTTGGTGCCTAGAATAGTGACTGTTGGTCTTTTTGCTTTTGATATTAGCAGGTTTATGTACAGTAGGAGGTGTTAGCTATGTGCAGTGCCTAGATTTGGTTTAAAAATTAGATTCTCTTGTAAAAGATATAATAATGGGTAAATGGCTTGTAAAGCAACAGTTGTCAAGTTAATGGCAAGAGTTTCATAAATCTTTAAAGAAAACTTCACAAACAGCCAAGAAATGGAAAGGATATAAGGGCTTTGTTTTCAAAAGCAGCATACTGGTTATGAATTTGTGTCTGTGGAGCAAAGTCAGTAATGCAGTTCTACAACTTCTTTTGATGAGGTACTCAGAAATGCTTATCATAATTGCTGGATCACTGGCACTTGCAACACACAGCAGGTATTTTTTAGGAGAGTGCTCACTTAAAGCATACCACAGGAGCGTTGGAAAAATCAAATTTGGTTTTGACATAGCTAAAAATGCAGTGTTAAGGGAAGAGATTGTCATTTAGAATAAGAGTTCCTCATCTCAGTGTCCCCTCAATTTTCAGTAAACTTTAGTTTTGTAGCTGGTTTCCTTGCTAAGGCATATTGTGTGAAGAAACATTCTTGTGTGAAGAAGCATTTGCTTTACACACAAGTTTGTTTCTTTTTAATAAAAATGTATGCTTTTGTGTGATGGTGGTAGTTACTGAGTTTTTTTGATTTGTTTGTTTTTCTGCAGGTAGGTTGTTAGATCTATGTACTACATAAATCCCTAACACTTTTCCTGCCACTGACACATTTAGTAGCTGGAGTTATCTGTAGAACTAATTCTGAGTTAGGAAATAGGTTTGTTTGCCTGAAACTGTTTGAAATATGTAGCCCAGTTGTACTTGAAGGTACACATACAGCAAATATTTTATTAATGCTGGCTTAGCAGGCACGCCCATGTCTCTGGGTGGATTTCTCCCTCTTCCCAGTTAATGATGGGAGGCGATGAGAATGGTGAATTAAAATTATATGCTTTGCTTGCAATGATTATCCCTAGGTAAGGTGATGCTTCCTGAGTATCCCCATTGGCTTTGATGGTGGAAAGTCTTACAGACTCATATCCAGTCTTGTGCTTAGTGTGTCCCCCCCCACCTCTGCTTATTGGTCTCTGCCACCCTCCTTCAGTCTTCATCCTTGAACCTGCAGTGCCAGACACAGGGTTCAGATGCATGTGATGGTTCTCTGCCAGAAGCACCTCTTCTGAGTCCTCTGCTTGGATGGTGTTTGCCATCCTGCTTTAATTTTTGGTTTGCGATAGCATGTTGGGTGCGTTTTACACGGGCTGTTGTTTTCCTTTCTCTGTGTACAAGCACATACAGTTCCAACACAGATGATTTTTCTGAAGTGTCAGAAGGAAACAATTATCTCTGAATGAAATTTAGCACTTGAGGTGAACTTTTGGAATGGGGGGGAGCAAGTATGTGCGGATGCCCTTGTCTCCTGGAGAAATCATGGCAGACCAAAGAATATAGGCTCTGGGAAGGCACTACATTTTCCCTGTTAGCCACATCTTTTTGTTAGCCTTACCCATGCCTTTATGAAGTGAGGCACTAGTTTTGAACAATTATTATAGCTTTGAGAGATACACCCTCCCCCACTCCCACAACTGATGCCAGTTCTCAATGAGTTCATGCTGCAGGTCAGTGGTGGTCAGTCTGCCAGCAGGTTTGATAGGTTGGTAGAGACTGTTTCTAGTGACTGCCAAAGTAAGTGAGGAAAAAAGACCAGTTTCCATAAGCCTAGCCTTTCTGGGGTAGGATGTACATTTTGTACACTTATTTTTAGAACCTGTTGGAACGTGAACTGGAAGCAGTCATGCTGAGCCTTGTTTGGCTGTGTGGTATGTGCCGCTATCAGTTAATAAACCCCAGTGAAAAGGTCTGTTAAGCCTTGAAGGGGAAAATACCACAGTGAAGCCTTGAAGGGGAAGACAGCACAGTGAGCACAGAGGATAGAATAGGTTGGTGTTGTGGTACAGGGAGGATTGGTACAGCACTTTGGTTTCAAGAAACTGTTGCTGCCTTACCTCATGTCCTGTGTTCAGCTTTGGGTACCCCAATATAAGAAAGATCTAAAGCTGTTGGAGAGAATCCAAAGGAGGGCTGTGAAGATGGTGAAGGGCCTGCAGAGGAAGCCATATGAGAAACAGCTGAGGGCATTTGGTCTGTTCAGCCTGAAGAAGAGACTGAGCAGTGGCCTCGCTGCAGTCAACAGCTTCCTCAGGAGGGGGAGATCGCTTTTCTATGGTGACCAGTGACAGGACCCGAGGAAACGGCTGGAGTTTCAAGGGAAGTTTAGGTTGGATATTAAGAAAAGGTTTTTCATCCAGACCTGGTTGGGTGCTGGAACACACTTGCCGAGGAAGTGGTCATTGCCCCAAGTCTGCCAGAGTTCAAGAAGGGTTTGGACAATGCTCTTGGGCACTTGGTGGGCTTATTGGGGATGTTCTGTGCAGGGACAGTAGAGATCTTTGATGATTCTATGATTTGGTGTTTCCTTTTGATTAAAGTTGGTTGTATTATGCTGTGCCTATACTGGCATTTATATTGAAATCACGAGCCTGTGTGAGGAGAAGGTGCTGTTGTGCTGGTGCACTGGGCTTGATGCTGTACCACAGAGTGCTTGGAATGACATCTTCCACGGTGGAACTCAACTATATAATGTTCTCTAGGAATGCATCCAGAACATGCTGGCCTCTCACAGGTGTCAACAGCACATAACTGGACTAATTGTGATTGGAAATGAAGCTCACTGAGGACTGGAGGAAATACTTCTTCTTGGCATGTCCTCTCCATTTCTAAATCAGCTGCAACTGCAGAGATGGTGGGAGGGCCAATGCCTTTCAGCTGTAACAGCTTGTAGGGATACTCTGTCTAAGGTAGTGTACCTGCCACGCTGTAGTCAGAAATGTAACGGTGAGTGCTAAAAGAAGAATGTGAGTATCAAACTCCTTTGGGAATTTCCTTTTGATGGGTTGGTTATTGTAAGGAGGTTCTGGATCTCCTGTTTCCCAGTGTTACCTGTCTAATAAAGGCACTGGGTGTGCTGCTCCATGATCAGAACCTGTGGTTGCACGCCACTTGTGCTGAGGCTTCAAATAAAGGGGTGAGGAAATAGTGTTTGCAAAGAGGTAAGTTCAGCTTGAAGAGAGTGTTGGGGTTTTTTAAATTTTATTTTATTGTTTTTTTCATCACTCCCCTTTTAATAGGGGGTGAAATAATTGGTATGCAGCCATTTGGGGAAGATTGATTAAAGCAATCCTTATCTCTTACAAAGCACTTAGTGACTCCTTTGTGTAATTTGGGCATGGTCACATCCACTGTTGTGAATGAAACTGTGCTGAGCTAAGCAGGGCATGTGGCTGGGACCCCAGCTCCCCAAGCATCTTTCCTGAGCCTCAGGGCTTTTGAGATTGTTGCTTAAAGGAGCAGTGCAAGAACAAGGAACAGTTCCCTGCTTTGAGGTAGCTGTTGCATTCTCTTCTGGCTATGAAGTGAGTGTTTTAAGGATGTGGTTTGTGTATAATGGTTCAGTGTAGGTTATTGTTGGTGGCCTGCTGGGGGGTCTGTTGGTCCAACCTGGAATGCTGCAACCTTCCCAGAGAGAGGTCTCGCCAGAGACAGTCTTCTAGGGGTCTCGGACATTCCTCCAGCTGCTGGGTAATCTCAGCAAGATGCAAGCATTCCTTCAGCCTCTGGGTAACCTCAGCAGGGTGGGCACAGCCTGTGGCTGCAAGTGATCAGCCCTAAGTAGTGATTTCAGCTCTGCCTTGTGAGCGTATCCCTGGCCGACTCTGAGACGTGAGGAATAGGAGTGCTGTATGGTGATTCCACAGGAATAGCCTTTATTATCCAGCACCCTGTGAAGGAGGCCAGGGACAACAGCTCCCTCCTGAACTGGGCAGAAGCTGGGGTTTTTATGGGGGAAAGCAAAGGTGGCACCAAAGGGGAAAGACCAACCGGTTAGAAAGAATCTACGTGGGTATAGCAGAGCATGGTGGGATCTTGCCATGAACCAAGCAGGACAGCCTCATCTAAAGGGTATCTTTCCTGGGGAGGGTTGAGATGAGTTTGTCACATTCAAGGGACATCCCTTCAGGGGGGAGGCTTGGCAAGCTTATCTGCTCCCTCCACAGGCTATAGCAGGCAAAGCTTGATGCGTAACCTGCACCTGTGTGTGCGATTTTGGTTGGGATTTTGTTTCTGTGTGGGTGGTGGGGTTTCTTTTGTTTGGTTGGTTTTTTGGTGGTTGTTGGTTTTTTTTCCCCTAGGTGCTGACTACTTAGAATCTAATGAAATTCAGAGAAAATATTACTCAAAACACAGAGAGTAGGTCAAATTTTCTTGTGTAGTTTGTTTATGGTGAAGATAGTAAACAGCTTCATAGATGTCAAAATAAAATGACCCTTGCTAAAAGGGGTAATGATCATAGAGTGTAAATATGAAGTAGGTGAAATACAAGTCTGAAATGGCACTGCAGACTGTTGAGGTAGCAGACTGTGTGTGATTGTGTTGTCTATGCATGTTAAAAATAATTACTGCTAATTATGATTAGCTGTATAGTGCCTGTCTGAGGAGAGAATCAGATGGACAGGGCTAGCACCTTTGAATTTGTGTTTGCTTGAGTAGAAAATGTAAGCTCAGGATTGTCTTAGACTGCCTTCCCTTTTAATAAATAGTATATTAAATTCATCCCACTAATATTATGCTGAAGTTTACCTCTGGAGTAACAGAATGATAGATGGAGTATAGTAGGTTGGGCAATACTGAGATCTGACTTTATTTTCTTTGATTGTCTGCACAAGCAAATGTAACATCAACTCCCTGGCATCAGGCAAAATCACAGTAGTGACAGTGCATGTGTAGGGTTGAGCACTCCAGCTCCTGGTGATAAACCCAACTAGCAAAACCATCTCTAGAAAAGGACAACGTTACACAATTAGAAAAATAAATAGAATCCACTCTGACACTTTTATATAGGTCAGTAAAGATTTCAAAGAATGTATCTGTATTCTCATGCTCTTTTATGAAAGTTGTGATGCTGATAAATTACTTTATTATCTAATACTATGCTGATCAATCTTCTTCACTGAGCACCTGAATTATTTTTCAGCTTTCATATTTTATTTCTTCCTAAGAACGATACAATTAGGTTTAGCAGCAGAGTTCATGCTTGAGTTGAGGTGGTTTTTAATTTTTTATAAGAAACACCTATTTGTAATTAATGATCAAATACTCAGGTGACTTGCAGAAAGGCTAATGCTCTAGCATCATGTATTTTTCAGAATTTTTACCAAACTAGTTTAAATGCTACTCATCTATTCTTATGTTTTTCTTAAACTAGCAATCTGTTAAGAGTTTCCAGCTACTATTTTTTTCTTAGATTTGTTTAATTAAAACAAGAATTAAGAAAGAAATATAAGGATCATAGTTTTAGTAATTTCAAAAAATTTTAATGAGCAGCTTACTTATGGCCCTGTATTAGAAGTGTTCTTTAGCATTACATAAAAAATGTTACAATCTTGGAAAGAGAGCTTTGGGCAGAACTGCAATGTCTTCTTTTGGCTACTGCTGTATTTCCCAATGTGATTCTTGGATGCGCAAAAATAATCAAGGTATGCAATGCAAGAAGGGAAAACCGTGGTCAGTTCTTGTCATGTAGGTGATAGTCCCAGTTTGATGTTTCGCTGGTGTGCTTTGTTGTTGTTGTTGCCTGGAGAGCTTCGCTTTTTAGTCTGTTGGGAAAAAGGAATAAATGTGCATTATGTGGGATGCTATTCTCTCAGTGCAGAGTATTTCTCTGGTAATTATCTATTATGAGTTAACCAATGGAGTATATTTTAAAACAGTGACGTTAATTGAATGCCAGTTACAAAACTGGTCCTGCAGATGAAATAAATGATGAAGTATAACTGAAGCAAGTACTATGTTGATGATGCATTTTTTGTATCTTGAAGCTGAATGTACTTAGAGAAGCAGTGACTGTATACGGTAGGTACATGCACTTCTCTAGTCACTGCAGCACTGATTGCCAGTACGTCTTCCTCAGTCATTGTTATTGCTGGAAGTGATAGTCTGTCTTACCTGTAATTGCAAATAAATCAGGCTGACAGAGATGCCGCAGGTTGGGGCTCTGCTGTGTGTCAGGGCCTTAGAAACAAGAAAAGGTTGGGGCAGTAAGGATATGAAGAGGAACAGCTGGATATGGCAGCTCACGTGTGAACAGGCTTTCCTTTTGGAGAGAGCAAGCAATATTTTCAGAAGTTAATGGATACCACTAATATTTTCACCAAAGCGTTATGTGTGGCTTTCACATGTTTGCTGGAATCACTGTTCCAGTGTTAGGTTGGCAGCAGAGGGGAATTGGATGAAGGTGGCTGAAAAAAATCCCAGATTTTGAGATGCTGCTCTCAAATGAGGATGAGGATAAGTAAATTTTCTGCCTGTCTTGGAGAGAGATGGCTTAATTATTTGACACTGAAAGCTAGACTACTGGCCTTGGTCTGATGTTGGTTCTCTAGAGGGTGACCTTTGGTCTGCACCAGCTCATAGAAGCAGAAAATGTGTAAACCCAAGTTAATGTAGTTGCTGCTGTATGGATAGCGTGAAGCTATTAAGATATTTTGATATAGATAGGCAGTGATGCATTACTGCAGGGATGAAGAGACTGAGGCATGGGCTTTAGGCAGGAGTTGTAATAGGTTTATATGTGTGTCCCTCTGCCATCTGCCACAATTAGGTTTGAATAGCCTTGTGAAACCTAGGCTGAGGTTGCATGTGATTCAGGATACAGAAAAATACCAGACATGAAATTTGGCATGAATTTTGAAGAATATAAAAATATGAAACTTGATGACAGAGGAAATTTTTGACTGTGATAGCTGGACTCCTAAACCTACAAATATTGGAATCTCAGCACTCTGACATGAAAACACTTCCTATTTGTATTACATTTTAGGCTTTACTATGTTATTTGAGACTATGCGCTTGCAGCTTCAGCACTTGTGATTTATTGAGGATATCATTCCATATGTTAAAGTAATGTCAAGTGAGGCAGATAGCATCAGTCATGTGCTCTGATGGACGCAGGCCTGAGGGCAGGGCAGGGTGTGTGGGTCCAGGGTGGTCCCAGCCTGGCATGCAGCTTCAGAGCTCTGCTGCTCGAGGAATGAAGATGATCATATGCAGGCCACCTGGGGTCATAGAGACTGCAGGTGGCTATGTTTGGGGTGTGGGATAAATAAGCATGGCAGCTTTTCAGTCAGGGGAGAATCCTACCTACCTGGGAGTCATCCTTTTTTGCTGCACTTCTGCTGTGCTGAGTTCATCCTGAAATGGAAGAAAACTGACCTGAAAATAAATATGGCATGGTTGTGTGTAAAGTAATATGCTGTGCTTAATCTTGTGGGTTATAATGTCCTGTGGGATGCAGTAATTGTGCAAGAAGAATTCAAGTTGATTTAAGGTTTTTTTGCCCTAACCAAAGTTAAAATGAGAAGTACTAGGAGGCATTTTATTTATTTATTTATTTATTTATTTATTTATTTATTTATTTATTTATTTTGCCTAGCAGGCACTCAAAATAATTGTTTTAGAGGTGGATGATGTTTTATAGGGCTGCTTGGCCTTTATCAATTATCCTTCTCAGAAAGAACATCTGTTATTGCTACTGTATTCTTGAAATTTCTGTTGCATTAGGATAAAAATAAAGTGCTGGAATAATGTTTATAGTCAGGAGTAGTAATGAAAAGAACAGTCAAAATCAGGCTTTTTTTGTCATTTACTACACTTTCAGTGCTGTAGCTATTGAAAACCCACGATGTGCTTGTTTTCAGTTATTTTCAATCAACATAGCATCTAGATGAGAAGGGAAAGAGGTTTCTTGTTTAAGTATACTGTGCATTTCCACGTGTGCTTGCTAACAGTTCCAGATAAACGCCTCACTTCCAAGGTGCCCTCGCATGACAGGGCTGAGATTCTGTGAGGGCAACCAAATAACAAGGATTATAGTTCATCTAGCATGGAGGTGTTGCCAAGGTGCAGTCATCCTATGCTCTGTGTCAAAATTGGTTCCATAAAGGAAAAGAAATGGGACAGTTCTCCTCAAAGTGGAGGAATAAGCAGTTGTAATGTGCTGGAAGATGAGCAGATGGGGAAGATCAGGTTGAACAGAAAAGCTGGAACTCAGGGAAAAGAAAAGAGTTCATAACCTTTGAAAAGAAGGGAAGGCAACTTAGGAGGACTGCAAGGATGTCATGATGTTATGTAGGGAGAAAATTAGAAGGGACACAGCCCAACTAGAACTTAATCTGGCTATTGCCATAAAGACAATAAAAATGTTTTTAAGAATACACTCACAAGAAAAGGAAGGCTGCAGAGAATCTCCATCCTTTAATCGATGCACAGGGAGACATGGTGTCAAAGGATGATGAAAGGCTGAGGTACTTAATGCCTTCTTTACCTCAGTCTTCAGCAGTAAGACTCATTGTTTCCTAGGTACCCAGCTCCTGGAGCTCTAAGACTGGGATGGGGAGCAGAATGAAGCCCTGTAATCCAAGGGAAATGGTCAGTGTTTTGCTACACCCCTTAGACATACACAACTGTGGCACCAGATGGGATCAAGGGGAGTCTTCAGGGAGACCTTAACACTGCCTGACAGGAGGCTGTAGCCAGGTAAGGGTTGAGCTCATCTCCCAGGTAACAAGCATAGGACAAGAGAAAATGGCCTCAAATTGCACCAGGCAATGTGCACACTGGATGTAGGAAAAATTTCTTCACTGAAAGGGCTGTCAAGCACTGGAACAGACTGCCCAGGGCAGTGGTGGAGGCACCATCCCTGGAGGGATTTACAAGATCTTTTGTTGTGCTTTAGAAATTATATTCTCCAATTCAGTGCTCCCATCAATACTCCTAAAACCAGACGCAGCTCACTGGTTCCCCACTTCTACCCCATGTATCACACCTACTCCCCTCTTCCCACCCACCCCCTTCTTGTTCTGGGAGTGGAGTTGAGAATTGGAGGCACAAAAAAGTGAAAATCACTGGTTGACATAAGAACAATTTATGATAAAGAACAACAAGATAAGAAGAATTACTAGTAACAGCAACAAAATAACAGAAGGTATAAGATAAATAATTTACACGTACTGAACTACTACCACAATGTGAGATGATATCAATTAACAGTAGTCTCGCCATCCCCTCTTCCTGGGTACTGTAAAAATAAACCCTGTCCTGACTAAAACTAGAACGTGTTTAGGTAGATGCGGCGCTTAGGGGCATCTTTTTGTGGTAGACTTGGCAGTGCTGGAGGAATGGTTGGACTTCATGCTTTTGCGGGACTTTTCCAGCCTAAATGATTTTGAGATTCTATAAGCACTTCATCTTATGCCAGTGTGTTAAGGGATGATGCCACAGCAGCCAGTTCTATTACTATCTGGAAGCCTGTCCTTAGATTAATTGGGTGGTTTTAATTGATTTTCCACACATCCCCTCTTCTATAACAAAATAAGCTTAGAGTGTGCATATTTTTCCCTCTGTGTATTGACCTCATTGCCAGTTGGTGATAACTAGGCCATAGCTGTATGTCATTGTCGCTGACAAGCAGGTTTTGCACAGACTCCTGCAGGTTGTTGCTGCGCTGTGGCTGTTCAAAGTCATGTACTGCCAGCTTGGGTGCTTGCGGGTTCCTCTTAATCCATTGCCGAATGTGCTCTATGTGACCCAGATCAAATGTTGCACTCTGTGCTGTTAGATTCACATCCTGTAGCTTACACTGAGTGTTTTGATGCTTGCCTGACCACACACAAGTTTATTATCTGATTTTTGTAATTTGTTTGTGATAAACTGAAGAATTAGAAAAAGGGTTAACGTTTCTGTTAAGAAATAAAACCCTATGTTCAGTTCAGTTATGTTTGATTTAGGTTTGTGTGGTAGTTCAGAATTGGTTGTCTTGGCCCTTCACTGTGCTGGTGGAAGGAAGGCCAGGCTCTGAGCCTGGATTGGTGGCCCAGTTCGTCACTGCATTGACTTTCAGAAGCTGGCAGTCCCTGTGATGCTCTAGTAATCTACATTGTTTTTCAAAACAAGAAATCAACATCCTCTTGGTGTTGGTCTGTCTTACGAGTATTTTGGTTTATAAGTAGTATCTGTAGCTTCAGTGGCAACCGGTTTCACAGGGAAGCGTCATTCTACTTGGGGATGAGGGATGTTCCTCACCAGTGCCTTGTTCTGGTTGGTTGAGGAGCATTTCACATTTCACCTGTGGGTCTTTGTGGGACACTTCTGAATTTACTGTTTGTTTCGTTTGTGAGAAAATAAATCTCTATTTTACTATTTAAATTGTGTCCTTGGCAAACTGGCTAGAGGTTTGTATTCCCCAGTGGATTTAATTGGTGTATGAGATGGAGTTGTCATTGCTATACCAGTGTATACACAATATACAGTATTGCAGTCTTTTTTGTGCAGGAAAAATAAAGGGTTCCTTTTTGTTTACTTCTTCTCATTTGCTCGGAATTCAGAGATTGATTTTGTAGACAGCTTATATACTGGTTTTTATAAGGTGTAGTACTGCTTTGCATTCTTTCATTTATTTTTGTGTTCCTTGAAACTTGGTAGGCATTTATATTGAAGCTGTCTTTGCAAACGGTTTCCAAAACTGAATGCAGTATTTTGCATTGACAAGTAGCAAATGTTTTCTCTGATGCTTTAATCTTATATTTCCACCTTTCAAGTGTCATCAGAACTGTCCAGGTAAGGTTTGCAGGTGGTGTGGGCTAATATAGGTGAAAAAAGTGGGAGTCCTTCCCCTCCTTTGGCATCCCCTTATTCTTGTCACCCTCTTCCTTACTGCATTTGTTCTCTGAGAAGAGCCAAAATTAGTTTCTTCTGAAGGGACCTATTGTTGTAGGGTATATTTCAGTTACAGTTCGTCCCATTTTACTAATGTCAAGGAAAGAAATATCCTGTTGTGGTAGAAGGCTGATTTCCGTCCCTTGTGAGCTGTCCTGGGTGAAGAAAGAGGAAGAATTTGTTACCTTGCCCTTTGCATGTGTGCATTTTTTAACATAATAATGTAGTAAACAAATTGTCTATGCAGGCTCAGAATGAAAACATCACGCATGCAACACTGATCCCTTCCAAGAATAAATGCTTGAGTGTTTTTGTATTGTGCTGGGATCTGTGATTCATGAAAGACTGAATGGTAGCTGGAACAATGCAGGTTTTGTAGCCATGTGCTGTTTTCAGGAGAATAAAGAATGAGAAAAGGAATGCTCAAACGGCAATCTGAAGAAGGTATTGGGTAAACAGGATTGATTTGAAGTGTTTGCTTTTCTAATAATTTGCTGTTAATTCTCATCAAATCTTAGCAACAGTAAATTGCATTATAACTTTGATTATTTTTCTGTCAGACTTTGTAAGCCATTTGAGATACAGATAGCAAAGTAATATTACTTCCATATCTGCAAATACATATTTACAGAAGTTTGGTTCTTTTCAGATTTTTCAGTCTTTAAAGTTTCTGCCTTCCTCAGTGGTGTGTTTGGAGTGAAGTGAAGCCAGTGTTGGGTAAAGACTGATTATTTTTAACAGGCTTGCTACCTGACTATAGAAAGCTGAGAAATGTACTTTCTCAGATGTTATTTCACTGTACAGCATTAATGGAGAGTGTCTGTGTTGCTGCATCTCCCAGGGATGCTCCTCCTGGGAGGGAGGGTGGAGAGAGCCCTGCATGGCAATGTTCCCAGCCTCTGCAGTGGCCCTGACACTTCGTGCTATTAGGACTTCTAAAAATGACTGCTTAATTTTTCTAATAAAAGATAATAAGGGAGCAGGAAAGACATCCCTGTGGGGGATCTCACTGTAGGAGCATTTTTAGGTCTGTCCACCTTACATCTCTGACCCAGATTTTCGGCATACTTTGGTAATCCTCAAACTCAGAAAATATGATTTAAACTCTTGCATATCTTTAATTCAGTCTCCTCTTCAGTGGGAGTGATGGCTTTTCAATGGTGTTATTTGGACATCTAACGAAGTCTCTTATGTTTCCCTCAATGCAAAAGTACTTGGCCAGTGACCTGAACGGTCTTGAACCTAGAAAAGAAACGTCATGATGATTTTGACCTTCCCTTGTAGCTCTGTGTGAAAACGCCTTTGTATTGCTGTGCTGTACCTTGTTATTTCATGCAAGCCCTAATGCAGGAGATAAATCAGTTTTTAGTGCTTCAGGCTAGTTGTATAATCATTCATGTCTGTTGTGTTTCACTGCAATGGATTTATAGGATTTGTTTATTCAGGCTAATTGCACTTGATGGATTCTAATAAAAAGTTTTCAATCACAAATGGGTAGATAGTTAATTTCTCAGAAAATTCCCTGAGCTAGAAATGGAATGTATTATCTGTGTGAGGAAGAGAATTTTGAGAGTCCTGTGAGAAAAGGATGAAAGGTCTGATGACATGACCACCCTGAAACCTTGCAAGCACTAGAAAAATATATTTTCAATCCCTTACTTGTTTGAAAAGGCTATAAACCGATGGCTTGACATTTAAAACAAATCTGCATTTAATTTATTATTCTCTGTAATGTGGGAAGAGGTGAGGTACATGTTGTAGACTCTAAACTTGTCAGGCAAACATATTCTGAAGATTTATCGGCATGGTGAAAAGCATAGGTATGGAATCTAATTCACTGTGAATGTGGAAGAAAAAATGTGTTTTTCCTGTTAAAAGCTGAGAAATTGTTGCAGAAGTACTAAAATTCTTTCAGTAGTTTGCATTTGTAAATGAATAAGATTAACGGATGTTTGCCAGTCAGGGATGGTTAGAGGAAGAAAAATGCCTTTGTGACAATTTACTCTTTGGGAGCCTGGGATGAGCTCCTTGTTGGTATAGATTTGATACTTATTTTCTACTCTATGTAGCAAAAGAAATTAATGTATATCTGAAACTAAGTATGTGTGCTTCTGATGATACTTTGTTACCTTGAAACAACTTCAGCTGTCCTCGTGGTTCTAAAATGCAAGTGAAAACAGTGCTGGTGTTAATAGATGGTATTTGCTATTACGTTAACAGAAGGTGGAACCACATAGTGTACACTCGCTGACTGCAGACGGTGAGGATGAAAGAACATGTGGTCCTGTCAGCAAAAGGGAGAACTCTGTTGCCAGATGGAATGACTTGAGGAACTCTTAAAAATCCTCAGTTTTCAAAATACTGTGGTTGTGGGTGATTTGCTGATATGGAAGTATACCATTAGTAAAGTCCCCTTGGTATGTGTGTACATACTGTGAATGTAATACTAAGAATTGCTTTATTTTAAGTAAATCCTCAGTTTGGGGTCCTGCATTTTGTGAAGTGCCTCCCACTGCCAACTGAGTGTGATGAGGAACACTTATCTTGGCTAAGCCTGGGCTGGGCACAAGTAAGGGAACTGCCGTGTCTTCTCTTGAGGGTTTCCAGAGCCTCTGGAGTGGAACACTGTGGTCCTGCTGCTGTGCTGTTTTAAGCTGAACCCTCTTGACATCTTGGCAGATGGGAGCTGTGACCATGTTCCTGAGCTTGTGGACAGGAAAGGAGAAGGTGGGAGGGAAGGCTGCTTGCTTATAGCTCACTGAGAAATCTGTCTCTTGGAAGGTGGTTGTTGCCAGCTGGAAGGAGAAGGATTGTAAGCTCCGGTGCAGATTTCTGATCTTTTCACCTGTCTTGAGTTGAAAGCACTAAGTAATTCTTGGTGTCGTTCTGTTTTGAAGGTAGTGCTTGAGATCATCTCAAGGCTCATATGAAGATGGAGTCTTCCCTACTTGGACTTTTCAGCTCTGTGGTATATTTTCAGGTCATCTTTTTACTATTTTTTTACTTTTGCTGCATCATGCTCAAGGAATCCTGTCAAAGTTACTGTGGCTGCTGAGCATGACTGCCGCTGCTTTCAGCAGCAGAACAGGGTTGTATATGGAAGGAGAATGTGAAGGGAGTCTTCTGAAGATGGGAATAGGAAGGCAAGTGTAGGTTGCCTTGGATTATTTTAGCTAGTACATGGAATGAGAGCAAGGTATTAAGGTATACTGATGTCAGCTGTATTTGGTACTGTTTTCTGTGGTACCATTTCTTTCAATCTCTCAGCACAAGTGAAATGAAGCCTAGTTGTGTAAGACATCTTGGGTTTAAAGTTTTCTTGCCCTGAGTGTGAAAATGAATGTGTGTAACTTTCAGAGAGCATATTCTTTTAGAAGAGGAAGAAACCTCCATAGAAGAGGCATTGTTGCAACTTGGGGCTACTTTTGCCAATGTGGATTGGAAGTACTCCTTAATATCTGCAGATATATCTGTTTGGAGAATTGGAGGAGAAACAAACTGTAGAGTTGCTGCTCTGTGGTGTCTGGATTGTGGGCAGCTCGTGTAGAGTTTGTGCTCTACATTTAGTACTCTGGTCAAATTCCGTCAGGGGTCAGGCATCCTGGCTTATAGTCCTTGGATGTTGCATCAAGTGAAATAAAATACGTGTTATTTCTGCTTTCACTGCACACTGTGACCTAGCTAGTCTTAAATAAAAGTTGACCACCATTTGTCATGGTTGAACAAAAGTCTCGTTTTCAGTTTGGAGGATGGGGTGGTTCCCTGTGGAGACTTGGTAGAGCCAATCAACTAGCAAGTTTTGAAGAGCTAATTAGCTAGCTAGGTTTGAAGATTGACACCTGGTCAAACCACTCAAAAGAGTTGAACACGCCCGTGTAGAAAAGCACATTTAAAAACAAACAAAGCCCAGGAAAATTCTCTGATTTCCGGCCTTTGAAGAGGTAAACTGGCTTACCCAGCACCATGTGGCCAGGGCAGCCGCCACGCAGCCCGGCTGAGATTTTCTGCTCCCAGAGGGGTGGTAAGCAAGCTGCTGAGCCCCTCACTGGGGAATCTGCTGGGGAACCCCTTGCCCCTCAGAGAGTCTGCGTCCCCTTTCCTGGCAGAGCCTACTGGTCCCTTTTTTCAGCAGTGCCGCTGGGCTGTTCTGGCCAGAGGCAATATTGGCTCCAAGAGTAACCATGCGGCAGGGACCACTGAGACAGCGCCACATGGCCGCGGGTATCCTGTCGTGACTCGCAATGGACTGTACTTGCTTAGCCACTTTAGCTAGCTGTGCTGCAGACTGAAGGACAAAAGCAGCAGCAGCAGTTTTTTGTTTTTCCCCCATGCCCCACATGAAGGAAAAGTATGAGGTAGTGGTGGCAGCCAGAGCGGCTTGCGTAGTACCAGTGGGGACCACACGATTGGCTGCAAAAGACACAGCAGTTCCTCGGTTGCCGAGCCTGGACAAAATCAACCTTTTAAAGCTGCAGAACTCTATAAAAACTGTTTCAATTGATAAAGCTTGAGAACAAATGAACCTACAAGCACCAATTCTCTCCTGAATCAGAAAAAAGAAAGGGTGAAGGCATGTAGAAATAACAATATGACACTCGGAAGTCAGCGAAGAAGGAGTCAAATTCTGGATGGGAGGGGATTGAGGAGATGCCTTAGTCTTAGGCTGAAATTCTTTTTGTAGGGCTATGGTGAAGATATATTTGATATATCAGACTCTTGTTTTTTCCCTGGAATTCAAGGAAATGCATTAGGGAGATGCAGTGTTTTAACACAACTGTGAGCCAAGGCACCAATATTGAAGCAAGTAAATGTTGCTATAATCCAAATGGAAACTTGAACAAAAAGAGGTGAGAGAGATGAGAAGCCTTGCCCCAGGGATAGTAATAAAAACCGCCTCTGTTCCCAGAGATAGATGGAGAAAGCTTTTGTTTTATGCTAGAACAGCTCATCCTTAAAATAGCACCCCACAAAGTTGTCATGGCCCATAAAAGCAGCTGTGGGAAAGCTGCAACGTATGAGAGAGACTTTCATGCTGCAAACAGATTTTTCCTTTCCCAGGTGGCTGATTCACTGTGACATTAAAGCCACAAGAGAACGTTTCTTGTAGAAAAGCCTGCATAGCATGGCAAGAGAGACTCCTCTCCCTAAGAGAACTGAGAAAGACATTCTAGAGGTGATAAACTGAGTAAAAATCCCAGGTTTTGTCTCTTTATGTTCTCAGTAGGGAAGAAAAGAAGGTGTGGGAGGAGGAAAAGTGTTCTAAATATTTATTCTAAATTTCTTACTAATTTTCTTTTAATTTTGTTAATAGAGTTTTCTTTATACCCTTTAAAGTTTGAGCCTTCTTTGCCCTCCTCCTAACCCTTATCTCGCAGCAGAAAATGAGTAAATAATTCTAGTAAGTGCCTGGCAATTTAACCAGTGCTAGACCCACTACATAACTAATGAATTAGCCAAAAAAAAAAAAAAAAAAAAAAAAAAAAAAAAAAAAAAAAAAAAAAAAAAAAAAAATTTTGGCAAACCCAAACTGCTACATCATTGTTTCTCTATTAGTGTATGGAAATAAGGCTTCCTTGTACTCCCTGCACAAGGCATCATTAGTGTGCAGTGGGATTTTCTGAAATAGAGCACTAGGCTCAGTAGCCAGATAAAATTTTTTCCCTTCCATTGTTGCAGCATGTGTGACATCTTTCATGGTCTAACTCATTCTTATTACATCTCAATAAAGCAACAAGCAGGAGGTGGAAGAGCGTAGTATTGTTTTCGCTTTTGTCATGATGGCTTATCAGGATGCTCTAGCTGATGACTGTCAAAAGCAAGAAGATGTTTTAATCTTCCAGATTATTTATTTAAAAGAAAAATGAAAAAAGTCCCCAAAATAAGTCACTGAAGGACTTATGTGTTCTAAACAGCACAAATACAATGGAGTTATTTAAGACAAAAAATGCTTACTTTCCAATTATGTGGTTCCAACGTGATTAAAAATCCTGGAGGGTTTCTTACCCTCCTTAGCAAAGCATTAATGCTTTGGGATTTTTTAATGCTTAATGATCTGTGGTGATATTAGTCTACTTACTGGTAAGGGGCACTCCATCTTTATTATGTCATCTTTTTTGGATTAGTTCTCTTGGATCTGGCTATAACAATTAACAGTGGATAATCTATCTTCATCATTTGAGGGATCTGAATGTTGCCTCCAAGTTCATCTTAGTCTCCTTCATGGAAATCTATTAAATTCAATTAATATGAATTTGAAATACAGTCTTTAAGGATGCTGCGTTTGAATGCAGTACTTCTCATGAGTCTTCAGATGTGTGTGAGCATGTCTATTCTGCTATCGCTGTTGTCAAGACGGAGAGCAGCTGCTGTTAGTGGGTGGACCTGGAAGAGAGAGAACTCTGAGGCCTTAGTATAGTTGAAAAAAACAGAGACTCATACTCTGAATTTTTGGCTCCTGGTTCACCTCTTCAATCAGTTGCTTTCTTTATCATTGTCTGAATGAGAGATGTTTGTGTAAGATTCTGGCAACCACAGTAACAGCATGTCTTCCCATAGAAGAGGAAGAGTTGTCAAGCACAGTTGCTCTTGTGTTTCAGTGTTTTGCATAACTAAACTTGCATGTGCTACCTATTTCTTTGTTATTAGAAAATTACTGTAAGAGTACCACACTGGAAGAAAGTTCTTGGATTGACAGATTCTAGTTTCCCTAGCTCCTAGACTTAACTAATAGTTGGAGTATTCCATAGCACTCGATAAGATCAGAAATCCAGAACTTACGGTGGGAGTATACCTTCTAATTAGAAAGTGAGAACATATACCCTGCTATTTGGTTAGCATTCCAAATATTGAGATCAGTAAAGCTTTTGGTAAAGAACATCTGCAGAATAATTCAGATAAAGTCTTTGTCCTTAAAGAGAGCAGTTGCTGTAAGATACCAGAGGTAGGGTTTAAAAATTTAAATATATATATTGAAAAAATTAGTGTGCTTCTGTAGGGTGGCCTTCATATATTGGGAGGAGTGGTCTGAACAATTTTTTTTTTGTCTTGTCCCATATTGCTTCCTGCATATTAGTTGCTTTTTTCCCTCTTGTTTTCTTGAATCTCTTGAATAATAGACTTTGGAAAGTCATAGGCTTAACATAACTGTCTTCCTGATTATAGTGTCATTAGAGATGTATTTTATTTGAGGCTGACTGAATTTCTGCATGTCCAATTTTGGGTGGTTTTGCTAAGCTTTTTAAACTGAAGAGTTGCATTCTATAGAATAACTGGTTTGTGTGGTCAAACCTGTAACTTTTAGTTTGTTATTTCTAGTGAAGTTGAGATTCCTGGCTTACATAATGTTTTTGTTTGTCAATCATGATTGTGCAGAGGGTTATGTAATGTACCTGGTGTGTGATCCCTGCTGATGGGAGATTTGGTGCTGGGGCCCATCATGTGCTACTGTTGCCCAGTCTGCTGAATGACGCTGCTTGGTTGTTTCTGAGGGCTTCACTGTCTCTTCATTTGCTTGGTTTCTTTCCTTACTCTTGTTTGTTGTTCACAGGTTCTGAAAAGGAAAAGGTTCCTGTTTTGAGCACAATCATATGAAGGTCATGTACAGTAGCATTTAAACAGCAAAAGAACGTGCAAAATGCAAACTGTAGAGTTGAAACCTGAAATGTGCTCAATTAAGAGAATGAAAGAATATTTTTATTCTTCCCCAAAATGAGGAATCCTCTGCTTTTTTTCTACTAAGTACTTCTGAAGGTCTTTTTCTTTATTACTTAATTTTTTATTGTTGGTATTTTATGTGTGCAATAATGATGGTCTTGACTTTGGTCTGGTGGATGAAACAGATAAGCTGTCTCTGTCTCCTAGAGGCATAAAGCAAAGAGATGGAGAAATGGCTTCACCTTGGAGACCATGGGAGTGGGGCATAGCATCAGAGGTTGAAAGCCAGACTTTATTTTGAATGTACTATATGATTATTATGAAAAAACCTCATGGACATGGAGTAGCTGCTCAAAACCCAGCAACTGGGTGCACAGAGATATGAAAATAGCTTGTATCTAGTGGGATAGTGAAGTTTGGGTGGCGTGTTCTTTGCTTTTTTGTTTGTTTTTTTTTTTTTAGGAATGGGTGATTCAAGTACCCTAAAAACAGATACAGGGCAGGGTCTGTTTCAGCATGGGGTGTCTAGTAATGCTATATTAATTCCCTCTTCACAGTTCTGTTGTGGAGAGATAAAACTAATAGATTTTTATAGAGGAAGGATTGAAGAACTGTACCTTCAACTCAAAATGAATCAAGTCTGTCAACCATCTGTTTGACTCTGTCGACTTTTGTATATGCCTTGAAAGCAATCCAGGTAATGTGTTATGTTGTTTAATCCTGCTGTTGACAGATTAGTTCCTTCTGGCTTGCTTATAGTGGTGCTTTTGTGTGCCAAAAAAGGTTTGTCTAATTAGAGATGTGTTGGCATCTTGGATAGCATAAATATTTCAGGAATGATCTTCTGAGCATGTTCTTCCTTGTAGCAGTTAGCAAGTCCTCATCATGCCAAACACTTGGTGGTTTGTCGCTGTAGGACATGAAAGAAAGATGAGAAACTCCAAATATTTCATAAGGTAAAGAGTATAGAAAAAAGGCTTTATTGTCTAATTCTTACTACCTTTTATAAGGTGTTCCGATACAGATTTAACATGATTGGTGAATAGGAATGACCTCTCTCTAATCCCATTGGTGAAACTAGAGAAACAGCAAAACACACCTGGAGAAAGATTGTTTTGAGAAAGTATAGTTGTTTGCCAAGATTGTTTTGAGAAGAAACTCTCTTGAGAAATTTTTCCTTGGGAAAAAGTTAGCAGCTGCTAGCAGGCTAAAATCTCTCAGACGCAGAAATGTCAGGCCCACAGTGGTTAAAGTCAGCAAATGCCAGAAATATTTTGTTAATTCATCTTCACTTTGTTTGTGGAATGAAATTGGGAAATTGTTATTTTTTAATATAATAATAATAATAGTTGTAGTAACGCATAGTAATGCAACTAGTCAGACAGCTTGCAGAGCAGACTGAGTCACAGAGTTGGCACTTGAGCAGAGAATAGTTCTACATCAAAGGAAGATGAGAGAGACCTCTGGCATGCATGTGAGTTGCAGTCATAGTGAAAAATAGCTGAAACATGTTAAAACTGGTGAATTACATCAGACTTCTCACATGGCTTTATTCAGATGTTTGTGGCTCAGACTAATGGCAGCAGAGGATGATTCCGTTCTGCATCATTTGGAGAATAAGTCATGTAGTCCATGGAAGAGTTGCTTTAGCAGTATAGATGGTGCCTCTGTATCAAGGGCAGATAAAGAACTGTATGCAGCTAATAATGAGAATAAAATAGCCATCTCAGAGCTTCCTTTGAAATCCAGTTGATGCAGGGTGGAGGTCCTGTTTCACAAGGAAAATTACAGCTCTTCTGTCTGTGGTGAATTTTGCTCAGGTAGAGAAAGCTTTGTTCAGATTGGAACACAGGAAACATCCTCTGAGCAGGTTGGTTTCAGCTTCCATTCTTTCTTGGAGAAGCTTAAAAATGCATTGTATAATTGCTGCACTGCAGTAATAATTCTGTAGATTTAGAGTAATTAGTCCAGTCATCTAGTGTTGTCTTTCTGCAGTAGGAAAACTATGTAAGTCCACAGGATTTTCCATATCTGAAAAATCTAGTATCTCTTTTTCAAGGAAGTTTGTTTCAGGAAAACTCATGTGCCTTGTATAATTTAACTCACTCTGTCTAATTACTCTCTTGTCAAAAGTATAGGATGTTAGTACTGTGTAATAAATCAGTCACACAAGAGTCATACTTAGAAGCGTAAGTCCAGTGTTGTGATTTTTGTACGTCTTTTTAATTGTTGTTATTATTAGTGTTTATTTATTCAGAAAGTTTCAAGTCCAGTTACTTAAATGGAGAACTTTGAAATCATATTGTCATCTGTACTGTAAGCAAATTTTGCTGATTTGCCCACAGGGATCTAAAAAGTTTAAGAGTGCCAAAGAGGTAATTTTAATACTTAATTTACTTTCTTCCTGTTTTCCTCCTTCAAAATGCTTCTAAACATCCTTCTAGAACTTGTGCTAAAGCACATGGAAGACAGGGAGGTGATTCAAGACAGCAGCATGGCTTCACCAAGTGCAAGTCCTGCCTGACCAACCCAGTGGCCTTCTATGATATAATTACTACATCAGTGGATGAGGGAAAGGTTACAGATGTAATTTATCTAAACTTCTGTAAAGCCTTTGACTCGCTTCCCCACAGTGTCCTTCTCTCTAAATAGGAGAGACCTATTCAATCAGTGGACTGGTAGATGGGTAAGAAAGAGATAGGATAGTCACATACAGAGGTTGGTGGTCAATCACTGAGAGTTCCGATGGACATCAGTGATCAGTGGGTGTCCCTCAGGGATCTGTATTGGGATGGGTGATATTTAGTATTGTCATTAATCTCATAGAGTGATTGAGTGCACCCTCAGCAAATTTGTTGGTAACACTAAGTTGAGTGGTGCTGTTTCCTAACCTGGAGGTGGAGTGTCATCCAGAGGGACCCAGATGAGCTTGAGAAATAACCCATGGGAATCTCATGAGGAATCTGGATTTCCCAGAGGACAAGAGCTACCAGGGCTTTCTATGGGATCACTGCTTCAACAAGACCACTTCACCTGGACTGCTGCTACCACCACAGGGTATCAGGTTGTATTCTGGCTCTGTCAGTGATCTTTTGTACGACTGCATTTATTATATTTTATTTTGCCTTTTTTTTTCTGACTTGAAGTCTCTTGCTGGTTTTGCTTTCAAACCAGCACATATTTTTGGTGCCAAATATACCTATATAACCCAGTGGGTAAGGCTGCCTGTGCTGTCCCAAATCCCAGATTATATCCAGGTGGGAATGCTTGGCTCCTCCCCTGGGCGGAGCATCTCACAATGGGCTGATATCATTCTATGAGTCTTGCAATGGGTCCTTGATTGCCTATTAAACAGAGATAGCTCCTGGAGGGAGTTATCTATGAGTCATGCAGGAAGGCATTGATGGGCCATTAACAGAAGATAGTCTGGTGAGAGGGGGCAAGAGTAACACTGCCCAGCCTAGTTTCAACAGCTCATGTAGATGATGATAGAATACATACTTTGGGCACATCTTATATTGTAACCTAGGACAAGTTCCTGCAGGAGTGTGGTACCACTTGGAAATGATATGCATGCCTTGTTAACTGGACATTCTTCCACCACTAAACTGGGGCTTTTTGTGTTAGTGACTCCAATTATAAGGGTGAAATACAAATTATGCTGTGGACCCCAGTGCCACCTTGCTTTATACCTGCAGGTCAGCATTTAGCACAACTTGTTCCATTTTCCAACAAAAGCCCTGTTGTAAGGGTAAACGTGGCATGGGTGACTTCGGCAGCACAGGCCAGCAGCAGATTTTTTGGACAAGTTCTATCACAATGGCTCAGCCAACCCTGCTATGCAGCATAGATGGCAGAAAATTTAAAGGGCTCGATACCGGAGTTGAGATCTCCGTCACTGAAAGCAGTGAATGGCCGAATGATTGGCCCATGATTAACCCCACGTCGACCCTAATTGCGGTGGGAGGAATATTGCACCCTAGACAGAGCACTGACCTCCAGCTTGTTCTTGGCCCTGATGGCAAACCCTGATGGATTGCACCATTTATTGCTGCCATACCATGTATATTATGGGGAAGGGATAATTTAGGGCAGTTTGGAGATGCCATATGGATAGATCCAGCTTCACCAAAGGATCTTTATCATAGGGGCCATTCTGAACTCTGTTTGGCAAACTGATGTCACTCATATTCCAGAATCTGGTAATTTGAAACATGTTCATGTAACTGTTGACACTTAATCTCATTTTTTGCTGGCAACTGCTCACACTTAAGAGAAGGCCCTGATGTCACTCAGCACTGGTTCACCTACTTTGCCACTTTAGGCCTTCTGGACACTATTAAAATGTACAGTTGGCCTGCTTACACTTCTGAATGGACTTGGCAATTCTTACAACAGTGGGGTGTCTCCTACAACACAGGTATTCCCTGCTCTTCCCACTGAGCAGGCTTTTGCTGAACATGTCCCCTGGACATTGAAAACCATGCTTGAAAAACAAAAGAAGGGGGAGTTGGGATGCCCATATGACGGGTTAGCAAAAGCCTTGCATACTTTTAGTTTTTTAAATTGAGATGAGGTTGACCAAACAGCATTTGAACAGCAATATCCTTTTGATACGAAAGCTCATCCCAGATCTCTGGCGATGGTAAAGGACTTGTTAACAGGGCAGTAGAAAGTACCCTGATATCTGCTAACGTGAAGCAGATGTCTCCACAGGTCAACACGTGAAATGGGTTCCTTCATGGTGTAGGCAGCCATTTGTTTTGCGGTTCTGAATGGCGAAGGCACTGTGAATGTCTTAGCCCCTGAGATGGACGGAGGAAGTGTATGATGCTATGCATACTGATACCATGTGCATATTGTTCATGTCACAGGCATATGTTGGTGTTTTGGAAGAGTTGTTACTGGGTTACTCCCCCTCTTTCTTGCTTAGTCATATTACATCTGAAGAAGTGTCAGGAGCTGTTCAGGTTTTTCTAATCATGTATATATTTTTTGTAAGTTAGATGTTTTATTTCAAAAGTGGAATGTTTCCAATAATTCTGTTAGACAGCATGTCTTATGTCTTGTTGGCATGTAACTAAAGCACCATGAGAAGTATGTGCTACAAATGAGATTGGTAGGTGATGCCCTTCATCACTTGAGAATCACACCAAGCATGTTTTTCTTCATACTGTGCAATAAATTAGGCCAGACTTTAGTGCAACACTTGTATTGAGAATGTGCTTTCATTGTGTGATCACACAGTAATAATAGGAAATAAATTTGATTACTTAGAAGTGGGCAAATAGAAAAATCATAAAAGCATCAGCAATCTTAGGCAGCTGCAGCAACATGATGAAGATGATTGGTGGGGTTTATTTTCTTGGCTAGACGACCTTGTCTTTGGGGTATGGTTTAAATGTTTAGTAGTATATAGCATAGTTGTCTATGGTGTGTTTTTATTGATTAGACAAAGAAGGGGGAGATGTGGGAGATAAGAAAACGCTTATAGAATAAGGGCCTTTTTCACCATTGTTAAATCCTGTTCACTTCTGTTCACTCTTGCCCACCAGAAAGCACTCTGGGAAAGGTTCAGCTAACAGCGAGGCAAAAAACAATCTATGTAACCAGAGAACAAATTGTATAACTATCATGTGGTCACCTTGTGCTTGGGGCAGTGATTGGCTGGGGAGATGCATGGACACTGGGTGGTCAAGAAGGTAAGAGGACGTGTGAACAGTGACACCTGCAGTGGCGGGCAGCCAATACATTGTTTTGCTTCAGTTTAGAGCATAAAAAGGCCTGTTTTTTTGCAATAAATAATCTCTCTTTACAATTGCTAAAGGGGTCTCCATGTGTCTTTATTCCTCATTGCTGCATTGCATAATTTTCCTTTTCACATCCTTCCCAGGTGCACATGTAATGAAATAGGCTTAAAATATGATTTACACTACAAAAAAAAAGTGCTTTAACTTAAATGCAAACTAGAAGTTAGGACTTTTTAAAATATTTGCTCTCACCTTGTAGTTTTACTTCTGCAGCAATGAGTTTCACGGGTATGATAGCACCCCAGAAGTTATTACTGGGCTTGGAGTAGTTCCCTGGTCTGTTGCATTGCTGTGAAATGTGCTCCTATTTTTCTTGTACTTAATGTATTTATTTAAGGTAAGTGATAGTGGCTTTGAGTTTTGGAACAGAAAATACAGTGCTGGAATTAAACGGTTTACAGTGATTTATTTCAGTGCAAAACCTTGATTTGCCCTGTAAAACAGAGTCTTATTTTTGTTTTGGGGTAGTGACAGCCCTGCAGGTGCTGAAGTTTTAAATGCAGTATCATTAGCATTTCTGCATGTGTAGATGTACCAAAAGAAACCATAACACTTGTCATATTTATTGGTATTGTTAAACACTTACTTTGTCAAACTTGTACACTTGCTGAATATCATCTTTTTTTCTCCTATTTTTCCAAATGAGTTAAAGAATTAATTCTGACAGGATTTGTCTTTTTCTTGTTTACCCTACCGCTGTTAGTCAACACATATAGCCATGTAAATGACCAAAGACTGTTTCAAAAATCTAAATGAATAGTTTGGGAGCAAGATTATGATTATTACGATTATTTTTACTTTTATCTCCCTAATGCACTTTTTATTCAGCTTGTAAAATCTTGATGTTATACCTCTCCTTCTACCTACCCAGCCCCTATGTTAATGTTTAGTTTGTGCTGCACTAGATTTAATGGTTCCTGGAAGTCATTCCAGTCTTGGGTAATTTTGATCAATCTGCTTGTTGTAATTTTTCTTCCTGCCAAAATGGCAGTTTTTATAAAAAATTGTGACTAAACTGTGTGGAGGTACCTTCAGGCTGGGGACACCTGTTAGCAGTGAGGTTTTTAGTTACTGTCACATCGATTGGCTAACTTCATGGCCTGTAAATTTTGGTATGGACTCTTAAGGTAACTCCAGAGAAGATCTGGTTGGGTGAAGGTGTAGTCTCTGCTCTTCCCATTAATCTCCTGCCCTCAGTGGCACACATCATCACCCACAGTAAACTGCTGGCGCTCCTGGTCTGCTTGTGACCATGATGATGTAGAGGCTAGAATGGAATACGGTATTTCAGTTGGAAGGGAGCTGGGGTGGCCATCTAGTCCACCTGCGTGACTAAGTTACAGCCTGTTACCAAGGGCATTGCCCAGTTGCTGTTGACAGTCTTGGGGCATTGCCAACCTCTCCAGGAAGCCTGTTCCAGTGTTTTACTATCTTCTTGGTTCAAAAATGCTTCCCAGTGTCCAGTCTAAGCCTGGCACAGAGTTGAACCATTCTCATGCATCCCACCACTGGATCCCACAGAGAAGAGCTCAGCATTTCCCTCTCCACTTCCCTCCTCAGGAAGCTGTAGGGAGCAAGGGGGGTACCACTCTGCCTCCCTCCATCTGGTTACATAAGCCCAGAGTCCTCAGGTTTTCCTTTAAAGCCCTTTCATCAGCTTTATTTCTCTTCTCTGGGTGCATTCAAGCACCTTCACACCTTTTTAAGTTAAGATACTCAAATTGGAGGTTGTGGGAGTGTGACTTTTAGGGGGTTTATTTTGGAAGCAGACAGGTTGCTGTTTGTGGTAGGCAAGAAACTCCTGACACTGCCCTTACAGAGGAATGTGTTTTGTTATGTTCATGTAGCTGAGGCAAAGGTCTGCCTTCTCTGACTTGATGGGATACTCCCCTGTGATAATTCTTCACATTTATGACTGCATTCAGAGGTGTTGATTTTTGTTGCTAAATTTAAATTTTTAGTCACTCACAGGAGCATGGAAATGCGTGCAGGACGATGCTAGATGTATTCAGCACAGGAGCTAAGGCTCTGCTGCTCTTGTGGTTCACCTCATTGCTTCCTAGTGATTCCAGGGACCCCAGGGAGGGAAATCCCTTTGCTCCTGTGTGTGTTCACACACGCACATGCAGGTCAGCTGTTCATACAGATACTTCTGCTCAAGTTTTGTGACTATCTCTTGTATGCACTTGGTTGCTGGTTCACTCAGGTCTTGAGGGAGGTGCTGTCTCTCTCTCTCTCTCTCTCTCTCTCTCTCTCTCTCTCCCGGAGCCCCAGCTCTGTTTTTGCCTCAGCTTGAGAGAGAAACCACAGCTGGAAGGATTTTTCCCTCAGGGTCTTAAAGATCCCAGAGAGGCTGCAAACGTTTTCCTTTAGAGAGAGCAGGCGTTTGTTGATGGCAAAAGGAAAGAGTCTGCACTTGGTCCAGGTGGGGATCACTGCTTTATTAAGTCTTTCTCCTGTGGTTCTGCCCCCACAGGGTACGGAGCCCAGTCCAGTCCCCGTCCCAAGAGCCCAGAGAGATCTTTCCACGTGGTCTCCTTGCTTTTATCCAGGGGGAAGGGGCTAGAGGCAGGGACAAGCCCCTACCCAATCAGGGATAAGGTGGGAGTGGAACAGAGTTGGATTACATTCCAGTGTGGGAAGATGGGCAGGGAGAAGGAGCAGGGACAAACCTCGTGATACATTTTCCATGGGAACAGGGGGTACAGAAGAAACCATTACAAAACCCAATATAAAATGAAATACAATATAAACCCAAATAATGCACAACAACAGGGAGGGGAGTGCTCAATTCCATGTTGCTCCACAAGATAGCCTTGTGAACTCAGTGCTTAGTCCTGCCATATTTTTTGGTTTGGTTTTGATACTATATTTCAGGGTAAACAAATGCCTGGGGGGGGGGGGTTTGTGATGTTTTTCTCCAAGTACTTGGAGTGTGACCTGAGGGAAGAACTAAAATGAAGATGTATGGAATAAATAGAACCTATATCTCAGGACCTTGTGAAGACTGTGGGTGAGGAAAATGGTTTGCTGCCAGAAGATAGTTTTGAGAATATTATATTTTCCTCTGCAGGCTTGAAGGCAGACTTGCTTTTAACTTATTTGTGGAGCACTTGATCCTTGAGCTGCTGTGGAGATGTGGGTAGTGTGCTGTTGTGATGTGTTTTGGCATCATTGTTTATGAAGCAGACCAGGACAACAGTGCGCAGATATTCGCACTTGGGTTAAATAGGTTATAGTCAGGCCAAATAAACTTCTGTAGTTTTCCTGCAGCTTTTTGATGGAGTCTGTTTCCCAACCAAATTTTGGATGATGACTTTTTGTAAATTAGATATGGATGTTCATAGGGAGTTCTGCAGGTTAGGAAGGCGGTTCTTTCTGTGACTGTTTGTGAGAAACATTTGTCTTCCAGGGGAGGAGAAACTGTACTGAGCAATTTTACTGTAATCAGTAAAATGTTTTTCTGACCAATTTCTGTAGGCTGTTGACAACAGTAATTGCTGCTGCTGTTTCTATGTGAACATTGTACGATAAAACACTGTCTCTAAACTATTCGTGTTGATTTTTGACAATTTCTTACTCTTTTTCAGCTTTGAGGAGAAGTGAGGTGATGGAAAAATTTCCTTGGTTTTGACAAACAACCATCCTAAAGTTGTGAGGAGACAGCAGCAGCAATTACTGACTTTTTTTTTTTTTTTTTTAAATCCTGATTGCATTTTTAAGAAAGCAGTGCTTCTTATTGCAAATATACATGTGCAGGTTTTTTAACACAAATAGTTTTTAAAGCATTTGTGTTCTGTGAAGATCCTAACAAACCTAGGAGGAGAAATATTTTACGGCTTAAATAAAATGTCTAGAGCAGAGTGTAACAGATTACAGTCTGCCAAAGTTGATGGCTAACTGATGGGCAAGAAGCCATGGATTCATGTCTGGTGATATAAGCCTGTATTTGCATGTCATTTGCTCAGTTTGAGCTGCAGACTTCTAGAACTGAGCAGCAGTCTTCACTCGTAGGGTACAGCAGACCAGACAGTCCAGTGCAAAAAAAACCCCGCTCTTTCCACTGGGAATAACAAGTCTCTGTATCAAGTTTTGCCCACTGAATGTGTAAGGCAATTCATTCTATTTTTACCTCTGTTCTTTATAGGGAAAACAGTTAAGAGTGGCCCTACTTCAAAGGTAGAATTTCTTTTATTTTGTTAATAGTTTTGTTAATAGAGGAAGTAAACTGCTATGTATGCAAGCTGGTTAATGAGAAACCTCAGATTTCAACTCGAATATGGTATAAAAGTTTGGAGGAAGCACAGCCGTGGGTTGTAGGAGTGATGTGTTAGGATTGTATATGTGTAATTGGTCACATTATTTGAACCCCTGTTTTACTGTTGTTAAACCTTAAAACTGTAGGCACTGACTTGGTTTGGAGGTTTGAACTGCTGTTAGCATTAAAAATGAAAATCAGGGAGGGATTATTTTAGTCATCTCCTAAAATAAGGAGGACAGTTGTTCTTCAGCAAGTTGTAAATATGGAGGTTGTTTTTGAAAGTCCTCTGCTTGAAAGTAATTGCAAATGAAGTAATTATTGCAAATTAAATAAACTTCAAATGTTTAAAAGTGGCTTAAGGTTAGTATTTGCAGAAAAAGGTAATATAAATCACAGAAGTTGTCTTAGGGACTTCTGGGGAATGGCTTTTGATGTTTCAATGGTTAATAACCACACATAGAAGGTATGATGCTTATTTCCTTATTATTATGTATTTCTTAACTATAAGTTAATAGCAGAGCTATCAAAAGTGGTGTTACTTTGGATCATTGATGAAAAACCTCTTGAGGGTAAAACCTTGCAGCCTGTGTTTTCTGAATATTACCTACGTTGTGAAAAAAGCCGACACTTTTTGGTTAAATAGGGATTATGAAGTGTTACTAGCAATTATACTAATTGTTTTTGTAACTGCAGAAAGCAATGACAGAGAGAATGGAGACAGGGAGAGCTCTATACTTTCTGTCATACTGATAGTGTTTGACAGGAAAAGGCCTTTTGATACTATGATGGAATGACAGTGAGCTAAAAAAACTCCACACACTTTTGTTAATGTAAGGTATTCCTTCTTCCAGTTTTGCAATTAGATAAACTTCTTTCAGTCCTCTGTACTCTGCTATCAAAATGCTTTTTGATTGTCTCAGAAATGGTATAAATGGCATCCAGCATGCCATGTGGATGTGCATCTCTCCTCAAATAGATACAGCAAATTACAAGACCTGAAAGACAGGAAAGCAGAGGCATCTGTACTACCTTTTAGCATGGAAAGGAAACAGATTCCCTACATCTTAGTCTCCTAATGTTTACACGATTTCTTATTATATTACTATGTTGTATGTAATTCAACATTTTGACATGAAATAAATACTTGTAATGGCTCTTTTCTCTAAAAACAATCAGAAAAAAATACCATGAAACACCTACTTTTAAAGACAGGCTCCAGTCATTAAATTATGCCATTCAGGTGGCCTTGCTAAGACTGACCTTGTTCTGTCCTAAGTTGGCCAGTCTGAGGAGAAAACAGCTGAATTATGTCCCTCTTCTTTCTGTATCCAAAGCAGTTACATAACCAATGGGCTTCGTCGTACAGAGTTGTCTTCTGATTTCAGTGTTTAGTGTTGGTTGGATTTTCTTTTATTTAATATCTCCACCTGTGAGAGTATGCAAAATACTGAAACCCTATCCTTGAGAGGTATTTTGAATCTGTTTTCTTTAACACAATGTTTTAAGCACTTCATCATTTATCTGCTTATAAGAAGGAAATATATCAGAGGATCATGCAGGAAGATGCACTCAGCTGGACGTGAAATGAGTCTTGAAACTGGAAGACAGGCTTCTGATATGCTGGAATTCCTTAAGGGAGACCCTGTTGTCAGCATTGGGCTTTACCGCAGCCATGGAACCTTTCTTTCAGAACTTGTACCCTTACACTTCTAAAAATTAATAATTTTGTTTTCTGTATGAAAAGATGTCAGGCTATTGCTTGAATAACTTGTGGCATAGTAGACTAATGTAGAGATCAAAATAGCGTACCATCAATTAAGATAATTTTTCGGAGTCCTGTACATGCCATTTTTCAAATTTTTGTAGAAATCATAATGATTTCATTACAGAAGTCATATTACAGATGTCTGGTGGAAGTGATGAGTAGTGTTCTTACTTGGTCTTTGAAAACTAGATACACTAAGAAAACCTGAGCATAATATTTGAAGTTACCTTGAGATGCTGTGCTAATTGGTCTGTTATTTAATGATTTGCCAAGAGGCAGGAAAAAAAGCCATGCTGCTACTTCAAAGTCATATGGAAAGGAGAAAAAAATAATGTGTTTGCAATTCCATTGATATGCTTAGAGGTTTTGCTTTTGCAGAATACTAATAAAGTAAATAGTTGCTGTTAATGCAGTTTGTGTCCCATGAGTTATTCTTTGGGAGACTAGTCTGCCTGAGAGCTTTAGGGTTAGTCAAGGAGAGATTTGCCGCTACAGGTGTTGTTGTAACAAACTGGACTGTAGCTTTATATTTTTCAGCATTCCTTATATAGAAGCTGTTTATCAGTGTAGATTGGTGCTCTAGATTATTTAATTGCATTGTAATGCTGATATTTTTTTTCTTGTGAGGATATGAGTGTAAATGAATGAAACCATTGGTTATGAAGAAAACTTGAGTGATGCATAAAATTCATCACCAGCTCACATATTTTGCTGGATATACCCTTGATGTGACCAGCGATGAATTCATTCACATGTTTAAAATGTTATGATAGTATGTGTTGGACAAATCACTTATCACTGTGTAAGTTTTACTAATGTTTTAGTCTCCTGCTTTTTTTTTTTTTCCCCCCGAGTTTTTAATATTTGTAAGTGTATATCACAGAAAGTGATACATTTCCCCACCTTTCCCCAAAAATACTGCTGTTCAGTCCCCGTCGTGATCAAACCGCTGTTCAATGTTTCTTAAAATGAGTAATAGTTAATGAGATTTTACATTATCAGGAACTTGCACCATATAGAGATTCCTTGAAATTAGTTATCTCAGCTAAATTTTATCTTTTATTTTTGGCTTTTATTTTGGTTAAACTTGGCGGTGTTAGGTTTACTGTTAAGAATGAGTTGGACTCATTCTTAAAGTCTCATTCAACCTAAATGAATTTTTGATTCTATGATCTAAATACTTTAGTTTGGTTTTGATTTATGATTTTGAGTGAAAAGAAAATCTAAAATCTGCTGTAGTGGGACTACTGTGTGCTTTATTAATTTACTAAAGATCTACTAATTGGAGGAGCAGACTGGGAATATAGAGTTCTCATCTACTTATCACCTGTGGAATGACTCACTTCTATTTATATTGAATTTTTGATAGGGTTATGTTGTATGTATAAAGAAAAATAAAATCATTAGTTTGGAGGCTGTTTTGCAGATTGTTACAGATGTGTTGCATTTGAGTTGTTCTCCAAAGTTTCTGAAGGTATTAGAGGGAGTAAGCATGTGGTAGTTTTTCTGATCAAGGCAAGCCAAGACAAGGTGTCATCCCAGTTACTGGAAAATTCTATAATTTCCCTGCAGAACACCTGTGATAGTTGATTGTTAAATTGTACAGAATGTACTAGTCGCAAAAGAGAAGATAAATTGAGATAGTAAATCAAAATCTTGGCCAGTTGAGGTGTTCCTGTCTTTTTTTAATATTATTATTATTTTTCTATTTTTTGGAGCTGTATTGCAGTAACAAGTTAAAATCTTATGAAAACAGGAAAAGAAATGTTCTTGCTTTTCTCTTAAAAAAGCCCCAAACAAAACCTTGGTTTAATTTTGACATTTTCACTTTCAGTGCTAATCTAATGGATAGTTAGATGTTCCCTCCTGCAAGGTTTCTTAATGTGGAGTTTGGTTTTTTTTTTAATACTGTAGGCATACAAAATTCATTAAATCTTTTTTGAGTTTGTTTAAACAAAGAGTCAAACTAATATCCCAGGTTTGCATATGTCTCCTATCATATCTCCTATGATGCCAAAATTTTGGTGAATTTTTAAAATGTTTTTTATTTTCCTCTTGAGAAACCTTCTAGCTAAGAGATTAAAAATTAAAAATAGATATTTAAACTGAAATGAATACTCTGCTGCACCTTGAATATGATCAACTGATCTTTGGAGCAGGAGGGGCAGTGGAGAGGTGTAGACCTGTCTCTTGAGGTACCTAACCCAGAGAGGAGGTTTCTCTTTGTGTCACGTTCCTCGGATGTAAAACAAAAAAGCAAGTCCTTCCACCTTATACCTTCAGCGATTTGCTCTTGATTTGTCTTCAGTTCTGTGGTCCCGTGGGAGAGATTTAAACCTGTGCTGATGGTGAGTCTGGCTCTTTGCCCTAGCAGTACTTGCTTTGAATGTCATGGGCAGTGTCTATGATTCGGGAGGAGGAGCACCTTTCTTGAGCCTGGTATTTTAATGCTTGGGAAATGCTATTCTGTAGTTCTTGGTTGAGAGCAAAACCTTCAGCAGAGCCATTTTAATATCTCCCCAGCCCCTCTGCATTTTGAAGTTCAATCCAAGAAAAGCTTAGGTAGAAGCTGCTTTTAACCCGCCATCTTCATAAAACATGATAAAATATGTGCGCTCAACTGAGAGGCTTGAAAAAGGATACACTGTGAGGTTTTTTAGGAAACTCTTGCTTAAAACTTGTTACTGTTTCATTTAATTGTTAGTAACCCCCTCCCCTACATTATAACAGCTGTATTTGGAAAATTAAACCTCTGTAACTGTGCTCCAACTGTGCTCGTTGTTCTGTGTTTAGCCCAAGCTGGTCAGAAGAGAGTTTTGGGCAAAACAGTTTCGTTCCAGCTTTAAAACTATGCTATTGTAATCTGATTTCTATGAACACCCCATTCACATTTCTAACATCTCCCTGGATCAAAAATTTTGTCTTTGCTGTGATTAGGGGGATGAATCTGGAGTTTGTCTCAGACTTGTTTGACCTGTTGCTGCTTTGGCTGGGCTGGAATGTCAAATGTGAGATTAAAACTTTGCTTCTCCTTCTAGGTGCCTGCTGATGGAAATGCAGGGCTGCTGGCAGAGCCTCAGATTGCCATGTTCTGTGGCAAACTCAACATGCATATGAATGTGCAGAACGGAAAGTGGGAATCAGACCCCTCCGGCACCAAGACCTGCATTGGGACCAAAGAAGGGATTCTTCAGTACTGCCAGGAAGTAAGTGCTGTCTCAGGAATAACTGTGGTGGTTGTTCTTTCAAAGTGTAAGTGCAGACACGTGCTGGAGAGCTCAGTGTGTCGGAATCTTCCCTTTCTTTTTTGACCTCTTTTGCTCTGTTGCCTTCTTGTCCTTTCTGAAGAGGTTCTCTCCAGTGCCTGTTAAAACAGCTTCAGGAATTGGTTGCTGAGGGAGTTACTGGGACTGTTGGAAAATTTTGTCTCTCTTCTACCCTTGAGGGTCAATTTTTGTTTAGTATGTGTGCAATGAACTTCTTTCTTATTAAGTGTTTTGAATAAAGCTGAGGTGGCAATTCATTATTTAAAATGACCTTGGTGTTTTTTGGCTGATTTGGAAAGATCAGCTGTAACATGACTTCTATTCTACCATGCCACTGAAATGCACTTGTGCAGTCCAGGGTTACTGGCCTCTGCTGCACACAGAACAATTCAGAGTATCTTATTAGAAAATCTTCCCCTACAGATGAAGTCGCAATGACTGATTTCATATTTGAGAGCAAAAACTTCTTACCCACTTCCTTATATACTAAGAACATGTGGATCCAATTTTGTTTTGTCTCCATGATGTACAATAACCTTGTACTGGTGTGTGACCAATTGAAAAGAAAATGTGTTATTTCATGCAGGTGGAACGAAAGGGCATGGTTTGACTTGCTTTGGTCCTTACATCTGCTATGCCATCTCTCTCTTTTTTTTTTTTTTTTTTTTTTTTGTAGTGAGGGCTATTGCATATTGCCATAGCAGTAGTTGCTTTATTTTCTAAATGTCAAACCAGTTTTGTGAAACTATTTCTTTAGAAAGCAAGAGAATTTATTTTTCAGGTCTTTGCTCTCTTGGCATCTTTATTCTTGTCCTTTCACCCACTGATTTTCTTTCTGGGTTTTGCAGTGTTTTATTCAGTTGTTATTGCATTTGGGCAAAATATTCACTTTAAGGGTAGTATTGTAATGGCAGTTGAAATTGATCCTTCATCAGTAGCTTTGACTCTTTAGTAAGAAAATTGCTTTGTGAAACTCGTATTTTTGTTTATCACTAACAAAAATACCTAACCTATCCTACTAGTACACTTCCAAAGATTTCTTCTGGTTTTCTGTTGTCTTCTTTGACGTATCTAAATAAAGTTGATTTATGCATAAGGAAATTATTGAGGGTGAGGAAAGGGATAATAAAAAGAAGAGCATCAGTGAATATTAAACAAATTAAATAAAATATTATTTAATATTTGCTATTAAACCTGTCTATGAACCCACAAGAGAAATGGAAGAGTTGGACAACAGCACCCACTTCTACCAAAGAAATTAATTTGTAGAGGATTGCTAGTAAATGCAACTCAAACTGGCTTCTTAGCTTTGGGGAACTTCTTGTTATTGTGGTTGGTTTTCCAAATATGCCTAGTATTTCCCTTGCTTTCTGCTGCTTACCTTGGCTGCTAGACAGTACTTGCCAGGGAATGGGACAAATTTGCATTTTCTCATTAGCAGGAAGTAATAAGCAGCAAGTACTGCTTGTGTTGGAATAGTAAGCAGGTAAAAATCTCCTTTTTGATTGCTTTTGCCAAATATTATCTTTTCCTTCCTTTCTTTTCTCTCCTTTAATGCCACTTTTTTTCCCCCCAAAAGAAGGATTGCTTCTTCCTGTGTGCTTTATTTCTTGCTGCAGGCAGAGGCTGAGTGTAAATGCTCTGCTAATCCAGCAGACAGGTACTCTTCCTGCATCCACCTTCATGCTCCCTGGCACTGTGAAAGCTTTCTAGGTTCTTCACTGTTACTGTAGAATCAGCTCATTGTACCATCTGCTGAGGAATTTGGTTTTTTACCCAGCTCTGAAAGAACCTTGAAGTGACAACAAGCAAGGGAAGGTTTGGCATTTCCACCCTGTACTTCAATTGAGAAATCTGTCCATCTGGATTTTGCTGCACATCACTCATGATTGCTGTTCCAGGAATTGTGATAATGACTGCATTGCAAGGGGAGATGCACTTCTATTGTAAGACCTGTAGACTTTGCCCGTGCACCCAGTTCTTCCTCCAGCTTGGGAAAGACCAGAAGGGACATAGCAATAGGAGCTGTTTGGGTGGAAACCCAATGGGCAAGTGCAGTGAT
Source organism: Hirundo rustica (assembly GCF_015227805.2). Lineage (NCBI taxonomy): Eukaryota > Metazoa > Chordata > Aves > Passeriformes > Hirundinidae > Hirundo > Hirundo rustica. Next base: position 15,585,173 of record NC_053451.1, on the reverse strand, counting down.
CTTCTTCTATGTCTCCTTGGGTCTAAGTTATACAAAATTATACTCCACTCACTGTTAATAATAATAATAATTAAAAAAAAAAAAAAGATACTTTACGTATCTGGCTCTGATTTCTTCCTTGAAGGTATTTTTGAAAAAATAAAAAAAAAATCTCCTTTCATCAAAACTTACATGTTAGACGTGTTTCTTTGCCTCCTTGTTAGCTCTTCATTTAAAAGATCTTCTCTTGACAATGCAAGGCTAGATGCCTGAGTGGTGGACAAAGCACAGGGCTAGGAGGTGCATAGACTACAGAAGGACTTGTATTTCTCTTGCAGAGATGTACTGTGAACCTTGAGATTCTCATTGTTTCCTCTTGCAGTCCACTGCCAGCTTAGGTGGATTTTGATGTCTTGATACAGGAGGTAGCAGTAGAGGAGCATTGCAGAGCCCAGAGGGAGGAACAGGGAATAAGCAGAACCACCTACATGTTTTAAAGATTAAGCTTGCTTGGTTTTGCATCTTTTGAGTGGGAGCTCAGTGCAGCACAGGAAGTATCAGAGTTTCTATTTGGACAACACATCACACAGTTTAAATATGGCAAAGCTCAGTCAGTAAATTGCTTTTTTGGAAGGAAATGGAAGATACTTGAATGCTGCCTTTCAGCCTCCTTGACTTCAGTTAAACTAACACTGAACTCATAGGAAGTGGTCCTGGAAGCATATCTGCACATTTTCTTGTGTTCAGTGTAAGCTGGTGGCTTCTCTCGTTTGTTTTGTTCTTTTTTTTTTTTTTTTTTTTTTAATATTACAAAGTGAAACTTTCTTAGCTGGAATGAAATGCTATGTAGAGAAGTACAGTTTACTAGTGGTTTCTTTTAATGTTAACCTATCTAGCATGCTACTGCCTGGGTTGTTCTTGTTACTGGGAGGTAAAACTGCATGGGCGTGATCTGCAAACAGCTGTCAGATGCGAGGGCGAGAGGTGCTAGAACAAGGGGACATTGATGTGAATTTCGATGGTTTACAGCTCTGTGTGCCAGAATCCTTAAGATGTTGAGTGATCTAGATTGCACTTCAGATCAAGCCACTGGTCAGTGAGTCCTGCTGCTGACACTGCAGCACCAGCTGTTTTAGAGGAATTTTGGGAAAACTCTGCCAAGCTACACAATTACGCAATAACTACACCTGGGGAAAGTTTCTTCTGAACAGCCCCATATGGGTCGTTAGCAGGGGTTCCAAAGCAGGTGGGTACTGCTGCTCCTGGATTTGCCTTTTGGTGTTTTATGGGAGGAGTTGGGCTGTCCCCACCTACACATTATTGTTGTAGGAAGGTGCTTTTGTAGGTCAGTCAGCTCCTGTCTTCCTAACAGCATTCAGAAAACCCATCTGGAGCCTGCCCTTTGTCAAAGTGTGCTTTCGGAGTTACATGAATATGCAGAGTAGAAAGTTCATTTGGGTGTGCTTCATTCCCTGTTTAAAGGGAAAAAACGTTCAGATGGAAGATATTGGTGTATGTTTATTATATTAGCAATTTTGAGCAGATACTATGTGCAGAATTTTATGTCTAGTAGTTAGGATACATTATATGAGTTCCTTGAAGGACTGAAATTATTTTGCCATCTCTGTTGAACTCACTGTCCAAAATGAATTGTAAAACAGTCACAGCTGGCAAAAAAATTATTTTGTCTAAAGCGTGTTTTCTTCCCCCACTTAGTTATGTTTGGAGATTGCCATTTTAGGTATTCATGTAATTGCTCATTGGCTTTTTCTTTTCCCCTAAGACCAAACCATAACTGTAATAAAATAAGTTTGGGTCTGGATATTACGAGGATGAATTAAACCTGGGAGCTTTGTAATCAGCAGCTGGCTCGCTTTGCAGTCTTTACCTAGATGCCTAGAGTAGCTTTCAGATGTAAAGTGAGTGTTGGCTTTGGGAGGTGTTACACTTGGCATCTCATGACTCCTTGGTTTCTTTTGTAAAGTCATTTACACATGTAAATTTTAGTTTTAAACATCACTGGGATGAATGACTATCTTGTGGACAGTGTGTATTTCTTAGAAAAAATCCTCCCTAGAAATAACAAAATTATAAATACATGGTACTACATTCTTAACTATTATCTTTGTGTTATATGGAGCAGAAAATATAAGGGTAAATTCCTGTAATAGATAATACATTATAACTGTTGACAGAACACTGTTGACATTTCCGATTGTTATAAATAAAGTGGCCAAATTAATAATTAAAACAGATTTTATTACACGACCAAAATCGGTCTCGGAAAGCCACAATCAAAAGAAACAGCGTCGAGCCCGGGTTCATCACTGAGTGAACACAGATTTGGACTCTATCGCTCCAAAATCCTCTCTGTTCACCAGGTCTGCCTCCGCCGGGACAGTTTTATACAGTTTTTCGACTATGGCAGAGTTTTTTCTATTCTTTTCTGTCGCTCTTGCTCACTTTGTATATTCATGCAGTCTCTTTTTCTTTGCTGTTGGCCTGACAAAACAGTTTCTGGGAAGACATGAATGCTTATGGGAACCTGGTGTTGAGATGCACGCCCTTGATGATGCAGATTGTCCTTATCATAGATGCATATTGAGTACTGGTAAAGGCCCATCTCTTTTCTATTGCAAATTAGGTGCTTCCTTTTGCGCTGCCCAACTTCACAATTGCAAAGCAGTCTCTTTCCCTGCCCTTGCTTTTTCGATTTTATTGGAATCTATTTGACAAGCATGAATTATTTTATATCATATATTACATGATCTCTAACCATAATGCTTCCAGAAATTATCTGATCATTTTCTCAAATCCCCTAGTTTTGTGCCATGTATTTAGGTACATAGCTTGTGAAACCCAAAAGCCACTTTTAGCCCGGCCCAGTAAAAGCTGGGGTATGACCATACTAAAGCTTTGACATTAATTCACCCCACAATCTCCAGATGTGACAGCTACAACTGTTCTATAACTGCACAGATAATTTGGATTAACAGATACCAGCTTGCCAGCCGAGTTCTTTAGGAGTCAGAGCTAAACATATCCCCAGGTGTGAAAGTGATTGGCTGAATTCAAGCTCAAACAAGGGGACCGTAGCCAATCCCCATGAATCATGGATGCACACAGATTGTTAGTCAAGTCAGCTGGGTGGTACTAAGATCACAACCAATCACGTTTGTAAACATGGTGTAATGGTTTCACATTCGCTAAATTCTGGTCTTAGTACTTACTCTTTCTGTGGGAGAGAGACTAGGAGAAAAAGCAGGCTCAACCTTAAAAATTAACAAATAGTTTTATTAACACACATTAAAAGAATAGAAAAATGAAAGTTGGAAAAAAAAACTAAAACAGAATGAAACTTCAAAAACACTATTCCCTGCCCTTACAAACTGTTCACTTTCTTACAAGACAACATAAAGAGACGAAACTTGTAATTTTCAGTCAGTTTCACTATTTGATAATAGTCTTTCATGAATTCATTAGGGGAAGAGTCTCTCTTAGAGTCATGGATCTCACTGACAACTTAGAACAGTTTCTTGTGGGTTTTAAACTGTCACAAAAACAACCGCCCGGAGAAACCTGCCTTTGTGACCCTCCCAGGAGCAGGCTCCCAAGCTGCTTATGGGTCATGGGTCTTAGACTTTTGCATACTGGGGTGTCACCTTTTAAAGACAAGTAACTCCAAAGCAAAGGATTCTTCACTTCAAGGTACAGAGATATCTTCTCACTTCTTCACTGGCACAGAGGGCTTCTCATCTCTATCTCTATTCAAGCATCTTATAGGATTAATATTACTTAGTCCATCACAAACACCTTTGCTCAAATCCACACACAAAACAATCATCTCTCCAAATACATATCTTTCCCATGATTTAAAGGAATGATCTAAATAGAGAGTTCATTTCCATGGCTCAAGTAAGAATGGAACAACCAGCTCTTCAACCCTCTGTCTTAATAGTCTTTTCACTCTTGCTCTTCTGACTTCATGCTGTTTTTTTTTTCTTTATGTTCACTCTGTCCTTTCTTTCTCTCTCAGAGAAGGGCCAAGCTCTGGAAGCTCCATGTTGTCAGGAAAGGGTTAAATCTGCTCAGAGTCTTTGTCTCTCCTGCAGTAGCTCGTGGTGTTAGATGTTCAAGGCTGCACAAGTGAGGGAGGAAGAACTCACACAGAAACATCAGAGATCAGGGCATCTGGGCAGTCCGGAATCACAAAAAACCCAGGCAGGATCATAAATGCCTTCTCAGCCCACCCTTCAGTGTAAGTCGGGGCGGCCTCAGCCCAAATGGTGCCCATAGCTCTTATCAGGGGCCTGGCAGAGATCTCTCCCTGCTCCAGGGAAGTTTAGAGAAAGTAGCTGTTGTAAAGCAGCAACCTCTCCTTCCCCCCCTCACCCAGGAGCCGATGGAATCCGGCCAGGCCTCAGGCCAGCTCCCCAAAAAAAGGAGGGAGCAGCAGGCCCAGCTCGATGTTACCTGTCTCTCTCTGGCCAAAGGAAAGAAGGAAAAAGACCAGAATTTAGTGAACGTGAAACCACTACATTAATTGGTGTTTCTGCCCGGTTTTGAAATTAAAACTATTACACATGGGAAACTTGAAGTCTCTATATAAGGAGCTGCCCTTCAATAAACATTGGTTGTTGCTGCATGATCTCAGTGTGTTTATGTCACATTCCTGTCTCTCAGCAGCGGCACCCAGATGTCTCCTATTTTGTAAATGGACCAAAAGGCTGGCCCATCTCTTTTTTATCTACTTGCTTGGCTTCCTCTTGTCACCATGTCTGATAGTGTTGTTGTCCTGGGGCGAGCTTCAGGCAGCACTGATGGCAGCAGTTCCTTCCCACTAGTCTTTGCCTTCCTGCTAAAGAGTTTGTTAAACTGCTGGGGATAACAAGGTTTTTGAAAAGAGAAAAATTGTTTGACCTGTTTTTTTCTGAGAATTTGAGACAGAAATGACAATGGTCTTACTGCTTTGATAATGGTTTCTCTCCACCTTGTCATTTTCGTTGTAGTAGAAATGGTTGTTTTTATCTAGGTTGCATATAATGTGCCCTTTCTAGTTTCTCAAAGTGAATAGCCACAGTATTGAAGGTGAAAATGAATTTTAAACCTGCATTACTTGAAATTCAGCAGTCTAGAAAGCCATAAATTTTGCTGTGAGGAAAATGATCCCTTTAATGAAAAGGGAAACATACAGATTTTTGGCAGCACAGAATGTCCTTAAAAACAAATGACATTTTCAACAGAAATGGGTGTTCGTATATTGTGATATGTGTACAGTCATGCTTAAAAATTTGACCAAATGGTATCTTAGCACTCTTTGCATTGTTATTGAGGTTTTAGGTTTTATTTAGCTTTTGGACCACAGCAAAGGTTGAGCTAGTTTACTCTTTCTGCCAGTGCTTAAATTTGATTTGCTTGGAAATAGAGGATTACTACTGATGGTATATTTATCCTGCAGTTAAACCTTAGTATACTCACCTTCTTGAGAAAGAAGGCTGGGATTTTTAGTCCAGACTGTAGTCTACTATTGAAATATATTTCAAATCGAGTGACTAATAAAACTTGGAGCATATGTTGCAAGATGATTCCTGTCTTTCTTTTGTTGATAATAAAAAATCTCCCCTCTTGTTTTTCCCTACACTGATTTTTTTTTTTTTTTGCATCTCTCAAAAAGAAATGAAATGAAAAAATAAGGACTTTTTCAAAGAGCACTTTTGCTTTGAGGCTGAGGGAGGAAAAAGGATGAAAAGGGATGAGAATTGTCAGCATAAATAAATACTTAGGTAAACATGTACTGCAGCGTTTAATGAAACTGCAATGCTGCAGTTTCCTGTAGATTAATTTTGAATTTCACAGATAGGATGGACAAGATTTAATCAATGGGTTCTACCAGCATAATGTTTGTGTCAAAGAGTACAGTAGTTTATTCTGTCTTCTAAAACACACAAATGCAATGGCTGTATGCAGAGCAGCCTTCTTGCCTTGTTTAGTCCATAGCTGAGCTAGCAGGTGACCATTTAGTTCATGGTTGAGAAAAAGTTCTTCATTATCATCCACAATCTGTATTCTATTCTTGTGGTTTGCTCCTTCAGGTTACAAAAGAGCAGCCACACTTGCACTAGATGCTCAGCATGCCCAGCCAAGGGAGCGAAGCTCAGCTGATCCGAGTCCTGGCAGAAGATACTTCTGAGAGGCTGTGTAGTGTTGGATGTGGTGAGACATTGCCTTTCCCACATTGGTGGTATCCTGGTGGGAACAACATAGCTGATGTTTACTGCTGCATTTCAAATTCTCTTTTCTGTCTTACATACAGAGTTCTCATCATATGTGGTCTGAAGTCTTCCTTACGGGGACATTTCCCAGTCTTTCACTGTGTAACTCTGAGATGGACAGGTAGCAGCTGTTCCTTTAATAAGTCTAAGACATAATAGGCATAAAGTGTTGTGGTTCTCTTAATATATATATAAAAATATATTATAAATATACAAGCTGTTAGGTTGCAGCCATTTTCAGGTGGATAGAGAAACTATTTGCAAGAGCATGTAATAACAGAATAAGAGGGAGTGACTCTAAACTGGCAGAGTGAGTTTGTATTAAACATTAGGAAGAAATTCTTCCCTGTGAGGGTGGTGAGGCACTGGCACAGGTTGCCCAGAGAAGCTGTGGCTGTCCCATCCCTGGTATGTGTCCAAGGCCAGTGAGATTGAATCAAGATTATCTTTAAGGTCCCCAGCCAGGCAATTCTATGATTTTTTTCATCCGCCTTTTGAGACCATGGTTACATGGACACTTCAGTCTGGCATAGATCTATCCCACTTTTGTTCAAGATCAGTCTGGGTCCTCTTGAACTCCTGGCACTTTCCACTGTGATGCAGTTTCTATTCTTAGGGGAATGTTGTCAGAAATGGGTCAGTTCCTTGATCCAGTTTCTGTGCTAGCAGTGGCTCTTGGAGAGATTTTAGCAGTAAATGGACAAGAGATGGAATAATGTGGGAGTTGTGCCCTGGCAATGTCCAGGCTTATGTCCAATTCAAGACACTGAAACCACAGCCCCAGCATCTACAAATATACCTTTGCAGATGGATGAGTGATGCCTCCTGGGAATGGTGCTCCTGAGACCTGGAAGGCTGCCCACAAGGTTTGGTTGAGTGGTTTTGAGTATTTAGGGGCTTCATTTCCTTCTGATCTTTCTCAAGTCTCTGTGCATGAATAGGTAGCAAGCTTTGTGTCATGTTCCATACTTTTTTGATTATGCCTATGGCTTTATAGCTTTCCTGTGCTATACCTTGTTATTGTCTCAATCTTAACTTGTTGTTATCTTCTTACCTTGCTTTTCCTTGTGGTAGTGCTAACTGGCTTCTGATTTTGATTTTTTTTTTTTTTTTTTTTTTCTTTCCCATTTCACTGTTGTCCATCCACTTTGGAAGATGTGGAAATCAAAAAATACTGGCTACAGTGGTGATTGCTTCCCAATAGCTGTGTATGAAGCTTGTAGTAGGAGCGGTGATTGGTTATCACAAAATGGGTTCATGTTCTGAGGTCTCTTGGCAAGGAAAAGGTCATTACTCACAGTTTCAGTTGCTGATTCTGCAGGCAAACATAAAGGAAAGACATTTTCTCTCCTTCCATTGCTTTGAAGCTGTCAGGACTTAACAAGTATGTTTACTTGAATTCATAGCAGGGCAATGGCCCCAGGTTGGATGGGGGAAGTATTTCTTGATTTCTGGGACATTCCTTTTTTCCCCAAGCAGTTTACTACTACCAGTTTCTAATTTCTAATTCATACAGCAGCATTATCATCCAGTTAGCCTTTATCCAATTAAAATGATTATGTAGCAATGTACTGAGTGCCTGCTTTAATCTTCCAAATATTGTGTGCCTCTGGTTAATAAAAAATTCCACTGATAATCTTTTTTTATAGATATATGTCCCTTACAGAAAATTGTTCTAGATGGCTGTGGATTAATTATAATCATGGCAAGGTTTCAGAATATCTGTTCAATTATTAATGGGTTTACTCACCTTTTCCCCTTATAAGTATACAGCATGTTTTTAATGGTTTAAGCAGAATTTTAGCTGTTTGTTTTTTTGGTGTGGTTTGGTTTGGTTTTGGTTTTTTGATTTATTTTTTACTTAAGTGGGACAAGATTTTCACTGGAGGGATGTTACTTCATATTACTCACAGAAAAGTTTGAAAGGTGAGGATTTTTGATTTTTAGATTTTTTTTTCAGAGTTCTTAAGGCATTGTATTGGTTTTGCATGGCCTGGTTTTTGGTAGTGGGTGGGGGCACAGAGAAACCCCTGCTGGAGTGGGTGGATGCCTGCGAGGAGGCTGTGAACCTATGGGAGACCCATGGAGAGAGGGGCCCTGCTCCCATGCTGGAGCAGCCTGTCCATGAAGGACTGCACCCTGTAGAAGAGTGACCCAAGCCATAGCAGTTTTGGGAGAACTGTTTCCATGGGATGGACTCATGTTGCAGCAGTTTGCAGAGAGCTGTTTATGGGATGGACTCACACTGGAGAAGTTAGCGGAGAACTCTCCTGTGGCAGGGATGCCATGGTGCAGCATGGGAACAACTCCTCTCCCAGAGCAGTGGGAAAAGCCATGGGTGATGAATTGACCACAGCCCCCATTCCCTGCCTTCCATGTGGAAGGAGGGAGGGGTAGGGGGGAAGGTGTTTTTAAGGGCTTATTTTACGTCTCAGTATCCTGCTCTTATTTCATTAGTAATAAATTCGCCTTATATCTCAAAGCTGAGCCTGTTTTGCCCATGATGGTATTTAATGAGTCATCTCTCTCCCAGTCCTCATCTCAACCCATGAACCCTTTGTTAAATTTTCTCCCCTCTGTCCAGCTGCAGAGGGGAGTGAGTAAGTGGCTTTTGTGGGTGCCTGGCATCTGGCTAGCGTTGACCCATGACAGGCATCTGGTTAGTGTTGAGAGCAAAACCAACATTGGATTTAAGTCCCTAAGATTCCAGATTGTTATGAATCCTTGTATGGAAAGGGAAACTTCCTTTTCTTGAGCTGAGACAGGAGCTTCTGCTAGAAAGACACTGTAGTGTTTAGAAGATGCATCACAGTATCTCTTAAATATCAGCTTTGTATTTTGCGAGTGCCAATAGATGTTGCATATATGAACAGAAAAAAAGAACACTTATTTGTACAGTAATGACAATACCGTGTGTAATTTTTTTTTCTTCTGCCCAGACATGGATATTGAAGCATGAATGCTGTTCATCTGGATATGAAGGAACATTATCCAATGTAACATTTATTTTACCTGCACAGTTTCTTTCTCTAAGTATCATTGTAGATTAGAAAAGTACTGATCCCATGGAAATGTAATGATAGTCAAGATGTCCCATTCCAGCTGTGTGAAGAAACCACACTATGTTTCCAAGCCAATGCAATTTATTTTTGAAATTCTCATCCTGAGTCACAGGTTTTCCTGAAGAACAGTGCTAATTAGGCATTTATAAAACACCTAATTTGTCCATTCATTACTTTCTTCCACTTGGCCTGGGAAGACATCTCTGCCAGAGTTGTAGTCAATAAACGGCTTCCTTGTAAATTCAGATTCTGAGGAACTTTCATTTTTTTTAAGGCACTGTAAAGATCCTTCAGTATTTTTTTGCTTTCCTTATTTAAGCCAAATAACGACTTAAAAAAAAAGAAAAAATTGGTGAGTGTTTCCTCAAACATCTGTGAAGTTTTGCAGGTAATGTCGTTTTTCCAAGTTCCCACACAGTCTGTAAACTCCAGCTGACAACAACAACAACAACAAAATACTCATCTAAGAAGCAGGAATTGGATTGATATTCTGCATAAGTAATCTAAGAGGATTTGATTAGACTAGTCTTATTAAAGCTCAACTTGTAATACCATGTAAGTTAATATGTGTATATTTCTTTGAGATTGTCATAGAAACTAATTTTAAGCTATTTTTTTTAAGCTCTCTATTGCTGAGAGTACATCTGTAGTTATACTAACAGACAATTACTTGCTTAAGTCTTGGAAGATGACTTCTAATATTTTTGAGCCAGTATGGGTTGGAGCCACTCTTGGGTAGTGGTATGATGTATTCCTATCAATTTTGTTTCTTTAACAGAGGCATTGCTCTGGGTTGGAGTTTGAAGCAACATAGAGGACTGAGGAGTCTCCCATATTCAGCCAGGCTTGAAGTTCCTGAATGATCCTGCTTTTGCAGCCTTGCAGCTTATATGTCTTGAGCTGTTGTAGCTCAGGATCTCTAGCCAGATCTGAGATGGTCAGATTTTGCAAGCTGATTTTTTAAGAGTTTCTTACCAGGAGAGCTGCTACACAGTGGTTTGGCACAAGTATTGAGCCTTAAGCAGTATATGCTGTTGCAGAAACAGTCAGTTTTCTTATCTCCTTCCTCCTCATTTCTTCTCTGCTAAATTTTAGCATATGTCTGATCTTACAGCAGCAATGAAGTTTAGGGAACTGAAATGGCATAAAGCAAAACCCTGCAGACAGAAAAAGGACAAGTTCAAGTTCCTCTGTGTCCTCACTGTGTCCTCAGATGAGCTGGATTGGTGATGTTGGAGGAAGTATGAGGGCAGGACTTCTCATGACAGCTGACCAGAGGGTGGCTTTGCTATGGCCTTTGAGCAGCCTGTGAAGAGAAGCTTTCTAGATATTTTTGAGGGCACTATATCTTTCTGCCACTTGGTTCTGTGTGTTTTCAGAAGAACACATGCTCTTAATCCCTGAATTTCGCCAGCAAGCTTTCCCTGGCAATAAAAAAAAGACAACATAAGCAGTTTGAAAGGGGAAAAAGTCCCAATATTATTAGGTCAAGAAGACAGGTGTCAGATCAAGTCTATAATGAAGAGTAGGCCACCCATTAATCAGAGATGAAAATGTGGATCCACAATTTCATTTTAGCAGCAGTAGAAACATAAGTGGAGGGCAAATATACTCAAAAATACCAGAATCTGTGCAGAAAATGAGAGAAAAGGCAGGTGAAAATAAGGAAATGTGGAAAAGGTGGTAGTTTTAGGCAGAGTAATGACAGCCGGAAGGACAGAGGGGAATTGGCAGGTGAATCAAAGACTGAGAAATTTGATGTAATTCAGTATCCTTGTAGTGGTTATCTGATCTGAAATCTTTTTTTTTGGGGGGGGGTCAGTTGCTGAAGAGTTCCACAGATTCCACAGACCTGTCACAAAGATTTGAAGTAAAAGCATATGGACCCTCCATCTCAAATGTAGAATCCTAATTGCTGCTGATTTTGCTATAACTTTGGTTTTTGCCAGGGTTTTGCAGCTGGAGGTACAGGAGGAGCATCAGTATCGCATGCTGGTTTCTAAGATAAGGATTTTTTGTTCTGTTTGGCAAATTAAAATACTGGCTTTTTCATAACATAAGTGGATTTGATATTTGCAAATCAATTTATCATGTGTAGCTGTGTCATAGAATTTATGGCTTATGAGGTGTCGGACTGTCAGGGGGTCAGCCTGGTGTTTTTCACTAAGTTTCAGCAACAGAGTGGTGCCAATGTGCTTGCACTGTGCTGAAAATTAAATGCAGAAATCTGTGCAAATCCTTACATTAACTTTGCTTCTTAGATTAATCTTTGGAGAAGGAACTTCATTCTAGTTTAATGTTTAACTTTCATGAGTGATAAAGTAAAGCTTATTTCAGTTACCCCACTAAACAACAGGAACTACACACAGAGCACAGTAATAGATTGCATCAAAACATAATCATGAAGATAAGAGCATTTAAAACTTAGATCTGCTTTTTTGGTTTGTTTGTTTCTGAAAGTTTCAAGAGAAGTGTAGGTACAGTTCTGAGAGGCAAGAAGTAATTTCTCTCCCAAGATGAGCCAAAGGAGTATGGAATGTTCAGGATTTCTTGTGTTTTTTTGGTTTTTTCAGCAATTTGAAAATCCTTTCAGTCCAGAAGTCCTTGATCGGATTGGTCATATTTTATTTATTTGTGTTTACTTCAGTCCAGTTCAGTGAACTTAATTCTTGTTGGAGAAAGGGTGCCAAGGATCATTTTAATTTAAAAGTATTGTTTGCCAGCCTTACTGTGAAACAAAAGTAAAAAAAGACACATACAATAAATTATCATAATTACTGTTAATGTTAAAGTTCTCTCTGGATTTTGAGGAACTGGCAACCGTGATGATTTTGTGAATAGGCTGGGGTATCTGCAGGCAAGATGCAGGGTACAGAGGGACATTTACACGGGCATGTTCCAGCTTTGCAGTGGTTTATATTGGAAAGCAGATGCAGGATTACAGTTCTTACTCTGTCCTTTGAAATTCAGGATCAACACATCTGAGAAGATTCATCATTTACTTGGATTTTAGCTTATTCTGATGTTCCCTTTGCTCAGTGCCTTTGAGTAGTTGGAAATGAATATTCCATTTCAGAGAATAAGATCTTAAATGCATTGGTGTTGAAGTTTTGTGGGATATGCTTGGAGTTTGTTGTGCCCCAACAGTGTTGTTCTCTAGGGATTGACATCACTGTGGTCGGTTGAGTCACTGGGAGCAATTTGGAGTGGTTTCTCCATTTGGCAGCCATCCTAATCCTTTTGGGACTGGTCCTTTGTAGAAAAAAGAAAAAAATTAAATTTTTCGTATTTCAGGTTTTCTTGGAGTTGGATTGAATCTTTCTGTTAGAGAAACTGGTGTCAGGTGATTCCTTAGAGTGACTACCTAGAACAGAGGCTAGACAAGACAAAGAGAATAAAAGTGGGTATTTATTAGAGGCCTTCAATAGGTACACATTGGGAAGTCAGAAGCCTCCAAGACGCTACACCCAAGATGGACAATAGCCACGAGTTTTTCATACAGATAAAAGTTTAGTCCATTTACATATCAGGGGTTAATCCTCCAATTACAGCTTCAGGTAATGAAGTAATTTACTCCAAGTTTGCCTCCTCAAATTCACTGTTGTTTACATTTTTTCAGGGCCTGAGACAGTAAGGTGTCCTTGAGTTTCAGGCCTAGAGAGAAATCGCTTTGTCTGAATAAAGTGGGAGAACACTAGCTGACAGGCTATGGAGTCTTAGAGTTATACAGTAAAGCAGTACAGGATCTGAAAAGTATAAAAGTTAAATCCTAAGGCGTCGCAGGTTTCGTACTGACTTCAGTGGAGTATGCAGTACCAAGCCTCAAAAAATGTTTTGCAGTTTGCGTGGGAACATACTGCTGGAGGAAGAAAGCTGGCAACAAAACGTTCAGCTTCTTTTTCGCTGGGGAATGGAGCACTGAGATGTTCTTTGGTTTGCAGGCTTTTGAGCTCCTTCTGGTAAGTGTAAAGATGCCTATAGGCAGCCCAGTGACTGGGAACTTCATGCACATGGAAACTTTGGTGCTTATGTAAGTTTTTTTTGAGAGCTTCTGTCAGAACCCTTCTTCTTCCTAATGTGTACAAAGTAGCCAGCTCTACAGTAGTGTTTCTTACCTATAAGTGGAAAAAATGACCCAAAAACTTTGGCTCCTAACTTCTGTGGTACGTGCACATCTTGGAGCCTGTGAGTAGTGGGGGTTTCCTGAGAAAGTGCAAAGGTGAACTGTGGGCCTGTTCTCACTGCTGGAAAATAAACCAAGGTGGGTGGGTCTGATGCGGTTGTGCAGCAACAGAGAGGGACTTTTTGCTGCATGTTTTTCATTCTGAAAAAACAAAGTGTATTTTACAAAAAAAGAGTGCACAGGGAATGTTAAACAGCTGAATTTGCCCTGGGAGATGCTTCATGTGTACTTCTGTTTCAGCCCTAGAGCTGACTCAACCTGCCATTACAGACCTTGTGCTTGTGTGTGTGGAGTCCATCAGTTGTGGAAGTCTGGTGTAGGAAAAAGATGATAGGACTTTGCTGCATAATGCACATTTGATGATGCCCACTTCACTCCTTGCTTTGCTTTCAAACTGGTGTTTTCTGGTGGACTCCAGGGTACAGCTTCACTGGAAGGATCATAGCCAGAAAGCCTTTTTTCAGAAGTGAGGAAAGACTGGGAGGTTCTCTTGGTAAATACCCACATGGACATCATTGAGGGAACTCAGGATGATGGCCTACTTCTTTAGAAACCACTGTGTTTAGCAGAAAATTTGGATTAGTTGAGTTTTCAGTCAAATTTAGTAACGGGAAATGAAGACACCAATCCGTTTACTAATATAAACCAGTTTTACATCCTTCGTGAACAAATTTCTAAACTTTGTTGCAAAGATCTTTGTAGGTGGCAGTCTTGATTATCTCTGACTATCTTACTTATTTTCTTCTACAATGAAACAAAATCGGAGAAACAGTAAGTGCAATTCATGAGTAAAAGTGAATGGTCAGTGATCTGCAGAGCTTTGATGCTTTTATAGGTTAATGAAGATTACTTAATATTGTGTTGGAACATTAACTTTCAGTAATGTTTGTGAATATTATCAAAGACATAAGCAGTAGATACTGATCCCTGTAAAGCAGAATTTGCACCACATGTGTGCAAACTGTTCCTTGGCAGATTTTTTTCTTTGTGTGACTTGCTGAGGCCTCCATTGCCTTGATGCTGAGTTCTCTCCCTTTCCACCCTCCCCGCCCCTCCCCCCCCCCCCCCTCCTCCGCAATGCAAAAATGTGAAACAAGTTGCTGTGGAAGTTTGTCCTGGTTTAAAAGACACCTGTCTGTCAGAGAAGGCAGGAACCTTCCTAGAATGGAAAAAATGACCCCCGCCCTCCAGATTATTATAACTTTGAAATTATGGGGCTTTCGGACAAAGATATGGGAAAAAGAATAACAGTTCTTTACTAGAATATATATATATAAGTATATATATGTGCAAGAAGACAGACATACAACAACAGCAACAACACAAACAAAAAGGAAAGACCCAGCCTTTTTCCCCGCCTGTCAAGCACTTTCCCTTTGGCGTAGCTGCGATCACAACCGACAGGGGCGCTGATGGCTCCGTTGGGGCAGAGAGGCTGCAGTGACTCCTCCACGGCTGCAGGGGCGCTGTTGGCTCAGGGTGAGGCAGAGGGCAGCAGACGCCATCGCTGAGCCGCCCAAGGGGGTCATGGTGGCCCCGGGAGGAGAGAGAAGGTAGGAGGTGAGGGATGTTTCTGTTTTCCCCTGGCTCTCATGTGTCTCGAGGGTGTCCTGGCGATGGCAGCAGCAGCAGCAGCAGCCGCCGAGGCTCCATTAAGCAGCCAGGAGATGCTCCCTCGGGAGAGAGAGGAGGTGGGGACCCGGTTTTCCCCTGAGGCACCCAGGCAGATGGTGAGAAGCTTTGTCGCAGCAATGGCGGGTACCGAAAAGTCCCAGTCTAATGGCCACTCCTGCAAGCAGTGGTCTCCAATGGTAAGGAGAAATGGCAAGAAAGACTCAGCTGTAGCAGCGAGTCCCCCTGGGCAGGACAAGTCCAGCACCAAAACCCACAACCATCCGCCCTCCAAACCGGGCAAAGACTGACCCACTCCCACGCAAGAAACTTCCTGGCCAGCCACTACACCGCTTCTCCCTCTCCCCCAGAACCATTGCAATGATACCACAAGGCCCTGGCTATGTCTTTTGTCTTTTAAATCGAGGTCCATCCACCATCTCTATGACAACAAATGGGAGGAAAGTTCTCTAAAGAAAAAGAGAAAATCTGACCCCCAGCAAAGTCTCTGCAATGTTTATGATTCAGCATATTCTTCTTCTTTTATTAAATTCTCAGTTTCTTTGGAAAAGAATTATAAAAACTCATTCAAATTAAAAAAAACCCAAACCTGATGAACAATGGTTCTTTGAAAATATTGCTACTTTGAAGCTGTTATAAATTGATAGCCGATTTGATTAATATAAAGAATTTATTCCATAGTAAAAATACAATCGTAGAAAGCCACAAGCGAAAACCAGCACTGTGCCAGGCGAACAGTAGCAGGTGAGACAGGGAGGGGCTCTCTGGCACTGCTTCACCGTGTTTCATGAAATGTGAATATCACGGAGTCCTTTTTATATGCTCTCAGGCTTTTTGGGGGTCCTCTTCTTCTTCTGTTGGTCTTGCCTTCTCTTCCATGTTGGGACATGTTTCTCTCTTTATCCCAAACCTCAACAAATCTTTTGGAATGCAGTCCTTCCAAATGAGTATTCATGATGGTTTTGGTAAATAACCCCTGGAATACACATCTCCCAGACGAATGTTCATGCTGGTTTCGATGTAATCTTGTTGGATGAAAATCCTCTGGAATATGCGTCTCCCAGATGATTATTTATGCTGGTTTTCTTTTTGCAGATGAGATTAATTTAGTTTCAGCATGAATTTATTTATATCATGTATTACAAAGCTGAATGCTTGAAGCAAATTAAAGTGTAGAAGCTTTTTGTCTCCTAAAGTGTAGTATCAAAATTTCTGAAATGTTTCCAATATTATTTTCAGGGAATTCTTTTAAGGGTAGAAGGTGGCATATCTTCAAACACATTTGTATCATAAGGGGTTTTCTGCATTTGAAAGTTACTTCAGGCTTGCAGGTTTAAAATGAAATCCTGAGTAATTTCATGTGGGTCTTATCAGAAAAAAAAAATACATTTTTTAAGCTTCCTCAGATTTTGGACTGGAATTTATTGCCTTTGTTTTGGAGCATTATCATTTTGTAGAGTCTCCAGTTTGAAATACTGCCATATATAAAACATCAAAGACTAATGAACATCTGTGTTGGTAGTGGCTCCAAGTTGCAGTTCACTTAGGTAGATAGGGCTTTGGAAAATGCTTAGTGGCAGTTTTTGTTGCTAAGCTTTCATTTAACTTAATTTAATCTGAGATATAGTTAATATAGGTAATGGACATCAGCAGTGCCTGATTTCAGTCATGTATTCTGCAGGTTGCTCTCCTAAGAGGGCAGTTTTCAGGCTGAATTCTTATATCTATGCAAGGCAATGGTGAGGCAGTTCTGATTATTCTGGACAAAACAACTTATGGGA
Source organism: Hirundo rustica (assembly GCF_015227805.2). NCBI lineage: Eukaryota > Metazoa > Chordata > Aves > Passeriformes > Hirundinidae > Hirundo > Hirundo rustica. The sequence continues at coordinate 15,568,264 of NC_053451.1, read as the reverse complement.
AAGAATTGGAGAAAAACATATTTATAAATATTTGTCAAGGAAGGATTGATTTTATTTCTTTATAAGTGAAATTTTTATCCTTTCTTTTTTTCCTGACACCAAATATTCTCAGTATGTATTCAAAAACTATAGTCTGTGTAATGTGTATCTTATTCACAAGAACAACAGTGATGAAAACACTTTGCAATTTGATTTATAAAGAAAGAAAAATGCAGCATCATCTTACAGCTGCTCAGGTAATTACTTTTAAATATCTTGTTTGAAGGACCAAGACATGGAAATATAGGACACTGAATGTATGTAGTTCACAAACGAGATGTTACTGCTCTGAATGTTTTCTGTAGGTGTCCTCCCTATAGCTTCATTCTTCATTCTTTCATTCCATTTCTAGTTTTGTTCTTCCTTTTTTTTTCCTCTTTTGAGGTCAACTTTTATTTTAGAGTGTCAGGTAGTCAATTTTAAATTGAAGATTTCCCCAACTTTTTCTGTGTAGCTTTCGCTACTGGACTAAACTGTGTGTCATTTTCTTGTGTCCTGGATGATGGGATACAACCACTGTTTCAGAATATGACTTTGTAATGCCACTTGACATTCTTGGTACTAGACCCTGAAGTTGATTTCATGAAAAAGGAAAAAAACAGCTTTGTTTGTCCCTCAGGGCATGCATACAAATGAATCTAGGCTCTTAGATTAGTAAATTACCCTTTGGCTACATCTGCAGTAAACTCAAGAATGCATACATTATTTAATTATGAAAAATCATAATGGGCCTGTTGCTTTGTGACAGTTTTTTCATGGCCTCAGAGACAACTCTGACATAAAGTAGGTAATTTTGGAAGCAGTAGAACCTGGAAACACTTCAATAGAGACCAGTTAGGTTTTTCCCGGTATGTTTTCACAGATTTTCTGCTACAGATTAGATTTATTTTGTACTGTGATTTCCTCAACAAACATAACCAACAACTTGGCCACATATGTTCTGATTCTATAGAAAGGTGAGAAGTTTCTTTCAGTAAGGCTTGTGAAAGTAATTCAGGAGGTAATCTGATGATTTTAAATATGCATATTATAGCCCACTTTTATTAATGATTTCTTTGAAATTCTGGGAGAAGGATGTGGCAGCACCTTGGCTCTGTGGGGTATTGGGGCTAGCTCTGCACCCCAGGAGCTGCCACAGTAGTGTGGGTGTTATAGAGGATTCATAGCCAATCTAATATAAGGTAATTTTATTTCACCATTTAAAAGCAATCTGGGACAGCCACAATAAAAGATACAACTTCGATCCCAGGTTATCCAAGTTGGGTGAATGCAGGGACGGCTACAAATGAACCAGTCCCTCCCTGTTCACGATCTTTCCTAGGTTCAGGGAGCAGGTTTTATTCAGTTTTTCTTCCTTGAGGCAATTCTATTGTTAGCTTTTGTCTACTGTGCGTGTTCATATACTTTCTTTCTCTTGCTGCTTGGCTTTGAATGCCTTTCCCGGCAAAATCGAGGACCTGAATTGGGTTCTGAGAACTCGGCATTCAGATGCTGATACACGACATCTCCAGGTTTCCCTCTTCTAGATCTATATCATGTGTTGTTCATCAGAGAAGGTAGTGGACCCTCCCTTGATGGATGAGGCATCTCCAGCCAGTCCTTTTCTGTTGTAAATTTGGACTTCGCCCTGCAATTGTCTGGAGTTCTAACAGTTGCAAATTAGTTTCGGCAGCCAGAAATGTCTGCACAATTTTTGGAAACCCTAGTGTGTAACATAGTTTTGTGTTATAACATATAACATGCTTGAAACACGAATTTATTTCAAAACATATATCACATGGGGAACTGTGCTCCCACAGCAAAGCTTTAGGATGCACGGAACCTGTAGGAGCGGAAGCACACTCCTGCAACCTTTGGCTTTCACAAGGACCAGGATGAAGGACTAAAGAGACCTTCTTCTCTTGGGTAAATCCACAGGTTTATTTGTGAAGGGGTCCACAAAGGAAAAAGGCAAGAGCACTGATGTGCAAGGGGTTTTTAACAACAGGAGTGGAGGCAACTTGCAACCAATCGGATTTAACTAGGGAGGAGCAGAGGGTGGAGAATACAACTGGGGAAACTAATGGGATAGCAGTGTGGGAGGGATTGCATTGCCTAGTCAAAAGGGCTTTGAGGGAGGTTTGATGGACATGGAACATGCTAGGTAAAGGGGTGGGATTTACAGTAATGGACAGGGAGGGTAGGCAGGGTTTAGGTGACTGATAGGGAAGGTACTGGAACAAAAGGTGTGGAATAACGATATAGGGAACAAAATCTGGGGTAAACCATTAACGTATAAAACATAGGAGAAACTGGAATGAACTATTTAAATAGAACACAACAGAAGGAAATAGTAACTTTGTGCCTGTAGTGATTTTCACAAAGTGGTTATGTTCTTTATTTCATGCCTTCAAAATGATATGCCATCCCTGGGCAGAAACTGCTGGCACAAGATCTGCTTCTTTCCCTGCTAGCCCTTTTTGAAACATATGCTTAAGGTCAAATGCAGCATTTCATCTTCATTATGATAATACCCCAAGAAGAAACGTCAGACGTTGTTTGGATCTTTGGTGTTTTGTTTTGTTTTTCCCCCCTCTTTTTATTTTTTTCTTCTTATATTTGTTTTTTTAAAAGAATAGTAAGGATTGCTCCTGAAGATATTCATCAGGTAGCTGAGCTTTTATTGCAGTCCCCAGGATGCTGATGCTGTGGCCAGCATAGTTTTGTTTAAGCACCTTTCTTATGTATCAGTTGTCTTATGTGGATCGCTGGCATTTCATATATTGATTTGATTGAGGAGCTCCTGCCAGGAGAAAACTATGCCTCACATTTATCCCATGGACTGTGCTGTTCTAGGTATGGCAGCCTGCAGGAGAACCTGGAAAACCAGACCCAGGCTCTCTCACTGTCCTACCTTCCTTGGTCTGGTGCTGCAGTGCCTGAGACAACCTTTTGTTAGGGGTTTGATGCTGGCCAAATGCCAGTGCACTCACGAAAAATTCATTCTCCTCTGCTATAGCTGAGCAGAGGAGCAGGAAAGTCAAGACCAAAGGGACTCACGAATTGAGATAAGGACAGGGAAGAAACACTTTAAGGGCAAAACAGCCTTCACACTTTAAAAGGTTTAAAGTAAAAAAAAAAACAACAAAAAAAAACACAAAAAACACAACGGAATTAAAAGAGAATAATGAGAACTAGTGTAAACCTTTAGAACACCTTTCCCCTCCCCAGCCCTTCTTTCCTTCTCACTTTTAGCACAGAGAGACAAAACATGGGGTTTGTAGTCAGTTTGTCCCTTATAAATTAAAAAAAAGTCTTCAGTTTGCTTAGGGAGAGGAGTCTCTTTGCTATGCCATGGGGTCTTTCCCACAGGAGACAGTTCTCTGTGAACTTTTCCAACATGGTTCTAATTTTCCTGAGTAGCAGTCCCACCCAAACCTGCTGCAATGTAAGTCCCTCCCATGGGCAAAGCAGTCTTCCCACAACTGTTTTTTTTGTGGGCCATGTTCATGGGGTACAGTGTTTTAAGGATGAGCTGTTGTAGCATAAAAGCAAGGGTCCTCTTTTCTATTTCTGGAAGGAAGAGTTTTCTCTCTGTTCCAGCCTCTCACCAGATCACTGCTTTTCAACATCCACCTGCTCCAGTGTGACCACCTTTTTTCTCATGGGCTGCAGGTGAATTCTGCATCCCCCCCATGAACTTCATGAATTACAGGGAAACAGCTTGTTGTATTATAGTCCTCATCATGGCTTGCAGAAGAATTTCGACTCCAATGCTCTGAGCACATCCTCCTCCCCCTCCCTCCTTTTCACTGCCGTTAGTACCACCATGTTGTTCTCTTCACGTGTCTTCATTTTTTCCTTTTCTCTGATTCGGGAGAGAATTGGTCTCTTTAGGTTCGTTTGTTCTGAAGTTCTATCTATTGAAAAGGTTTTATAGAGTTCTGCAGCAGTGAAAAGTTGATCCTGTCTGGGCTCTGCACTGAGGAATTGTTTACTATGCCTCTCGCTGCTGGTCACTTGGTCTCTGTCAGCACTGTGCAAGCCGTGCTGGCTGCTGGATTTTTTCAGTGCCTCTCTTCATGCAGGGTGCTGAAAAGGAGAAAAGCTGCTGCCGGTGCTTTTGCCCCTTCTGTCTGCAGCAAGGCTGGTTAAAAGCAGCTAAGCAAATAAAATTCATTGTGAGCCATGCCAAAATAGCAGCGGCCGCATGGTGCTGCCCTGGCTGTGCAGCCCCAGCTGTGCCGATCTCAGCCGCAGGGCCACTTCTGGCCGTGTTGTCTCAGCCGTGTGGTTACTTGTACCACTGGGATGGTCCCCCCACAACAGCATGATCCCAGCAGCCCCTCTGGGAAGGAGCCTGACAGCCCCTCACCACCCCTCAGAGGACGGGAAGAAAGAGCAATTATACACCTTTTTTTCCTTCTTAAATATGTCATCACAGAGGTGTTGGTAACTTCTCTAATTGGGCCAGCCAATATGTCAATCTTCAGAGCCTTTTTAGGGATTGGCTCTGCTGGACAGACTAGAAGTTTTGAGGAGCTTTTTTCCCAGAAGCAGCTTCTGTGGCTTTTTTTCCATCTCCACTGAAATCAAGATTAACCTATCACAGCTTTAAAGAGTGAAGTGGGTGGATAAAATATTGTATCATGCCTAAACAAGGAGGTTTTTATTATTGTTTTTAAATTACTTCTGGCTGCTTTTCCCCCTTGCCCTCCATCCCCTTTCTGGGAGGACAGTAGTCCTTGTCCATTGTACACGATACATTACTTTGAGATAAAAATACCCTGTTAGTTTTATGAGGTATTATTCTGTCTCACTGCTCAAATGCTTAACCTTATTCATGCAGAAATTTAATTAAAAAGAGCAAGCACAGAAGCAAAAAAAAAAAAAGGCAAAAAATCACCAACACACCAAACCCCAAGCTGTTAATTGCTTCTGGTGAGTAGAGTAACAGGCAGATGAGGTTTCAACTCGAGAGTGAATGTGTGAACAGGCTTGCGGTGACATGGCAAAGTGAACTGTGCTGCCTCTGTGAATAAAATACTCGGCCTATGGAGAAGTAGAAGTGCTTGTTGTGCTCAAAGTGGACTGGGAAGCAGCTTAGAAGAGACTGTAAATCTAGCCCTGTTTACTCTGAGGTTTTATAGTATGAAAAGCTGGATAGCCTCTGCAATTACACGAGAGAGGCTTTAGAAAACTTGAAACAGAGAAACAGAATATTCTTGGCAGGGTTCAAGTTTTGGTTTGGTTTTCTTACTGCATACAGACATTTGTGCTATAAAATTGCCTTGGGTTATGTAACCAAAAAAAAGTGTATTCTATTTCATCTGTTGAAAGCTGTTTTTTGTGAGATGTTTTTTCCTTATCTCTTGTGACCCCAGGGAGAGGAGGGGGGCCTTCTGATAATGGCCCAGCTATTAAAACCAGGTGGAGCAGTGTTTCTTATCTCTTTCACCACCCCTCCATCCTCCAGGGGGAGGTCTTCTGATAATGGGCCATTAGGGCCCACCAATGACATGACACATTCCATCATCCCATTGTGAGATGCTCCACACTGGGGGAGGAGCCAACCTTTCCTAGCTGGATAAAAACTGGGACTGAAGAACACAAGGTATCCTGTTTTTCCACTGGATCCTGGAGGGAGACCAGACCCATCTCACCACCACTGGATTTTCTACAGGACCATCTCTACTCCACAGAACCACATCTGCTACTCCAGGAGGACTTATTTGGACTGCTTCCAACACCCTGACCGACAAGGTGTCAGGTTGTATCCCTGACTCTGTCAGGGTTTTTACAGGATTGTTGCTTGCTTGTTTGTTTGGGTATTTTTTTGTACTACTACATTTGTATTTTCCTTTTTTTAATATTCCTAATAAAGAACTGTTACTCCTATTCCCATATCTTTGCCTGAGAGCCCCTAATTGCAAAATTATAATAATTTGGATGGGAGAGGGTTTACATTCTCCATTCCAAGAGAAGCTCTAGCTTTCCCTGGCAGACAACTGTCTTTCAAAACCAAGACAAAATCAAGAACTTGAAAGGCAGTGAGTAAGATGTTTGATGATGCAGCCTTATTTCTACTTTCATAGGCTTTGACATTCCCTGTGTGCAGAGAAAAACGTTAAGAGAAAGCCAGTACGAGTGTTCGGTTTAGATCTGTGTAAAATATGGAGCCCAGTGTGTGTATTAGGGTTGAGCAGTCTGCCTCATGACTGGCAGCCTTTCTGAACACTTTAATTACAGGGGAAGTGGCAATCTTGTGTGAAATTCCAGAGGAAAGCACATTAGGGAATTTTAAGAGAAGAGGTCATGTGTGTATGAAGCGTCATATGGGTGAACCAACCCCACTGGTCACTGCACTGAAACCAGCACATACCACTACCACTCTCGATACCCCAGGCAATTGGAATGATATATCTAGATGTTGTATGTATTCTGCTCACAGAAAAAAACACTAAGTGTGTGTTGTAATGACCAGGGGTAGAAGTTGCAGCAACATTTGATCCCTGACCCCATCTCCCCCTGATCTGTGGTTAGCGACTAGAAGGTTCATCATCTCCCATCTCGCTCACACATACACTCACACCTGCATGTTTTGTTTTGCTTTGCTTTGCTTTCCATGGGATAAAATCAGTAAAGAAGTGAAATTCTCTGGAGTCTGAGCCCAGACTGTCAGACTCCCTTTGAGTTTCCTTGGGACTCTGGCTCGATGGTGACTTAAATGGAGAGAGACAGCTTCAATTCATTAATAATACAATAATGCATCCACTGTATTGGAGTGAACTGGATCAAGGCAGTACAAGGAGGAAAAAGGCACAATGCCAGAGGCAGAGTCTAGGGTCAGATAGGGGTATTTATGCACCCCAGTGTGGGTGGGGAGTTAAGGTGTCATCTGAGGGAAGGGTCTAATGGGAGACAGTGATTAAGAATATTAAAATTCTTGCACCGAATATCAACTTATGATAACAGAGAGAACTAGTTCTCGTAACAATTTGCATAGAGAGCATATCATTAAGCCTTTTGCTTATGGCACTGAGAAAGGGGTTTCCCAAGGCATTTTTCCAGGATTCTCTTCTTCCCCGGGGAAACTATCCTCTACAATGAAGGAAACTAGTTGGAGTGTTGAAATGTTTGCTGACTTTGCATGCCTAGAGAAAAAAGGAAGAGGACTAAAGAAAAGAGAACAGCACTTGGTCTTAGCATGGAACTTAAAGGGTCACTGAGTGGGCAGAGAGATTGTAAATGAGAACTAGCAATGCCATGATGAATGGATTGGAGAGGCAAGAGTTGGGGTGAAAGGAGTTGAAATAGTGGATGAGTTTTGTGGCACAAAACTCTTGCAGAGCATCAGTGTGTAACAGTGAAGCAGCTAAGATGTTGGAAAGAAGGGTGATTTATTAAATGGGCCTAAAGAAATAGTTAAAAGAGCAAAATATGAAACTCCTAGGTGAGGCTGAGGGTTGACTCCGATAGCTAGTGAGGCTGGGGCTATGAAAGGATGTTATGGATGGATGCAAGAGGATGTGGCTGAAGATAAGAAGTAGCGTGTCTCTGGAAATTTGTCCTCAGGATTTAATTAATGGAAAAAATTCCCTGGCTGGTTCAGAAGACATTCAGCCTGGGATTATTTATTTATGCTAATTAACTGGGTGTGGGTTTTAGTTCGGGAATTGATTACTGTTAAACTTTTTCTTTTAAACTGTGGGGTTAAAAGGGTATGTGCATACACTCTTCCCAAGTGGCTGCTGGAAATTAGTGCAAAGACTGTTATACTGATTAACTTGCAGCGGTAGATGCCTGGAACTTGTGGGACAAGGGCAGAACTGTTCCTTCTTGATTGCCTTGCTATTCTCATGTTGGCTTATGACAGAGAATTTCAAAACTGCTCCAGCGCTGGTAATACTGGGTTTGACTGTCATAATTCACTTTAAGCAAGTGGAGGCTTTGCTTGGGTTACAAAAAGTGACAGGAAAAGTTTGGATGCCAGCTTCCAAGGCTTCCCCATAACCTTGTTTTTGTGTGTAGAAGGGCTTGATGGCTTAGAAAGCCAGGTGCAAGTGTCTGAGTGTGGTCAGACATGACAGAACACAGCTAAAGCCACAGAGATGTGGCAGAGAAGGAAAAGTGTTCTGCTGGTGATGGGAGTGCTCTGGATCAGAGGTGTGATGGTTCCTGGGCAGAGGGCTGCCACAGGGAAAGCCGTGGAGTTACTGTAAAGTAATGTAGAATAATTGTCGTAAAAACCAGTAATAAACTAGGATATTTTAAATGCGACATCTAGTAATTTTATTGTGCGTATAGCTATCTATTTTTCGGACACAGACTGCAAGACTGAGAACAGGACATTTCTTTTAGGGTTGAGGGTGCTTGTGTCCTGGCTGCTCATGTGACACCACTCCTGCTGCTGCTAATTTGGGACTCTGCATTGTTGCTGCTTCCTAAGTTGTGGGTTGGAAAGCTTGCACAGACACTGTGCATGGACATAGAGAGATAATTATCCTTCCTTTTTATGGATATGACAGTTGGAAATTAATGTAGCATGTCTGCTTGTTTCTGCTCTTCAACACATCAATGCAAAATTCTGGGAATCAGAAACTTTATAGATTCTATATATGCTTTAGAAAGGAACAGAAATAGTTTTTGATCCAACCATAGTTTGTTAATCTGGAATTGAAAGCTTGTTCTTGTACTTTGAAGCATGTTTAGTTATCCTTCAGATGCACATGCAATTTTCCACATGCAATTTTAAGACTCTAGTCTTCCTAAATGCTGGTTATTAAATGTGTGTATTCTTTTGTGCATGTAGTATCTGTTTGCAGATTACTTCACTGAAGTGGTGGAACCTTTCTTTGTCACTTCGAAGCACAGAGATCCATGTCACACCTGTGATTTTTGTTCATAATTTTAAAAAGCAGATTGCCTGATAATTTCTGTGAATGGTTCTTTTTATTAGAGTAACATTGATCTTGTAAGTATAGAATATTCAACACATGAAGTTGCAGTATTGAGGTAAGGGTAAATTTGTCCACGCACTAATTTGGTTGGTTGTTTTCTTTTTAGGGGAAATCTGTGGGAGGATAGGAGGCAAGAAAAGTCTGGATGTAATCAATCTTTATCCTACTTTGAGTTATCTTCCCTATAAGTTAATCAGAGAATTCAAATGATTGAAGTTGCTAAAGATGCAACTGCTAAAAACACCTTATTTTTGTTCTATTTACAGCTATAATTTCTTCTTCTTCTAGCTGTATGAGTATTCCTTTCTCTAAAGTAAGCACTTCTCTAGTCACTCTTGGATTTAGTTTTTAATGTAGATACTGTCACTGACTACCTGAGATGGACTTCAAACAGAATTCCTTGCTCATAAATTCTTGTCAAGTACAGGAGTTGTTTGGTGGTATGCTGCAGAAAGTCTGGACACTGCTTTCTGAGGGACTCTGGGGGACTGAGTAGCCTTTTCTCCTTGTGCCAGTAGAGAATTGAATATTACATTTGAATTCAGTCTGACTTAGAAGTCTTGCTGTGCCAGATGCTTTGGGTAAATGGAAGATTTAAATCCCACAAAAGTATGATCGCATTTAAGCCAAGATATCATGAATAGGTATGGCAAACAACTGAAGGATTTAGGAGACAATAGAAAGAAACAATAAGAAGAAAATATATCCACTTCTGACTGATAATTAAATGAATACATATCTCTGATTTAGAGCAGTCAGAATTCAAACTGATATGGGATGCAATTTGGAGAAAAATACTAAGGTGTTTAAATTAAAAAATGGCAATTAATTACATGTTAATTTTGCACTTTAATTTTAAAGAATTTTTTTTCGTGCCTCTTGCCAGGTTGTCTAGCATTTCAAACTGTTGCTGAAGGTGCATACCAACTCCTGATTATGTTTTACTTTCTCTAAGATACTGTTTTTCTTTTCTTTTTTTTTTTTTTCTTTTCCCCATTAAATTAATGTTAAGGTGTAACACCACCCTGTATTTCACAACGGGTGCACATACGTGTATTTATCTGCAAATTTGTTCATGTGTGTTCCATTTTACAGTGTCCATGGATGGAGCATACTCAGTTAGGAATTCATACCATTTGTTACTCTGAATCTTGTTCTCCTCTCTATGGTGATTCTGCTTTTGGAATATACAGGAAAAGATCCTTATGTTCAAGGAAAAGTAAGAATAAATTGGTACCACTAGTTCAAGTCATATATACTTACAGTACTTCCAGATTTATATATAGATATTTCTGTTCCTATTGTTTTGATTGTCTAATAAAAACTGAAGATATAAATTAAATTAGCTTCACCAATCTCCTAATCATCAGCTAACCTTGAAAACCTTCTAACATTTCATTTGAAAATATGATAAAAGCAATATTCTGAATAGTCAAAGTAACTCTAGAAGATGAAGGACATAATAATACCAGTAGGTAAAATACTAAGCTTTTGAATTTAAATGTCTTTTGGTATAAGAGATGACTGCCTCATGATTCCGCTCGAGTACTACTTTAAGATTGGATCAAGATGTATTGAGCATTTGTGACTGGATGGAGAAACTTATTTATATAATCATGTATCAGAGATTGATTTAAAAAACCAAAAGGTATCTCTCATAAAGATTTCAGTTGCATATAATGCTTGTATTTGAGTGCTGGCAGAGGTTGTCCAGAAAGGCTCAAAAGCCATTTGGACATAGTCCTGGGCAGTCAGCTCTGGGTGGCCCTCCTTGAGCAGGGAGGTTGGACCTGATAACCCTTAGAGCTCCCTTCCAGTCTTAACAGGTCTATGATTCTATAGGGATCAAGGCAATCCTCAAAGATGGCTAGAGGAGACGTTTGGGGATGCACTCGCCTGCACCAACCATGCTGAGAGGCATCTTGTCTGCTCTTCCTTACGCTGGCAGGAGAGGCAGCTGTGGTGGAGATGGCCAGGCTGCTTCTTGGCTTTAGTGTTGTCCTCTGCCGTAGCCTCTTTGGTTTTCTCAGATTTGTTTCAAAATAGTTTTTTATTTCCACTTGGGTAACGCATATCCAGCTAGTGGTATCATCAACACCTTCGTATGTAGACAAATGCTACTTCACAGAATCATAAATTTTCCTGAGTTGGAAGGAACCCACAGGGATCAGCAAAGTCTAACTCTTGGCCCTGCACAAAACAGCCCCAACAATGCCACCACATGCCTGAGAGCATTGTCCAAACACTTCTTAAACTCTTGTAAGGTTTGGTGCTGTGACCACTCAATCTGAGTGAAGAATCTTTCCCAACACCCAACCTAAACCTTCCTTGACTCAGCTTCATGCTATTCCTACTGGTCAGAGAGAAGAGATCAGTGCTTGTCCCACTATGTCCCCTTTTAAATTCCTTTAATTGGGAATGAAAAACACTTTCCCCAAGAGGAGTCTCTCTTTGCTATGACAGTAAGTGATAAAGATTTTCCCTCTGTCTCAACTCAAAAGCTTTCTCATCCCATTTTCTCCCCTTCTTTTATTAAGTATGTCTACATTTTAGTCCTGAAACTAAAAATGTGGCATTGTCTTGGTTTTGAAAGACAGTTGTCTGCCAGGAAAAACTAGAGCCTCCCTTGGAATGGAAAAAGTAAACCCCCTCCCCTCCAAATTATTGTAATTTTGCAATTAGGGGCTTTCAGGCAAAGATATGGGAATAGGAGTAACAGTTCTTTACTAGGAATATTAAAAATAAAAAGGAAAATACAATGTAGTAGTAAAAAAAACCCACAAAACCACCCCCCAAAAAACAAAACAAAAACCAAACCAAAACCCCACAAAAACAAAAAAACAAACAAAAAACCAAAAAAAAAAAAAACCCAAAACCAAAAAACACAAAACACACACACACCCCCCCCCAAAAAAAACAAACCAAAAACCAACCCCAAAAAAACCCCACCAAAAAACACAAACCACCAAAAAAACGCCAAAAACAAACTGCCAAAAAACAAGCAAGGAAGCAAACAAAGATCCTGTAAAAACCCTGACAGAGTCAGGGGTATGACCTGGCACCCTGTTGGTCAGGATGTTGGAAGCAGTCCAAATAAGTCCTCCTGGAGTAACAGATGTGGTTCTCTGGAGTAGAGATGATCTTGTAGAAAATCCAGTGGTGACAAGATGGGTCCAGTCTTCCTCCGGGCATTCAGTGGAAAAACAGGATACCTTGTATCCTTCAGTCCCAGTTTTTATCTAGCTGGGAACAGTTGGCTCCTCCCCCACTGTGTGGAGCATCTCCCAATGGGATGGTGGAATGTGTCATGTTATTGGTGGGCCCTAATGGCCCATTATCAGAAGATGTTCCCCTGGAGGATGGAGGGGTGGTGAAAGAGATAAGAAACACTGCCCCACCTGGTTTTAATGGCTGGGCCATTATCAGGAGGCATACTCCTCCTTCCCCCCTGGAGGGGCAAGAGAAGGACAAAACATCTCCCAAAACCCAATTTTCAACAGATGAAATAGAATACAGACTTCTAGGTTACATAATCCAATACAGGCATCAAAGCTGGTAGTGGTAAACATGAGTTTTAGGAAGATTATATTAAATTCTGAATAGTGTGAGTGGCTTTTAAGATTTTTGTTTCTGCAATCAGTATCAAGGGGACTTGGTAATGAAAATGGAAGTAAATGAAGATGTAGCTGTAACTTTTGATTACCAGTTAAATTTTCTAGATTGCGTTGATCCCTGTTTTCTCCACTGTTTATTTTAAGATGAGTTAAAGGAACTTCTCTACAGCAACTTTCAATAATGTTAAACGCTTGGTTATCTTGCGGCTTTCTAGCACTGCTTGCTCTGACACTGTAGAAGGAATGGTAGGTTATTAGGGACACAATAAATAAATTTAAGGCTCATTTTTCTGTGCCACTAAGTAGATCCCATTTCAATTCAGAGCAAGTACATTATATAAGTCTAGTGAGGAGCACTCTCCTTGGCGCATACACTGGCATTAACCTCTTGATAATGAAGTTCAAAGCCTGCTTTCCCTCCTAAAAGGTGGACTGAGCTTTATGTGAGCTGTCAGTGGAAATTAGGATTTTAGTAATTGATGTAGTGACAGAAGAAGAGGCTTCTTTGTATTTCTTTGTCCTTGTGTACTTTTGACAAATACTGCTTAACTACTTAATATTTGGTCCACTTTACTAATCAGCAGTTAAAATTGTGGGTTTGGGTAATAGTAAATATAAAAATACTTTATGAACTAATTTTTCCTACTAGTATTATTCTTTCAACGAGGCCCTACAGCAACAATATGCTCTAACTCTTTAGAAATTCATCTCAGGAAAGAAACCAAGTGTATCTTCATTCTTGTGGATCAGAATCCTATTTTCTGTCACTTTAAAGCTATGTACACCTTCATATGGGTAAATAAATGGTTTTGAGGGATTTTTGTCTTGCATTTTTTAAACATTCCAGTCTATCCATTTTGAAATTTCCTTAGTTGTCTTCATTTAAGGCATTTATTTCCTGTGCCAATGACAAGTGACACTTAATCCTGAGCAATGTTAAATGTCCCTGATGAGAACATGTCAGTTGACCCTGATATGTGAAGCACATTGCTTGTGACAGCACCCAGTATTATTTAACCACGGGTTGTAATTACATGAGTGTGACATTTGTGGAGGTATGAACTGGAAGTGTTCAGCATTACAATGCTAAAGGAAGTACCCAAAGAAAATATAATCTTCCTCTCCCATTATGCATGTTAGCTCTTGAGGCAGCTGTGGAGCCCTGCAGGGTAATATTTACACAGCAGTTAAAGTGTGAAGTTTCCTGCTAATCCATTTTGGCAGTGCTGTTACAGGGATCATGAGCATGTGCAAGAGCTTGCCTTGAACCTGCTGTTTCAGAGCAGAGTTCAGTATTTGAAGCACTGATTGAGCAGGAGGAGCAACAAGTTCCTCTGTAGTTACTTTTTCCAAGCAGTGTGAAAATGGGCATCTGTATGTAATGTGGAGGATGACCACCAGCCTTGGCCACCAGATGACAAAAGCAAGAAAGTAAAGCTTCAGTGTTCTGAGTGTAGGAAACCTTCACACTTTTCAGTTCTGCCTGTGGGCTTTCTTGAAGTCACTGTGTCTTGTATGCTGGCTTAACATCCCAGGCTGCACCTTCAGCCTCTGTACTTCTTCCGCCATCAGTTGTAGTGAGCTGAGGGTGCTGTTGAAACTGGCAAGGATCTGACAGATGGAGTCTATGAAGTATTTGCACAAGGAAAGAAGTATCTGATTAATAAATTATATTTTGGAATAGAAGGCAGGGTTGATATTCAAGCTCTTTAGCATAAAGTGCATTGTTTAGGCAGTATTTCTTTCTGTAGTAATTTCCCTTGCATTGTTATAGTATCTGCCCTTGATTTGTGCATTAAGCTGTTAATACAGTTCAGTTTTAAAATGGTAATAGCCTCTTCATGTCTCTTAACTAAAGTAAGAAATTATTTCCAATTACTTCCAGTTATGCTTTGTTTGCTTTCTGATTGTCCCCATGTGTATGGATCATGCCATTCATTTAAAGACAACTGATCTCAAATCTGAAAAGGCTGTACTGTCGTTTTGTTAGTGTCTTTTAAATTTTAGGACTTTAGCTCAGGCTGCTTGCTTCATTATTGCCATGGTTATATTTTAGACCTTAAATCAAGGAAGTGCCAGGAGGCACTGCTTCTCAGATGCCATGACCTCAGTGGAGAGCAATGATTGAGACAAATCTTTTTTGCTTGAGGCGGAACTGTCAGGATTCTTGGAGTACTTTTCCGAGCACCAGTTTTGGACTCTCAGAATTCACTCCATCTTAATCCAGTTTTCTTTTTTTGAGATTATGTTTCTTCTCTGAAGGATGTTTTTGGACCATTTCTAGTTACTTCAGACTTGTTCTTATTTCCGTTTTTCTTTCCCATTGGTAGATATGAGTAGACAGTAGTTTTCAGAGCACTTAAATCCTCATATCTCACACAGCTGGAAACTGGTAAGGATTGCTTGAGGAAAGGCAGAGGAAAATCAGTACGTTTTGAATTTCGTGTTAGGGCTGGTAGATTGCCAATTTGAAAAATGTAAAGCAAGAGCTATAGGCTGTGTTAGCATAAAAAGGCGGATGGGATAAAGGTACTGAGGGGAATAAAAAGCCGAAGTTGTGGTTTGCCAATAAATTAATCAGCAAGTTTGCTGGTGTGATGGTCGTGGGTGTGGAAGTGTATTGTGGTATTAAAGGAGATAGAATTTTGATCTCAGCAATTTAGAAACTGGTAATATAACCTAAATAGGCATTAGTACTAGGCAGACTGCAGCAGGCAAGAATTATGATGTTTGTTAAAATGGTAGAGATGAACATAAAGGTGTGCTATTAAGTTTAGTTGTATGGAGAATATGCCCTGTATGTGGAGTTTTGCAGTAGCCTAGACATGGAGAAGGTATTTAACTATGATTAGTTGATCTTTACCTTAGTCAGAGATAACTGGGCAAGTTATAATTTTGACAGTCAGCTGTTACCACTGTAATTTTTCTGAATTGGCAGCCCCATGTTTTTACTGATGAACAGACACACCAGCTTTCCAGATACACGCACACAGTCATACCACCACATAAATATTTTACACAGCAGAAGAGGGAGAAGAGAGGGAAGATGAATACTGTGTTGTTACAAATGTGTTTCAGTGACCCAGAGTACATACTTGTGATAACATTTGTCTTTTTCTGTACTTTTAATGCTAGGTCTACCCTGAATTGCAAATCACCAATGTTGTTGAAGCCAACCAGCCAGTTACAATACAGAACTGGTGCAAGCGGGGATGGAAGCAGTGCAATGGTCACCCGCATATTGTGGTTCCCTACAGATGTCTGGGTGAGTGACTCAGTTTTAGTCTGGTTTTTCCTGCTCTATTTTTTTCAGTCTGTAGTAGATTGTGTAACCTAGAAATGTGTATTCTATTTCATCTGTTGAAAGCTGTTTTTTGGGAGATGTTTTGTCCTCCTCTTGCTCCTCCAGGGGGAAATGAGGAGGATGCCTTCTGATAATGGCCCAGCCATTAAAACCAGGTGGGGCAGTGTTTCTTATCTCTTTCATCACCCCTCCATCCTCCAGGGGGACATCTTCTGATAATGGGCCATTAGGGCCCACCAATGACATGACACATTCCATCATCCCATTGGGAGATGCTTCATCCAGTGGGGGAGGAGCCAGCTGTTCCCGGCTAGATAAAAACTGGGACTGAGGGACGCAAGGTATCCTGGTTTTTTCCACTGGATGCCCGGAGGAAGACTGGACCCATCTCATCACCACTGGACTTTCTACAGGACCATCTCTACTCCACAGAACCACATCTTTTACTCCAAGAGGATTTATTTGGTCTGCTTCCAATGCCCTGACCAACAGGGTGCCAGGTCTAATGCCTTTTCCAGGATCTTTGTCTTTGTTTGCTTCCTTGGTTGTGGTGTGTTTGGTGGGGTTTTTTTGTTGTTTTTTTTTTTTTTTTTTCCCTACTACATTTGTATTTTCCTTTTTATTTTTAATATTCCGAGTAAAGAACTGTTACTCCTATTTCCCATATCTTTGCCTGAGAGCCCCTAATTGCAAAATTACAATAATTTGGAGGTAAGGGGGTTTACATTCTCCATTCCAAGGGAGGCTCTAGTTTTCCCTGGCAGACAACTGTCTTTCAAAACTAAGACACAGTCTCTTCATGAAAAAGATATACAATCTACATAAATGTCTTCTGTAGCCCTCAGTATATTGTCTTTTCTGAAGAGAGTTTTGTAATTGTTCAGTCCTTTGAAACTGCATCGTCTAGAAAGAAAATACTCCTGCTCTTCCCTAATTAAACTCTTCTTTTTTCGCATTAATTTTTGAATATCTTGGACTCTTACCGTGAAAGACTATGGGAATCCATATTTTTTCAAACAAAAGATACTTTATAATTCCCCTAATTTCTTCCTGAAACTTTATTTTTGTAGCAGTTCTCTATTGCTGTTCTCTCCTGTGTCCTTAGTGCTTTGAATCAATTAAAAGGGAAATTTGGACCCTTATTTTTTTGTTAACCTTTACTTTTGTCTGCATTAGAAAATGGAATTGTTAATTTGCCATTTTCATTAGCATTCTAGGCAAGACATTTTCTTGATATTATTCCATATTTAAGTATGTTGCTTTACTACTGCCATTTGAATTATGATAAATCCTGGAGTTGAAATTTGCTTTTCTAGTAAGCCAGGGCAGGTAAAAGGCATGGCAAACAACTCAGACCAGTTATTCCATAAAACAAATAATGAAAGGAATTTTTTAAAAATATGTAATTTCCCACCTCACTTGGTGGTACCTCAGAAAGCAGATAAGGACTCTGATCATTCCTGGAAGTGATGAGATCGGTCTGTTCCAGCATGATGGCAAATGAGCCCTGTTCTAGTTCCAGCAGGGACAGAATTATCTAGCACAATGATGTTTAGGATTTAGGGTGAGAATAATGTTTACACACTGATGCTTTAGTTGTTGCTGAGTAGTGTTTGCAATCAGTCAAGGACTTTTTTGCTTCTCATCCCACCAGTGAGGAGCTGGGCAGAAACAGCAAAGACAGCTGACCCAGTGACCAAAGGGATATTCCATGCCATATCATGGCATACTCAATATGTAAACCAGGGGGAAAGCTGGCCATGGACTCTGCTCGGGAGCTGTCTGGGCATTGATCAGTGGGTGGTCAGTACAAGCTTCTTTTGTAGTACAATATACTACTATTATACTACAATAATACTATAGTATAAATACAATAGTAATTTTTTATTTGCAGTAGTATTAGTTGTTCTCAATTCCATTTCTCTCCTGTTGGGCTGTCTTTATCTCATACTTCCCCCGCCCCAGTTCTCTCCATCACTCCATGGGGGAGGGGGACAGTGCAGGGAATGAGAAGCGGCCATGTTGGAGTTTAGCTGCCTGCCAACAACAAGAATTAAAGAAAAAGGAAAAATACCCTTCTGTCATAGCAAAAAAAATATGCTCTGGGTTCTGAGTGTTAAGGTGTTTTTGTGCTTTTCAGCACTTCATCAAATGGAAAGAAAGATATAATGACCTCAGATTAGTTTCTATTTTATTTTTCAACAAACTACAGTAAAATATAACTTATTAAAGTGTTCTAAATAGACTGTTACATACAGTATTGTTTGTGATGTTGCTTTATTTGTGTTGGAGGAAGATTCTGATGCTCTGTTTCTTAGATGACCTGAATGCTGAGAGATACACTACTTAAAACTTACTTAAGATGATGTTGTGTTGTATAACAAACGTGGTTATTCGTTTCCCCTTTGGTGGCTTCTGATGAATGTTTTAAATGGCCTTTAATTTTCCCTTTCCAGTGAAAAATGTGATTCCATGTTTCCGTGTAGTTGCATTTAATTATTTTTTAAAACAAACCCCTAACAAAAACTTCACCTTAAGCTATTTTTTCTTCTCTATGATTTATATCCCATCTGTGGCTTATAACGTTGGTTGAGGATTTCCTTGGTCTTTGTTTCAAGTCCATTATCTTGTAGGCAGGATGAAAGAGTACTATTGGTCTCTTTTATAAGTGCTGGCATTGTGATTCTTCTTGATCATTAAGTCCAACTTTAAAACGGAACAGATCAGGGAAACTTGGAATAATAATGCTTTGAGCTCTGAAATCCAAAGGAGAAAAAAAAAAAACCACAGTGATGGAGACTGTGGAAAGAAGGATCTTGGTTATTAGTCGTGGTGTTGAAACTGCATTTCCAAGATTCTAGAAATGCAGTGGAACTGTGGATTGGGACTGTGACGTGTCATTCCTTGTCTGAGACTGCACTGTCCTCTGTCCCAGACACACATTGGAGCAAGGCAATGTTATTACTGAACTGTTGCTTTGTGCAAGAGCAGATGGGTGAATTCCTTGGGAACACTGGGCACAGTTCATTGTTTTTCTCATTGTGTATGTTAGTGTTAGTGCTTCTAGAGTCTCCTTGAGTCTGAGAATAGCTGAATCACTGCTCACTTTGTGAAACACAATTTCACAACACTTTCAGGATATCCACAGCTGCTGGACAGTTATTGTGCACTTGAGTTGTGTATGTCTGTGTTGTGTTTTTTATGGTTTTCAACAGCATTTGATATTAATATTACCCATGTAATTTAGAGGTGACATTAAGCTCAATCACTTTGAATTTCTTAAGTGGTTTCTCGATGTGGTGTTTTTTTATTGATGCAGTAGTTTCACCAAAACATCAGAATTACTTTTCAGGAGGTATATGCTTTTAAGGAGTACAGTAAAAGAGTTAATAATTTGTTACTTGTAGCATATATATATATCTCCACGTGTTCTCCAAGCTCGTAGTGGTACAATTGGATGATCTCAAAGTTCACCTGCCCTGCCCACCGGGAGCCACCAGCGCCCCTGCCGGCTGTGACTGTAACTGCACCAAAGGGGAAGTGCTTAAAGAGCGAGAAGAGACTCTTTGACTGTTTATAAATATGCTCTTACATTCTCATCTTTAGTGGGTAGCCTGGGTTTTGGGGAGGTTTGTGTCAGAGAGCTGATATGTAAACTAGACTTTGAGTAAGTGTAGGAAAGAGCTTGGTTAATTTTCAGTCAAGGATTTCTCATTTAGAGCACGTTACCCTTCAGGCAAAGATAATCTGCTCTCAAAGGATAAATTTTCCATACTGGCAGGGGGAGGCATGGCACCATTACGGGGCTGTGTTCCAAGTACTGGAAGTCACTTAATTCTAGCACGTTCATCAGACTTTGTGACTGACAACATTAGGATGAAGGAGAGGAATAGCCTCACATTGGCCAGATCTGGACTCAGCATGTACCCGTGAAATGACAAGCTGGGATTCCAAGGCTGCAGGGCTGTGATAGAATGACCCCAGCCACCCTCCCACTGGAGGGATTGTGTTGCTCAGTGTGTGCCTGGAGAAAGAATTCATGCTTGTGTAAGCATCCAAAATCTTTGCAAGTTGAACTGTCATTTGAAGGTCAAACATCCTTCAACGTTTCCAGTCTCCCTTACTCACAAGCACAGGCAACTTTGTCATGCAATCAGAAATTCCCTTTAGGTTCCTCTCTCTTTTACATGAAAGCTTACACTTGTGGTTGATGCGAAGAATGGCTTTGTAGCAGGAGGCATATTGTGTTGGAATGTGAGGACTTCGTTTCTTACGAAGAACTTCTGCAATGGAAAATATAAGTTGAGAATTGTTATGCACAATCTATATTTTTAATATTCTTGTCATGGCATGAGTAAGAACTAGGAACTTTCTCATGCAGGTGTATTTAGTGTTTGGGTTTTTTTTTAACAGGGTTCCATCAATTCCAAATTCCATCAGTTCATACATTCAATAACATTTATTTAGCTGTGACTTCTTCAGGATTGTTTTTGTTTGGTTTTTTTTGATTGATTGGGTTTTTTAAAGTTGGCCACGTGGTTTGTCAACAGCCCTGAAAACTGAGCCGAGTCGACTACAGCTATCATCCCGCTATCCAGGTTCTGCCAAAACAAGTGGAAGAGCAGTGTGTGTTTTTAAGGAACCATTTTGACTGACTGTGAGGTTTCTGTGCTTGGAAACCTGTGTGAAGGTCTGGCAGGGGATAAGTGATTGGGATGGGAGTGGATGTCCTGAGGAGCGACCAGCTTGGCCCCAGGAAGCTGGGGAACTGCTGATGGGTAGGTTTTCTGTCCCCTCCAGTGAGCTCTTATTTCCTTCCCACCACCACCATCTGCCTGCCAGTCTTTGCCTGTTAGCACAGGCAGTGTCACAAGTTTCTGTAGGATACTCATCCCTATTGTTACAGGAAACTAAAAAAAGAACAGTGGTGGTAACCAGGGGTGGGAATGCATTCACTTACCAAAGCAAGCATTTGATGGGAGGGTGTTTTCGTTTAATCCTATGCTTGCATTTATTTATTTATTCTCCCTGACAAGACTTGCATTGGTTTATTTGAAAGGGACTGTACTCCACTCTTCTCCACTTCTGCCTTCATTGGGCTAAATGTGAGGAAAAATGCCTGTGCAGGTGAGGCACAAAATGATGGAAAGGAAAAATCTGGTTCTCCAGGGCAGTTATCCATAGCCAGTTTGGCTTTAAACTTCCTAGATTTGATCTATTTATACGTAGATCATGCTAGCCCTGGAATCCCAACTTGTCATTTCATGGGAATACTGCTGTGTCTGGGACTGGACGGTGTGAGGTCATGCCTTAATGATACCCACAGACTCCTTGTTAACAAAATAAACCAAATAACTTTAAAGCTGTGTTAGCTTGAATGATTGCTGCTTTACTGATTGCAGTATAGTCTTTCCTGATAAGTGATTGTATCTATATTAAAGCATGTATAAGCAGTTTTGCATTTCTCGGATTTAAACTTTATTCTAACGTTTTGAAGTTTCTTGCCTTCAAGTTCAGAAGTAACATCTGGGTGTTTCAGTATGTTCAGAATCACATGGAAAGGGGAATTTGTTCCAGTTAAATATGTGAAACTGAAGCTAATACAAAGTCCTTCAGTTTTAGTAGAACATATAAGTGTGCTTCAGAAAAGAAAAACATATTTAGTAGTAATCTTTTTTCTTAACCTTCTGACTTTCTGTTGTTGTTTTCTACTGAGTTTGCATGTACCTAAAACCCACAGAATTGATAGATAAGGGTTGTTTGTTCTGTAGCCAAGCTGATGTACTTAACCCAACCATTAAAAAGGCTTCGTAATTCAGTTTAAAATACTGAAAGACTGCAAAAAACTGTATTAGGGACCATGAATGCGGATCATTATTTTTGGAAGTTGTGTACTTTTTGTATTAAGGTATTTGATCTTTAACTCCCAGTGGCTTTGTTAGTGAGTTCTTGATGTATAAAATATTTAAATGACCCTGTTTTTCTATTAGGTCATTGCAACTAGGTCAACATAAAATTGAATCTTAACTATTTGATATCAAAGTTAATTTTAGTAACATGAAATAATGTTGGCTGTGTAGTAATGTTGGCTTTTACTTCTTTTTCTAGAAGATACTCAGGTGAATACATAAGCAGTGTCTTCTTCTTAGGAAGTCTGAGCCTCCATGCTTTGAAGTAGGCTGTTTTTTATTTTAGTTTTAGCTGTTCCTAATTGAGTTGGTGTTACGTGTGATATGTTTTTATTCCTTTTTATTTATAGTTTAACCTAGGGCACGATTTCTGAATATTTGCTACTTTGTCATTATTTTTCGCAGGTGAATGCTCTTAATCTGTTAGAAGATTACTAACGATTCATGATGAGCTCATGTGACTACAGTTGTCTGGATCCACTCAACAGAGATTTTATGTGTTGCTTAACACAGGAGCACCCTGCCCTATAATCATAGAATATCCTGAGTTGGAAGGGGTCCATCAGGATCACTGAGTCTAATACCTGGCCCTGCACAAAACAGCCCAAACAATCCCACCATATGTCCAAGACTGTTGTCTCTAAACACCAAGGCTGTTCTGTCAGCCTTGGTGCTTTGTCAGCTGCCCTGGGGAGCCTGTTCTAGTGCTCAACTCTCTGGGTGAAAAACCTTTTCCCAGTATGTAACCTAAACCTCCCCTGACACAGCTTCCTGTGACTGAAAAGGAAGCTTTTGAAATTTATTTCATAGTTTATTGAAAATGCAAGCTCCCAGGCTCATCAATGATCCATGAAATATGTGGCTACTCAGTGTGTTTTTTTTCTAGTTCTCTTGGGTTTTATACTCTGAAATACTGTGTTGATTTTGAATATAGATAACATAGCATGGGCGAACCACAATGGATGTTGTATTGTTAGTGGAGAAAATTGAAGTAATGAACTTTTCATGTTTCTTTTCCCTCTAAGTCTTCATGTTTCAGATTTTGGAAAAAAAAAAAAAAAAAGGTCAAACTTCATGCTACTTACAGTGTGAACTTCCCCTCCACATGATCTTGTGCTCCATTCTGTAAATAAGAAACACTTTGAATGTTACTTTGTACTCAGTCTGAGAAACAAGGATTTTAGAATTACTATCTAATTGAATCTATAGTTTTTCTGTAGCCTATCCAGAATCTTTTTACTACTTCATTTGTTCTCCTTTATTAATGATGATACCCCAAGTTAATTTGACATGTCATAAATTACTAACACTGAATTTTCATGCACCTTGATTTTTTGCAAAATTCTCTGAAGTGATCGGCAGCTGTAGTATTAGGTCAATTTTTCACAAATGTACTACCCTCAAAAGGTTTCTGTCAAGCTGTTTCAAGATTAACTTTTATATTCTAATAAGAATGGAAGGTGTAATTACAAGTTAAGCTTATGTAATTTTATTATGTATGAGCTATTGCTTGTGTACAGTTATTGTTATCTGGTCTCTTAAAACAGAACTAGCTTACAGCAGGTTTTTGCTTGTTATCAGAGCTACAGCTCTGAAATGTTTTCTAACATAGCCTGTGCTGTATTGTGGACAGCTACTTTAGTTAAGGATGATGGAGAACTGAGAAGGATGTCTTTCAGGTCCTCCCAAGTTCTTTGAGGTGCTACCTCTTCCTGTTTGTCCCTCTTCCTTCTTCCAGCAATATGGCTTGTAAGGAAGGTGTCTATGATACTGCTCATTGGCCAAAAAGTCCTCTTGTCAACTGCACGTCACAAGAGAAAATCTGAACAGTGTCTTCATTGTGTTTTGGTCTGTGTGTCACACTCGGAGATGTGGAATATGCAAAAATTCCTCTAGAGACTGAGTCTCGGCAGATGATACCTTATTGCGGTACCGATGCCTAGAACTACTCATTTTTTCCATCTGTCTCTCTGCAATAGAATTTCCTTATTCTCTCAAGATTTCTGTTTATCACGACTGCCAACTGTAGCTGAGGATGAAATGGGATAAAATAGCACCCTTGGGGAAAACTTGATGAAGAACTCATTGATAGGGCCTTTCATTTGGCAAAGCGGGGTTTTTTTTTTCGAAAGTACAGCTAGAAGGAAAGTGTTTGTTTTGCTGAACTGGAATACCAGCTCGTTTGACTCTCTTGTCTGATGTGGCAGGTTCAGATTTCTTTCTGAGCAGGAAGGGCTGTGCTGCAATAAAGTACCTGAATACCTGTTTTGGCAGCTGTGGTCTGAAGCTTTGGTTAGGCAACAGATTTCAAAAAGGGGTTTTAACCATGACAAACAATTATTCTTATTGAATAATTAAATCCTATGTACACAATCACAGACTGGTTGAGGTTAAAAGGGACTACAGTGGATTCTCCCTGCTCAGGCATAAGGTTATGCCAGAGCACATTGTACAAGGTTGTATCCAGATGGTTCTGGAATATCTCCAGTGAGGGAGACTCCGTGCCCCCTCTGGGTGATCTGTTTTAGTGCCCAGTCACTGCACAGGAAAGAAGCTCTTCCTCATGTTCAGCTGAAACTTCCTGTGTATCCATTTCTTCCTGTTGCCTTTTGTCCTGTTGCTGGGCACCACTGAGCAGAGCCTGGTTCATGCTCTGACCGCTCCCTGCAGGCACTGACAGACATTGATGTGTGACTGCTGCAGCTGGTCTGTAACCTGCACAGATAAATTGGCCATAATAGACACCAGCTCGACCAGCCTAGTAGTTCATCAGAGAATAGAAGGAAACAAGTCCCCGGGTGTGATAAGTTGGATTCAAACTCAAACAGGGGACCCCAGCCAATCCCATTCAATCATGAATGCAGATATCTAAGCGGCCAGTGAGCTGGGTTGTGCCTGCAACAGGTATTCTCTCATTTGTGGGAGAAGCATTACACATACAACCTGCGTGCCAAGGAATTGGAATGCAGAGCAACTCAGTCTGAAAATTTGTCATCTTCCCAAGGTAAATTTTCAGCCTGCTTTTGGGGCTGTTTCTTGGTTAATCATGTTTGAGAGGCAAACTCTTGATTTGTGGTGCAGGGCAAGCAAGTTTGCTAGTGTGAGTGGTGGGTACTTAGAGGAAGAAAACTGAGGGGAAAATTGATCAGGGAGCCTTTTTTTAGGTGACCTTTGCCGCTGGTCACACTGAGAACTTCTGGGATGGTGTTTTTTGACTTTGTAGGCCTTTTAGGAAGGTAGAGCAGGGATCCATGTGGCATGGTGCTGGAGTAAAGTGGGCTTTAGCACAACTCTTTCATGTTGCATTACTGAGTAAGAGAGGGACAGAAGAGGCATCTTACCAAACTCACAGCGAAACTTTTCCTCAAAGGTTGGAGAGACAAGTTGTCTTGGTTTGAAAGACGGGTATCTGCTAGGGAGGGGCGGGGCCTCTCTAGGAATGGGGAATTCCAATCCGTTCCTTCCAAGTTATTATAATTCAGAAAATTAAATGGGTTTTTTGGGCAGAGCTATGGGGAAAGGAATAACAGTTCTTTACTAGTAAATATAATAAGGTGAACAACAACAACTACAGCATTAATAATAAGCAGAACCAGGAACCTCAAGGGGCTTTGTTTCACAAAGCCCGGGGCAGTCTGATCTCTTGGGATCCCGAGAGCACCAAACTGGACTGGTGGAAACTCCTGGGCCGGTGGCTGGAACAGCAGGATGTCCCCAGCAGGCAGGGGTTGTGGGGCTACAGTGTAGCAAAAAGAGCAGTGCTGGAGAATCTGCGACGGCCGGTCAGGGCTGGCCCAGCTCCAGCAGGGCAGGCGGGGGAGCTCAGAATTCCTGGGCACACGAGCAGATGATGGTAGATTTCCCAGGACCGGACTTTCTGTGGACAGTGAACTTCTCCCGCAGCAAGCAGCAGCCTGGCCGTCCTCTCCGATGCCCAGAGCAAGAAGAGCCCCCAGCTCCCCCAGCCCTGTCATGTGATCTTCCCCCTCCCGACTTCCATGTGTTTTTGTGTTGGTCCAGCACCCTCTAAGCACCAGTACTTAGTATCTTAGCAACTTATGGGGAAAAATTCTATAAGACAAAAAAAAAAAAAAAAAAAAAAAAAGAGGAACAAATCTAACCCCCAACACAAGTAAAAAGCATGAGAGAAGTAGATGAACTTAAAGTTGCAATAAACTGTTGAAGTGCTGTGGACTTTTGAAGCATGTTTGTTTGCTTTGTTTATAAAGATGCCAGTGTGTGATGTGCATTTGAATCTTCTTGCATGTAAACACACATATCCGTTAGTGGCATTATGCATCAAATCTGATAATGTGTTCTATCTGGGAAGTAAGACATATCAGAAAATTCAGTCAGGCAACAAAATAGCAAAGTGAGCTGAAATTCCATTTATGTGTCTGATGGAGAAACTACTGAGGAAAGAGGAAGAAGGTTTGAGAAATAACTTTTTAAAATGTATGGTACCCTATGAAAATGAAGATGCGGTAAGCACCACAAATAAATTATATGTGTATTTCTTCATATACAGTTAATTGTTTTAGTCCAGACAAATGTACTTTGATGGCTTGAACCTAAAGGATTTTAGCCCTTTGACTTTAGAGTTCTGTGTGAGGCATTTGGACTTGCCAAAAATCACAGTAGATCATGTGATATATCAAGGCTGGAGCTCCTTGTGGTGCATATCTGGATATTTAGATATCAATAAGTCCATTCCAGAAGGGTTCCCTTTACCTCGATCTCATGTCCCAAGCATGTTGCATGCTGTGTGCCATTGCAGAGCTTGTGGAAAGTACCTTAATTGCCACGATTTCACACCACCATTCTAAGAGCATCAAGATGCTAGCATATAGTACAACTAGAATTATCAGTCAGTTCTTTATCTAATAGGAGGCCTTTGCTCATCCAAATAATTGCCTTTTATAGCCTAGAAAGGTCAAGGTGTTTTGCTTGAGAGCCACTGTATCAGTGTATTTTTTGCTATGAGTGATGGGTTGATACTATGCCTGCTAAGGAACAGAACAATACCACATAAAACACCCCCCCCCCCCCCCCCCCCCCCGCTTCAACTATAGTTATGGGAAAAAAATAGTTCTTGCTACTTTAGGGATGAAGGGTAAATACTGAGATCAGTGTTGATTTTGGCCAAACCTTTGGAAGACAGAAGAGTTACAGCTCTTTCCACTTCATACGCCAGAGGTGGATGCACAGGTCGTGCTGTCACTTCTGCTCCTACCCTTCAAATTTGGGTCTGCATTGCTTTCTCTCTGCAGTACTGTGGGTCTCTAACTGAAATTCATGTTACAGGCTACAGATAAAATGAGGGAGTGGGAATAGTTTTGCTACAGAGCTCTTTTTGGAGGCAGTGTTATGGGCAGGACTTAAGCCTCTCTTCATCAGAAAAATACAGATGTTTCAGGCTGCTGGGGCACAAACACACTTTATCAGCACCACCTTGCGTTCATGTTGGCTGATGGATGGGTTTTAGGGAGAGGCCTGTAACTTCCATTTAAAATTAAATTTGAAATTGAAGAACTCTACAGATCCCTTGTTTACTATGGGCTGTTAAAGTTCTTCAAACTAGAATGAAGATCTTTAACCATATGGCTTAACATGTGTCATGCCCAAGTTCAGAGGACAGCCATGCTGAGGGCTGGTGCAGGCATCCATCCCTGCCCGGGGCTGGGCACAGCAGCAAACTCCTTCAAACCACATTTTGACTGGCACAGCCTCTTCTCTTCATCTGTAGGTACTGAGTCTAGTATAGTGAAGAGCACTATGACTGGTTCATTTTATCACTAGATAATTGTGCTTACTGAAGCTTTTTACTGAAAATTTTTGAAGTGCCTAAGTGCTTTGCATCTTCTCTACTTTTCTGGACTTTTGAAGAAAAGAAAAAGCGTTTTCAAGAAAGCATTGTTTCCTTGAACTTCAGGCCAGTGCATTTGGCTTGCTCTCTCGAGCCGATTGCAGCTTACCTTTAATCACCAATGTTCTAAATGAGAAAACATAAAGATTTAGGTAAACATCACACTTAATAAAAATTCCTAAAGCTACATATCTGCTTAAATAGATGTAATACTATAAGCATAATATAATATGTACTAAAGAAATGTGGCTGTGTGAGCACAAGAGCTAGTGGAGGTGTTGGTGCTGGGGAGCTGGGCACGGCAAAGCCCCAGGGCAGCAAGACAGGAAAAGGGTTGATCTGTTCCTTGGTGCATCATGCCAAGGGTGGGATGGATAATCTATACAAAGTCACAGGGAAGCGACACATTTCTCTGAATGTTCTCAAATATATACTGTGCAGGCATTCGAGCTTGTAAATTTGTTTTAGGAAGGCCTTTGTTTTCACTGGTGACATGAAAGTGAACACTTGAGCCATGGAGCTTCAGCATGTGCACTGCTTCTTCATGCGAAATTTAGCACAGGCTTTGTTTGAAAGTATTTTTCTGAACAAGCTTACTTTCTGGGTTGGAGCCCAGCCATCTGCTAGCAGGTGTTTGGTTTTTGTCACCGTGAAACACGCACGCAGACAAGAGATTTCTGCAGAGGTTCTTCTGATCCAGCTTCCAGCTGAAAGGGCGGAGAGAAGAGACCCCTTTGTTTATTCTTTTACTTTTTATACATTTGTGGGTCTAGCAGAAGATTGGCTTTTTGGGGTTTCCACCCCTCAGCCTCAGTGGCCAGACGAATTGTCAGTTACAATTGTTTTCAGGTTAGAAATATGCAAACAAAGGACAGAGAATGAAAAACAAAGGATTTGTTTATATTACTTCTGTGGGAAAGGTAGAAAACTGCTCTAATATTCTACAGTAACTGAAAGATCTGACTCCATTTATGAAAATCAAAAGACTAATAAAGAAACTCAGAAAAACCAGGGTAACAGGTTTTGTCATGGATTTTCTTTTATTACCTTTATTGTCTTATCTTTGCTTTCTTTCTGTGCAGTGTTGGTGGGATTTTCACATTTCACCTAGTTTATGGAGTGGCTGAAAAATCTCTGATCATGACCATGTCTCTCACAGTGCTTTTATTTTGAACTACTGTTCCTTGATACTTTCCATTACACAGATAGGACAATCATGTTGTTAGGAGTGAGCCCGCTTGGTGAGCCTTTTTCTTCCTAGAGAAGATGTTGGAAGTTAAGATTTTTTTCTTTTTTTTTCTCTCAGGGAATTTTTATTCCATTTGTTGCCTCAGAGATGGCAACGATGGATGCTTAAGAGACAAAATAGGTGGCCGGGGGGGAGAAAATGCAGTTGGCTGTAGTCTCTTATCTGGGGAATGAGCTTGGCAGCTGGGGGTTTTCTCTTGGGAAATGCAGAGATACCTACCAGGAGACTTGGCTGGGGGTCAGGGGTTGGGTTCAGCCCCCTCTCTCTGTTTGACTCGCTGGATCAGAGTGGAGACAGTTGTGGTTTTGGTGACAGATTGCTGCTGCCTGGTGGATTCACTGCCACTGCAGAGTTTTTGTCCTTCACCGCTTCTTCTGGGTGAGCCTCTGCTGGCAAGAGCAGCTGTTGAACTGGGACCTTTTCAACATCTGGCCTCACAGCGAAGGGGACCCTGACCCCCTCCCCCTCTCTGGAGGGAGCGTCTCCCAGCTGCTTGTGGAAGCCTGTCTGCCACTGCCGAGCTCTGCTGTTTCCTGCTGCTACTTAGGGCTTTTTGCTACACTTTAACTTGACATCCTGTGTCCTCCCAGAGCCCCCCCCGCCCCCCGCTCCTGTCACAGCTTTGGAGTCTTTGCTACACTCTGTTTTGCCGCCCTGGGTGAGCTCACCTCTGCTGTTCCAGCCTGCTGCTCTGAGGTTCCTGCTCTAGTCCATTTTGCCACCTGGAGTGGCCCTGAGACTGGCTGCTGCCTCTGAATTTGCGAAGGGAGCCCTTTTCTTGCTCTCTCTCTCTCCCCCTGAGTTGCCATTGCCACCTGCAGAGGCGGCTGAGCGCACTCCACAGCATCCCCTGCAGCTGCAGGGGAATAATCACATCTGCCTTGCCCGGGAGCCACCAGTGCTCCTGCCAGCTGTGACCGTAACTGCACCTAAGGGAAAGTGCCTGACAGCTGAGAGCACGCTGTTCATTGGGTTTCTGGTGTTGTTTCTTGTTGCTGTCATCATTGTTTGCTTGTATATATACACTAGTAAAGAACTGTTATTGCTTTTGCTATATCTTTGCCTGAAAGCTGTGTAATTTCAAAGTTATAATAATTTGGGGGGAAGGGGTTCATATTTTCTATCTCAGGAAGGTTCCTGTCTTCCTTGGCAGACACCTGTCTTAAACCAAGACAGAAGATTTTAAAGATTGTGTGGATGGTAGCCTTCACTATAATCCCAATTCTTTTGTTAGAGGTTGATTCTTAATGCTTTTCTTAGTATTTGCTGTGTTGAAAAATGAAATTTCTGGACCAGAACTTCTGGTCTTACAGCAAAAAATCTGTTGTTGTTGTTGTTTCAAAATGTCCTTGACTGAAATGAAGTTACTAAATATTAAAATGTGGCTTTATAACCTCTGGCAAAACTGTTTTTATGAGCTGGTAACCTGTTATGATACACCAGGATGGGGCAATAAAAGAAGTCTGCTACAAACACTGTGGCAAACTGGACATCAGGAAGGGGTTTAATGGCATTATGCTGAGCAAAGATGATATTTCTAAAACAAAATTAAAATGTGACTTACTATGTTCACACAATATGCAGTTGAAAGTGGAAAGTTTAGCAAGTAGCAATTGCAGGGTGTTGGCAGCCTTCAGCTAAATGAATGATGGGCACGTGGTGGTAGGTTTTAATGTGGTAACATGACCTCTACTCAGAATTCCCCTTTAGGGCTGTTTTCTCCAGATGGCCAGAAACCCATAGGGTAGCAGGGTCTGGTTTTGTCCAGCCCTTCCCTGCAAGAGTGGGGGAGCAGCTGCTGGAACACAAGTAGCTGTTTCACGGGCATGTTGGATAACCTGAGAGAATGTAGTGATTTATAAACTCATAAACAAATGGTGCTGTCATGGTTTATTATTAGAGTACCTCTGCACAGGACAGATTTCCAGCTGTAATCAAGCTGATTACAAGAGATGCTGACGAAGGCAGAAAAGTACTGTAAAACAGTGATAAATGTAAGACAGACAGAGGTAGTGTTGGAGGTGGTAACGATACCAGTGCTTTGCGGTACAAATTTTGAAAGCCTCCCCATCCACACTGTGGTCAGCATTTACCCTGACTTGCTGGGGGAGTGGGCAAGGTGCTGGTAAGGACAAGGGGACAGTCTGGGGCCAGGGAGGCTTTTAAGGCAGTGCTGCTACCTAGGGAAGTGCTTATCCTGCTTAAGCATCACAGGCAGGGTGTTGAGGACCAGCCCAAAACGATGCAAAGTCAGTACATTGCTGTGTTGGAATTAAAAATAATATTGAAGTTGAATTTGGCAATTCTATCACCTGATAATAGAAATTACAACCAGCACTGGTCTGGGTTGCTCCATCAGTCAAAGAAATGTATTGCATAGCTGTCTCATGGCATGTACTTTCAAAGAAAAGATAAGTAGTATTACAATTTTTCCTTATTTTTAGAGCCTTTGGAGGCGCAGGATTTCTCTCTTTTCACGTGTTCTTGTTTGCCCAGTGTAATCCGTGGGTTTGCTCAAAGAAGCAAAGAATCCTTGAAATATTATGACTCAGCATAACTGAAAGTTTAACATGTACAGTAACAATACAGATGGAAGCTTGCCTGCAAGCCTGAAGTGCTAGAAGGGCTTCTTTCTGAGGGATTTGTGTTTCTATTAGACTGTTCCAAGGAAATGAAACATTGCAGTTGTCAAATTACTTCAGTCAAGTTTGTCAAACTGCTGCTTGAACATTAATTTAAAAAGAAACAATAAAAATAGAACAAAAGTTTAAAGGTTTGCATTTAAAGTAGTAGTAATTATCATGAAAGGAATGAAAAAGGTTTCTAGAACATGAGCTCTGTGTATATCTAAATAATGGACAGAGTTAAATTTTATTTGTAATAAATAGAATTTAAGGCAATAGAAATCTCATGTAAAGTTGCAAATGATTGCTATTACCTAGGTTTTCACACATCTAATTTACTATAATTCTGTATCTTGAAGGAATAATACCATGAGCAGCCATCCTTCTCCCCAGGTCCTCTGTTCCTTCCAAAAAGGTAGAAGAGGGCTTGTTCCAATGGTTTGTTTATTTCTGTAAAATCCAGCAATTGTTTACAACATGGAGCCTCATCTGAAATGAGAATTTGGGCTACAGGATGCTGTTGCCTTATTTTCAAGCAATATAATTCTATAAAGCAATGCACATTTTCTGTGTGCTAGTCGAATCTAACACTATCATCACTGACATCTGAACATCTTCTATTTCTGTAGTGTATTGTTATGAGTTGGTTGATATAATTAGATGCTCAAAAATCAATGTACTTTATTTTAAATTAAATTACATACTCATGCATACTTTTAACAACACTGCAGCTCAAGCTGCATTGCCCAGCACTTTGGACATACAGCTTTCCATCTTCCATTTGCTGGCTGTAAATCAGTGGTACATCCGTTTGTATTACTTTTCACAGAATCATGGAGTGGATCAGGTTAGAATGGACCACAGTGGGCTGTCTGGTTCAACCTCCCTGCTCAAGCAGGGTCATCCAAGGGCACATGGCACAGGATTGCATCCAGGTGGTTGTGGAATATCTCAAGTTAGAGAGACTCCACACCCTCTCTGGATGATCTGGTCCGGTGCCTGGTCACTGCGCAGAAAAGTTCTTCCTCACGTTCAAGTGGAACTTCCTGTGCATCCATTTCAGCCTGTTGCCTCTTGTCCTATTGCTGGGCACCACTGAGGAGAGCTTGGTCCACTCCCTGCAGACACTGACAGACAGACATTAATGGGGTCCCCTCTCAGTTGTTTCTTCTCGAGGCTGAACAGCCCCAGCTCCCTCAGCCTTTTGTCGTAAGAGAGTTGTTCCATTCCTTCATCATCTCTGCAACCTCCACTGGACCCACACCAGGAGCTCCATGTCGCTCTTGGACTGAGGAGCTCAGAACTGGACACAGCGCTCCAGATGTACCTCACCAGGTCTGAGTAGGCTGCAGTTCTGTGTGAAGTCATTGTACTCTTGAGTCTTCAGCATAGTCTCTTGTGCTTGCCCACTGCTCAGGCACTTGACTATTAATTAAAGTATTAACAGTTGCCAATTACTTGTGGCCTGAGAGAGTTCAGGTATGTTTCAGGCTGGTGCCCAAAAAGCTGTGAATTTATGTGAATTTCACTGCAAGATTTGTGTGTGACATTGCTGGTATCTGAGACTTGCTGAAATGAAAATGCAAATTTTGTATTTAGGGTTACCGGAAAGTGTACTTGTTATTTTTGCAAGGTAATTTTGGATGCCTCCAGAACAGAAGAAAATGCTTCTGTTAATTTGCATGCATTAAGGTGTGCTAGGGAAGGATAGAAATAACTCCCCCTCCCCCAGTTAACTGAGTTACAGAAACTAGCTCCTAGTTGACTAATTGACTTTAAGGGCTTCAGATCAAAGGCACTGAAATGCAGCAAGGAATTTAATGCGAAATATACATCGTGGTATATAGGTATATATTTGTTGAATTCTGTCTTTTTTTTTTCCTTTGCATTGGGTGTTGGTTATTTTTAAAACTGACTTTTTAATTGTAAGCTTTAAAGGCTACTTCATCAGGTCCCTGAGATGACTCTACTCAACAGTAACCTCGTAGTCTGTGGGATATGAGGTTATATTTGTTAAAGTTTTTAAGGCTTATGTTCAGCAGAAGGCCCTGTGGGGAAGGCACGGCTACAGGCTGGACAGAGGTGAGCTGGGGGATGAGAGGCAGGTGTGAAGAGGAACGTGTGGACAGCACATGAACAGGAAGCTGACTGGGGGATGGGACGTGTGGACAGCAGACTGCAGCTGAGCCAGCCAGGGGGTGCTCTTCTGTTAAGTTCTGGTTCTGTCCGGTGGAAACTAAAGCTATGCAAGGGGGGTGATTTCTACAATAAAGGAATCTCATTCAGATGTGTAAGAGAGTCTGTAGCTCTTGGTTCTCCATCGCTACAGTAGGCATCTCATTTTGATCAATTAACCTATTACTACATCCTAGAAGCTATTGGACCATCTTGATTCTTTCATATAACACAGACTAGCTTTTTGTAGGCTACCAACAAGTGGGCTTTAGGGAGCTGATTTATGCCAGCTGAGTCATGTGCTTTCACAATCCAGATACAGAACAGCATCTGTTCAGTATATACACTTCTCTAAAGTACTCTGTAATTTTCCCTTTAAAAAATACCTTTGAGAGGATTTGGAGTTATTTAATTGCAGTGCCAGAATTGTACAGCATTACAGTGATTTTAGTCTAATCAATCATGTTACTTAGCACCTGAGTGTCTGAGTACTGGTGCTGTGAGCAGTATTTATTTCATAAGCATGTAAATTTTTGTTCTGCTGTTGAAGATGTAACAATCTCTTTGGTCAGTTATGTCCTTGGGAAAAATGGCTCTTGACCCACTTCAATCTGACCAGATATTTGGTGATCATGAATCATCTTATTTCCTGGCTGATGAGCTCTACTTGCTTATCAACCTTCTGGACTAACCCAAATTCATCTGGCTGATGAAATTACGATGCAATGAAGAGGCTGCAGCAACAAAAAAAAATAAGTTGACTGTGTTGCTTTTAGTACTGTATGAGTGGAAATATTCTTAAATGCTTTGAAACAAGGTGTTGGGTTCATTTGTTTTAGGTAGAACACCTAAGTATTTCAGAACACATCATACCCTCTCCCTACTGCTATTAAGATGCAAAAGGTAGTTGTCCCTCCCTGCCCCCATAGTCCCCTTCCTGGAACTAGATCTGCCAACTCCTGACTTCATGTTGTATCACACATATCTGCAATGGGTCTTGAAAGTTTTATTATGCTGAAGTTTTCATAGACAAATACATATGAGCTCAAACTCCTTTCCAATGGCAAGTTGGAAGGTCGTAACTGAAGCACCATCTAGAAATTGCAGAGAATGCAAACCTGCCACTCACTCACAAAAGCTGCTAGGAGTAGCTAGAGGTTTAACAGGATGAAATATTGGAAGCAAAATTAATATTTTTGGTTGTTAATTTCTTTTCTCTTCCCTTCTAGTGGGCGAGTTTGTGAGTGATGCCCTTCTGGTGCCAGACAAGTGCAAGTTCCTTCACCAGGAAAGGATGGATGTGTGTGAAACTCACCTGCATTGGCATACTGTTGCTAAAGAGGTATATTCATCTGTCTTAAAATTTCCTGTCTTCCTTCATTAAAGCTGTGTCACTCTTCCTGAGGATGACTTTAAATATAGCAGCGACATGGGAAACAAAAAGCAATACTTTCAAATGTTTGAGTGAATGGCATTTTGGGGTTTTTTATAAGGTAGGAAATGGGAGTCGGAGCACAAAAGAGTTCATGACTGAATAATTACCACTGACCTTTGAATGTTGACCCTCTTTCACTGTTTTTTTCTTCACATTCACTCACAAACTCACTGTGTTTTCCGCTTCCCCATTTTCCTGTGTTAGCATTGGAAGTAAATGCCTAGGATTTGCCTTGAATCATTCTGGGTGGGTATTATCCGCTCTTTATCATAGATATTGGGATGCCAGATGCCCATAGAGATCAGTCAGGCCTCAGGGAGTGCACTGTGTCAAATTCAGCAGAAAAGCATAGGAGGGCTGATGAAACTAGGACTAGCCAAAGGCATTTTGCAGGCACAGAGTTTTTACAATTTAACAGTGTTTTACTGAAAATAGAAATATACTTAGTGTTACAATTGCTAATGTGTTTTGAACTTTTTCCTTACATAGAGAGATTTTAGGAATAAAAGCTGAGGTAAGTTTCCAGGAATTCTGATTGCTGGGTGTTTCTGTAACCTCTTAGCTTGTATGTTATTCCACCTTCTGGAGATGAAATTTTAAATGTGATCAGCAGCTTTTCAAATTTTCAGTTCTTGCTTGAATTATACTTAAATGAAACATCTAAGGCACCAACCTTCACACAAGGAAATTCCAGTTCATTTTGACTGCTTGCAAACTTGAAATGGCAATAGCCTGAAAGAACATCATCACTGTGTGCCACTGAGCTATTTTTTTACCTGTCATACATCCCTATATCTTAAAGGTATAAGTATGCCCAACTGACTGTTTTCTGAACAAGGCTAGGTGGTACTGTAGGTATCAGATCAGGCACAGTGTGTTTGCAATGCAAGAGGTATTTCAAATGTTGATTTACCTTGCAGCAAAGCCTTCCAATAGCATTAATCCATCGAGATTTGGATTAATACATCAGATAATTATTCTGGCATCACATTTTCTGTTTAGGAGGCAGAGCCTGTGAGGATTTTAGACAGGAAGATACGGAGTTACCATATATAATAGGAGGAGACAAGCCTTTTGTTCTGGGAAAGACTAATAGAAGAGTTTGTTGCTTACAGTGGATAGAGGTAGGGAGCTGCTTACAATCAAGTAGTGAATGCAAGTATGACCTTTCTAAATCGCGTTTCAAATATCAGAGATCATGCAGTTTGCCAGCTTTAACTTCCTAAGGCAAGCCCTTCCTATTTTCTCAAGGTTTGTGTCATTTTTTAGTCTTCCTCCATGCCAATATTGTAGCTGCTTTTTTTCCCCTCCTTTCTGCAGTCGTGTAGTGAGAAGAGCATGAATCTGCACAACTATGGCATGCTGCTGCCCTGTGGGATCGACAAGTTTCGTGGTGTGGAGTTTGTCTGCTGCCCGTTAGCAGAGGAAAGCGACAATCTCGATTCAGCTGATGCTGAAGATGATGATTCAGATGTCTGGTGGGGAGGTGCAGATGCAGACTATGCAGATGGAAGGTACAGTAACTACATTACCCCTCAATTTACTATTTAGATGCCAAAAATCTGTCAAAAAGTGGGCATAGAAGAGTCTTTCCACCTTATACATGAACTTGCATTTACTGTGGTTGAAAGCATCAGTGTTCTACTCCTTTTATTTTTAGCTTTCTACAGAAAAGTTTATTTTTAAAATAAACACTTTTAAGGCACACTTTTTAGTGCCTTTATAATTACTTCAGTGAGGATTATTGCCATACTAAAAATAAAAATGTTTAAATTCATATTGTTTGACAAATAAATGACAAATGGTATACTCTTAAGATGATTTGTGTGTAGTCTGGGGTACTGCAGCAGGTATCAGCCAACATAACCAGTGGAGGTTTTGAAATGCCTTCATTCATAATAGGCATTATCTATGTGCTGTTATTACTGTAAGAAAAACATTCTGACAATTAATTTCTAAACATACTCTAAAAGAAATTGTATTTTATTATCTACTCTTTGACAAATTTGTTAATGTGCTGCTGTTGAGAAAGGAACATGGAGGTTTCCTTTGCAAGACAGTGATGGGTGAGAAGATGCCATCCCCGTCCTTACCCTTCCCATCACCTGTTCACGTAGGCTAATTTTGGGCCGGATATTGGTTATAACTGTGTTGTAACACTCAGTGGTAACTGAGTGGTCTGGTGCTGTTAGAGCCTTTTCATACCACTCTCCTGAGCATGTCTGACAGCAGTTGGAAGAGCAGAGTACCATGTCATGTCCTTGCAACTGGGTGCCAACAACTTGCAAAGATGCCTTTCTTCATAAACTAAGATCAATGTTCAAATTCTGTTTGCTTCCAAGGCTTTCATCACTTTATACTGTGCTAATGCAGTGTTTCTACTTCTTTTTTGTGCAAATAATGCCCAAAATCTAAAACTTGGGGATGATTGCAAGTGACTTCAAGGAGTTCCCAGAAAATAAATGGGGCCTAAATTATGTGAGTAATGCAGAAAGTTAATAGGTCTGAATTGTGTTATGTTTGGACTTGTTAATAATCTAGATGGAAACAGATCAAAGAACAATGCAGAGATGAAGGACAGAGACTGAATTGCTGTAATTTGATGCCATGAGGTGGCATTAAGACCTAGAATAATGAGAACCTCTATCATGGTGGGCAACTAAATCTTTCCTGACAAAGCATTAGTAAGTGTTGCAAGGTAGAATCCTTTGTGAATAATGGAATAAGTTTAAAATTAATACTTCCCCATGGTAATTTCCAGTTTTCTGTCATAAACAGGAGTGAATGGTCAGACTTTTTGATGCAAAAGCCTACATCAAAGAATTTTGCATATTCCATATTGATACTTTTGGATTTTCTTCTGATTTGTACTTCTAACATCTGTCAGTGTCACTGACATATGACCCTTTCAGTAGGATTTGTATAGCTGCCTTTGGACTGTGGCTGTCATTTCTGTATATTTAATTTAGATTTTGATTTGGTGTATAAATGTTCTCTCATTGGAGTGAGTGGAAAGCTTGTTCTAATTGAAATATTTAGGTTTTTTTCATTATATAAATATATATACATGCAAGATAGATCTATCCATCTATCTTATATATCTATTATATATCTTATATAGGTAATATTTATTATATATACACCTATATATAAAGTAGATGTCTTATAAGATCAAAAATGCCCAAATTATTTCAAATAAAAGAGCTCACAGGGGTATAGAGTACTTCTGTTTGTAAGACAGATATTCGTCTTATTTCTTTCTTTTTTGTGTTGGTCACTGGACATTGAATTTACTATTGTACTCCATTTTCTTCCTCATAAGGGAGTTTAATATCTGAAGAGATGAGTTCAAGAATAACTTAATAAATTTTGTATTCTCTAGGAATGGGAGCTATAATTGCATTTCAATCCATTTCTGAAATTCCAAGCAAATACTGATTTATTTTTTAACCTCCCCTCCCACAGAAGTGCTTGCAAAAGGAAAATGAAAGATCCTTCTGTGGAGTACTTACCCTTCATCTGCAGATGAAGAGCCAAGCAATTGGTAGTTCTTTTAGACTGACTCACTCGTATTTCTTGCTGCCTCTTGAGCCAGATTCATTTAAGCTGTGTGTATTGGAGTCAGAAATACTCTTGAACTTTAGTTATATATATGTATACATAAAAAAAAAAAAATCTTAAATGGCAGTACATGGTAATTAAAATTTTGTGTGTGTGTGTATTTATTCATATTTGAGCATATGTTTGCGTGGCTATCAATACATATATGCCTTAATCCTAAACTGATTGTGAGGAAGAAAGGAAATGTAAGGTAGGGGAACACTTTGCTAATGCTAAATGGCCAATATTCTCTGCTATTAATGCAGCTCTGTTTG
This sequence comes from Hirundo rustica, assembly GCF_015227805.2. Taxonomy (NCBI): domain Eukaryota; kingdom Metazoa; phylum Chordata; class Aves; order Passeriformes; family Hirundinidae; genus Hirundo; species Hirundo rustica. Next base: position 15,529,235 of record NC_053451.1, on the reverse strand, counting down.
AAGTGCTTACTCAGGTCTACATTTGTCACCTTACATGGGTACCCAAATCAAAGTGAAGATGACATTTTTGCCGTGGAGGTGACCTGAAAAGCAGATAATTATATTCCTTTTTCTCAAAACCATGACAGAGCAGAATGCAACAAATGTGGGTGATCTATTTTGAGATAACTTTATACCTCAAGCTATGAGATCTAGATTTTAAAATATTTGCATTTATGGTTCTGAATGTGTAGAGAAAAGCACACTGCAGCCAGTCAGTTAATAAATGCCTTTTTTTTTTTTTTTTTTTTTTTTTTTTTTTTTTTTTTTTTTTTTTTTTTTTTTTTTTTTTTTAAATTTGTCAAGGGTGTAAGGGTGTCTTCTTCTCCACAGGGGGAAGAAAAGCTCAGCTGTATGTTTTAGCCACACTGTTAGAGGGGAGTAGATGCAGTTTGGGCTGTGGTGCCTCATAGTTGGATGTCTTTCCTACCCAATATCTGACTACCACCTGGGTCTGGATGTGGAAGGATGTGACTTCCTTGTGGTGTGGCTCATTGGCAGTACTTGGAGGAAGGTGGGAGGGTGTATTTTGGTGGTATATATACCTGTTTTATTCATGAGGCCAAAAGGCAGGATCCACAAGTGCTTTTGAGATTGTCTTGCCATGCTCATCCTGAAATAGTCTGTAACTCTGACAAAGAGGTCACAAGCATTTTTAATCAGTGGAGTTTCTTGTTGCTATTAAAGTTTGTTGCTTATTTAAAATTTATCTGCCTGCCTGAGGGACAGTCAGATGTAGGTGCTGACTTTCAGTATAACTGCAGACTTCTCCCTGCATAGCTGCAGGTCAGTCAAGTGACCTGCAAGCGCTGGCTGCCCTTGCGACTCAGCACAGCCTGGTGGCCCTCCGGAGCCTGTGTCTGTGTGTGGGAGCTAACTGGAAGATTTGGTGTTCTTGATGACCAAAACTGAACATCTTTAGGAGTGATGGCCACGCTGGAAACCTCCAGGTTTTCTCTGTTGTCCTGGTTTGAAAGACAGTTGTCTGCTAAGGAAGGCAGGAGCCTCCCTTGAAATGGAAAATGTAAACCCCCTCCCCTCCAAATTATTATAATTTTGCAGTTAGGGGCTCTCAGGCAAAGATATGGAAATAGGAGTAATAGTTCTTAACGAGGAATATTAAAAATAAAAAGGAAAATACAAATGTAGTACAGAAAAAAAACCAAGCAAGGAAGCAAACAAAAATCCTGGAAAAACCCTGACAGAGTCAGGGATATCACCTGGCACCCTGTTGGTCAGGGTGTTAGAAGCAGTCCAAATAAGTCCTCCTGGAGTAACAGATAAGGTTCTGTGGAGTAGAGATGGTCCTGTAGAAAGTCCAGTGGTGGCAAGATGGGTCCAGTCTTCCTCCAGGACTCCAGAGGAAAAAAACAGGATACCTTGTATCCTTCAGTCCCAGTTTTTATCTAGCTCGGAACAGCTGGCTCCTCCCCCACTGTGTGGAGCATCTCACAATGGGATGATGGAATGTGTCATGTCATTGGTGGGCCCTAATGGCCCATTATCAGAAGATGTCCCCCTGGAGGATGGAGGGGTGGTGAAAGAGATAAGAAACACTGCCCCACCTGGTTTTAATGGCTGGGCCATTATCAGAAGGCATCCTTCTCCTTCCCCCCTGGAGGGGCAAGAAAAGGACAAAGAAACTCTGAGTATTTCATTCTGAGTACAGCAGTTTTGTGGAAATAAATATGTTGTAACTGATCCAGATTTTTCTGCTGATTCTCAAACAGAGCTGCATAGATGATCTTCCTTCCTCCCTCTTCCGTCACCTTCACTTGTAATGCATTTCTGCTGTCAGGATTTTGAACATATTTATTCATTGTCATGAGGCTCACAAAGTGTGATTTTGTGTGTTTGTGGGTCTAATTTTCTAGTTTCCAGGTTTCTCTTCAGCAAAAATTATCAAAGCAAGAAATGCGTTAAATACATTATTATTCTGTTTTCTAAAAACTACATTCTTCTTGCTGAATCCTTCATCTTCTGAAGGGAACTGTCAGAACAGTAACACACCAGTGAAGGCTTTGTTTCAGAGGGGAAACTAGATCAGTTTTGAAAGTTTTCTTGCCTATCAATACCTTCTGTGAGGTACCGATAAACAGGTACTTTCTGTGGGATTAAGTGCTACCTTGTATGTTTGGCTTTTTAAGCTACTCAGCTATGGAAAGAAATTTAAAGAAATTTCTAATGGTATAAAAGATGGTATTTAATTATGGGGCTAAAGGGTAATAAATGTATCTCTTGGAGGCAGCAGGGCAAGGAAAGTGTGTTTTGTTTATATTAGTGTTCCATTTAAAAATTGGATTGAAAGATTCTTAGTGCAACTTTTCCCATTTTTTACAAATTTAATTGAAACAGGTGCATATTTTGGTGTCGTTTTTGTATAAAAGCTTTGTTACAATAAAGAGAGAGAGTCTGAAGCACAAAGTTCAGCTGTTTTTTCTAAGAACTCATTAACGGCCTTTGAAATAACTTACTTGATTTTTTTTTTTTTTTTTAATTAGGAAATATGAAAATAAAGATCATTGCAACCTCTTTGGTAAAGAAAATCAGAACGGAAAATTATTAGCAGTGACAACATAAATATCTGAAAAATGCTATGAATATGAATTGTCTGTCCCAACTTGCTACAATGGAAGGTGCCCATCTGAGTTCTTTGAAGTCTGAAAGTGTCATAATAGGTGTTTATATGTCCAAATGTGATATTATTTCTTCTTCATGTGAGATACCTAATTTCCTAAACTAAGATGTAACCCAAACCTAATGAAAATAACCAAGGCATTTCTTGAGCATTTTTTTCCTTTTGTGATCACTTAACAGGCAGACCAGAAACATTGCTGTGGGTCAGACTGTCATTTCTATATTTTTCCAGACTTTGATACCAGTAAGCCATTAAAAAAAAAAAGTCATAGACCAGACATCTGGCATTACCCTTCTCTTTCCTGGCTCTGTGCCTAATCTCACAACTGCAATGCAGTTTGATTCTTGCCCTGCTGTCTATTCCCACCTCCCTGATGCTTAAAAAACCAGATGTCTTGTTAAAATCCCTTACTCACAGACTTTAAAGGTGAGTGTTGAAATCTCCATTTCAACTTGTCTTTGACTTTCTTTCCTCTCTCTAGCGCATGCAAAAAATACTTTGGTAGGTGTTGCCTAAATCTGCTACCTGGACTCTCAGTATCTTGTAGTTAATATACTCAATATTGAAGTCTGCCTGTGTACCAAAGTCAAATAAAAAAAGTACAGTGGGAAAATTTCTCATGTGCCAAAGTGCACCATTCACTTAGTTTTTAGATTTAACTGGTTACTGGTTTGCCCCAAATGTTTAGTTAGTGACATCATTCAGAGTGGTGGTAGCATCACATTTGGTTTCTGAGAAATCTTGTCCTTTGAAATTTTAGTTCAGAAGGAATTTTTCTAGCATGTGGGGTTTGGAAGTATGTTAGGTAAAACATGCCCAGGCCTCAGATGTGCTGATTTGTCCAAGGAATATTTGTTTCTTTGCCTGCTAGCTTTCTGATTTTCTTTTAACCAAAAGACTAGTAATTAAGCCACTTCAAATGCACTCATCTTCTTTCCTGGATTCCAAACAAATGTCTTACTCTTGTAATTTGCTTTCTGTTTCTGCTTTGTGTTTTCTCTTAAGACATGTAGAAGTCCACTATTGGATATGTCTGTTTCTTCTCCCACAGCTGAAGAACTTGGTGGTCTGGATCTTTCCAATACATGAGGAAAAATATGTATCTGTGCTCACCATTATTCTTTAGCTGGAAGCAGAGCTAAATCCTGGGTGGGATATTTGACAATCCCATTGCCTCCCAGTGGTCCTGGAGTTCATATGGAGGAGCTGTAGAGGGCATGGGGTTTTGTAATTTTGGGATGCTGAAGCACAAGAGGCTGGAAACTGGAATACCTGCATTGGTAAAGGTTATGGATGAATAAATTACCATTGACTCAGCCTGTTAGACTGAAAGAGCTTCTCCTGTGTAATTCCCACAGCTGAGTGAAGTCAGCATTGCCCTTGCTCTCTTTGCCTAGGCAAAGAGGTTCCAATCCTGGAATTAACTTTCCCCCAGCTTTTGGCTCAGGCTTGGTGGCTGGTAAAAGCACAGTCAAGATAGATGGGCTCTGTTTGCAGTAAAATATAGTTGCAAAGTGTAGTGAATGCTAATCTTTCCAGATATTAAAACACCTGTCTTGAACATGTTTGCATTCTTTCTTTCACCCACTTTTTGTTCAAGTTATTTAGCAAAACCATGGTAAAATTCCATCCAAATGAATGAGCATTCATTGCAGACAAGCAGGAAACATTTCCCAATACCAGTAATTAGTCCGTAGTTATTTGCTGTCCTAAATTGAAAGTTTTGCATGAAGTTAGTAGCTGCAGAGACGTAACTTCTAAAAATGTAGCTTATGCTGCAGCCCATGATTTCTGAAACAACATTAGAAAGGAAAACTCATTGTTCTTGTCATCCATTTTCTGTCTTTGTCACTCTTGCAGGTTATTGGAGTACAGAAATAAAACTTTCACGTACTAGTGTTTTCTTATTTCTTGAACAGCAAGAAGTAACATAGGTGGCTTTCCTTCACTCTCTTTTACCTTTCCTTCAGTTTTACCTTCCTAAAATAACGAACAATGCAGGCTTCTGAGTAAAAGGAATAAATAATACATTGGTGCCAGTTCTTACAGCAGTGATAGATTGGGAGAAGGAAGTTATAGATATACATTTACAGGTCCATGGTTTAAACATTGCTTGTAACTATGTGCTTAAATGCATACTAGCAACAGCTGTACAGAGGTTTGTGTTTTAAAACCAGAAATACGCCCACCAGAGTGCTCAGTATGTTCCTGTTTGATTCAAGAAGGAATTGGGTAGGACTTAAGGCTGCCTGAAGGCCCAGTGTGTTTGTGGCAACAGAAACAGGACTGAAACCACCAAACTTCAAATACCCTCTTTCACCACACGTAGGACTGGAGATGATTTGTTCTAATGACCCGTTGTGCTAGTTGGACTCAAGAGGAACATAATTTATGTGATGGGGGGAAAAAGATATTAAAATCCTATGTGTGAAGAAATTGAAGCAGAAGGTTTAAAACCATGATGGCCTTTGTGTCCATGTGAAAGAGAAGTGCTGGCCCTCCTTGCCAGAAGTCCCTACAGACAGGAGATTGAGATATCGGCAGGGGTTGCAGGTATATTCACGGCTACATCAAGACTAAAAATTTCCCTCTGTTGCTAAACAGTTAACTTCAGACAATGGCTGAATGGCTTTACAAAGGTAAGGTTTTCTCAATGCATTAAGTAATTTTTTTGAGCAGCCTTTGAAAAATCCTGTTGCTGGTACCACTAATCTAAGGTGAAATGTCAGCAAACTGCTGTAAATGAGACACTACCGTCTGTGGCGCCAGTAACACCTTGGCTGGGCTGCTATTGAGGGAATAGGCAGAAAAGCTGTCAAAGTATTGTTCTTCCAGCAGAAACAAGATGAAGTCATACTGGTTTACAGAAGAAGGTAAAATGTAATAGTAATAATACCAGGAAACAAGCTTACTTGCTATTAAATAAACCTTCAAGCTTTCTGAGAAAAATACTGATATCCACATTCATTTGGTAGCAAATGTGTGCTTAAAAATAGTGGATTTAAACTGATGACTGAGGTGAAAGGTGTTTCTGTGTGGGAAACAGAACTGGGATGCTGCTAATTGAGAAATGTAAATGGAATCAGAGAATTTAGCATGGTAGGGAGAAACAGCTCTGCATCAGGGAGGGATTTGTCCCCATTTGAAAGGTTCATGCTGTAATTCCAAATGTTGAAGGTGTTCATGCCCTTCCCTGTTTTTCTCTGTCATTTCTCTCAGGTGCATTCTCTTTGAGGAGGAGCCAGGGTGATAACAGTGATTAAATCCAAAGAAAAACACCTAGGTGTATTTCATCATGTTTCTTGCAAGATGTAGTACCTTTAGCAATACTAAAAACATGCAAAAATCACTTTCATTTTAATAAATCTAAATCTGAGGTAAACCCACTTCTATTTCCATTGTTCCATTTTTCTTGAAACATGGAATAAAACATAATTCTGTGAAATATGACCTTTGTGACTGAGTCTTTCAGAATAGCTAGCAGAAATACAGTTTTTCTAGGAGCAATCAAAACTGTGAAAAGAATATTTTAGTAATATTGTAGTATATTTTTGTGCAGGTTTTTTAGAATATTTTCAGGAGCCCGACCCCATACACTGCTGTAGTCTCCCACCACTTGTGGCTCTTCTTTTGCATTCTCAGATGTCTAGTTTTTCAGCTAGCAGCAGGTAATAATGAGGAGGCAGGTGAGGGCTATCCCTTAAGCATTTGCTTCTGATAAGTGACTGGAGAGGGAACTAATGGCAGGTACAGCCAGCCAGTGGACACAGAGAACTGTTCTCTTTCATCCCCTCATGGTGCTCTTCATCATCATGCCCCATAATAATAATAATGATAATGATAATAATAATAATCATGCTCCATAATAATGATAATAATGATAATGATAATAATAATAATAATAATAGGAGGAGGAGGAGGAGGAGGAGGAGGAGGAGGAGGAGGAGGAGGAGGAGGAGGAGGAGGAGGAGGAGGAGACCTTGGCCTTCATAATGAGAATTTCATCGTAAATTGTTGTGGACATAGCTGAGTTGATTGCCCTTGTGTAGTTAAAAAAAGATGGCTATTGGATGCGTGCATGCAAATTGTTTTTGAAGTAACTTCCATGTTACGAATTGACTTTCCTTTGTTTGTTTCATTTGGTTGGTTTTTGTTGTCCTTTTTTAACATTATGAGCATGCTTGTATCTGAAAGTGATCATTCATGAGAAAGGAAGAGGAAAATTAATTTGCAGACTTTTAAAAACATGTTGTGTTTGTAGCTTAGGTGAGAGAGCACATCTTTCTTTAGGTTGATAGGTGTATGATATCTGACGCTCTTGATTAAAATTTGTATGTCTTACACTCAACATGCCTAGTTTAAATGTCCATAGTGAGCCAAGACCTGGAGATCACCTGCAGATACTGGACTTGACAAATCCACCTTATTCTGGCAGTTCAGAGGTGATGTCTAGTATTTATTTCATGCTTGCAAAAAGGAAAAAAAAAAAAAAGGACAGAAGATATACTTTGTACAGAAAGGAGTTACTTAAAGTGAAGTTGGGCATTTCAAACATAATGAAATTAATTTTTCAGGGAGTTTGGTACAGTGGAGATGGTGAAATTTCCAAGCCAGTTTTTAGAAATCAAGAAAACTTAAGAGAGGAGCCAAGTGGGTTTGTGCCCCTTTTTAACTTTTTCTTCTGTGTAAATGGAAATGTCATCTTTTTCTCAGACTCTTCTGCAAGGTGGCATTGACCACATGTATTCATAAAACATTCTTGGGTTTCCCCCAGTGTAAAGCTTCAGTATTATTTGAAGTCTCTCTTGTGTTTCTGGAGGCCAAGTATTTTGGGAAGAGGGGAAGAGGGAAATCATTCTTATTTGTATGGAGACTTAACTTGTTCCTATAGAGTCAGTTTTGTGCCATACAAAAATTTTATCAACATGTTTTAACTTCTTTATGCCCTGTTTAAAAGGAATCATGCTGTCTTCCATTTTGCTGAGTTCGCTTTCAAAGTTGTAGTAGGTAGCATAATATAAAATGAAATATTAAAGGCTTGATCTCCAAAATGAGTTGAAGAAGTTCTTAACTTCACCTAGAAGGCTGTTCAAGCACATGTGCTGACATGAGAAAGATACACACCCACTTCTGCATGAAGGTGACAGAAAGTCACTGTGTGTTTAAATATTTAAAGATTATTTATTCATTAGTAGTAAATTTCAAGTAGAATATCAGAAACAAACCTGAAACCTTGCCACAATAGAGCACTAAGCTTTGGAAATATTTCTAAGGCAACAGTAGCAGTAGCCAAACATCTATTTTTTGACCTGTTTTCTGTATCACTCAGAACTATAATGATCCCAGAAGATTCTTGACATATTAATCCACCAAATGCATTGGCTAGTCAACCCCAGTATTTCCTCCTCTTTTCCTGTAGAAGTGTCCTTTCGATTCACATGGCACTTGTAACAGCAGAAGGAAAAGCTCTGCAGTCAGTAATTTGAGCTCAGTTCAACACTTGGTTGTCCTCAATGAAAGGCCTGCAGGGTGCCTCAAGATAAGCTGTCTCCTGAGTGAGGTGGAGAAGTTCCTCAGGAGCTTGCGTTCAAAATACGGTCTGCTAATATTGACTTTTTTTCCTTTAGACATTTCTTTAGCATTTCTTACTATTTGGGACATTCCAGAATCCCTGATTCTTTTCTATTTAAAAGGAAGGGAGGGAGATTGAGAAACAGGTAACTGTTTTCCTTATAGAGTTTTTGAATAAAATGTTCTCTCATGATACCTTGAAGTAATTTTGTTGCTGACACATCATGATAAATTTTTTTTCATTTAGTGATGATAAGGCGGTAGAAGAACAAGCAGAGGAAGATGAGGACCTAACTGTTGTTGAAGATGAAGATACTGCCGATGATGATGATGATGGTGATGAAATTGAAGAGACAGGAGAAGAGTATGAGGAGGCAACTGAAAGAACTACCAGTATTGCAACCACTACCACCACAACTACAGAGTCTGTGGAAGAGGTTGTCAGAGGTAAATTCATGAGCATCCGGCTTGGGGCTGAAAAATTAATCCTGCTGCTTTGCATATTTTCCCTTTACAACAAAAAATGTTCCAAACAGCAAAATACCCGAAGTCTCAGTACTGTTGTGCTTTGGCTCCTGTAATTTGCATGTTTAATTCCCCTCGCCTTTCCCTTTCCCATTACAAATATTCTGTGGCATTAGTTCTGCCACAGCCCTTTGGGGTTTTCTGACCTCTAGCCTCCTCGTGCACAGATGCTGCAGGGGCTGTCTGTCCTTGAAGTGTGTTTGTTGTGTGTGTGTAAACAGAAGGGTTGGTTTTATTTTAAAGTAACATTAAAAAAACTCAACTGCTATATGTAGCAAATAGGACAGGAGAGCGTGTATGGTTCATCATGCACAGGAGTTACAGAGGGATAGGGAGCATCAGTTCCAAGCAGGAGGTTTGGTCTCTCACATGAACAGCAGTGATCATTTTGTGTGATTCTGTTAGAAACTTGTTTGCTATGTTTCTCTGTGAATTACTAAGTCAGTAAAGTTAGATGAATTTAAAATAACTATGCAGAAAAATGAACCTAAACTCGTGAGTTTTACTGTGTGGAAGGAAATAGGAAAAAGTAGAATACAGGGAGTGAGAAATAACTCTTCATTTCTAAAATTTAATTTTTATTATATTTTTTAGTTATTAACAGGACTGCAGTTTAAACTTTGAATTTTACACTAGTTCATGGTCAGCATAGCAACACAGATTTTTTTAAATGCCTCATTTCTCCTACAATGCATATTGGAATTAATTATCCTTATTTTTCTATTTTAATGTTACAGTTCGGTGTGGTGTAAATCTAAGTAAAATAGATCCCAGTTCTTCTGCAGTGCTTACATCTTCACTGATAAATGCTGGAGATAGCGGCAGGAAATGAGATTAAAGACTACATTTGAAAGGAGAGGAGTTGTGGCATGCAGGATGCAGAGGGAAAATGATAGAAATTGGAGCCATTGTGAAATGAGGCAGAAAACATCTGGCCTGCCTCCTTTCCTCTCCCCATACTTCCATATCCCCTGCCTCTGGGTATTTTTGGGACTCCAGTGGTCATGGAATCCCACATTTTTCGTGTGGTAGTGGATTCCCACATTTTGCATGTGGCAGTGTCCCTTTCTCTTGGGCCTTTTTCCAGTGTTTGTCAGAGCAGAGGGTGCTGGGTGCAGTTTATCTCATGAGGGTACAAAAGCATGCCTGGTGGATGCTATGGGAAAAGCAGTGCTACTTGGTTATATTTTTCTGTTCAGTCTGCATGGAGCACTAAAGCTTTGCTAAAATCACTTGCAAATATTTCTTTATAAGCTGGCAACTCAGTCTTGTGTGTTTCTGTCTTATGTAACTGTGGAGTGTTTTGCTCAGGTGTTGGAGAGCCTTTTCAGTGAGGAGGGGTTAATAGGAGTTTATATCTTTAAACCAATTAAACGTATTTCCATATGTGAGCTTTTATCCCCTGGAGATAAAATGCCCTGTTCCCACTGGCAAATGAATATTGAAAGGGGAAAAAAAACCAAAAAAAGTGCATTTGACATTAGTGGGATTTTGGATGAGTGGAAATGAGGATGAACTTGGTAGAACATGTTTCTTTACTGACAGCGATGTTTCAAAGAGGTTAAGGTTTACAGCTTTCAGGAAAGTAGTGTACAGTCACCTAAATATAAAACATAACATATGAAAGATGAGGTAAACTATTCAAGTGACTCTTTAGAAGCCCTTTAGAAATGTATTATTTGCTGATCATTAAATGGTAGCATATTGTTGTTCCCAAGTCTAACGTTTCCCGCCTTGGGTGACTGTGAGAGGAATATGCATTGGTTCAAGTGATGTGAGGACAATCTGTTACCAATACAAGTTTTCAGCGCAGTTCTGCCACAAGCCTTTGGACTTCCTGACCTTCAGCCTTCCTGGGGCACAGATGGTGTAGAGACTGGAGAGTAAGTTGTATCTGACAGAGCTGCACATGCAAAGTGCTTGATTATTTATTAAAGCAGAAGTGTCCAAATGACACAGTCTTGATCCTTGCTTTGCTTCCCTTGCTACACACAAGAGAAAGTTTCTTACAGGGTCCCTGTCCTCCTGGTGCAGGCAGCAGATCCAGGATCCACAAGATCACAGGAACTTGTGTTGTGAGCATCTCGCTGATACAAACACAAAAGTTTGTCAGTGTCGTTGTAAATGAAAGATGCAGAGGGATGTTGTTGAGAGCATATATATTAACAAGTGGTCTTTAAAATGGAGACACCTTGAAAGCCACTCTAGAAGGACTGAAGTGTCAGAGCTTCATTCATGTGGACTGATCTCTATTCCAGGCTGCCTTGCCCAAGCCTTAGTGGTAAAACATCCTAGGATGCTCTTCACAACCCTTTACACCCGGTTTTGTGAGGCTGTAATTAATATTATGTCTTTAGCATTAAAGAACACAGAGAGTGGGTTTATCCAGTTTAAGGAGAGTTGCTTTTTAAATGAACAACTGTTGTAAAGCCATAAGGAAGGATCTAATTGTGACCTGGTAGTGAGCCCTTTCTCTGCCAAATCAGTGGAATGGCTGCCATCATATATAAATAATTAAAAAGCATAAATGCAGTGTTATACTTGAGCTATTGTAGAATCAATTTTTTGGGCAGTTTTATTTCTGCGCGTATTTTAATGTATCATGACCAAAATAGTAATGGTAGAACCACTTACAAACATATTTTCAATGAAAAGGAAATTAATCTTGCCTAGAGAATGAGAAAGGTCCATTGGTAGGAGGACAGTATTTTCATTCAGTTTCCATAACAACCACATTTCTATGTGTTTATTAAAAAATGGGAATAAACTTTCCATAGCCCAGTATTTGCCAGTGTTCACTTTCCTGCCTTTTGTGAGGGATCATCTTTGCTCTCAATTCATATGGCATATAGCAGCAGACCCAGTTTAAACTTTTAGATATGCTCTTGCTGGGCTTTAGGTGTTAAATCCAGTGGATTGTGGGTCTGAGATTACGGGGATTCAGATGGCGAAATTAATGTCAAATACACATTTTTCACCTTTGGTCATGGGGAGACGTTAGCACTGAATTTGTGCTGTAGAAAATAAAGCTGATCTATGAAGACCTGCTCTTGATTTTTGTGTCTAGGTGGAGCAAGGGAAGTTACTCTGATGGCCAGGATTTAGGCAAGGGCTTGGTTTAATTTCTGCTATCATTGCCATGGTGTTATGGGTGTTGCAGAGCTGCTCTCAAGGGTCCAGGCTCCCCAGCGTGTGATTTTTCCAGCGTGTGATTGAGGCAAGCAGGAGCACTGCTTCCCCCATTATGTGCAGTTGTTTGGGATTTTGTTTCTGCTGTCCTTCTGCACAGGACGGCAGAAGGACACAGGATGTGACAGGAAAAATTAGTCTCTCTTGTCATACAACAAAGATTAAGCAGTTTTGGTTTAGTGCTTCCCATCAACAGCATAGTCAATCAGATCTCATTAGAGGAGAGCAGCGGGAGCAGCCCAGCAGCCTGGCAGAAAGCACTTGGCAGCTTCTGTGCACACCTGCCAGCAGATGTGGGGACATCAGCAGCATAAGCCACACCTGCCTCCTCCAGCAGTGTAATATTACCCTTTATCAGTTGGTTTTGCCTCCTCTAATTCAGCTGGATTTCTTTAGGCAGTTAGTGAACGATCTAAACAGTGCTGCTTCATGTGACATTTTAACTGTGTTTACTGTCTGGAGTTACCATAGAGAGACCATATGCTGGTATCCTAGCAAGAGAAAAGTAGCCTGATGTTGGTATGGTAGGTCTTAGTGTCATTAATCCACCATGTGCAGTTTTTTCCTGAAGATTTTTAACTGAAAGAGTTAAAATCCATTCAGTGACTCCTACTGTATATTGTAAAGCAAGAGAGATTGACCCTGATCGCCAGACCTGTCAGCTGGGAATTTTGGGACATCAGTAGTGTATGCTACATTAATTGGTTTTTTTCCCACACTCCGTAGCTTTGCCTCACTTTCATAGAATCAGAGACTGGCCTAGTTTAGAAGGAACCTCAAATATCACCCAGTTCCAACCCCCTGCCATGGGCAGGGACACCTTACTCTCAACCAGGTTGCTCCAAGGCCTGTCCATCCTGGCCTTGAACACTTCAAGGGATGGGGCATCCACCGCTTACCAGGGCAACATTTCCTCTTTGAAAAGTGATCATCTTTGTACTGTAATTGTAATTTCTTGTTCTTCTTCCTTACCTCAAGGTTATGCACTCTACTTTATTTGGAGAGGGATAATATGTGTTTGCATTTCATACCAAGAAAACATGATTGGTTGCTATATAAATAGTACACATTAAGATAAATCTGCTGGGTTTTTTTTGCTATGAGATCTTCATTAAGAATAATCATCTACTCTAATTTATGAACGTGAGCTGATAAAATTAACCTAATTGATTTGCATTTATAGCTTCTAATTAGACATTTTAATTTAAAGCACAGCTATTCCACCATAATATAATACTTTCTTTATTATATGTTGCAATTAGAGGAAATCTTTTTATAAGCTGGTGATCTTATTGATGGAGACGCAATATAGTATTACCTTTATGGGTTGAGGGCAAAAGTACTGAAATACTAAACACAGTAATAGTGTTATTTTATGTAAAGCTGGAAGGTGGAGAGTAGTTTAATTTGAAATATATCCTGCCAGAAAAAATCAGCAAGAATCTGTTTCCGTAGAGAGGATGTCATTTTATTATATTGTAGCGGTAATTAATTGCATTTTTTTTTTCTGAAGATTTTGCTGTATAAAAAGGCTGGAATGTACTTCTGGGCTAATGCTCATACTCATTGTCATGCCATGTTAGCAGAATTGTGATGTTGTGTGGAAATATTCCCTTTTCTAAAAGACATAAATTCATGAAGCTGTATTAACCTAGATTTAAAATCAAGCTGGATTTTTTGTTTGCATTGTGGCCATCAGTGGTAGCTTTATGGCACCTTAGTATTTAGTATTATTAATGTATTTCTGTTGTGCACAAGAAATAAAAAATATATTTTCAAATATTTGTTCCGCCTCAGAACTATAAGGCTTTGTATTCTAGCCAATTATACTATTAATTTTTTTAAAATGTTCTAAATATGCCCTTGCAGTAGCTTAAGAATAAACATTATAGAGAGAATTTGATTACACAGGATGGAAATTACAATTTAAGGGTATTTAACAGCTTTAGAGGAGCTGTCCTCAGTATTGCATTGAGAAGTAATCATTTTGCTTTTTCAACTTTTCTCTGTAAAAAAACATTTTAGCAATTGCATAGCTTGTGCACCAACTTCAGTCCCAGAGTATCTGCCAGCTTCACAGCTGTCTTCTCCTAATTCCAAAAACATCTTCTGAAATTAGCTCTTGTCTTTGAATACTCAAACTAAAATTTGGATGCCTCTTCTAACTATATATTCAGAATGAGGAAGTTTTGTTTCAGTGAAATGATCTTCAAATATTCCCTTTTGATGGCTTCATTGTGTAAAAACAGTTGTGCCTATTTAGAACACAAAGAGTATAGCTGAAAGAAAAACAGTGCATTTGCTCTTGCCTAATTTTTGTCAGCTAGCTTAAAAAATAAAGACTAATATAGAGGCATATATGTTAATATCCTCAAACTATAGCTCAATTCCTGAAGATATGGAAGCCAAAATTACTCCAGTTGTGATAATTTATATACTAGTGCCTGAAGACGGATACCTCTGCAAGTACCTCATGGTACACATTTGAGAGGTTTATTCCTTTGGCCTCTTTTGCATTTATCAGTTACTTACTCTCTTCTTTGTGAGATATAAATGGTAAAATAAAAGGTCTGATCCCATATACTTAAGCAACTGGGTGTTTGAGGTCCTCATTTAAGAGGTGTTCAGGTCCCGTGTGATTGTGACGCAGTTCGAACGGACAGCAAACACACACCAGTGCTCATGGGCTTGTTCAGACTCTCAGCATGATGAAGCTGAGTGCACTTGATTGTATCAGCTTCAAACTTGCAGGGCAAGTAGTACAGATAGGCTCATAAATACAATGTATTTTCCATTACCGTGATTATATTTATCAAGACCTAGCATTATCTATAAGTCAGCATGATGGTACCTTTCTTCTGCAGCATTAGGGTAAATAGGTTTCTCAGAGGGGTAAAGTAGATATGGGAAACCAACTTCTGAGACAGGTCACTGTTAGTAACCTAACTCCTCCTGTTGGTCTCTTTTTTCTTAGATCTCTTCAAATTTAGATTCTGATTTAAGGTTTGGGGCTGACTGCCAGCGTTAAATGAGCTTAGTTCTCATGATCGTGTAATTAAATTCAGACCCTGAAAAAATATGAATAAAAGTGATAGAAATAGGTAAATGTAGCTTTAATCCTTCTCCTTATTAGAAGTTTACATTTTATTTCCAATTTCTTGATTGAATATTTTGTTGTTAAGAATTTAAGTCCCATAAGGGGAAAAAAAAATGTGGAGTTGGGATTTTGAAATAAAGCAATTAGAATTTCACTTTAATTTGAAATCAGTTTTCTCCAATTAGAAGGAAAAAAATGGTAATGAAGTATTTAAACTGCCATTCAGAACGATATTTTGTATTTCCCACTGTAAAAAGTGATCATCAAAAATATCTGAAATGTTTGCACATAAATTCTAATCAGCTCTACTTACAGCATTTTGGTAAATGGGTGCTTATGGAAGTACTTTGTATAAAGTCAGTACAAAACAATGTCCACATACTTAAAGACTGTTTCCTAGGGTGCTGAAGTCTGTGCTTTTCAAAAAAAAAAAAACCAAAAAAAAACCCCAAAGAACAAACACAGTCCATGCCAATGTTTAATGTAACTGGTTAGTTTTCAGTATTCAACTATTAATTTAAAAGCAAATAAACAAGCTTTGCCATAGCACTGTCCTTCAGGGAGTGGTGCTTGCTTGGTTAGAAACAACTGGGTTTGGCCCGACATGCTGCAATAAAATAGAAGAAGCTTGGAATGGAGAAAGTTGACTTACTCTTCCCTGATTATCTGAAAAGTATTTTGTCATGTCTAAGGTTTTGGGCAACAAAGGTATTGGCACCTGTGGTTTAGGACGCAGGATGAGGGAAATTTGACTATTGGAGTAGGATGGTTTGAAAACTCTGAAGTGTCTAAAAGCAACTGTTCATGAACCTGGGTTCTTCAAAGGCTTGTCCTCTTTAATTGTATCCCATTTCTTGAAGCTAAAGGCAAAAGTTTGTCTTTGGAGGGGGGAGAAGTGAGCAAGCTGCTTAAACAAAGCTAAGCTCACTGTTAATGCTGTACTGCATGCCAGTTATTTGTGGTATCAAGTAAAACTGAATTTGCACGTTTGCAGAATGTAACTCATCTTTGCCTCAGTTTTCAGCAACAGAATCAAAATATGAAGCAAAGACAGCTTTTAATTTTTTTATTAATCGTTTAGCTCAACCCACTACATTGATTAGTGCTGTGTCTTGAATAATCTAACCCAACCTGCTACAGCAGTGCATGCTACCTGCCTGCTCCTAATATCTGCTAAAATACCATAGTTCACCACTTGTAGGCATTAATTGCTACACTTGGCAGCAGCAGAAGGAAGGGGAAGTGGTGTTTGGATTAATAGCCTGAGAAAACCTGTTGAATTTCGCATCCCAGCACTTCATTTCCCTGTCTTTGCAGCTGAGGTGTTGCAGCTGAGAACCAAATGCAGTGGCTTTTTCTTGTAAGGATAAGTGGTGGATAGGGATATAGAGGGGTGCAGGAGGAGTATCTGGCCCACAAACAGAAGTGATGGGACTACTGCCCAGGAGTAGAAGGTAGTTTAAAAATGTATTCAGGGTTTGCTCCTGAATACTGTTTGAATACTGGAAACTCTGAGCCCTCCACAGAGAATGGCAGACAGGCATGGTGACATCAGGAAAGGGATGAATGACCGCAGTGATACATCTCCTAGACTGGACTGGCACCACACTTCCCTCAAAAAGAGCAGTCATGAAACAGTAAACCAGAGCACTTCCCCCTGTCTTGTTTATTCTTCATTTGGGTCATAAACATTAGAAAACAATAGAGCATTTCTCTCTGTGGTGACCTAAGTACCATGTAGGTCTCACCAAGGGCAGTAGGGTTGGCGCTGCAGGCTGGAGGGAAGGATGTCACTCCCCTGATAGGAGGTGACAGGTCAGGCAGGGGTCTGTCGACAGCCACAACAGTGGGCTGCAGAGCTGGAGGCTTGCTCTTTTTAATGTGTTCCTCTGTGGTTTACTGAACACTTGTTCAAGTGCACCTTCATGTGTATAAATGACTTAGTTCACCAAAGAGACAATTCCAGTGTCCAGTCTGATGGACAATTAACTTTGCCTTTGCACATTCAAACCTCTGTTGCTCTTTCTGTGAGAGAGGTACCTATAGGAAATTTCAGATTAAATCTGTAGTTTCCAACCTGATGACAGTGCAAAATAAATTAGTCTGTATAGCAAAACATATTTTGAGGGAAACCTAGAAGGTGTTTATTGTGTGGCTAGAGACTTGCCCACAATCAGCATTAAATAAGGAAGACTGAATTGTTGAGACCTTTGTATTTTCAGAAATTGCGTTTCCTGTCAGTAAAAAATCTTTTAACTATACCTGTCTGTTTTTTATCAGAAGTTGCTATTCATTTTTAATTTACGCGTGACTGCTTTTCCAAGACTATGCAAAGATAGCTTTTTGTCAAGATTTGACTGTATGATTGAGTGGTGTGGCTGGATTTGGTTTTAAAATAAATCAGGAGAACTACTTGTATACTAAAAATGGTCTATAATTAATCATATAGAAATATAGAGTTAATTGTAATTAATGTAACGATACTTACTTTGTTTTTTCTTCAAGTAATATTGGCCTTTATCAGGGCAAATTTGGTTTGCCTTCTCTAATTCAGCTGGATTTCTTTAGGCAGTTAGGAAACAATCTAAGCAGTGCTGCTTCATGTGACATTTTAACTGTATTTACAGTCTGGAGTTACAAGTAAGAGACCATATGCTGGTTTCCTAGCAAGAGAAAAGTAGCCTGATGTTGGCTACTCAGTATTCTTTTCCCTCTAATTTCTTCATACCAAAGTGCAGCATTTTTAGCACATCTTGGACCTGTTTCTCTTAGACTAAATGTATGCTTTCTGAAATTGATTATTGACATTATTTATCGTTAGAATATGTGAATAAGTTAAATGCATATAAAAGTGTACCTATATTGTATATTTAAGGAAATAAATATACAGTGGCAATTGGACATAAAAACGTCTTTATAAGTAGTGGTGCTTCTGAGGATAGTGAATTGATGGATCAGGACAGACACTGAAAATCAGGATTCTTTGTAGCCAGCACTTGAGAGCTGGTGAGCATGCAGGGGATTTCCAGTGCTAGCGCAGTGATAGTTCTTCTTACCTTTCAATCCTTAGGAATCTGCTTTCCACAAAATTCAAATTTATGCAGGGAATTTAGAAGCCTCTAGTTGAAGGTGGCAATTTGTTTGCCAGGTAGTGTGCGGGATGAAAGTAAGTTAGAAGTTTATTGGTGTTTAATATTATGTATATTTGAAATGACTTCTGCAGCATATTGAAAGATAAAACTGGTTTTGTCTGTTTGGAACATTATTGGTAAAGGGCTATATGTTTACACGTGTTATTAGCTGAACTCGTAAGTGCAGGCAGAATTTGCTTTGTTTTCCTTTAATTGCTGTAGTTTGGTTCTTCCCTCAGGTTTCCCTGTGTTACAGGATGTAGGCAGAGACTTAACAGCTCTCAGTGAACACAAGCACAAGTAATTTTAATTTTTTTCCTTTAGGTATATTCACTGGGAGTAAGATGTCCTCCCATGGATGGTTCAAACTACAGCAGTAATTTTATATATGTGAGCCCTCAAACTGTGAATTGAAAACCCTGTGCTGTGTGGCTTGCAAAAGGGAGTTTCTTCATCACTGGCTACATTTAAATAGAATTTGTTTTCCACTATAATGTATAAATAATTGTTTGTGTGTTTGTTTTCTTTTGTATAATTTGGTCAGGGAGGGTATATAGAGCTAAAAAAGAACAAGAGAAAATGTGTCTCCTACGTTAAGATGTTTCCTTTCAGGTACCAACTAAGCTGCTTGGGCAGGAATCCGCCCAGGGCTATCAGCAAAACCCCCAGTCAGTTGGTGGCTGTGCCCCTCCAGCCTGGAAGCAGATGAAATTCCACATTTGTTTCAGGGCAACACCTCTTAATGTATGCAGATAAAAACATAAGGTGTAGGCAGGCTAAAGAGACTTTGTGCTGGGAATCTGTGTCAGTTCAAAATTTACCTTCGTTATCTTTGGGGAAGGGTTTGCTCTTTCTCAAAACACCTCCTTGGTGCATCTTCTTCCAAAGCACTGTCTTGGTGCATCTCCTCCCCCGCTCGATTGCGTGGACGCAGAGAGACACCTAATTTAGAAGCCAAGATGATACCGTTTCCATGCTAAATGTGGTTCCTCCGGGTCTCCTGTGACTAGAGGTGTGCTCTGAGCAAGCTGAGACTGGGCCGTGCCGCGCGATGATCTCCCGCTGGTACTTTGACGTGGCTGAAGGAAAGTGCGCGCCCTTCTTTTACGGCGGCTGCGGCGGGAACCGGAACAACTTTGACTCGGAGGAATACTGCATGGCGGTCTGTGGCAGCATCAGTAAGTGCCCTCCACGGTGCCCGCCGTGTGGGGAGCGGGCCTGGGCTCACACTAACCCCAGCCGCGGTCTGTCCGCACCTCTGCTCAGTTCTCGGGCCTGCGTGGCCTCTTGCTAACCATGGCACGGTAGTGGGTGACTTCTTGGCGCTCTAGGCGGGCTCTGAGTTGGGGCTTGAGAGCTTAACACCTCCTCACGTGAGGCCTTCGCACCCTGTTCTCTGTCAAAGCGTACTGATGGTTTTTGTGTCTGTGTGCACGTACAATGCATGTGCGGGGAAAACCACTAACTTCCGGAAAGCCTCAGGTAAGTTGAAAAATGGCTCTTATTTTTTACAGTGCATACTCACGTGTTTCTGATCTTTTTTCTTTTCAAAGCTAAAAACTACTAGAATGCGTATTTCCAGATTTTTTGGGCTTTCTTCGGCTTTAGTTTGGTTGAATTCTTTGTGTGTGTTTGAAATGAGAAGGGGAGAAATGGTATTTGATTTTTTAATGTTTCCCCAAGGGCTGAGGTGCATATGGATGTGGATCACTTCCCACTTTCTTCAGCTCAACCATATGTTGTAATGACTGTTTTTGCTGAAAAAACGGTGTTTGCACTGTCTGAGAGTGGTGGCTTTCTCCCCCGTACACCGTTGAAGCTGATAAATTAAGTGGTAGTTCTATCAGATGGGTTCTGTTTTGAGAGCCTCTTGTACACTCTCCTCCCAGTCTGCTTTGCCAGCAGGTACTGCAGGAGAGCATCAGCTGACATTTACATCTGAGACATTAAAAAGTGAGTGCATCTCGCTGCCCTGTCTGCTCACAGGACATGGAGGAGCAGAACACAAGCAGCATCTCAGGGCCTTTTCAGGAGCATTTTCAGTAAGTAGAAGGGTTAAAAATGCACACAAACAAATGAAGAGCCCTAGCAAGGGCTACTCTGTGTGTCATGGAGCAGAGGAACTGACCTGTATTTTATTGGAGCAGAAACAAGAGCAGTCCTGGATGCAGGATTGCTGCAGTGGTACTCCAGCAGCATTTTATCTCAGCATCTTCTAGAGCTGTTCATGGCTAAGCTTCTGGGAAGGGTCGTGAAGAAGTCTGCCATGATGGGAGTGAGGAGGGTGCTTCATGAACCATGATCAGCTTCTGCAACAAGACAGAAGATGTAGTGAAGGGAGAAATCTGTGCAGGATGTTGGAGCGAGGTCTAATGTATTTACTGACAGGAGAACATTTTGAACCATTAAGTTCCTGTGTTAGGTAAGGTGTTTCCAGAGGTGCAAAACACAGTTTGTCTCTGATTGCATCCTATCTTTGTGAAGGTAATTTATCTTCTCTTCTGCTCAGGAGATTCTGCTTTGTCTCAAGGAAGTAGTCTGGCTGGGTGGTTTTTTCCTCAGATTCATTTCAATAAAACAGTGACAAGACTGCTACCATTTCCAAAATTCTCTTGGTTTATTTTGGAAGTCCAAATTTTTGGTCTAAGTAATTTTCTCTGTAAGGACAATGGAGTTAGATTGAGTATGTGAGCTCGTTTGACCTTATTTGCACAACTCAAACTGATTTTGTATCTCTCAAAGGGGTTTTTTTCTGACTTTTTTTTCTTCAGTAGTTTCTCAAACAACAGTTGAGTCTATGAGGATACACTTTCCAAGCTATATGTTATATTTTTATTCCTGCTTTTTAATGTTATATCAGTGTGTTCTGTACTCTCATCTATACAACTGTTTTTTCTGCTCCTGAAGAAACTGTTTTCTTTTAGTTTCATGAACTGTTTCATTCACACCATGCTGTTTCTCCTTATTCTTCATATTTTTGCTGAATAGAAATTGTAATGAAAATAATTGGAAGTGCTGAATATAATAAATTTCACCACTGAAATGATGTCTTGTGTTTAGTACTAATCTAATGTTGCTGAAAGAGGTAGCACAGACACCATATCTCACCCCAATCTCACAGAAGAAAAACAGTGGAGAATAGTTTCCATCAAGGCCACTCCTGTTCTCTCCTGTTGTTTTTTTCCCCCCACCATCACCCTTATTTAGTCTTTGTATTTGATTTTTGTGCCTCCTCCTCCCCCCCCCCCTTCATTATTATTAATGTATTTATTCCATTCTTTATTTCTTTTCTCTCCAAAGTTCAGATTGCTCTTGCTCCCTTGTGTACTATTAAAATAAAAACAAACAAACAAAAAATCAATCCTCTGTTAGGCAGGAGGCAAAATGGATGCTAAAGCACATCTTTCCTTTGTCTAGCTGTAGTGTGCTTTTCAGGTTAAACTAGTTAGATTTTACAGAGTAATATGATATAGTGGATAGCACTGGGTTTCTCTTGCATAGTGGGCAAAGGGTGGAAGTGTCAGATGAGTCGGATTTTCTGGTAATGAATTGGAATTGGATTGAACCAAAATGTGAGGATGTTCTGTTGTCACGAACACCCATACACTGTGAAATCTGAATACAAAAATCCTGAACACTTTCTCTTAAAAAAAAAAAAAAAAAAAAAAAATTAAAAAAGCAGGTTTTATTCTGCTTTCCTGCTTTTTGTCCTGATTTTGGGCAAATTTGGGAGGAAACCTCTGAATGAGGTCCCTCTGGAAAAGCAAACCAAAACGGCCACACCCCCAATTGGTCCGGGAAAAAAATCACCTTAGAGAAAAATGGAAAGAACTATTTATTCAGCAAAGTGCCCACAAGCATAAAAAATGAATAATATGAAACAATAAAACCTCTTGTTCCAAAATGAGATCTCACGGAGAACGCTCTTGCTGTGGGTTGCAGTTCAGCTAACCCAGTCTCTTATCAGTCCTTCTGGCACTGGAAAATGCCCTGGTGGGTCACTGGTGTGAGCTCCCGGTGCTCTTCTGGGTTTTTAGTCCAGAGCAGGTTTAAACAGTCCCAAGAAAAAGAGGAAAAAACAGTCCAGGGAACTTCTCTGCCTCAGCTAGCTAAACTAACTAAAAACAAAGGAGATCTCTGTCCCATTGTCTGTCCATGCTTCAGATGAACACAGTCCAGGAGCCGGAATGTGGAGGAGTCAGAGCAGTTGCTGAAAACAAATTGCATGCTTCTTCTTTCCCCCGCTTCGCTCTCAGAACCAGTCTTAAGGGTACAGGACATAATATCCAACATAAACAGAGCAGACAGTTGGGGATAAAAGCATCACAGAGTCACCCTAGGACAGTCTCTTTGCCTTGATCTGGAAAGGTGGGTCTGTCCTGTCATGCAAAGCCTTGAACTCTCTCCCTGTTCAGTAGATTTGACTGGCGCTCTGAGGTCTGACGGAAATTATTTATCTGCTGGGTAGGAGCTACTGCTGTCTTTTTTTTTTTTTCATTTGTCATCCAGCTCCGTGGAAATTGATACATAATTGCCTTAGAAGGCTTTGAGGCTGATGTTACTAATTCCTTCAGCCTGTCAGACCACCTGCTCAGTCTCTACTGATTTTTAATAAGAATGTTCAGTACTGTCTGTGGTTTCCATTCAATATGATGATTCAAACTCCTACTGTGTGATTATCCATAATGGCTTCTTTGAAGTCATAGGATCTGTCAGGTGGTTAATTTGGATTTAAAGGCCTCAGAGTGAGTATATATTGACAAGAATAAGCAAACATTGCTGTTACCAAAGGAAAGATTTCTGTCTTGTACTAAAAAGTAATCTATTGTACTATTTTTTTACTTGCCTGTTAAAATTTGTTGCATTTTAAACATTTTTAAGATAAAGAAAGTATATATATATTTTTAAATTATTCCTATTTTGAAATTAATTAATGTTTAATTCTTAACTTGGGGACTTAAAAGCTAGGAAAATACGTTCTCTTAAATGTACTTCATTTCTCAGACAGCTCTCCCAGCAGCTTCAGCAGCTGTCAGAGCCAAGTGGAATTCACGGTGTTTTCATTTGTTCCTCATTCAAAGTAGGAGTGAGTGATAATCTGGTGGCACAGTTGGTTTCTGGTGGCACGGTCAGTTTCTGAAAATTTTGACGTATCATTAAAATGACCTTTTATGAATAGGATTTTGGGTTTTTTTATGATAGTACTAGATTTCTGTGGCTCACAGCAGAGGGAACCAACAGGATTCAGTGTTGTCAGTTCCCTTCTTCCTTGCATAAACCATGAAACTTAGTAGGAACTTTAAATGTTGACACACGTGGTTTTATTTTTGATCATTTGAGAACACTATCACATGTTTTTAAGTGAATTTAGGTACAATAGTATTTATTCTCTAGACTGAATACTGTGAGCTTCCAAACTTGCTCAATTTCTTTGTTATTTTTAAGTGGCACATACTGTCTACTTTAATTTTTCTTCACAGGTGTATTGCAAATAAAGATCTATACCTTTTACAGCAGCAGCTTACAAGATGATACTCCTGTTGTCAGTCATTTCCTTTATCCATTGTTTGCTTGGTTGGGATGTTGACATCTCCCTACTTAGCAGGACGTAAAATGTTTTGGCAGCAAAAGTGCATGCCAACTTCCAGTGTCTAAGGCATTAAAGAATTGTGAATTCTAATATCATCTATTTAAATTGTTAATTTTTACTATGACCTCTAGTGGATGCAAATGACTAATTTGTGTTTCCACAATTTCTTCATCTATATAAATTTGCACTTTTATTTCACGTTTGAACCACACGTGTTGTGCGATTTTAGTAAGTAAGTGGGTGAAGTTCAGGAGTCAAAAAGGAAATAATGCGAACATTTTCATATCCAAAATTTAGACTACTACTAATTTCAAACATGAAGAATTTTATTAATATAAGGTATTGCTGTGGGCAATGTTTACTCTTAACTTGTTTTGCTGGGTCTAACCACAGCATTTTTGTTTTGGTTCTTTTTACTCTGTGAAACTTGATGACTCTTGTTTACCACTTTGGAAGAAGTCATGTTCAGGAAAATACTTCTGTCTTGTATTTGTTCTCATTTGAACCAACATGTGAAGAATTTAACATTTTTTTTCCTCTCATATATATTTAAACTTAACATAAGTTGGAAGAGAATGTCCTTGCAGCTGAGTATCGCAAAGATGCAGTGCATCAAAGAACTTGGAGAGGTGTGATCTGAGCCATTAATGGATGAATGTTGAATGGATATTAGCAAGGCAAAATTGTATTTTTCAGGGTTGGTGAAAAGGAAGGCGTTCATGGAAGGCCTGACTGCCAAGTCCTAGCTGTGCATGGATAGGAAATGTATCTTGAAGTTCTTACTCAGGAGGCTTTTTATATGAGAAAATTCAACTTAAACCTAGTTTTAATGGCAAGTAACCCCTTAAGTAAGATAAAGGATGGGGAATAATAAGAGTATGGTATGTTTCGTGTAGTGGGTTTTCTTCCTCTCCAGGGAGTCTCTGAGAGATTTCACTAAGCTCTTTGAAGCTGCCTGTTGTTTGATGCCATACCAATTACTTAAATTCTAACATATTAAAGGAGAACAGAATCAGTCTTCACAAAGTTGGGGTTGGTTATCATTGCATAATGAGGGGAGTGTTCCTCACTTTGCTTGAATTACCTTAAGAGCAAATATTTCCACTGCCAATGTCACAGCTACCTCCTAGTTATCCAACAGGAATGGCTGGCAATTAGTGCAAGCTCACTGATTATTTTCAGCCTTTGTGAGGACCTTTCTAAATTAAAGTTGTTGCAAATGAAGTAATGATCTGTGAAGCCAAACTGTTGCTAAGGGAAGGATTTGAGGTATTTCATTAGGTACTGTGGGATCCATAAGTGCTTTGAAAGGGATTTCCATTCACACTTATATGTTATAATTTGCCTTTTAAAAATAAACTTATATACAAAGCATGTAACTTTGCAAGGGTGTTTTGCTGACTCACGGACTTCATTCATTGCCAGGCTTTTTTTCATACTTTGAATTTTTCTTTTGGCAGTAGTTTCTAACCTGTTTGAAGAACATCATTTTGTTCCCTCTGCAGAACTTCTGGTTTATAAAATGGGGTGAGAGAGGGGGAAGGTATCCTGATGTATTTATATGTATCTTCTCTGTGTAACATATTAATCTAAACCCTGTTTCTATGTCTTCCTCTGAGTCTAAATAGATGACTATATTCCGATGGAAATTAGAACAGATGCCTCTATTAATCCATCTAAATTTTTCCCATACTAAAGTAGAAACTATTCTTTTCTTCTCCCTCCCTCCCTCAACCTCCAAATTTCACGTCAGTCCCTACCACAGCTGTTAGCACTCCTGATGCTGTTGATAAATATTTGGAGACACCTGGAGATGAAAATGAACATGCCCATTTCCAGAAAGCCAAGGAAAGGCTTGAAGCTAAGCATCGTGAAAGAATGTCTCAGGTAAGGGGAGATTTCTTAACTCCCAAGTGTGTGAGTTTGTCTGTCAAGTGATAAGTGATCTTTCATCTCCTTTCCCAAGGTTTAGTCCTGTAAACACACCATTAACTGCCTTTCTGACGCTTATCTAAGAATTCAGCTGACTTACATACATTTGTGGTTGTGTCTCCACTGTGATCATAAGTTACGACAGTTACTGGAAGGGTTAAAAGAAAAAAAAATCTGTAAAAGTGTATCTCGTCTTTGTGAGAGAATGTTTTGTGAGATTATTTATGTTTCAAAATAAAGAACTTGGCCACTGTATTAATTGTCTTTCCCTTGGAGCAGCTGAGGGAGATAGTTTATGTTGAGCTTTGTTTCCTGTGTGTGCCCTGGGGGTAGTATAAGATCACATATGTTCATCTAAAGGTTTTAAGCCTCAAGATAACATGATATGCATCTAAAGTCAAAGAAAAGACAAAAAAACGGTGCTTTTGAATTAAAAATCCAAAAGGGATCAATCCTTTTCTTTCCCTTCAGCCAAAGAGATTTGTGTAGCCTGAAACTGTACCTAGGTTTTAATCCAGTGAGACATGAGTTACCCACTCTCTCAGAAACAGGGTTTATAATAGCAATGCAAATGAAAAATGGTCACGGTTCTGCTTTGATAACAACAGAGAAAAAATACAAGAGGTTTAAAGGAAAGCTTGTATGCATATTTTTTGAGAATGAAACAACCACAAAAAAATTAATGTAGTCTAATTCAGATGCACTTTATATACCCATGTAGGTAATTTACTATATTTTTTCATAATTACTTTGTTCCCCTGATGGGATTTCTGTGTGTCTGTCTGTTACTGATACATTATTAGCCTTTAGCTCTGTGCTAAAATGTTATTCCAAAAATGAAAAGCAAATGTTATGAATGAAAATGAAATTAAGTTCTTAGTGTATGTCCCTGTCTGTTGGCACTGTAGCTGTGCCTGGCACTTGGCTGATAAATTGGGCAGGGCATCTTACCTGAAGCACTCATCCAACTGGTGCAAGCCACATACTGAGAATATGACATGTCATGGATAGGAAGATAGGTGCTCCTCATCTGCTTGGGAAGTGTTGAAGCACAAATAATCTCTCTCCTCTTTAAACAGAGAAAATAGAGCCAATTTAATGGACAGGGAATCTGGAGAAGAAAAAAGGCACACAGCCTGCCTAGCAGAGGAGAGACCCTGCCTTGGCTAGGCATGCAGAAGGTTGGTGGATTATTCAGTCACCACCCCATCATTCCTTCCCCTTGAAATAATCTTTTTGTAAAAAATGCTGTTGAGGTGGATTTCCTAAAAGCAAAGGACAGTCAGTGCAGATTTCCTAGACATAATCTTCAGATTCTCACTGTGGTTTCACGTTTGTCTCCAATATCCTGGTATGTAAAGGCTAAACTGAGTAATTAGGGGCAGTATTTGGGTGAACTGTGTATTTTCTGTTTTAACATGAGCATCTGGAGGACCCTCTCAACTGAAGGGTGTGATTCGGGGCTTTGATTAAAACTGGAGCTGGTACATTCCTAGGCATCCTTCCTGGCAGCACTGAGACCACAGGGGCTGAGGCGGGTCAGCTGTCCCTCTCCTGCAATGTCAGTCCTCCAAAAACAAGTCAAATAAGCAGCTCTGGCCAGTTCAGCAACCTAAGTCGGCCCTGATAAAAAGCAGCATGATAGGTACATTAAAAAAAATTTAATCATTAAGTTGCCTAAGCTGCTTATGAGATCACATCTTAAAAGACATATGTCATGAAGTACACAGACCCTCTGCAGAAGTTTGACAATCAGAGTTCATTCTTAGAAGGGAAAGCTAATTTTTAGAAACTTAAGTTATGATTTGTAAGTATTGAACTAGCCTCTCCATGTTAACTTGTCAAATGTTAGATGCTATGGGCAAGCAGCAACTAGCCAGCTAGTTCACCATTCTGTGTTTCCTCACATGAACATCTATGTCCAACACCACTGGTTTCCTTTTCTGGTAACTTATTTTAAAATGTTTTGTTACATTTTCTTTTTAATCAGGTGTGTTCTTAAAATATATATATATATACCTGAAAATTAATATGGAGCTCTTTCTTGTTATGTTAAAAAAAATGCTGAATAAGTTAACTCAGAACGCCTTTGCTGTCAATGCTTTTCTCAGTAAAAAGAAAAGTTAACAAGTGAGAGTCACTAGCCAAGTCTTCCAGCTGACACAAACTTTTTTTTAATTCAAAGTCCAGTTCTTTCAAAGCTGAAAAGTAGAGCCTTAAAAAGCAGCAGAAATGCCCACATTTCTTCTAAAAAAAAAAAGAGAAAAAATTATCAAGTAATTCTTTAATCTTGATTAATGTCATAATCTGAAATAGATTTATTTGTTCACAAAATACTGATAATTTATTTCATTTAATAAAAAGGGTAGTTTTAAAGTAGTACTAGGTTTGGTACAACTTATTTTGCAACAGCCAATTAACTAGTAAAAAAATCCTATGCATTCTAGTTTACATGCAAAATGCAATCATCTAAGGTTTATCACTAAATGTGAAGTGAAATATTTTAAAACATGTCATCAGGGAAAATGTAAATATTCTGCATATCCTCTTTCTGAGATTTCCATTAGTTTACATGAAATTCTGACAACCTGTGTTTCTTTTTCTGTTGTATAAAGATGTTCACATGAGTAGAGACAAAGATTCTGTCAGTGGTTATGTCACATCATAGTTCACAGCTCATAAAAGACTTTTAGTTGGGAAGTCTGTCTCTGACATGATGCACCTCTGATTCAGACTTGTTTAATCCCTTGTGCTCTGAAGTGTCCATCCCTTTAGATTACACATCATGAAAGTTTTCCTGCACCACAACTGAAGCAACAAGGCTTATAAACTTTCCTAACTTAGAGGAAGTACTGTAAGGAGAATTACATTAACACAAAATTTTAAGCTTTTCCCAAGAATTAATAAGACAGCCTCAACAGCAGGAAAACTGCATTCCCATGCAAACAGGTAGCCATTCAGTGATGCATTTGTAACCTTTAAAGATTTGCTGTTCTCTGAAAGATAACAGGGAAAGGTTATGCTAACTGATTGCAAGCTGTCCTGGTTCTTGTTTCTTCTTTTGGTACAATTCCAAATTTGGTACAATTCTTTTTCTCTTTCTCTTTTCAGTTTGTTAATGCCTCCCTTACTTAGTTGCTGCTAAATATCCTGATGATCCAGATAGTGAACCTTACTCAAAGGAGCAGTATATTTATACATTTCTCTCCTCAGACATGTTGTGACGTCCTCATGTCTTGAATTTGCTCTTCCTTTGGCTGTCTACAATGTTTTTGGAATTATAGCATATAGAATACTTATGATAGGAGTTTAATGCTACCTTGTGTCCTAGAATGGTTTTGCTTCTTGGAAGTTTATTTCCAAAGCAAACATCTGAAAATACTGATACTCTCAACCTGAGAACCTGAAGAGGTCTGGTGTTCATTCAAGCTTTTTGGTTTGTTTGTTTTGATCATCGCATGCCACTTGTTCCAACATCCTGGATACATCTTCAGCTGATTTTTAGTCCCAGTGACACTGTAGAATCGCAGAATGGTTTGAATTGGAAGGGACCATAAAGATCATTTAGTTCCACGCCTGGCAGGGGCACCTTCCAATACACCAGATTGCTCAGAATCCCATCTAGCCTGGCCTTGAACATTTCTAGGGATGGGGCATCCACGACTTCTCTGGGCAAGCTGTGCCAGGGCCTCACCACCCTGAGAGTAAAGAATTTCTTCCTAATATTTAATCTAAACCTACTATCTTTCAGTCTAAAAGTAGGTTTAATTCATTCTTATCACTACATGCCCTTGTGAAAAGTCCCCTTTCCGCCTTCATGAAGGCCTTCTTTAGACAGTGGAGGGCTGCTGTAATGTCTCCTTGAAGTCTTCTCTTCTCCAGACTCAATAACCCCAAATCTCTCACCCTAACCTCAAAGAGGAGGTGCTCCAATCCTTTGTCATCTTCACAGTCCTCCTCTAGAGATGCTCAAGCGCGATGATGTGCATCTTGTGTTGGGCCCCAGAGCTGGGTGCAGAACTGCAGGTGGGGTCTCACTGAGCAGAGCAAAGGGACAGATTCCCTTCCTCAGCCTGCTGTCTGTGGCGCTTTAGATGCAGGATACACTGGGCTTCCTGGGCTCTGAGCACACATGGCTAGCTCATAGTGGTTTTTCATCCACCAGGACACTCAAGTCCTTTTCCCAGGACTTCTCTCAACTCACTCATTGCCCAGCCTATATTGATTTTGGGATTGACCCAACCCAGGTGCAGGAGCCCACACATGGCCCAGCTGAACTTGAACCTGTGCTTTTCCCAGGTCTGTCCAGGTCCCTCTGAATGACATCCCTCCCCTCTAGAGTACCAATCACATCACTGACCTTGGTGTCACCTAGCTGAGATTGCTCTCAGTTCTACTGTCCATGTCTTCAACAAAGATGTTAAATAATACCAGTTCCTGTATTCCCTAGATTCCACCATCTCTACTACTGTGTGTGGGAAGCTTGTTTCCCTTCCTTAAAATTGTCCAGTTAGTAGGATTACCCCCCTCCTGTAGTCAGGGCTCTTTGGAGAAGTTTAAAGAAGTTACTACCAGAAAAAAGGTCAAGACTTAAGTGTGGAACAAAAGCCCTCAGCAAAGATAAAACACCCTTTTGGCGTGACTGTGGCCTTCTCACTAAACCAATCTTCAGGCAAGTACCTCTGCTGGCCTGATTGTGCTAGCCCAAATGTCTGCCATAAATTCTTCACAAAAGCATGTATGCTTTTGTGCCCTAATGTAAAAAATGGGAGTGAGTTCTGCTGCTTCAATACACGATGAAATTTTTGTACTTAGCATCTCTGAATGACTTTTTCCATACTGCCTCTTGCTGTCCCTTACAGCTCAACTTCAAAAAGCATCTGCCAGGCTCTAAGGCCTGAATTTTGAAGAAGTTTTGACTTTGAAATGGCTTGCTGCTTATATCCCGATCAGAAGTGGTTATTTTTCCTGTACAAAGCCTCCAACCCTTGAAGAGCCCTAGATCTTTATGTTTTTCATAGGTCTGTGCTGTCAACAGAGGAGAATAGGTTTGTAAGTGCAGAGGCCAAGTTCAGCCTTTTTCTGCACATACATAACTGGGGAATTGTTTCTCCTCCTTGCTCTTTGGTGTCCTCTGTAGTGCTGTGGCATATTTCTCACTTGCAATTCCCTGAAGTGATGACCTTTGCTGGGTGCAGGAGTTCCCTGTGGGTGATAGCATGGCCCATGGATAGCTGTATCTTCTGTTGGTTAGTACACACACAGAGATGCTCTCGAGCACTGAAGTCTTCTGAGTTACAAAAATCGTCACTCAGGGCACAGCAGTCTCTACAGGAGTTTTGTTTCTGCAAACAGCCATGTAATTCTGGGTTTTTTCAAAACCTTTCAGTTTTGTGGCACCAGAGCTGAACTCTGAGGCCACTAATATACATCCCTCCCAACTAGCTGTATGGGTTGTCAGTTTATCATCCTGCCTTCCATGCCTTAAAAGGTTTAAAGAAATAAAAGGGACAGAGGCAGACCTGGTGGTCCGTCTGAAGGTCCCTTTAATCACATTACCCACAGTGGTTATTTTTGTCATGCCAATTAGCAGAGGGTTAGTTTGGGGGGATAAAGATGGCAAGGGAACTCTTGCTCTGAAAATCCATGACTGCTCTTTCAGAGTCAAAAAATCAGGCAGATGTCAGAGATGTGATTTTAAGAGAGGAAAGGAGAAGAGGGAGAAGGAAATCATAAAGTTGCTAACCTAGGCCAGTGTTCAAGCTTGAGTGCATCACTATAGTTTATGACTTGGCTTAATTTCTGGGCCTTCTGTAAATTCAATCCTTTCTAATCACAGAGGAGCAAAGAGAACTAACTCTGTGAATAAAGCAGAAAGAACCCTGAATATTCATCAGATATTGGTTCATATATTCACCAGAATGGGATAAAACCCAAGAGTGGTTAGATGTTGTTACCAAAAAAATCAATATATTTTGTTTAAAAGAGGCAAAGAGAAAGAAAGACAAAAGAAAAGAAAGAAAGACATGAAAAAAAAAAAAAAAAAATAGGGGAATGGACAGACAGGGAGCATGATAGAGATGAAGCAGAAGCATATCACCCCTCCATGGGTCCCAATGACATCTCATTGTTCCCCTCCACCTGACCTTCTTGGTGGTGAGGATCCCCTGCCAAAAAGCATAGAATCCCATGGATTAATATATGTTTGGGCAGGTGGGAACACACGGATACCTCCCTGAGGGGGGCCAGTTAGACACTGTCCCTTGCAAGGCTGTGGATCTGTTGCATCATATAGTATCACATGCAGTGCTCTGGTGCAGGATCTGGGGACTCCCTTTGGGGGATATTATGGACCAGATTAACACAGAAAACTAAAGGAAACTAAGCCTCTGAATAGAATGGATTTGACCTAGAAAGGTTTGAAATACACCCAAAAAATGTGATTAAAATCAAACGAGGTTAGATGTTTTTGCCAAAAAACCTTGATATATTTTATTTAATAGTAAAAGAGGCAAAGAGAAAGAAAGACGAAGGAAAGAAATAAAAAAAGAGTTGTGTGGGGGGGTGGGGGGTCTGGAAGACAGTGACAGGGGTCAGGTAGAAACATACCACCCTTCCAGGGGTCCCAACAACTTATCATTCTTCTCCTCCATCTGGTCTTGGTGGTGAGGGTCCCCTGCCGTGGCGGTGCTGGAAAGTATAGAATCCCATGGATTAATATATGTTTGGGCCAGGTGGAAACGCCAGGTGCCTCCCCTAAGGGGTCTCTGTTTGACATTGTCTCTTTCAACACTGTGGATCTGTTGCATAATATTGCGGTGCTCTGGTGGCAGGTCTGGGGACCCCTTTCGGGGGGTCTTTGATGGGCCATGACACCCCCTCAGCTGTCTGTCAGGAGGATGTAGCTTTTCCTGGAGTGAAGGGGCCCCTGGCCTCCTCTGCACAGCAGAGGATGGGCTTTCACATAACACCCAAACCCCTCCTCCTTTCCCCACCCCCCCCCAACTGGGGGGGGTCTGTGGAGCCTGGCAGCAGATAAGCCTGGGGCTATAACCTCCATCCCCTGCTGGGCTGGATCCTGCAGTGGATGCTCTTCCAGCTGCTTTGAACAATAGTGTCACTTTCCTTATATCTGCTTGTAGGTGGTTTAACTCCCATTTCAGGGTTTTGGTCAGGAGGCCCATTCAGGGTAGGCTTGGGTGATCTTCTGTGCCGCTGTTGTGTACTTTTGCTATAATAGGCATGACTGTAACATTTCAGTCTCTGACACATCCTGCCACCAGTGGCATGTCAGGTCTCTGGAAAGGTGCTGCCTACGTACACAAATTATTTTCTCAGCCCCCACAGTCATACCGCCTAAGCACAGTTAAAAGCTGAATGTTTAATGTGCACTGAATACACAGAAGTGCTCTGAGAATTGCAAAGTTTTTTTCTAGAATGCATCACTGTGCTCTAAATTGTAGCATCGTTTCATGTCATCTAGTCCTGTTTTGTCAGAGAATCAGTAAAATCTCCTGTGTCAAAGTACTGCAGTAGTAGTATGTGGGGTGACCTATAACTTCAGTGCACTGCCCATCATGTCCTCTGTCATTAGTTCCTTGCTACAACTCCTTGTAAATTTTGTTTTTCTGCTGCCTTAAAGCTTGGCTTTGTGAAGAATGAGGTTCACTTTCTTGGTAAAATTTTAGAAGTTTAATAAAAAAATATTTAGGAGACAGAAATAAAACAAAGGGTTACGCCAGATGCTTGGCATTCAGCCAAAAGCACACTTACTATCTTGGAAACACCTCTTTAAATACTTTTTTAGCCTGTTGCATATTCATAAACCATTATGCATTATTCAAACATTCCTTTGAGTTTAGATATTCTTTTGCTGGGTTTTAACTTTTGACTTGACTTCATGCCACCCTGTAGATTAAATCAATATGTTTTATTTCGCTTCCTCGCTCCATCCTGTTCTCACCCTCCCTGATAATGGAGAGTCAATAAATTCTCCCTTATGGATTCTAGTGTCTGTCACTGTTACCTTCATCCAGATAGGGTGATCCACAAATGTGAGGAATTACTTAATTGCCTTCACCTTTCTTTGAGTTACTTACATGAATAAAAGCATTTCACACTACTATTTCTAAGTTTTGTTAACAGCAAAAATAAAAACTATATTCATACATCAAAGTGATTCCAACATTATACATATAGCATTCATTTTAATTTGTGAAAAGCCAACTTTATAGTATGTATTTATAACAACTTCAATTTAAACATCAATGGGTGTTGTCTGATAAGAAGATAATGTAAACAGAAGAGGCTGTTTTAGGCTGACAATTACATAGGTTGGAGTACAGTTCTTGGAACTTAAATTTCAGCTTACAGTTCCCAGTAAGAGTGGGGCGAGATAAAAACCATTATTCTAAATATTTAATTTCAGGTCTCTGCCTATAATTGCTGCCTAACAATGTCCCTGGTGAAGCCCAAAAGCAGGCAAAACAATTTCCCACTTTAAAGTTTTCAGCACTCCAGTAATGTCCCAAAAGATAAGTCTCCATTCTTTTGGGTTGTTACTGAGGCCAGAATCTCTTAGAGATAAATAATTTCACTGACTGTGATTTGATCTGGTTTTACCATAACTGGATGTACTGCTGTGTTGTCTACTAGGGTTTAGGGTAAAAGGGAAGATTGAAACTTGACAACAAAATCCCATTGAGTTGTTTTGGAGCACAGGTGTCAGCCTGCTGGGTAATCCTACAACCCTGTATAGAACTGAGAGGTATTACATTTCAAGGCCTGGGACTTATAAAAGTCCCCTTTGAGCCCAGGTTTGTGGGGTTTTTTTTTTTAAGGCACAGGCTCAGCCAAGTACCCTGAGGCACCACCAGCACTTTCCAGTCTGTTCATCAAAGAGCCTGATTAGCAATGTCTGATGTGGTGTATGGAAAAACTGGGAAGCCTGAGACAGGAGGTCAGTGCTGGAGGCCCAACTTGCAAACATGAGACACAGCAGGTGCTGCCTGCCTTTGGTATTGGTAAAATTTCAGTTGTCCATTTTGGACTCTTGAGGTTTTTTGTTTTTTTTTTTTTTTATCTTGACTGTTTCTATTAAATGGTGTGGAATTGTGTGTTTCATTGAGAAGAGAAGGAAAGGAAATGCACATTGTGAGTAATTGCTTATAGGTTTATTATTGTGCTAATCCTGCACATAAATAGTCACTTTGTGTGCACTTCATTCAGTGGGAACGGTTGTTCCTATATAAAAGGTATTATCTGAGGAGATTGCTGTCTAGGTGTGCAGTGAGTGAAGGCCCTAGTTAAGGCCACAGAAAGGTTTTGGGTCTCGTGGACAACAAGTTAACCCACTCCCTAACTATGGAAATGCTACTACGCTGTGTTACAGGGAGAGGATGCTTCTCACATTGCTGAAAGAAATGACAACAAAAGATCTCCTATGTTATTTTTCTGATGGTGTTATACTTGACATACATATTCAGTTCTTGGAAGTGTTTCTACAACCCCTGTTTCTGGTCAAATAGCTAGGCTAGCACAAATTATGTGTGATTTTTGATCTGCCCTACTCAGGCCAGTGATGCAGCCTGAATGAATTAGAAGGTTTTGTGGTGCCAAAAAAGGTGGCATGATCTGTGGGAGGAAAGATAGAGATAGTGCTGAAGGCAACCTTGCCCCTGATATATTAGAGCTGTGTTAATTACCAAAGAGTGGGAGCAGCCTTGCCCTCGCAGCTGTGGTGTGTGGGTGTGATAAAAGAGTGAGTTGAGTGCTAAAGTGGTCAGTTAGAGTCTGTTGGCTGTGCTGTGAGGGGGAAGGGACAGGAGGTCATGAGAGGGACAGAAAAGGTTAGGTGGCCGTGATAGGGACAGGAAAGAGCTAACTGGGACTGCAGAAGGAAGACAGAAAACAAGGAAGAGCCAGAGCTGTGTGGAGCTGCACATGGGAGGCTACATAGAAAAGGTATGAAGAGGCTTTTAGATAACAGGGTGCTGATGCTTGAGGCCTTCTTGGGTTTCAGGGTTACCTCCTCCATTAATGAATCAATGGGAATGAGTTGAAATTTACTCAGTTTGTCCCAGGTTGTATAATAGGTAAAATCAGTTTTCTTTCTGTCTGAGATTAAAAAGGGTTGGTGTGTTCACCCATGGAGTTCTCCACTTCATTCGCTTGAGGGCTGGTTAATGTGTGCCTTTATAGTGGAGTTGTGTGAGCTTGGCTCAGTGTTCAGATGTACAAGTAGTGCTTTTTTTAAATTTTAATAACAGGATTCTACCTTCATAAAATGTTGTAACTTCCCTTTTTTTCTAGAGATAGAAGGAGGAGAGGAATGTAAAAATATGACTCTTGAAGCTGCAGTGCTTGGCTGCTGCTAAACCGTGGGACAAGAGAGGAAAAGAGGAAAGTCACACTCCTTTTTTTGTTCATTAGGTCATGAGAGAGTGGGAAGAGGCAGAACGCCAAGCAAAGAATTTGCCCAAGGCTGACAAGAAAGCTGTTATCCAGGTAAAGGAAAATGGAACCACAACTTTACCATCTGGGGCCCCAGTTAAGATAAAAGGGGTGCTGGCTATGATGTAATTTAATAATCTACTTGATGGTGATTTCATGTTATTCTCTGCTCTTTTTTTCCCGTCTCTGCTGATGTCTTCTCTGTTTCTGTTGTGATTGATGTTTTTTCCAGCACTTCCAGGAGAAAGTGGAATCACTGGAACAGGAAGCAGCAAATGAAAGACAGCAGCTTGTGGAGACTCACATGGCACGAGTGGAAGCCATGCTGAACGACCGTCGACGCATTGCTCTGGAGAACTACATCACAGCCCTGCAGACTGTCCCGCCCAGGGTGAGTGTGATACCACAAGCTCTGCCAGCTGTGTCAAAATCAGTTGTTGTCCTGGGGGAAATGTAGCTATCCCCACGTGTAGTCCAGCTTTGGAGCCGGGAGCGTGGTCACTGTGCAAGAGCTGTGACAGCAGTCAGACGGTTTGTCTAAACGCAGACACGAGCTCCCCCTGTGCATATACCTGTTGATGGATAGATACATAATAAAGATAGTTAAACAAATCACGTGGAAGTGATTTGGTTGTCAGAAACTGTAGCTGTTCACAGATCCTGCAGGAAGGGACCGGGCAGACTCAGCTGCCAAAAAGTCACCCAGGCTCTCACAGGATCTCCTAATGCAGCATCCTGCAGACAAACCAAGGCTTAAAGGACATAGCCAAGGCTGAGAGGAGTTTAGATTAAAAGCACACTAAATTGACAGAAAACAAGCCCACATTCTTTTTTGGCAGCCCTGATATGGACAGGATGATAAGAAAGAAATCTGGAAATAGTACCCCATCTTTCAGTAAAAAGAGTTATCTGAGCCTAAACTCTAGGATTAGTCTGCCCGCCTACTCTATAAACCTGTGATTTTTTTGTTGTGTTTGGTGAAGGATCTTGTGAGGATTGTTGGATGGCATGAAGCTAGCACACGAGCAATTTGAAGTTGTCTGCTTTGGATGTGATGGCTGTTGGTGGGTGTAAACATGTACATTCAGAATGCAGATTGAATGGAATTTAATTATATTTCTGATATTTGTTTCAATACCACAGTAGCTGGTCAGTGACTCCAGAGGAAGAGAATTTGCAAAAATACTCAGGTGCTAGGACAGAATGCCACCTTTATTCTGTTATCACGTGCCTCTGTACTAGATATGAGGATTCTTGGGCTCTGATACCTTTGGGATTGCATCTGGGGCCTCCTGGGAGTGCCAGCAGGAGTTGGTGAGGGGCAGCTGGGTGTTCCTCTCATCCAAGGGGTTTTCCAGATGCCTTCTGTCCCATCTGGAGTGCCAGAACTGATGTCTGAAGAGGCTATCTGAAACAGAAGCTAGATGGTGTTAAAGGAATAAAGTAGGTATTTATTAAAATGATTTTAAAGGATACACCTTGGGCACTACAGGAGCGCAGCCATGGTTTGACCCAAGATGGACGACCAGTCATGAGTTTTCACACTTTTATAAATTTTGGTCCATTTACATTTTGGGGTTAATTGTCCAATTACAGCTTCAGGTTATGAAGTCTCATCCTCTCAGGTTGCTTTTCAGAATTTGCTATTGTTTATACTTTTCTGGGCCCAAAGCTGCAACGGTGTCCTTGGTTTTCAGGCTGGAAAAGGATTGTTTTGTCTAACTGAACTGTGAAGAGAACTTACTAATACTTTATATGAAGTTCAGAGTCCCGCACTAAGGTGGTACAGAATCTGAAAAATATGAAAGCTGAAACTTAAGGCATCATGAGAAAGCAGGAAATTGTTTTATGTATTTCTGGCCTCTTGAGCACTTCCTATATGGAAAAAACATTGTTACTCTGCTGAGTCTTTTAGTGAGTTACACCAATATGGCTAACATGATTATGTTACTGTGCTGGCTTGAAAGCAAAACCAGCAAGAGACTTCAAGTCAGAAAAACAATTTAATAGCAGGGGTAGGGGTGGGAAGTAAACTAAAACAAATGCAGTAGTACAAAAGATCACTGACAGAGTCAGAATACAACCTGATACCCTGTGGTGGTGGTAGCAGTCCAGATGAAGTTGTGTTATTGAAGCAGTGATCCCATAGAAAGGTCTGGTAGCTCTTGTCCTCTGGGAATCCAGTGGGTAAGGCTGCCTGTGCTGTCCCAAATCCCAGATTATATCCAGGTGGGAATGCTTGGCTCCTCCCCCTGGGCAGAGCATCTCACAATGGGCTGATATCATTCTATGAGTCTTGCAATGGGTCCTTGATTGCCCATTAAACAGAGATAGCTCCTGGAGGGAGTTATCTATGAGTCATGCAGCAG
Organism: Hirundo rustica; assembly: GCF_015227805.2. NCBI lineage: Eukaryota > Metazoa > Chordata > Aves > Passeriformes > Hirundinidae > Hirundo > Hirundo rustica. Next base: position 15,490,702 of record NC_053451.1, on the reverse strand, counting down.
GGCATTGATGGGCCATTAACAGAAGATAGTCTGGAGGGAGGGGGCAAGGGAAACACTGCCCAATGTAGCTTCAACATCTCATGTAGATGGTGATAGAATACATACTTTGGGCACATCTTGCATTGTAACCTAGGACAGTTACATAATTTAAATTTCCTTCTGAGGTGAAACCTGCGTATTTGGTGACAATGGAAAATTGATCATTGTCTTAGTTCGTTATTATTGTCATCATAATTGAACTTTTTTTCTCCACCCCATGGTACAAAACTCTTGCTTTTACTGTGTCTGCCAAGTAAAAGTTAAAATCTTTCACTTAGGTAAAAGTATTGTGGGGTGACTTCAGGGTAGTTGTGTGAGGAGTTTCCGTGTGTTTTGCTGTACTAATTTATGGAAAATTAAGCTAGTCAGTGTTAAATTGGTAGAGGATGTTATTTGGCCTGAGTGTGAGTTGCATGTTATGACTTCTGGCCACAGTGAGGGTAGTGAAAGGCTTGAACTCATTAGGAGATAGATTAGTGAGTTATAAACTGGGACGAAGCTTCTTTTAAGAAGCTGCAGCTGTGGCTCAGAAATGAGGTGAGTATATAGACTGACCACAGGTCATGTTTGCTTTCTTGTACTGTGGTAGTTCACCAAAGGTAGGGCTTCACATCTGGCTTTGGAGCCAAGTTTTCCTGCTTTGAAGTTCAGCCTTGTACATGTGTAATCCTGTCCAAAGAGTACCACAGCAAAATGATTTGATTGCAAGCTGTGTGTGTGTGTCAGGCTGGCCGCTTGGTGCCTCAGTTATCTGTGGTTGTTGAAGGGTATGGTGAGGACCACACACAACAGCAGAAAGGTCTTTACAGCTGCCAAAATGTGGAATGCAGAGGATACAAAGTAAACTTCAGCTGCAGAACTCTAAGGGGGAAAAAATGTTAACAGTGACTCTGGGACCAGAAAAACTTGCATTTTGTGCTTCTGTAACTTGTAGTCAGCTCCCAGGACGTTTAAATTACTGGTACATTTCCTGTATTAGGGGGAGAGTGCCAGGCCTGAAAGGTGACATGAGTCCAGTAAAAGTAAGTTTTGAGGGTACTGTTTGGAAGACTAAAGTGCATTTTATATTGAGTATATGTTCTACATCAGCTAATAATTCTCAAAAGAGTAGTCAGCAAGCATGGAGGTAACATTAGCTCAAGGTGCTACCAGACACAGACTCATCTCAAAATAACACGGGTCAGCGGTTTAGAAAATAATGTCTTTAAATAAGTCCTTGTTCAGTCTTGTAGACGGTCTTGTCCTTGCCTCAGCATTTTTTGGTTGTGTGCTCTGTAGTTGATGACAGTTGAGGTGTTGAACTGCTGCTCAGGTGCATGCCAAAGCACTTGAAAACACTGACCTTGAATTCAGCAGGATGATTTGTCTGGTTGTATTGAGAGAGAGGAGGAGGTTTTTGAATGAACAAAAAGAGGACGCATTGTCTTTGAAAGGAGGGTCAAGTGTCCCAGGAAATAATTAAAGGGGGTTACTAGGGCATATAGAAAAAAAAAAATTAGGGAGGCCAAAGCTCAGTTAGGACTTAATTTGGCAACTTTTGTGAAAGATAAATGTTTTTACAAATATATTAATGACAAAGGGAAGGGTAAGAACAACCTCGGTTCTCTGATGTGGGAGGGAATTTATTGGCAGCAGTTGAGAAGGTGGAAGTGCTTAATGCCTGCTTTGCCTCAGTCTTAAGTGGGAAGACAGCTTGTCCTCAGGACAAGTGTCCTCCTGGGTTGGAAGAAGGTGTCAGGGAGCAGAATGGTCCCCCTGTTATCCAGGAGGCAGCAGTCAGAAAACTGCTGAACTGCAGTTTGGATGTTCATACATCTATGGGTCCAGATGGGATCCATCCCAGGGTGATGAGGGAGCTGGCAGATGACCTTGCAAAACTGCTCTCCATCATCTGCCAACAGTCCTGGCTCAGTGGTGAAGTTCCAGATGACTAAGCTGGCCAATGTGATGCTGATTCACAAGAAGGGTAGGAGGGAGGATCCTGGAAATTGTCGGCCAGTCAGTCTGATCTCGGTACCTGGGAAGGTACTAGAACAGTTTATATTGAGTGTCATCATGCAGCACTTAAAGGATGGCCAGGGTATCAGACACAGCCAGCTCAGGTTTAAGAGGTGTAAGTTGTGTTTGACCAACCTGGTCTCCTTTTATGACCAGGTGACCTGCCTGGTGGATGCAGGAAGGGCTGTGGATGTTGTCTATTTGGACTTCAGCAAGGCCTTTGACACTGTCCCCCACAGCACACTCCTGGATAAGCTGGCAGCCCATGGCTTGGACAGGAGCACTCTGTGCTGGGTTAGGAACTGGCTGGATGGCCGGGCACAGAGAGTGGTGGTGAATGGTGCTGCATGCAGCTGGCAGACAGTCACCAGTGGTGTCCCTCAGGGGTCTGTGCTGGGGCCAGCTCTGTTCAATATTTCTATTGATGACATGGATGAGGGTATTGAGTCTCTCATTAGTGAATTTCAGATGACACTAAGCTGGGAGCATGTGTTGATCTATTGGAAGGTAGGATGGCTTTGCAGAGATAACAGCTGGAGGGATGGGCAGAGTCCAGTAAGATGAAGTTTAGTAAGCCCAAGTGCCAAGTCCTGCACTTTGGCCACAATAACCCCCTGCAGCGTTATAGGCTGGGGACGATGTATCTGGACAGTGCCCAGGAGGAAAGGGACCGGGGGGGGGGGGGTACTGGTCAACACAAACATGATTCAGCAGTGTTCCCAGGTGGCCAAGAGGGCCAATGGCATCCAGGCCTGGATCAGGAATGGTGTGGCCAGCAGGAGCAGGGAGGTCATTCTTCCCCTGTACTTGGCCCTGGCGAGGTTGCACCTTGAGTGCTGTGTCCACTTCTGGGCCCCTCAGTTTAGGAAGGATATTGAGAAGCTCAGATGTTTCCAGAAAAGGACAACAAGGCTGGTGAAGGGCTTGGAAAACAAACCCTATAAGGAGTGACTGAGGGAGCTGGAGTTGTTTAGCCTGGAGGAGAGGAGACTCAGGGGTGACCTTATCACTCTCTACTTCCTGAAGGGTGGTGGTAGTCAGGTGGCGGTTGTTCTCTTTGTCTAGGCAACAGCTGACAGAATGAGAGGACACAGCCTTAAAGCTGCACTGAAGGAAATTCAGGCTGACATTAGGAAAAAGTTTTTTATGGAAAGAGTGATAAAGTACTGGAATTGTCTGCCTGGAGAGGTGGTGGAGTCTCCATCCCTGGATGTGTTAAGATTGAGTGTGGCACTTGGTGCCATGGTTTAGTTGAGGTGGTGTTAGGGCATGGGTTGGACTTGAAGATCTCTTCCAACCTAGTGAGTAATTCTGTGAATCACCCGGCACAGACACACAAGGATTTCCTAGTCAGCAGGGCTTCACAAGAGCTTTTTAGATCTGTATCACTTGTTAAAGTAATGTCACAAGCTTTTAGGCCATATGAGATTACCAGATCAGAGCTGAAGCGTGTATATGGATAGTTATAAAACCAAAACTGAAACTCCCTAGGTTTGTATTCCTACACAGAGTAAGTTTCTAGCATTTTTTCCCTGCTTGAGAAAAAAGCAGTCTCTGCCCCTTTAGGGAAACACATTGCATTAAATAGTCTTTTATTGTTCTAAACTTGAATTATGGATTTCTGCTGCCATAACAAGATTTCTTGGTCAGACATGCTGGAGGAACATGTCTCCATTTCTACTTTATAGTGATATAGTGTTAGAAAAAACACTGAAAGTGTACTGTTAATTTACCCAAGTGACTAGTAATGCTGTTAGTGGTATTTGTTAGATATTTTCAAGATTGTTGTCCTATTAACAGATCTACTTGTAAAGTCTCATTCACACATTCCAGTGAATACAGACACACTATGAAAAAACAAAAGCTATTCTGTTCTGGTTTTAGACATGATACTTAACTTGGAATATCTCTTGAAAAAAAAAATTAATTTTAATCCTTTTCTGTCTAGTCTGTCCTAGCCTGTTACCTGGATGTGTCTTGGGAGCAAGAAAAGTTGAATTATCAGGAAAGGTAGCTAAATTTCTTGTCTTCAAAGTTTTCTTGTTAAACTTTCTGGTCTTCTAGCCTTCCTTTTGTTAAAGCTTTACAGCTGACATTTCAGTTGTTTGGCCATTACCACAAGGTTTTGAGGATTCCACTCTCTAGCATTTGTCCACAGTTTCTAGCAACTTCATCTGAGAGTACCTGACTTGGGGGATTTTCCTCATGAGTGAATTTTCAGCAATGCAGACACTAAGTTTAATTCTCTGGCAGGATATGGCTTCACACCTCTCTTTCTGTCTGAAATATCTTCTCCAAATAACCTTTGGTTTACTTTCCTCAGACAATTTTGAATCTGTTGCTTCTTTTAAACTGAAGAGATTTTGAAATCTTTGGAATTCATTATCTTAGTGTTCACCTCTTATGTAAATGCTAAATCAGTTTAGGCTCTATATTTGTACATGAATTCTTCTTAAAACCTCACCTTCACCCTCAGTTCTTCCTGCTTTAGAAAGCAGTGCACAGAGCTTCTGACATTTTTTCACTTCCATACTTTCTTCCCTGTGTCACTGTCAGTGCCTAGACAAGCTCTTCACCGCTTCTCTTCATTCTTTAATCTGCTGCACAGTAAGGTCATCTTTCTATTCCTTCTCATCGCTCAGCTGCTTCAGATAGGATGCACAAGTGAGAATGGAGAGAAGGGGACTGCATTTCCAGAATCCATCATAATCTCAGAGTTGAAGGTGGATGTCTTAGCTGGATGCTGGAGAACACTTCCTGTTTTGGCACTGTATTGTTATGCAGAGCAGGAGAGTACAGAGGAATGCATGTCTTAGCCTTCAGTGCTCTGCCATCACTGTGTATATTTTTCAAGTTCCCTTCAGCTGCTGATCTTTTCTTTCTTTGTATTCAATTACGTGCTTGAAAGTGTATATCTAGTAGGTTGGACTAATTAATATTACTTGCAACAGACTTCACATTTTTGCAAAACCTGGCATCTAAGCTGAGAAACTTTAAAAAACTGGGCAGATGTCTCTTTTTTCGTATGGGTTTTCAGTCAGTTGTGTGTTCTGGACGTGTGTGTTCCATACCTCAGCTCAGTGGTTCTTTTCCTCTGTTTTCTCCTCTGGTGGAGTAACAATAGTGACAGGGTAGGAACATTGTGATAATTTTTTTTTTATTTTTTTTTTCCTTAAGTTTTGCAGTCAAGTCTGGAGATTGGTTATTCATGGAAACCTATAAAGTCTGAACACCCTCCTTGGGAACATTGTCTACTACCTACAACTGCAATTTAATGGTGCATCCTGATGGTGTTCAGTTGAGAGGATATTCCTTATAGTAGTCAGAGTTGCTTTCAGAAGATAGTATCAAGGGCTTTTGGCTTGGGTTACGTCTCCAGTGGAAGAAATGAAAACACATGTCATTCTAAACTGATGGGGTTTTGTTCTTTTTCTTCCTTGTAGCCTCGTCACGTATTCAACATGCTGAAGAAATATGTGCGTGCTGAGCAGAAAGACAGACAGCACACTCTCAAACACTTTGAACACGTTCGCATGGTAGATCCAAAGAAAGCTGCCCAAATCAGATCTCAGGTAATCCCCACTGACAGTTAGTGAGGTCATGTTAGTTCATAACTATTGTGAAATTTCCGTCAACCTATGTTTTATAAAGTACCCGACTCCTTTCTGTGGACAGCTTTAAATGCAATCAAAAATAATTTGTTTTCCGTCAAAAGATTAAGGCAAAGTGGTGTAGTAATATAGGTATGATTTTTCTTCATAGAAGAGCTGAAAACAGGTTTTATCTATCTGGACCATGAGTCAGTCATGGTCATGTCCTGAGAAGCCTTCCAGAGCATTAATGCTGAGAGCCTTTGTTAGTGCTTTGGTAAATAATAGCTCTGGGAAAACATCAGTATTAGATTTAGCAGTAATACGTGGTTGTGCTTCTCTCAGCTGAAATGGCAGAAGTGGTGTAGCAATCTGACTGTGACCAACCTTTCTATAGTCATTGCAGAGGCACTTGTAATGTCTATAAATGTGATTACTGCGATGCAGTCGAGTTTAATGTGTTCTTTTAAAATAGACGCTGTCATTCGTGGCATTTAACTTCTGAATGTTACTAAAGTCCTCAATGCATATGTTAAAACATTTTTTATCTTGTCTTCATAAATCATAGAAGGCAAGAGAGCAGAAAGAAAACACCCAAGATTGAAGATGTAGCTGGCTTTCAAAACAGCAATTAAAATTGGAGTCACATTGGACAAACTGTAAAAACAATGTGCTGGAATCTGTGGAATCTGCTGCTGTTCCCTCTGTAGGATTCAGTGGCAGGCACTGTTTCAGCCACAATTTTTGATTGACATCACTTAAAGAAAAATCAAAACCATGTACCTCCTTTGATGGCAGATTAGATTTTCAAACATCTGTTTCAGCCAAACGTGTACATTGAGGTCATGCTGTCTTGAAATTGCTGGAGTGAGAAATGCACACTTCTAAAAGTCTTCTGCAGTGAGTGTTGTCTTTGCCTTGTCTTAAGCATCTAACATGATTTTTTTCCCCCAAAGTCATTGGATTATTTAATAACAAAAATCAGTGACATTTTGCAGAGTGCAGGTTGTGTGGCAGCACTGGTGAAGAATAGAAACTGACATAAATACAAGAAGTGCAGTGTATTGCCCAATATGTCATTGCAGGAATGAGTATTGATATAGCACCTTTGTGTCTAGAATTGGTCAGACGGTTGGGGAAATGTGGCCTGGGAGTTCTGTTTGTGAAATGTTTTTCAGTGGAAAATGGAAAGCAAAATATTTTGTTCAGTAGCATAAATACTTGGATCGAAGAAATCATGTTGCTGTCTGCAACTTATTTACTGGTTAGGCCTAATTATCCTGTGAGTCTTCTAAGTCTTTTAAGATGCACCTCAATGTCTCCTCCTACTGAAGAAAGGTGATCCTTGTGAAGAGTACCTTGGAGGAGCACATATGTGATGTCATAACTCAACCTGTAACAATGTGAGGGCACTTGAGACAATAGGGCTGTAATCACATAAGAAGATGCAGTAATGCTTCTGGGTGGAAATATTTTTGTTTGCAGCTGAAAATGTTTGCAGTTTCCAAATGTTACCTTTTTTAGTTTTTCTTTGGAGGATTGTTTCTTTTTGCAGTATTTTGATTAGGAAATAAATAAATAAAACCAAACACCTGAAACATTCTGATGCAGCAATCACTGCCCCTCACTTGGTTTACGTATTATGTGAAAACTTATGAGTATGGGCAAATCTAAATGTTGCTGAAAGAAGAATGAAACTGTGGATTTCTGCCACAATAGCTGCTTGTGTACATGTTCTGTCTCACAACAAAGGTAAACCGCTGCTTTACATTACTGCATTTTCATGGGATTTCAGGAGGTTGCTAGGGAAGAGCATCTTAGAATGGTATTTTTGTAGCAGCTGTAAGAGAGAGGTGAGTTTTGTAAGGGGTTTGACAGTCTTGATACATAGAGCATATTGAAATTTTACACCTGCACAAGTGAAAACGGTCTTGCTTCCTGTAATGTATGAAATTTGTGATAATGTCAAATTATCCATAGTATTCCCCTCCTTCGAATACTTTTGTTTCCATAGGTTATGACACATCTACGTGTGATATATGAACGCATGAACCAGTCTCTCTCCTTCCTCTACAATGTGCCTGCTGTGGCAGAGGAGATCCAGGATGAAGTTGGTATGCAAACTTCTAATGCTGAAAAAGACATATATTTCTGTGATAAGAAATTACCACCAAAAGCAAAAATAAATCATCTCACTTTTCCCATTGGTATATTGCCTCAGCTGAAAAATAGAAGAGTAAACCTAGCTACACTCTTTGATTTTCAATTAAATTATAATGAACCCTTGGAAGACAAATCCTGTATAACCTATGCAGTGGCATCATCATAGTGTTGTAAATTAAATTGACAATGAGATTTAGCAAATCTATCCTTTGGATATTTAATTTACTTGGTAAGTATTTATATTATATAGACTGTTTGGAAATCCTACAGCTAAAAAATTGGTTGCAGAACCAAGCATCTGAGAAAAGTGTAGATATCAACTTGGCAGTATCCTAGTGGTCATGCATTTTAGTTCTTGGGCAGCTATCAAATTGCTATCTCTGCTCCTCCCTTTTTTTCCAGGATACAAGCTGGACTGTGGATGAGTCCAGGAAGCAACAGTCCTATGTTTGCCTCTTCCCTGAGAGCCGTAAAGGCAGATAGCTGTGAGGGAGAATGGCCTTTCCTTCCATCCAAATTTTAGCTCTTGGCTGTGGGATTGCTGCAGTGCAGAGATCTCCAGTACAGCACTCACACTCTGCCGTGTGCTGCTATTGCAGCAAGGCAACTGCTTGCAGTTTTGGACATCACATTGCTAATGTGTGTCGTTAAGAAAAATTAACACCTGGTTAAATGTAATGGTCGTAGACGGGACAGTTGTTTTTGGAGCAGCTTTTTTCATAAGTTGGAATACTCTGCCAAATGGCAGTTAATGTATTAATTTTGCTAATAACCAGCTTCAGCGGACTAAATAAGTAATTCATTTCTTCAAAACGTGAGGAAGGGAGGCATGCCACTGCAGTAAGGATTAGGATGCATTTAGGACACAGGGAGGGGATGGACAGAGAGTAGTGGTGGATTCATTTTCCCAAAGTATGAGTTATGATGGAGATGTGCTTCTGCTTGAGAGAGCTGGAGATGAGATCAGGAAAATTTGGAAGGGATTGAGAGGCAGCCAAAAGGTTAGTAATTGTCCTTACCCATGTGTTCTATGCTCCATAATTATAAGGCACAATCAACAATCTCAGTCTGTGGGTGTAGAGTCATTCGGGGGGACAACATCTTATTGATAATTTGAAAGCATATCATTTCTGTAGAAAGTGGATGTCAGTACTGTGAGGTCTTTGAGATGCTCAGTTAGTTTTGTTTTTATATTGCTATCATTCTCTTGGGGTTTTTGCTTCAAATTTCAATTTCTTCTATTCTTGGTAATGTTAGTGCTTGTTACTGAGGACATTCTTATAAATTTTGTTCTCCTTTCTGTGTACTGAAGTGGAACAAGAATTTCAGAATCTTTGAAGTGACACGAGATCAAAAAGTCTAGTAACTGCTGAGTGGTTTGCAAGAATCTGACTCCTAATCTCAAACGTAGTACTAACTTTTTAGGGGCAAAAATAAGGTGTTATTTCTTAATAAGATGAGAACTGCTCAGAAATCATGAAGAAAATGTTTGTCACAGTCTCTTGAGTAGTTTTTCCTTACCTTGATTTTTTTTTTTTTTTTTTTTTTTTGTGTCATGTTTGGTTTTGGGGGTTTGTTTTGGTTTGGTGTTTTTTGATTTTTTTATGGTTTAGGCTGTGCTAAAAGCTATTCAAAGTTTAAAGCAATTTAAACAAAATTCTCATAGTTGGGAGTTACTACTTTAATTTGTGCTGCCTAGTACCTTTTCTGAGTAAAATATCAGATGTGGGTAAAATATCGGATGTTGATAAAATAGTTTTCCATAATGCACTGTCTTTCAGTATCAATATGTTTCTTGTTGATAATATTGTCTGTATACTTGGTTTTACATGTTGGCTTTAATGAAAGTTTGTGGTGGTCATTCCCATCTGTTCAAGAAGACAGTATCCTTCTAGCTTTGAGCCTTCTAACTCTGATCATCCTGTTTCAAATTACTGAATTTCTTAGTCTCTGTTCTCTTCCTAAATGTGTGGAAAAGGACATCTATTGCAGCTGCAAAATCTGTGGAAAAGTAAACTTCTAGTAAAACTTCACATTGTAGTATTCCCAAGAAATATTGCAACTCTCGTTAAAAAGACAAATGTTTGCCTAAATACATTTTGTTTGAACTATTGACTTAAAAAGTCTGAGTCAGTAGAAAATTTGAAAAATAAATGAGGTAAGAACATCTCACACAGAGTGTCTGACTAGTAAATTACATATAAGGAGACATGGTTGAAAATAGTTAATTTTCTTTTTTTATTATAGTTTAGGTTTCTAGTTCCACTCAGCTGCCGAGTTCTTCATGAGCAGGTATTACCTTGAGGAATAGGTAATCTTTGCTTTAGACAACAGAGCTCTGACAAAGGTAGTTTTTCCTGAATCAAACAAATAGCTCTAGGAGCATAAATATAAATGAAATCTAGTTTGCTGTGAATTTGTACCATGGGCTTAATTCCTCTTACATCAAATTTAATGCTGGTTTTCAGTCAATTTTTCTCATTGCTAGAAATATTATTGCCTATTTTTCAGAGTTGATCAGATACATCACAGTCTAGCAGTTGGACATTTGAAGTTTCCTTAAAATACAGACTATGTTTGAGGTTTCTGCCTTAAAAGGCAGGCTTACAGCCATTGTTTCAATGTGCGGAATCCAAAATAAAAAAAATCCAGGTTCTATGCTGTAGTGGTTTCACATTTGCCAAATTCAGTGTAGTGGTCCGATTCTCTTTTTGTGGTAGAAAGATTAGGAGAAAAGCAAAGCAGGTTCAAGCTTAAAAATAAACAGATAGTTTTATTAACACACACTAAAAGAATGGAAAAAGAAAGTTGGGGGGAAAAAACTAAAACAAAACAGAATGAAACTTCAAAAACCCTCTTCCCTCCCCCTACAAACTGTTAGCTTTCCTACAAAATAACATAAAGAGACAAAACCTGTGATTTTCAGTCCATTTCACCATTTGAAAATAGTCTTTCATCAATTCTTTAGGAGAAGAGTCTCTCTTAGAGTCATGGATCCCACTGACAACCTAGAACAGTTCTCTTGTGAGTTTTTTTAACTGTCACAAAAGCAGCTGCCCAGGGAACCCTGCCTGTGTGACCCCTCCCATTAGCAGGTTCCCAAGCTGCTTATGGGTCTTAGACTCTTGTATACTGAGGTGTCACCTTTTAAAGGTGAGTAACTCCAAAGGCAAAGGATTCTTCATCTCAAGGAACAGAGATATCTTCTCACTTCTTCACTGGCACAGAGGGCTTCTCATCTCTATCTCTGTTCAAGCATCTCATGGGTTTCATATCACTTAGTCCATCACAAACACCTTTGCTCAAATCCACACACACAAATCTAAACAATCATCTCCCCAAATGCATGTCTTTCCCAAGATTTAAAGGTCTAATCTAAATACGGAGTTCATTTCCATGGCTCAGTAAGAAGTCCAGCCTAAAATGGAATGGCAGACTCCTTAACCTTTGTCCCAAGAGTCGTTTCACTCTTGCTCCTCTGACTTCATGCTGTTTCTTCTCTGTGTTCTCTCTGTCTTTCTTTTCTCTCTCAGGGAAAAGTTAAGCCTTGGAAGCTTCATTTTGCCAGGAAAGGGTTAAATCTGCCCAGACTCTTTTTCTCTCTCGATGCTGCTCATGGTGTTAGATTTTCAAGGCCAAGGCTGTACTGGTGACGGGGGAAAAAACTCATGCAGAAAGATCAGAGCTCAGAGGACCTGGGCAGTCTAGAATCAAAAAAAACAGGAAGAATCATAAATGCCTTTTTTGCCCACCTCTCAGTTTAAACATGGCTTGTATCAGGGGCCTGCCCGGCCCCCCTTGCTGGCAGCAGATGGGGCTGGAGGCACAGCCTGGCCGGGCTCTGCTCTGGGCCTGGGTCAGCCCAGCCCCAGCCGCCCGCGCAGGGCACAGAGCCCGGCCAACCCCTGGCTGCTGTACAAGGTTACCTTTCTCTCTCTGGCCAAAGGCAAAAGGGCTGGCCTGCGGGAAATCTGAGGGGTTTTTATATGGGTACCTCCCAAAGTCTCGATTGACATTCTCAGTGGTCAAAACAGATGCTATTATCCCAAACTAGCCTGCTGGTAGGTCCCTGTCCTTTCTAACGCAATTCTTCCATAACTAAAAAATCAAACTGTGCCGACCCATGACATATGCTTAAAAACAGGCTTTTATGCCTTTTAAGAGCAGCCTTTTCTTGTTATTTTCAGAAGCCCAGCAAAGATGGGGGCAAGAATTTAGTGTGAAATTTAACAGAGTTGTAGTCCCCATCTGTAGGTGTCCATCACCAGCTGATGTCCACTGGCTTTAACAGTGTGTGTCGTAGGAGCATATTGATAGTTGGAAGACCCACCACACTCCAGAGGGTAGAAAACAGCACTTAAATTAATGAGGGCTTTAATCCTAAACATTTGAGCAATGTGAAATGTGCAAATGCCCCATAAGGGTTTCAGGCACTGTAATGTAACAGCAAATTCCAGATGTGTGAGGAAGGATGTTGCTGGCTGTCTCTTGTTCATGTTGGGGCAAGGGGAAAGAAGCCAGTCTGAGAGTTGCAGAAAGGGGTCACCTAACCATGGTTGTTCTGAAAAAGCTTGGAAAGAAGCAGGTCATTTGGATAAGAGACTGTTTTGGCATCATCTGCAAATGATTTCTCAAGGGGCAGTGATGCAAATATGCTTAAAAAACAGGTCGCTCTTAGTAATTGATGTCGTTCTTGGCAATAAATGGAGTTTTGTATGAGCAGGAGTACGCCCGATGAGTAGGAGAGTGGCACAGAAAAAATATCTGAGCAGATTATTTCCCTACCTACCTATTTGTACTCACCTTTTCCCTCTGATAAATCTCATATACCATTTATTATGTATGGAAACCCAGAAAAAGCAATAGTTGGCTTTAAGAGAAGTCAGCAGTTCCTTTGAGCATATCCTGCCTTAAATCCTTATTTGATTAGATTACTTATCCATGCATGTAAAAGGCAATTTATTGCAGAGTAGCACAGCAGGCATAGCTTCTGCATCTGAAATATCAGAGCTTTGTGCATCAATCACGTGGGCAGGCAGTGATCTGAATTTTTAATTCTATGTTTGCTACTTGTTTCCAAACTGATGTCCTCATCTTCAACTTTTCTAGCCCACCACTGAGGAAATATTAAGCACTGTAGTAATACCACAGCAGTATTGTACTGAAGCTCTGAAACATTCAGTTAGAAGCAATAAGTAAAAGAATATTATTTCATCTGTCCCTTGACAAATAAAATCAAACTATTGTTATTTTATTATTCTGTCCATTCTGCCTGTCCTGTTCTTCTGCGGTGTGTTCTGGATGTCACACCCACATTATGTGCCTAGAAGAGAAGGCAAACCCAGGCTGACCCGAAATCAGTGCCTGCTTTCAGATATATGTAGTGTGCTGTGGGTCAGGTGCTATTTTAAGCATTTTGTGCTCCAACTTAGCATGACAAAATTTGAAACAGGAGATGTTTGCCTCTTGACATTTGCCTTGCAAGTTCCTTTGAAGATTTTTGTATGTATTTTCAGAAACAGGATAAGCTGCAGCCTCAAGATGTCTGAAGTTTTAACACTTCCTTAATCATCAGGCCAAATACCTGCCTGAGTGGAAGGGAAAGTTAGTCCTACCTCAGCTGGTTCTGGTCTTTCACCATTTATTAGACTAATTTTTGATTCCCTGTTTCTACCTTGTAATTTTGACCTGTAGTCAATTCACAGCCTTGCTGCATTTCTTGCCATGAGTTGAATTAGGATGCTGTTCCCAGACATTCTGTGGTATCCTTCTTAAGAAGTTTAATGGTATTAGTTTCTTGCCACAGGCTGACAGTTCAAAACCACAACTAAAGTTGTCTGGGGACTGATCTGGGGACTGATACTGCAAAATCAGAACATGCTCCTGGACGCTTTGCAAAAGCAAATTCTTTGTCTCATCTTATTTGGTGCCATTCCATTTGTGATTATTTTCTTCGTCCTCTCCTTGAAATGCTATGTTTTGAATACGTAATTAATAATGTCTGTCAGACTGCAGTGGGACTTCTCAGTGTCTTGTTTTTCTGTAATTCTTCCTTGTTCTGTCTAAAAACTTAGCTGATGGGAAGAATTCCACCTTCAAAAATGTTAAAGATGTTGAAGCAATACTTATTTGAAGTTGAGTTGCCCTAACACGGTGTCAGAATAATAAAGGGAAGTTGACTTACACTGACTGTGTCAAAAGCTTGTCTAAAGGTTTCCAAGAGTATTGTAATAGGATCATACAGAATGGTGTAGCTCATATCAAGTAAGAAGAGTAATTACCTTGTAACTCAGTTTGTGTGTTAGACTAGAAAAGACTTGAAATTGCTTTTTCTTTGTGGAGGTGGTAGTTCTAGGTTGCTTAATAGGAACCAGTTCTAGCCTTCCTCTGAAACTAGAGGCAAAAATACTGGCAGCATCTGATTGATGCTATAATGCCTTCTTTTTTTTTTTTTTTTTTTTTTTTTTTTTTTTTTCCCCTAGTAAAGTAAAACAGTGTTGTTGAGGCATGGGTAAATGAATTAGCACTCCAGGATTTATCTGCACTGGGATAGACCATATTCAGTGAATTGGCAGAGAAAAATAAAGACTAGGCACTAGTGGTGCTCATCATTAGGACAGTTGGCTTTTGCACTAGTTGCCAAATGTGCTTCATCCAGACAATGTAAATAGAGTGAACATTTGCAGTAGTTGCAAAAACTCATAACTGGGGAAAACTGGACGATGCCTATTCAGGTTTATGCTTTCTTCCGTTCTGGAGATCAGTGGAATTGTCATTTCTAAACTGCCCCAGTCGCTTGGCTGGTACTGTGTAGGGGAGTGTTCAGTTTTGGATGCAAGGAAACATCATCTTTGCCAAAGCAGAAGTATTGAATTTCCCTCATCTCTTTAAAACCAGCAGATTTTTCTGTGACAGTAAGTATTACATTGAGATTTGTTGGATATCTACACCACAAAGAAATTTCTCAGTAAACTTTAAACAGAGTTTGTGGAAATAGGACAGTAGTACGTAGATCTTACCAAAGGTTCTGTAAAACCTGCCTTCTGGTTTTAAAGAGCCTGTTTGGTGTGTGTGTGCTGTATCATACAAGCCATGTTCTTGCCCTTCTGGTCTGCCCGTTGTGCCCATAATTGTAATGCAACCGGAATAAGCAGTCAGAAGCAGCCTTCTGAGAATGTGTATTTGCACAGGTACGCTGAAGTGACTTTCAACACTAACTATGCCTGTGCTTTCTCCCCATAGTTGATTTGACATATTTATGTGTATCCAGTAACCTCAGCTTTTCGAAGCAAAACTTGGATTTTCTGTGAAGTGGTTATTTACCTTTGATATTTTCCCTTGGAGGCCTGTAGCATATAGTCAAAAAGATGGTTTGTTAGGATTCTAGCAAAATATGTATTGTTGTGTCAGTGGTTAAAAATAGCAGAGTCCTTACACAAAAGCAAATTAATTCTGTGTTAAACTTTCCACAGCAACATTGAGATAGATTTTGTATGCTTAAATATTGACTTATGGCCCAAGTGGAGTGCCTGATGAGCAACTAAGACCTTTTCCACCCAAGGACATTGGTTTTTAAAGCATTTGACTAATTCATATACATATATACACACACTCTTAAGCTTTTTTTTATACCAAGTGTTGTTTTTCTCCTCAATAATCAGAAGCCTATGGTCTTTACTAGGCTATCAGATTTTCCTCTTGGTTATCTCTATAAAATATTCTTACAATTATTTAAATACCATAAATAATAAGAAGCCATTTGTGGGCGCAAGGTGATGTATGATGTTTATGTAAGGAATCAGCCAATGTCACAGAGGTGCAGAATGGCTGAGGTTGGATGGAACTTCTGGAGGATGGAGGACATCTCCTCCATCCTCTCTGCTAAAGCAAGGCCACCCAGAGCCAATTGTCAATGTTTGGTCCAGTGGAACAAACCCTCACTGTGAAAACAGTGAAACAGCATTTTTTATGTTTATGTTTAAGAGACTCAGATCTGTCTCCTAGTAAGATATGTCCTTTGCTTCAGTCTAGGAGAGAAGGGGAAAAATCCTGAAAACAAATATATTATTTTCGTCTTCTAAGAGTCTCTCATTTTTTGTTGAGATTATTTAACTGCCATAGAAAATTAGGCAGAGAATTGTAGATGATTAAAATAGATATAAATGCGCATCACTGACGCTGATGTTCTGAAGTGCTTTGATTAGCAATGTACTATATCCTTCCCATCTTTTGTAGCTAAATGGACTGTTCTGTCCTATCATGGGTACTATTGTTCTCCAGAAAAGACATGAATCCTGATCTCTGTGTGCACAAGCCCTCTGTCCATCTCATAAGTATTGTGAACATGACTTCAGTCAGAAAAAGAGCCAGCTTCCTCTAGGGCTCACAGATACTGGGAAAAGGATAAATGGCCTCAGGTGGCTTTGGACTGAGATGGCTTTTTCATAAGAAAAATATATGAGACATCTTGTTTTGCAGTTCAGAAATATAATCAGAATAAAAAGTTAATAGAATTGACTAAGTTTATTATGAGAATGTTTTCCTCTGGTTTGAATAATGCTGTTCTGTTTCACTTGCACCTCTAAAAAATCTGGTCTTATGATCCATGTGTTAGAACTGAAAACTGATAATAATTGTGGACCTGTAAATTATAAACAAAGTAATTTTTAATTTTTCTGAGCATCTGCTATTTCAATGAGTATTTAAATCTTTCACTCTAAATGATTCATCTGTTTGCAGGAGAGCTTTAAAGGTGTTACCTTGATTTTCTTCAGGAGCTGATGGTGAGAGCACTCTGACCTGCATTGATAGATCCTTCTTGAAGACCTTATCCTGTGACCTTTTCATTACTTTAGCATGAAGTATTTTTTCATAGACTCTTCTCTTTTAATAGAAAATTGCCACCCCCATTACAGATCCCACAGAGAGTTCATGATCATGAGACCACTCTGGGCTTGCAGTGGCCAGAGTCTGAGGCTGAGACAGTGTCCACTTAATTCCTTTTGATGCTCATCTGGAAGAGTCTACAGTCATCTTGTGCACAATGGGAAAAAAAAGCATTTAATTTTGAATAATTGTCCAATTATTGGTTGTATTCTTTCCTATTTTTTCTTATTTGATTGGATACATATGGAAATACAGATTTAATCAGGGTTTTCTTCTAAATCACTAGTCATTTTCTGATGTCATGAAGACAGAAGACTGGGAAATTCTGTCTTGGAGGGCCTTGTTTCTGTGAGTAGTAGGGTTACAATTATATGAAGATGTTGTATTTAAATTATTTTAAATTGGTGTACTAGATATATTTGATTTTAAAAAGCATTTTAGGTCAGGATTACCTTATAGCTACAGATTTGCTCATAAAGATCTTGTTGATTTCCTGTTCTTTTGTGTCTTCATTGAAAGGTCCAAACCTGAGCACTCCATTTTTAAATGATGTAGATAAAACACGTGGTGATACCAATTTTTTTTTTTAAATCTACTTCTAGTCTTATGAAGCAGAATGGCTTCTCAACCTTTTTCATTAGTATTGCCTCATAATTGCTTCTAGCATTATGCTTTAAGGAACTCATATACTCGTTCATCATGTGCCAAATTTAAGATGATTTTTTTTTTTTTTTTTTTTTAATAACTAAGGTCTAAAAACATCTTCCAGTTGTCCAGTTTTCAGATACAATCTGAGAGCAAGTGACTTTCCAAATACATAGCTCCAGTCAGAGGAGAGGCTCTGGCTTGGTAAAATGTTGCCTGCTTACAGAAATGTCATTATACTGAGCTGCTGGAGAGTTTTTTTGAAACACTGAATATATGTGTAATTTTTTTCACAAATATGTAATCCTAAATCAAGTTCATGATGTCAGTGTCCATGCGTATTCAGCCCAAAATTGGGGGATCACAGACACTCCAACATCTTCTGCTTCATTTGTGCTGTTGAATGATGGATTTGCTTTTCCCACTTAACATGTTTTGGAAATATAGTTGTGTCATTCTGTGTGAGTCACTCTAAGATCAGATTCCTAATCGGAGGTCTCGGATTGTGAAAGAAACAGTGGAATCATCTTAATTCTTACCTGCTGGGAAATTACAAGTCACCAGTGACAACCAGTTACAGACTGTCTGTGCAATCTAATATAGATTTATATATAAAATATTTGAGAGCTAGTGTGTCAGTCTCTGCAATTGTTATCCAAAGGGATTTAAACGCTAAAGTCTGAACTGCATCACTGTGGACAGGTATCCTGAGGGGGATGGCAGAATAAGCCTCTAATGCCAATGGTGTACTAAATTTTGTTAGAAGCATAGCTTGCTTTCCAGAAATGCAGAGGGAAAATTCACAGGTGTTTATTAGGGTCAAGAGTATCTGTGGTGGTCTTCCTTGGCAAGTTGTTACTATTGGAATAAGAAGGAAAAAATTACATGGTATATGTGATTTTACAGAATGGCTGGGCTGATGGAGATGTTGCAGTAATGTCCTGACAGTCCCCATGCACATGGGATTACAAATGAAGTGATCTCTCATCAGTGCAGCTTTCTCCTGCCTGTGATTCTCATATACCCAATATCACTAAAAAATGCATTTTTCTGAATAGTGATACCTGGGTTCCAGTTCTTAATCTGTTCTGCTTCCTTCTTTTAGATCATGTGTATGAAAAACAGCGTAAAAGGCATCAGAACTGGCCACAGCCCACTTCATAGATATATTTGGTAATTTTAATGAATGCATCTATTTAGATGACTCTGACAACCTAGCCCATCTGGCCTATCAAATGCTAAAACTGCAGTTAGTAAATAGGCAAAATACTTATCTGAAGCAGGCACTGCACAATTCAGATTTGATAAATTTGGATTTAAATTAAAAAATATTCTCTTTTGACCAAGGATATCAGCTGCTGATGCCTATTTCAGGCTTACCTAGAAACAGGCCAGACAAATTTTAAAGGATAAAAGTGGATATATTTAATGAAGGGCCTTCAGATACGTTAAGGGCAGATAAAGCCTCCTCAAGGGGCTACACCCAAAATGGACAATGGTCACGAGTTTTTCAGACAATTATAAGTTTGGTCTATTAACATATCAGGGGTTAATCCTCCAATTAACAGCTTCAGGTAATGAGGTCCAGTTCCCTGTGCCCCCCCTCCCCATTCACTTTTGTTGATACTTTTTGGGGCCTGCGGCAGATGGTGTCCTTGGATCTCAGGGCTAGAAGGATTGTTTTATCTGACCAAAATGTGAAGAGAATTAACTAACACTCTGTATGGAGTTCAGAGTTATACACTAATGCAGTACAGGATCTGAAAAATACAAAACTTAAAATCTTAAAGCATCACTGCAACAAGTTCAGGTTCAGATTTTTAGAATTTAATGGATTATTTAGTGCTTCCAAGAATAGTACACATCAAAGCTTGTTGTGGGATTCACAATCTGACCTTTAGAAGTGTTTGTAGAAAATGATGGGTAGTTGACTTTTTTCAGGTGTTAGAAAGTGGTAGTTTTAGGTCCTACTGCAGTTTTAAATTGTATTGTGTATTGTAAGTTTGGCAAATAAATATAATTTTTTTTCAGTAAATAAGACCAACAAATTGTTTATAAATAAAGTAAATAATTGTTTTCAGAAAATAAGATAAAAAGATCTGTAGCAAAATTTCATATAAATGTGGTTTTTTGCAGAGCAGTTTCACTTATTAGCCGTATAAGGTACTTGGTACCTAGAACAAGGTACTTTTTCTACTTCACACAAGCCTGAGCAAGAATAATGATTGCTGATTCATCTGGTAGTAATATCACTGACAATTGGTTGGGCTGTTTATTTGTTTTAGTTTAGACTCTCCAACCTATTTGAAAGCACTTAATGATATTTTAATTTTGAATTAAATGTGGAGTTTAAATTTAAACTTGGAGAGTTTGTCACAGTGTCTTCTGTGGATCAGGATGATATACAATATATGTTCTGGATTATGGTATTTCAATGCAATTTTTTCCCCAAGTATTTTTTAATATAATCTTGTCTACCTTAATATTAGGATGCTTCCATGTCTTAGTTGGAGAGAAACTGTCTAATTTAACCAAATTGAGTGAGGAAGGCATGAGAGGAATGGAAAGAGAACAGAAACTGACAAAAAGGCATGTTGTGAAAGGGAAGAGCAGGGTCTTTAATTTCTGTTAAATAACTCTCCGAAATGACATAAGCTTCAATACTCTCTGCTTTGAAGTGAGGAGGAAATGCAGTTGTTAATCAGATGACTTGCTATTAAATACCAAAAAGAATTATAATGTGCACATAGCTATAGCCATATGTTGAGATTTAATTTTAGTTAATGGCAAGTTTGTGTAGTTGTCAGATAACTGTGGGTCTGTAGTAATTAAAGTTGCTGTCACTGAAGGCAAAGAGTGTTATACTGGCCTTGTAGGAAAATTAGACAAAAGTTCAGACCATGAGATTCATAGCAGGCAGATGAAGTGGTGTGAAAATTGTCATGAACCTTTGCTCAGAGTGCTCAGTAATTGCATAGCCATGTACAAAACTAAATTTGCGTTGAAGTCCATCCCTAACGAAAAAGACACTGAGGTCATTTTGAAATCAGTCATTAAAGTGTATTCCTGAATTGGGTTACCCAAGCTTTAAAGACTGTTCTGTACCAGAAAACGTGTGATTTATCAGCACAAGGACAATCACTCTGTATACTAGTTAAACATCATTGGGGGTTTTAACGATTTAAGACAAAATGTCTGCAAGGTAGATTTAACTGAAACATTATTCCTTGTACTAGCTGACAGGAGGAAACTCACTTGGGTTGTTTCTATGATATGATTCAGGAAACAGCAAAATCCACATGTGCTGAAATAGAAAGATCAAGAAATGGAAGTGCTAAAGTTGTGATTTCAAAAAAAAAAAAAAAAAAAGTAGAAACATGTTCTTTTTAGCATGGTTCTAATTATTGCAGCTATTCTCAAGTTCATATTTTTATAAAATTAGATTCTTAGCCATCAAGGTGTTGTCTAAGGCTACGGGATGCTTATTCTCTTATTAACTTCCAGAAAAAATCTTTTAGTCAACTCTTTATGATACTTTAAATGTTCACTTTCTGAGAATTTGAAAAGGGCAAACACTTTTCAACTTGTTGAACAGGGTTTTCATACACATAAGAAATTTCTGAAATGTGGAGGGTTTTGGCTGCTACTTGCTCTTACCTAGTGGTAATATCTCTGAAGGACAGAAAATAAGAACTATTAAATGCTTTTTTCCATGGTTCTTGCTCTTTTTCTCCCTTTAACCCTGAGGGAGAGACACATTGCACTGAAAAAGTTTCCAGGCAAAAATACTTTCACAGGCTGTTGAGGAGGTGAGAAGAAAGCTTAGATCTGAGGGCGTGGTCATGTTTCTCTGTCAGTATGGATCTGAGCACTGAAGGTTGGGCTTGTTTCCAGTATTTCACAGGAATGATCTACTGTATCATTCCTCTTTCATCATCTTCAAAGCATGCAGGCAACAAAGTCACTCCTCTACCCTCCAGCAGGCAGTTCAATTTCAATAACATTCTCATCAGAGTCTCTCTAAATTATATTTGACTTATACTACACAAATGAATTAGTTCAGCACTGAATACCACAGAATTGTGTTTTGTAGCTTGATAATGTTATAATTACGACTCATGGCAGTATGTAATATCATGATCATACAGTGTATGATTCAGCAAAAACATCTTAAAATAACAAAATACTTGAAATTCAGTGGAGCCTCACTCTGTGGTAAGGCACAGGAGGTCTTGTTTTCATATTTCCCAGTTTGGGGGAGTTTTGATTTAAACAGCTTATAAATACAGATTTATACAAGATGCGGACACTCAAAGTCTGTTAAAACCTGACTGCATTACATCAGTGCAACTGCTTTAGAAGATAACATGACATGTTGAATTAGCTCATAAAGTGGGCATACAACTGAAAGCTGCAGCTAGGCATGTGCTTACTACATGTGCTGTAATAAATGATTGTGTTGGTGTTCTTCGTGAATCCTAATTGTGACATACACTCTCTGCATGACTTAAGCTCCCTTCAGACTGGATTAAGGCAATATGTGTGCCATGAAGCAAATGAAGCTGTTGCTGTGTCTCAGCTGCTCTGTAATTTTTGCTGTTGAAAAGAACAAGGAAGTTGCTGACACTTTTTAGTTTTGTCATTTTGAAAGCACATGCTCAAAAGCGAGTAACTTTGGGAAAAACACAGGCTCAGTTCAGACTGAATGGTCACTGATGATAAGTGAGGCAATAAGACTCTGCATTTGTACAAGTTCATTTGAGCTGGTTTCAAGCCCATCTTTGTTGGATCAAATATATGTTCTATCATGTGGATGAAATTTTACAGAGGAATTTTGATGCTGGATCAAAACTATGAGATATAATTTGGTGGTATTTTATCTAGTCCTAGTTAGAGGTGTTTTGTGCACACTTCTGTTGCAGCAGCCCTCTTGTTAGAGGGTAGAAATGAGCCGAGACGCAGACTTCTTGTTTATCACAGCATCAAAAGGGTCCTGGTTTATTCCTCGTTACAGCTCAGCCATCCTGACTCCAACTATTTACTGACTCTGGCTGCAGCAAGCTCCTGCTGTAGGCTTCCCTTGCAGCCTCTGACTGCTGGTTATTTCCTGCTAAACTATGGCTGCATGGATTAGTTTGCAGACTCTGACTGCAGGCTTTTACCTAGCTAGACTGACTGCAGGTTCCAACAGCAGGTTCTAACTGCAGACCCAGGAAGACCTCACAGCAGTGATTCTCTCTCCCCAGGATCCTTCTTCATGAATATCTCTCACCAGCTAACCAACTCCCTTTTATCACACTTATCTTTATTTGATATAGCTGTGACTCATCAGGGGTGACCTGTTACTTGTCAGGGGCGAGGTCGCCTGTATTCCCTTCTCCTACTCCATTTCTAGTCTGGTTTAAGAAACTGTTTTCTAGAGCTCCACAATTACAACTGTCAATTTTAAAGCTGCTTTTCAAGTAAATTCAATGGTTTTGGCACATAATAGCGATTTGCAGAGCTTTTCATCTAGATGGGCTTATTGGAAACACAACCAACAAATATAATTATTTTTGGAAATTTTAAACAATAAACTATGAACTAAATAAAAAATATAGTTTGAAAGATAGCTAATGAGTTGTTGGCACTCCAGGACAGCATGAGAAGCTGTTCCATGTGAAATTCTTGTCATTATGTCTTGTCATAGCTGTGCCAGTTAAGGGCTGGGAAGTGTGTCCCGCAGTTCAACATTAGAAACAATGTTGTGTAACAGTAAAAGCAGGTAATGCTTTAACATAACATAGGTTTTGCCACTCCAAGGCTCCATCAACTTTGTTGGGGTTTGTCATGATATCTTTTCTAGCACAGTGCTATTTGCAAAGATTTGTAAATAGAACTGTGGTCTTGGGGCATTATAGACAAATAGCTTCTAACAATCCAGTATCTACCAGAATATTTTTTAGTAAATTTTATTTCTTCAGCTCTCTCTTTGCTTTTGGCTCCATTTGCCTCTTTGTGGGATAAGAGAATAGTCTTGAAAGGTATGGAGTGGTATTACACTTCTATCCAGTTCCCCAAACATACTGCGCTTCAATTTTACTAGATGCTGTTGTTGAGGAGTATTGACCCATGAGGAAATGCCGGCAGTGAGTCCAAGAATGAGTGAAACTTGCTTAGGTGTTACGAGAACTGCAAGAAGCATCTTATTAAAATACTAGAAGTGAGCCTGTTGATCATTCTAAGAAAGCAAAGGTTTAGGTGCCCAAAGGAGAATTTTGAGTGTCTGGAGGAGAAGCAGCAATTGCGTGCCCTCACACCAAATCTAGAGCTGGTGGGAGGTCTGGGGTCCCGACTCAGTGTGGTCTTTTCCCGAGGTCATGGTTGCTTTTGAGCACATGTACTCCGAGGGACAGAAATATTTGCCATCCTCTTTATTTTTCTCAATGACAAGGCTTAGCAGAATGCTACAAGGAGATAATGAGCCAAGCATAAAACATTTATTGTAGGAAGAGTCTCAGAGAGTTTTTGTCCTATTGATTTGATGTGAGATGAAATTTTGAGAAGTAACCTAGGATCTCTCTATTTTCAGCACCTAATGATAAGATGCTTACAATACAAATAAAACCCCTGAAACAGTCTTGAATGCACATCCTGGCCTCTAGCTGTGTCTGTACTCCCTGCTTTTTTAGGAATTTGTCTTTGCATGGTGGGGGAATTGAATTGGCATCTGCAGATGGAGAGAGTTCTGTGTCAATGAATAGATGTATGGCTTTCCATTAGTGTAATTGGTGGTTCAAGTAGCCATTGATACTTGAAACAAAATCAGCCCTGAAAAATTGATCTTGGACTTTGCCAGTAGTATCACTAACTGGAAATCACAAGGCAATTTTTTTTAACAGTTCAACGATTGAAGCAATTGTGTGTGAATCATTTACTCAATGCAGACACAGTTGCCTCAGTGTGATGGATTCCAGCAGTTTCTATGCCAGGCACTTCCAATTTCTCACTGTCATTCAGTGTCTGATTCATCCTGTCAGATGGGCTTGACTCATGTGGCCATTGTTTCCCCGCTTGTAAAATGGATGTGATCATAATCTGCTGGTTGTAGTATCTGTCTGCCTCACTTGAGCTATTGTGCAGGTCAGTTCCTCTCCATGCTGTGCACCACAGCTGAGTGGAAAAAAACAGAGCTGGCAATGATGTGGTCCCACTTGGGTAGCCTTGAGAGAGACTTTGTGTACGATCACTCCCAACCCCCGGAAATCTGGATATAATGATGGTATCATGATGGGAGTTTGGAGCCCCTCTGTGGCAGGCAGAGCCATGCCTGCACCGTGGCCTCTCCTGAGTGCTCTACCAGTCCTGGTGCTGCTCCTCCACTTCCAGAGCTCAGGTCCTTCCTTCCCCTCTGCACCTTTTGTCCCTTTCCAAGGGCAGGAGCTGTCTGGAGGTGACACTGAGTGAGTCGGCAGCAGAGTATGGACAGGAGTTGTACAGGATAGGTGCTGCCTGGGGCAAAGGAGTGGCTGGGGCACAGCTTCTCCTCTACCCTTCCCTGCCACTGCTGCCTGAGCTCCAGGTCTCTGTAGTTGCCCCGCACCATCCTCTGGGGATGGGAAGAACAGCAGGAACAAGGGGAGCTGTGCCCCAAAACCATTCCAGTGCCCAGGTTTTGAATGGTCTGTGGTCACAAAGATGCTCAGTACTGTAACGCTCTCCTGTGTGGTTCGTGATGACATGAGGTTAGTGTTCTCAGCTGCTGTCATGTGTGGCTCCCTGCAAGGCACATGGATGCCAGACTCCTCCCTAAAATCCAGCTCTTTTTTGTAGTGTCTTCATTCCTATCTAATGAAAATTATCATGTCATGTGATAGTGTCTGCTCAGAATATTAAGGTGCTTCACCTATTTTCTGATAAAGAGGCAGTTTAATTTGAAAAAGGAGTAGTGTAAGAGCAGTTGTGGGACAAAATCAGATTTAACTTCTATACTGAAGATTTAGTAGGCGTCATAAAATAGTACTGATTTCAGTAAAATGAACGTGAAAAGAAAAACAATTCAGTGTGACTAACACAGGGTTTATATACTGTCTTAGTAAGCCTGATGGACAAATTAAATCACAGAATTAAATCTTGTATAACATTAGTCTTACCATCTGCTCAAGTAATTACTGTTTAAGCTGGAAAATTTATTTAAAAATGTTATTTTACAAGATTCAGAGCCCGTGTTTGCCCCAGAGCTGAGGTTGCAACATTTTGTTTATTTCTGATGTTCTGAATTTAGTGTTACGGGAACGGGGTGGCAGAGAATTTCATCAGCTATCTCAAGGTGGCCTTTGACAGATGTATTACAGAGCAGAGCCCTACTGCATCATCGTTGATAGAGGCACTGAAGCAGTGACACCTCTACAGGTCAAGAGGTGGTAAGGGTCCTTACTGAGGGTGCTACATGGTTACATTGTACTTCTGTGGTATGAAGCTTAATGGCGTAAAGCTGGGAGAAACATAACATTCAGAAGATTTTGCTGAGGTGTCTAAAGCTGTGGTGTATATAGAAAATGAGATGCCCTTCATCACTGATATTACTAGGAAATTAGTGAGCCCCTATGGAGTGGCATAAAGGGTTTAGCAGGAGGGTGGTGATTCATGTCTGTGACTTGCTACATGGTAGAGATGTGGGTGTGAAGTAGTGACAGTCAGGAGATCCTTAATGAAGTGCAGGGAAGACGGTCTTGATAAAAGCTGTTGTATCGCCAGCTGCCCTGTGTGTTCATTCTCATGTGCTCACTTGCACTCTATTACAGTCTCCTGTTACGAACTATTTAGCTCTGTGGCACCTGCTCACTACTGGTGCCTTATTAGCAGTTGCTAATCTGCATTGCAGTTGCTTACTCGTGTGTGTGCAGCGAGTGTGCTCTTGTGCAGCAAGTTCCCTCAAAATACTTGCAAATAGTATGTTTTTCCTACAAAAACAGATGTCAGTGAAGGAGGAAAATTCCATTTACAAGAATGGAATTGTAAAATCATTTTGGTTGGAAGGGACTTTTAAAGGTCGTCTAGTCCATCCGTCTCTGCAATGAGCAAGGACATCTTTAACTAGATCAGCTTGGTCAGAGCTCTGTCCAGCCTGGCCTTGAATGCTGCCAGGTACAGGGCATCTACCACCACCCTCCTTGCAAAAAATTTCCTTCTTATATCTTACATAAATTTACTCTCCTTCAGTTTAAAAGCATCACCCCGTGTCCTATCACAAAAGGCCCTGATAAGAAGTTTGGCCCTTCTTTCTCATAGGCCCCCTCTAAGTATTGAAAGGCCACAGTAAGGTCTTCTAGGACCTTTCTCTTCTCTAGGCTGAACAGCCCCAGGTGTCTCAGCCTGTCTTCATAGCAGAGGTACTTCAGCCTTCAGATCAACTCTTTGGCTCTCTGGACTCACTCCAACGAGCCCATGTCTTTTCTGCACTGAGAATAGAAGAACTTTGATGTGAGAATGAAGTAGGAGTAATGAAGCACGCACAACCTCTGAGCTTATTTTTAACATGGAGTTGAACAGTCTTTCCTACACCTGATGGAACTGAAAAGTGCTTTGATTGTTCTCATCTTGCATCGAGAAAAAAAAAAACTCCACAGCATAGATAATACTTTAGGATGTAGCTTTAGGTGCTGGTAGCTTGTAAAATAATTTGCCTGCTACTAACTACTATTAGTAGTAGGTGTCTATTACTGCTTTTTAAAAAATAGTTACTTTAATGTTATGATGAAGTTGTATATGTTAAAAAATCAGATGTTTCTGCAGATTTGATGTATTAGAGTAAGCCAAATTTTATACAGTGACTGCTGTGGAAATTTAGGATTTAAGAGTTGTGATGAGCTTTGGCAGTGAGCATTTAAAAGGAAGAAGAAATTACAAAGACACATTCCTTTCTGTGGATCTCTTGCCAGTTGACTTACAGCAGCATGTTGAGTTGAGGGGAATTGTTTTGTGTTTCCTTTCAAATTGGTTGGGAAGAGCCAAGGAATGGGTATAGCGCAGACTTGCGATCTGTAATGTGGGTAGGAAACAGCATTGAGCAGCTCTGGTTGATGTTTCAAAAAAATGCCTTAGCTGCAGTGCTTATCATGGGGTTTTGACTGTTTCAAGTCTTAATGTTATTATTTATCATAAGAAAACAGAATCTCACAATGGTGAATTCTTACTTGAGTGACATTGAAAATAAGTCCTTAGTTATGCTGGCTCTTTCAGATAATTTCTGCGTTGAAATTTCCTTGCAGATGAATTACTTCAAAAAGAACAAAACTACTCTGATGATGTTTTGGCCAATATGATCAGCGAGCCCAGAATCAGCTACGGAAATGATGCTCTTATGCCTTCATTGACGGAAACAAAGACTACAGTTGAACTTCTTCCAGTGGATGGAGACTTCAGCCTAGATGACCTTCAGCCGTGGCATCCCTTTGGAGTTGATTCTGTTCCAGCCAATACTGAAAATGAAGGTAAGTACAACAGGGAGAGAAACCTCAGAACTTTCTGAGCTGAGCTTTGTGGTTTCTCTTCACGTTGTTCCCTGAAAATTAATAATTTTCTTATAAGTGAGTGGGATAGAGGTTCTGAAATGTACATTCGGAATTGGTCTGCTGTGTCAGCTGTGTCTCTGATGGAATAGAAATTACTAAAATTACAGATTTTAGAATGACTAAAATCTGTAATTTAGACACACAATAAATTTCAGAGTTGAGCTTACTTGCCTTCAGAAACAAACAGTAATAAATTCTAGGAGATTATGAGCTACAGTCTCATAAGATACATGACAATGACTGAAGAGAGATAAGTTGTTAGATTTGTGCCATTATGAAATGAGTGTTTTCTTTAAGGTAGAGCTTTTTATTTGCTGGCATGAAAATTATTACAGATCCAGCATAATCCTAGCAGACATATTATGTTAATTTCCCTCCATATGCTGGTTGTCTGGAATGTACTGCAGAAATGTTCCTACATGCACACAAGTACATCTTAGCTAGTGAAAAAATTTTTCCTGAGGAGTATTATATGTTTTTCATGGACTACGAATTGAAGTGACTGCATACTATCTGAATAATCCATGTAGAATCTGCAGTTGGTAGTTGACTTAGTTGCTGGAGCCACTAAATCAAAAACCTGAGGGCCTTCAGTCATGTCATTCAAGTTCCTCCTCTTGCCTTTGTTTTCCTTTGTTCAAATGCAGTGTTACTAGTGCTAAGTTAATCACATCAGTGAAAGTTTGATACTGAAAGCCACAATACACACAGAGCCTGGAACTGCAGAAGTCTTCTGAGGCAAATCTGTGATTTGTAGCTGAACTGCACAGACGTTAACAACCTCCTCAAGTCTTTTGAAACCACTGGCTTAGGCTGTACCTGCTCTTAGAATGAGTTCTGAGATCATCCTTATGCCGTTAGTCTCATTCCAGCACGATATGCGAGTGACCATGAGCAACTGCGTGTGTGGGACATGGACATGGATTTGCCAGGTCTGGTGTTGTTGCTAGGTGAAATCAGTGGAATCAGAAATAGATTTGCAATCAAAGTTTGTCCCAAGGAATCAGAGCACCCTAGGATCAGGCAAAGGAAAAGACCTGCACAAAGATGACTGAGGCAGATATTTAGCAGATCTGAGGGGAAGAGGAGAGGCTGGTCAGGAGTAGGGCTAAAATCAGAGGACCAGGGAGTTTACACTGCAAGTTAAGGACCAAGTAAAAGAGCAGAGCCAAAGCAAACTCAATAGATCAGCCAGCAGGAAGAACCAGAAGGCAGGAGATGGTGACAAGGACTCCAGCTGTGTCTGAAGGGCACTTGCTGCCAAGTGGCATGCCAGGCAGTGAGAGCAGCTGGCTGGAGCATATCAGGCACTGGCAAGGGGTACAGATCGTTCACGGGCTGGTGGGTTGAACCTCATGTTCCTGGGGAAGGAGCTGCAGCTTGCTCTAACCCCTAGTGCGTGTATCAAGGTTCCCTGCCAGTAGCAGGTCACAGTCTGGCTCATGTCCGTCCTGCAGGAATTTTCAACTGCAGTCCTTGCTCCATTTTTTTCTGCAGCTGAGGCAACCAGGGCATCGGTTTCTATACCTGTTGCCTGCTTTCATAAAACATGGTGGAGATTAATTATTTTTGATGAATGTCCTCTTAGCTTTCAAAATATATTGATTTTAGGTTTAGAAATTATTAGGTAGACAGGTGCCCCCAGACATACCCATAGTTTAATCACACAAGGGTGTTTTTCCTTCAGAAACCTGTCTAAGCTCAGAATCTGATAATGAAAGGTACCTCAAAGTAACACTGAATTCCCACAGGCAACTATACTGAGCATGGTTCTCCTTTTCAAATGTATGGTGGCAGATAAGAAACGAAAACTCTCCTACTTGGAATACCATACTTAATAATTAGGCCTGTGTGTTTTAATGCAGTATGTGGTTTGCTGCACCACTTACTCTTTCATGGCTTCAAGTTGTTGGGGTTTAGTTTTGGGTTTTTATACCAGGATTGTATGGTATTTGTCATGAACTTATTGCAGCAGTCAGTTCAGTTAGGCCAACCATTATAGTTGTTCAAGTATGCACAGTTAGAAGTGGAAATCATTTGGTGACTTTTAACATCTTCAAGTCTTCTTGTTTCCCCTTTACACTTCTCTGTCCTCTACCCAAACCACAATGTTTGTAATGTGATCATGCCAAGAATACCTTCTTTCTTTACAGACCGTTTCTATACCTTTGCCCATAGCATCAAAGGGGAACTTCACAGCTTTATTTTTTTTCCTTTGTGTTTGTCTCGCACCTTGTTGTTCCAGAATCCCAGGACTGACTGTGCCATTTGTGTTCACTTCCCATGCCTGTTTTCTTCTTTGATAGTGGTCTTACTTCAGGCTTTGTCTACCTTGCTTCCAAAAATATATTTCTATCTTCTTATAATACGGTTTGAAAGTAGCAAGAAATTGATAACAATTGATGTCATTTTCTCCTCCTCCTCTTTCTTTTTTCTCTGATGAATCGATAGTTAAAATACCATAACTCTCCCCCGTAAAATCTGTTATTAGTTCCCATGGCTGTTTCCTTCCATGACCATGATCTAATCCCAGGTTTCACCCAGTGATACTATTAATAATGTATTGGATTGGTATGTTGCCATGTAATCTTAAAGTTTCATAACTTCATTTGAAATTTTCCCAATGTAAACTGCATGTTTTAAAGAACAGGTTTTATGCAAATAGTTTCTTTTCCTAGAATTGCTTTTACTGACAAATAAGTGAAAAGTAGTCTAAAAAGAAATAAATAGACTTTGAAAGTCTAGCACAACTCAGTATTTTCTACAAGTGTATTCTCACTTGTTTTCCCCTGAGGTAGTTTGCCTGGAAATGTCAACAGATGTTAATCCAAACCAGCAGGTAATATACTGTATGGATGTCCAGCATGCTACGACGCAAATTAGGTTAACAAAGCAAACACTTTCTGAGAACCTTACAGAGGCACCATGAAAAATGTCAGGAAACTGTATTTCAGCAATGCAAAATGCATCTGCAAAGGTGACCCCCAACAGCTGTGAAGCAGTAACATTGCCAAGCCATTCTCTGGGCAGTTTGCCAATGACTAACTGGGTTTGGTTACCGTTTGTGTTTTAGCTCGCAGGTTACAGGGAGCCTTAATGTCTATATCTAGTATATCTAAAGTGAGATTATCTAGTATTTATCTAGTATTTATCTAAAGTGAGATTCCTGTAAATGTACTGTGTTAACCTTATGGTTTGTTCAGTTCCTCCCTTCAACAGAGTGTTCTTGATAGGTGAGCATTGCATATCACTCCTCACCTGCTGGTTTGTACCAGTTTTTTATGTACTTTTACTTTTGAGAAGAGAAGTAAACACGTTCTCTTTTGCTCTTCTGAGATGTATTAATATTAGGTAAAGGTGGGAATGTATGGCCTCTATGAAGCCCGAGTGGTTAGTATCAATAAACATGTACCAGTTTAGTTTGATGAGTTTATTTGGACAATGCATTTTCAGTCTTATTTCTGTGGACATGGAAGTATATTAAAGAGAAATATAATTCTGGAGCATCAAAATGAATGCACTTTTTATAATAACACACAGTATATATTTAAGTTTTGATTATTGATAAATACTGCAATAGGTTTCAATTTTTCCCCCCTTCATTAGCTGTTGTGATGATGTGGTCCAGTGAGGTGTAGCGGGTTGACGGCTGGCCAAACACCATCGCACTCACAAAAATCAACTATTCATCTTCCTCTGCTGTAATTGAGCAGAGGAGGAGAAAAAAAATCAGTTAAAAAAAAGCTCATGGGGTTGAGATAAGGATTCGGAGAAAATACTTTACGGTAAGACAGGCTCAAAACTTTAAAAGGTATAAAAAAAACTTTAATAAAAGAAGTAAAAGAAGAAGAAGAACTAAAATAAACCTTTAGAACACCTTCCCCCCCCAGCTCCTCTTTCCTTCCCACCAACAACACAAAGAGACAAAACCTGGGATTCTCAGTCAGTTTATCGGTTCTAAAAAGCATCTTTCTTTAGTTCACTCAGGGAGAGGAGTCTCCCCTTCTATGCCATGTAGTCTTTCCCATGAGAAGCATCTTCCTGTGAACTCTTCCAGCATGGTCCCAATTTTCACAGCTAACAGTCTGCTTGGAAAAACACTGTTTGCATCATGAAATCCCTCCCAAGTCTTGCAGTCTTCCCACAACTGATTTTGTGGGCCATTTCAGCTTATAGGGTACAGTTTTTAAGGGTGAGCTGTTCCACTATAAGAGCGAAGCGTCCTCTTCTTCTGTCTCTGAATGCAAAAGTTCTCTCTGTTTCTCTATTCAAGTCAGATCACAGGTTTTCAACATCTACATTCGCCAGTTCTCATGGGCTGTGGGTGAACGCTACATCCCCCCGGTACACTTCATCAATTACAGGGAAACTGCTGTATTATCGTCCTCATCATGGATTTTTCAGTTCAGATGCTTGGGGCATCTCCTCCTCCCCTTCCCCCTTCTGAAGCAACCTGCTATCGCTTTGTTGTTCTCCTCACATGTCCCCTCTTTCCCTTTTCTCTGACTCGAGAGAAGATTGGTGTCTGTGGGTTTATCTGTTCTCAGGTGGAGTTCTGCAGCGCTGAAAAGTAGATCTTATCCAGGTTCCACAAACTGGGGGAAACGCTCATTGTGCTTTTCTCTCTCTTGGTCAGGTGATCTCCCCAGCACTGCACAAGCCGCACCGGCTGTCGGCTCCACTCCTCAGCTTTCTTCCTGCGGGACAGTGAAAAAGAAAAACTGCTGCCATTTTTGTCCCTTTGTTTGCAGTGTGGCAGGTTAGAAGCAGACAGGCACGCAAAGTCTGCTGCTGGCCAGGCCAGGGTGGTGGTGGCCACATGGCTCAGTGGTGCCAGGATGGTCCCCTCCACTGGGTTCTTGGTGGCTGAACCCTGCTGGGGCCTGATGGGGTCTTGGTGTCTGTGCCAGGGCGGCCCGCTGCTGGCCACCCCTTCCAAAGCAGGAAAAAGAAGAGAACTTCCTGCAGTTTTTTATTCTTCAATATGTTATCATAGAGGTGTTCCTAGCTTCTCTAATTGGCTTAGCAGTGTGTGAATTCTCAGAGCCAGCCAGCTATTGGTTTTGCCGGGCACAGAGGAAGCTGTTAACAGCTTCCTGCAGAGAATTATTTCAGTACTGACGTTTTTCCTCCTCACTAAAATCAATTTAATGCAAAACCAGCATACGGGGGCAAGCACTGAGAAAACCCCCAGACAAGATTTTCAGAGTTAACTGCTGTTTGTGCATATATCAGTACTGGGGCAGAGCAAGAAGGTTTTAAAATCCAGCTGAAATTCAAAAGGTGATAGCTCAGAGCTCTCCAGAAACCAGCCTTTCTTTGTATCATGTTTCCTGGCATCACAGTCTGCTTTGGAAGACTCTTGGCTCTTATAATTTGCCTTCAGTTTTGGCCCTGAAGCTGGTTTGTGATCTTGACCAGGTCTTTTCACATCTGTCAGTTATGAAATGTGCCAGTGGCCCAGCCTTTCCCCACTGCAGAGGGCTTCCAAAATTATAGAAGGCAAGAATTATTCATTGCTAATACTTTCACCTAACCACAAATACCGCATTACTCTGAGGTCAGGTCCATGCTACTGTACAACAGAAACTGCTTTCATCCTTTTCCCCTTCACCTACTCCCATTTCTGTTGCTATGCCCAGGCTTCTCAGTTCTCCATAACTGTTGCCATGTAGGATTTCAGACAGGAGGGAAAAAAAAAACCCTCAGCCTTCTACAGAGAATGTGGGGTCCATGGTAACAGAGGAGGGGTCTGCAAGAACAGTTTGGGTAATGCTTTGCTCATAGTTGTTTCTTCACTTGAGTCCTTGCCACTCAGAATTACTCCTGACCCACCCGAGAGTTGGTGTTGACAATATTGAAAAAACTATTGAAAAACCAGAAGACATAAATAGGAAAATACTCAAAACGGTGGGTTTTAGTTAAGCATGGAGATTGCTTTTTGTATAGAGCTATGTAAGGAAAATAATTACATAGTATGCTAGTGCCACTCTGAACTGCTGTGAAGGAAAGTGTCTTTGCAGCACCAGACCAGCAAACTCTGTGAAAGTCTGCCTTTCTGGAGTCACAGATGAGTCAGATGTGCTGATGTGCTTTTAATCTGCAGCTACCCTAAAGCTGAGGTACTGGGTTTTATTCAGAGGCAGAAGCTCATGCAGTCATCTCCTGTGCGCACAGGACATGGGAGCCACTTAGACTCTCACAAGCGTGGCAGGTTGTCAAAGCCACAGGAGCACTAAGCCAGTGAAACAAGACTTCCTGAGAAGATGGGCAGTTCCATTGCTCAAATCAACAGTATCATCAGGTTTGAGTGACTTTCTGATAAGCAGTTCTTCTTTATTGAAAACAGTGGATCTGTCAGATTTCCTGTGTTACTGCATCTCACTTACTGCTGATGAAGGCTCATACCCAAATCCAGAAATTCAAATTAA
Source organism: Hirundo rustica (assembly GCF_015227805.2). Lineage (NCBI taxonomy): Eukaryota > Metazoa > Chordata > Aves > Passeriformes > Hirundinidae > Hirundo > Hirundo rustica. The sequence goes on along the minus strand of NC_053451.1, from coordinate 15,456,397 downwards.
TAAGAATATATAACAAAAATTCTGAATTCTAAGGAACAATGTAACACTTCATTTCTGAATTTAAGTTCTTTGACACTGTCAAGGATTGGGTGGAAAAGGAAGGGAACACAATTGGACCAAAGGAGAGAAACAACCAAAAAAGAGGGGTAAAAATCTGAATCTTTAAATCAACATTTCCAGTATGTTTGAACTTACTGAGGCAGTCTGCAGTGGCTTAAATGGCTCTATGTTTTGCAAATCCAAATCCTGTTTTTATGTTAGTGCCAGTGAGCTCCATCAACTTAGGTTTCAGCTGATAAAATCTTAGTAGGGTAATAAAAAAAGTTTTGTAAAAGTGTATGCAACACACATTTGGATAGAAATCTGTGTTTCTTCATTGTTTCCCATCCAAAAACTGGAATATGCTGTTCACAAATCAGAACATGTAGGAATATTGATTGTGTTTTCAAAAAATGCACTTTACTTTTTTTAAACATTATAGCTGTAAAGAATCCCTGTTGAAAGGAGAAAGGAGGGATTCAGGAGGCTTTAAAGTCAATATTGATAAAGAGCAGCTGCAGGAACTCATCATGTCCATTCTGGCTGCCAGTTCTGATCAGATAATCAGGAAAAGTTTGCATGTAATGACTATGGTTTTGTTCTGTTGATAAAAATTCTTTAGTCTTAATGGTTTCTGACTTGAAGCAGTAAGCAGAATAGGATATAAAAATTACGCCACAACTCTGAAGCTTTCCTTGTGAAGTCTTACCCATCCCTTCCATCTACTTTCAGGATTAACTGAAGGCAGATATTTTCTAGTTTTTGCTTTGGTAAATGTTAATGCAGTATGTCTCTACTGCACTGTCCCAACAGAAAAGCCCTTGACTTTGTAATTTTGGGGAGTTTTGTTTATTTTTGTTTGCTCTTTTGTTCTTTTCTGCACGTGCCTAGTTGAGCCCGTTGATGCCCGCCCAGCTGCAGACAGAGGACTCACCACACGACCAGGTATATGACTTGCATGGCTTTTACCTAACCTGTGTTTTTCTAGCATGCATGTGGTCTCCTGGAGCTGAAATTATTTACCTTTGCTTTGGTGCATCCCTCTCACAAAATTTAATGCTATTCCATGAATGATGGAAGCATCATTCCATCACAAATATTCCCTGTGTGAGTGCTGTCCATATTGAGGGTGTTTGGAAGGTATGCTTGCAGCAGGAGTGGGTCCCAGACCCAGAACTGGTTTGTATCAAAGGTCTCATCTCTTCCAGAAATAACACTTTGGTATGTGCAAGAGATGGTAAACTTGGTACCCCTTTGTACAGACACTACTTCTAATTTGTGAATGTATAATAGCAGGGTCAAATCCTTTATGCAGTGAGCAGGGCTAATAAAGAATTAATGCATACAGCCTCAGAACTGCAGGGGCCCCTGATATTTTTTGCTGTGGTACTTACTTTACTTACCTCCAAATACCTAAAAGTCAGTATTATATCTCTGGATTCACTGAGGACACAGCTATTCATTCCATTCTAGGATAGAGCAGGGTGATTGTTTCTCCTCTGTAGGTACTTCTGTCTTTATATTGATTTCTTAAAGCAGATCATGAGGTTGAGTCAGGTTGCAAATGTTTGGAAAAGTTAAAATGGGACAATTCCAGTTTCCAAAAGGAAAAATTATTTTAGCTTTTCACACTCTTTTTTTGCTTTGGGGGTTGTTTTTCCTCTGTTTTTTGTTCAGAATTATCTGAAACTGTTAAAGCCATTGAGAGGAAACAGCTTTTTATTTCAGAAGAGGCCACTCTTTGACTCTTTGGTGTAGTGAGGATATATTTTAGGGTCAGGATTATTTCAGTGTCACATCATTATTGTGTTTTCTTCCTTCAGATCAGATTAAACTGATCAATCAGTATCCTTTTTCTCTTCATCTTGTCTTCCAGACTTCCATTATATAGCATCATGGACAGCACCTTCCTAGTGTTTGTAAATCTTAACTCACCCATGTTTAGCAACTACAGAAATTGCTACAGTGGGAGGTAAAATAAGTTCATATGTTGCAGCAATTGGGATATGTGTCAGAACTGGCCAGGTAGTGTGCTCCTAGCACTGTTTTAGGAGTCTGACACCTTAACATGTATTTAGAGTCTTGATTCAGTCCAGTTAGAGAGCCTGCAAACTGGTACAGAGCTACAATGCCAAAAATCTTGGGATAAAGGAAAAATTCCTCCAGGAGTGCATTATCTACCTTCTTCCCCAGGAGCAGTAGAAATATCAGGTGAAATATGCATATGGTTTAATCCAAATTCTGTAGTGTTAATTCAGTCTAGCAGTTTTCTTGCAATACTAAAAACTATTATTATTTACAATTTTAGTTTCAGTTCTCTTGAAAAATTTCCTGTTATGAGGCCCATATTTATTACTGCAGGTTATTCCTTCATTGCTTCTGTTCCCTCACACACAGACACATGTCTCAGAAAACCTCAGTGTCCCTTTTTTAGGGAAAGGATTTTCTCTCACTGCCACTCTCTAGTTTCAGAGTGAAACTATGTTTTAGTCGACTGCATTAGAGCGCTTTGATAGTTGTGGTGATACAAGTAGTACTAAAGTCTATAGGCCTAATGACAGTAAGTCATGAGTCATCTTGGTAAACGTGTGTGATAGACTGCTAAGGATAAGTAAAATATATTTCAGCATCTGACCATTATGGATTTCGCAGATGCTGTAACTTTTCCACTGTGAAAAGTTTATGGGATATTTCCTCAATGTTCTGCTAAAGTGCAAAAGTAGTGCTTAACTTCCCTATGTCTTTAATCACCATTTACAGATTTAGAAGTTTTTCTTATTGATATAGATTCTGCCTATAAATGTCCATGTGGTTTTTCATCATCCTTCAAAAGCAATTTATGTGTGACAAAATTTCAATTTAATAGAGATATTATTCCAATATGAATATCTTCATGAACCAGAAATAGAGGAAAGCAAATGGATGCTTATTTAAACTGTGAAGTACAGAAGGAATTCTCATAGTTTAAAAGTGTGTGCTTTAAAACTGTTTTACTTTACTCGCTCATTAAAAATAAAATTTCTATATTAGAGGTTCAAAAAGGAAAATAAATACTTTTTGTGCAGCAACTGTCTTTTTGGGATAGTTTGTTTTTACAGTTTGGGGCTCTTATTGAAGAAAAAGTCAAAAAGAAAAAGTAGATTATTCTAGAGTGAAAAAGTATTGATGATGTCTTGGGTTATGTAACCAAAAAAAAAGTGTATTCTATTTCATCTGTTGAAAGCTGTTGGGGAGATGTTTTTTGCTTGTCTCTTGTGACTCTGAGGGGAGGGGGGCGGTTGTCTTCTGATAATGGCCCAGCCATTAAATCCAGGTGGAGCAGTGTTTCTTATCTCTTTCACCACCCCTCCATCCTCCAAGGGGACATCTTCTGATAATGGGCCATTAGGGCCCACCAATGACATGACACAGTCCATCATCCCATTGTGAGATGCTCCACACAGTGGGGAGGAGCCAACTGTACCTAGACAAAAACTGAGACTCAAGACCACAAGGTATCCGGTTTTTCCACTGGGTGCCCAGAGAAAGACTGGACCCATCTCGTCACCACTGAACTTTCTACAGGACCATCTCTATTCCACAGAACCACATCTGTTACTCCAGGAGGATTTATTTGGACTGCTTCTGACACCCTGACCAACAGGGTGTCAGGTCATATCCCTGACTCTATCATGGTTTTTCCAGAATTTTTTGTTTGCTTGCTTGCTTGTTTTTTTGTACTACTACATTTGTACTTTCTTTTTTTTTACTATTCCTAGTAAAGAACTGTTACTCCTATTCCCATATCTTTGTCTGAAAGCCCCTAATTGCAAAATTATAATAATTTGGAGGGAAGGGGGTTTACATTCTCCATTCCAAGGGAGCCTGTAGCCTTCTCTGGCAGACAACTGTCTTTCAAAACCAAGACAGATGAAAAACCTGCAGATTAATGCATCCAGCTGTTTGTGACTTTTTAATTGCCCAGCTTCTTGTTGGTTTCCTGAAAGGTTTGGCCTTTCTGGGGGCCTGACTTCCCAGTAGGTGATTCTACTTTCTTGGCTCAAGTGACTTGCTTCTTCAGGATTAAAATATTGGTGTCATATCAGCCTGCAACACTCTAAGCTTGAAGAAGAACAAATGAATGTTTTGTAGCTGTTGAATTTCTTGAAGAAAATGAGTTCTGAAAGGACTAAGACAAACATGCAAACGTGTGTACTTTTTTCTCTTTTCCATTTTATTTACTTCTTGCTCACACGACATTCTTATAATGATCAGTATGTTTTTCTTACAGACAGATCAAAATCAAGCAGATCATCTTTGTCACTTTCTTACAAGAGAGCGAGTTTGGCCACAGTACAGAATTAGAGTCACAGACTTATAGAATACTGGGTTGAAAGGGGACCTCAGTGATCATCTGGTCCAACAGGTATTTAGGTGGTGGTAGTATTTTTGATTCCTAGGATCTTTTTCCTTCACCACATCATTCTCTTTCAAAAAATGAAGTCTGTGAGTCAAGTCAGAAAAAGGAAGGAGTTGTCCAGTCCATAGAATAGAAAAGTTTATGAGTAAAGACCAAGTTTAAAGCATTTGTTGAAATTTATGCCAGTTGTCTAAACCTTCACCTCAGTTGTGTTCCACTTTGGCTGCCTGCAGTTAAAGCTTGAATTGGAATCTGATCTGCATCAGTCCTAGGGAAAGAATATTGTCTGGATGAACCCCATTTTCTAGTATGGATAAAACATCTGTGTAATTCACATGAGCATTAGAAAAGGACTCTAGGGCCTTAACTTACTGTTCTTCCCCTACCTATTTCACAAATGGGCAAACAAAAATAAAAATTATTTCTAAAACCATTTCTTATCATTGCCTTCCTAAAAAGGAAGTAAATGAGATGGTAAAAGGCCAGAGGGAAGAAAAATATCTAGATGTACTAGGTAGTAATCAGTGAGCTATTTTTTAATACAGCACAAAATTATAACAGATTTATGACATATTTCTTGCCATTTATAAATGCTTTATACAGGGAGATGTTAGATGTTAGAAGGCTCCAGTCCTGCCTGAGAACTTCCATAGGAAGAACTTCAGATAGAATGAGTACCTCTTTCCTTGATAATCTCACTGTAACAATTTATTCAGGAGTGTTTCCTTCTCTTCTGTGCTCCAGCAGTCACCTTTTCATGATGAACACTTAATTTCATGCAACTGAATTTTAGGTATTTGCTTATTAGTAACTTTTTCTTTGTGTGTATGTGTGTGCATATACATATAGAGACGGACACATAAAAATACATATAAAAATATCTCTAGATGGTCATGAGCAAGCTTGTTTTACTTACATTATTTTAGCAGGTCTGATCTGTGGAAATTGAGTGAAGATTAGAAAATGTGCCATCCGAAGGGACTTTGCTTAGTATTAGTGTATTTTCTGTAACTCAAGGTGATAAAAATGCTCTGTTCGGGGCAGATCATATTTTCATCTGTTGCAGAGTTGCAGTTGTAAGTATATGCTGACAGCTGTAAATACATCACTTACAGGATGGCCATAATTCTCAAGGCAAGGATTTTATCCTAATAAATATGTTCCTTTCTTCCATGTAGTATAGTTTGGACTTGATGGTGGTTTTTTGTGTTGTTCTATCTCTTTATCATTTGATCATTCTTGCAAACATTTAACTATTTTGAGGAAATGTTGCACATAAAGCTACTTCTGTGTCCTTGGCCCTTGTGCTAATAAATCATGACACTGTCTGTCTTTATTACTTTACATAATAACTGAGGGTTTTTTCCCTCGTGCAGAGGCTCTGTAAGCCTAATGGCTGTTCTGCAGAATCATTAGCACATATGCTGCAGTCTGTATGAGGTGAGGGCATGGAGAAACTTAGTTAATTATGATTTTCTTGCCAGTAACTGCCAGCATTTTTTTTCCTGTGTTCGTGATGTTAGTTCAATACAGTTGTTTTAAACAAACAGTCTGCAGCTACCAAATAAAAATAATTAATTTTTTTTTTCCATTAGATTGTTTTGGTTTGTGTTATAAATGAGATCGTTGCTAACTGTGAATGCAATTATAGGTGTATATGCACAGCATCTGACATGCCAGATTATCAACCCAGATTTTACTTCTTTTGATTATTCACACACATGTATTCTGAGAAATAATTATTTTATACTCTGTTCCAGTGAGATTATTTTGTAAAAAGGATAACACTTTTATTGCACTTACTTTCTTCTTTCTTCAATTCGAGAGCCCCATAGTCATCCATGAAGTAAAGGTGAACGAGCAGTTCATTGACATCTTAGGAGAGATCAGAAAGTTTTAGTTCCATGCAGTCTTAAAAGTGCATATCTCTCAAAGATATTTGAGTTGTCTTTACAAAAAGGAGTATATCATTGCAGTAACAAGCAGACAGGACTCAGTTCTTTATGCAGGAAAACCAATTCTCTATTCATAAAGCTCATACTTATACAGATTTCAAAGACCTCATGTTTGACTCTAACTGGCCAGTAACTTTTTTGCCACACATTCCATTGGTTAGAAGGTGCCTCTGTGTGTGTATGTGCTAAGACTTTCTATTCCCACAGGTGTTTACATTTTTCTTTGTGGATTTTCATGGGACAAATCATTTGTTACTACAGGTGCAACTTACTTTTCTCTACAAGAATAGGTTGTTATGCAAACTGATTCTCATTCCTCTGATTCTTTCTCATGGGAATTAAGAGGCTAATTGCACTTAGCCAAAGTAGCAGGCCTTAAACCACAATTTTATCTCTACCTGTATGCATCAGTATATAGTCTTCATTTTCATCTTTATGAGTTTACAATATTCATTCTTCTTTCATTTCAAAATGAAAATTAAATGACCTGCACAAAGTCATGGAGTAATATGGAACTAGTTAGAACAGGCAGCTCTCTACCCTGGGGGGTTGTTCAAAGACCGCATTCCTTCTCTTCCACCTTTTTATTTTCGATGAAGCTTAACCCCAAATAAAGCCGTTTGCCACACGTGATTCAATAACTCTTTTCTTGTTCTTGCCATGGCTTAAGTACATGGACATAGAGCTGAATGTTTTCCTGAATGCAGTCAGTACCGCAGTCATTCAAACTGCTACTTTGGTTCTCTCTGTGTAGAAACCACCCAGGCCTAGTTGTTTCAACTGTGCTTCACTTGGAGATTTAATTTTTAACTCTAGATGTAACCTCAGGCACAGCTAACACTGTCTTTGATCTGTGCAAAACAATATCACAAAACCTTTCTAGCTGTTCATATAACCAGTAGATAAAGTAATTGCAAGCAGTGTGGTAGATAATGTGCACCTAATTATATCCTTGGTGGGATTCTCTGTAACCTCTTTTTTTTAGTCTTCTGAAAGCATAAATATATATTTACATGAACACAGAAGCTCATCAATGTTAGTATAAAGTGTTTCCCAAAGCAATTGGTTTTTGTTTCATATGAGTAGTTTTTCACTCCATATGACCTTTTTCCCCTTTATGGCAAGGAAAAATAAGGTTTTCTTGTTTTCCATTTTTTGATGTTTGGAAATGGATGTGTGCACACATGCATGTGTACACATGTATATATAAAAGTAGTTAATACTGCTAATTAAAAGCAATATCAATAAAAAGTCCATCAGAGTTAAGCTCTTTTTGTTGAATTTCACTAGAAGCTTTTATGCCCATGGTTTTTATAACAAAATAGTTTTGTCAGTTTTTCTAAGGAGCTGTAAGTTAATGTATTTGGCAGCTGAATTGAAGCATTTTTAAACTGAAGTGATTAGGAATGCATCTCCCTAAAGATGGTATGTAATTCAGAAGAAAACTGGTAGCAATTATCAGTATTTGTGAATTTGCAATGAGGCTGTTGCTCTCACTTTTCATTTTGTATATTGGCTTTTGTGTTTGGGTTGTGTATTTTAGAATTGGTAGTGAAAAAAACATTGTTTGCATCTTACCTCTGATCAAAGATTTAGAAAGACCCCAAAGCTTTTTTCCTTCTTCAGTTACTACCCTTGAAAAGTATATCTTTGATTTTAGCATGCAAGTCTAAATGTGAGATCACCAGGACAGTGAAGCAAATGAACTGGTAATAAAAAGAACCTCTTCAACAAAATGTCTCAATTCTGTAACACTGTGGAAAGGTGCATGTAATCCTACATGTATTTTTATCTCATACCAGGTATTTAATTGATTCCAGTGCAATATCATACTTCTCCTTACTATATAATCAGTTATTTGCAGAAGACCAGCAGTTTACCCTAGCTGAAGTCTTCTTCTTCACTTGTAAGGGAGGTAGAAGGAAGGAAAAAGCTGCTATTGCAACAGCTAAAAAGAAAGATTTCTCTGTTTCTGACCTTTTTCTGATGCAAGTTGCCAAAAAGAAGTTTCAGTAAATCTTGACATCATTAACTTCCTAACATCAGATGCTACTTTTTGTTCAGGTTCCACTGCATTTTTGTGGGGCCTTGGTCACTTGGCCCAAAGCAAAAAATTCTGCCTGATCTCAAGGCAAAACCCCGTTTAACCTGCTGCATGCTGAAAGCGTGGCTCCATGCTACTGTTTGATTGGAATGGGAGGCAAGAAGGGGACCAAATTAATGTTGCTTTAGGGGAGCTGGAGCCTGCACTTTTCCAGCAGCTGAGACTACTGGTGAACTTCATCACCCTCTGGTTGATTGACGTGACCTGTTCTGCCTCTGAAGTGCTGCTGTAACTCCTGCCTGTGGTGTTTGACTGTTGAACAGAAGCTGACAAAGACCTACAAGCTCAGCTGTTGCAGCTTTTCTTTCAGTGAAAGTGGTCAGACCCCAAGAAGTGCCCATGTCAATTTTCCCAACTCTAGCAGTGGTACAAACGGAATATGTACAAATTTCACCTCTGCCTAATACTCTGGTACATCCATTGAGTGTTTAGCAGCTAGCATTTGATAGGTTCCAGGACTGAAAACTGTATTTTCACCATTGCGTTTAGTAACCCTGACGGAACCTTTCTTCTTTGCATTTGTTCGTTTGTATTTTGAACATCCTCGTGATTTGTGCCAGTGAGTTCCACAGTCCGATTTTGCATTGTACTGAATTGTGTATATATCTGTACACACACTTTGTGTTATTTTTCAATCTGCTGTATCATAGCCATGTTAATGTCCTATATTTCTTAGGAGAAATAATGAATGACCATTTTCTGTAGACTTTCCCCTTGTCATCTGCAGTCATACATGCTGTTGTTTCACCTCCTTTGCCTCTTCCAATCTGAAGACTCACAATTTCAGTCCTTTGTGTACAGAAACCATTCCATACCTGTGATCATCTGTGTCTCCGTGCATGATATCTTTTGTACTTCTTCTGCCTTTGTGTGAGGTGAGGTGACCAGAACAAATAGCCAGATTTAAAATGAGGATGCATCATTTATACTGTGATGTAACAATGTTTTATATTTTCTTTGCCTTTTTAACTGCTACTGATTCAAGTGCCCACAGAGTTACCCACTGTGACTGCAAGGTCTCTGCCCTGAGTGAAACAGAACTAAATTAGAGTCTTTATGACTATATGTATACTTAGGGCTGTGTATCCCCACAAGCACCACTTTGCATTATATCAACACTGAATATCATTTCCCTTTTATTGTGCTCTTGGAATTTATAAGATCCTTCTGCAGTTCTTTGCAACTGGCTTTACTTCGACTATCCTCTTTTTTTTTTTTTTTTTTTTTTTTGTCAATAAACTTTGTCAAAATTCACTCTCTTATCCAGATCACTTTGCAAACAGCACAGCACAGATCCTCATGGGGCTCACTGGTAATGTTCCTCCATTGTGCAAAACGGATGTGTATTTACGCTTCATTTCACTTCTCTTAGTCAGTTATGGAAAGTCATGTAGGACTTTCCCTTCTAATCCTTGGCATCTTAGCTTCTCCCAGAGCTTTGATCAGGGACCTTCTCAAAAGCTTTCTGGAAATCCAGATTCAATCCAAGCAGAATCACTCTTTCCCATGTGATTCCTAACTCTTACAATGACCTCTAAGAGTTTTGGGAGGTAGGACTTCCCTCAACAAAAGACAAGCAGATTCTTCACTGATTTAGATGTGTGGATGTGTACTAATAAATAGTTATAAATTCAGCGGATTTGCCAGCTGTAGCAGCCGAGTTGTGCAGTTCCTCATGCCTTTGCCTTGGAGGAGTTTTCATGCAGTGCTTTTGCCAGGGTATCTACGAGGGCAGTGAGTATGGCTGTGGACAGTGGTGAGCAGCTGAGAGCAGTAAAACAAGTCCTGGGAAAGCACTTTCCCCCCAGCTACTGCACTGGTACTCCACTACTGTAATTCTCCCCCTTCTCTTTTAATGCTAAAACCAAAAAAGCAGGAGGGGTTGACAGGTTGAGCTTCCATGCAGGCCAGGTACGTGTTCTCCTTTGTTGTAATCTGCTGTAATCACAGAGGAGAAAAGAGAACTAATTCTCTCTGAATAAAATAGAACAAACCTGTATGCTTGAAATAATCCCAAAAATGTGATTAAAACCAAAAGTGGTTAGATGTTGATAGCAAAAAAAAAATTATATATTTTATGTAATAGTAATAGAGGCAAAAAGAAAAGAGAAATGGGTGGAGGGAGGACAGGGAGAGTGACAGAAACAGATGAAGTAGAAGCATATCACCCCTCTGGGTCCCAACAACGTCTCATTGTTTCTCTCCATCTTGATCTTCTTGGTGAGGGTCCCCTGCCAAAAAGTATAGAATCCCATTGATTAATACACATATGAGCAGATGGGAACACACAGGTACCACCCTGAGGGGGGCCAGTTTGACACTTGTAACACCGTGGATCTGTTGTATCGTGTAGCATCACGTGTAGTGCTCTGCTGCAGGGTCTGGGGACCCCTTAGGAGAGGACTGTCGAGGGGCCATGACACCCTCTCATCTGTGCCCTCTGTGAATGTGGATGTAGCTTTCCAGAGGTGGGAGGCCCTGCACAGGAGAGGCCGATCTGCACAGGAGAGGATGAGTGTTCACTGCTTCTGACCAGAGGCTTTTTTACCATACACAGGAAACCTCTGTTCCTCCTCCCTTTGGTGTAGGGGTCTGTACAAGTCCTGCAGCAGATGAGCCTGGGGCTATAGCTTCCACCGCTGAAGGTGCTGGGCTTAATCCTCCTGTGAAAGTATTCAGACCTGAGAATAGTGTCACTTTATCTTATCTCAAATCAATTTACAGTCCAGGGCCTGAGGAGTGCAGTGGTCTTTGATGCAACTTCTGTTATACAGTTTTGCTAAAATAGGCAGTAGTCCTTTGTAAAAATATTTAAGCCATAAACCATAACACTTCAGTCTCTAGCATATTTTTCCTCATTTCCTGTTGATGCAAGTGTGGGGGGTACTTTGAGATGATGCACAAAAGAGAGTAAATTGTACTCTTAATTTGGAAAACTAGCCATAGCTGCTTGAAGGATGGAAAGTTAAACCTGTCTTCAGGTACCACATGGGCAGCTCCATTTCCTTCTGCATTTCTTTGAAAATCATTGTTTGAATGTTCTTTGAAATATCATTGTTTATTTTCAGACTGCAATTCCTTAAGTACTTTACAGTTCTTGCATTTTAAAATGGTCTCCCATATATAAATGTCATAATATATTTGTGTCAGTACTGTGATATAGCATCAAAAATCAGGAACTTCATAAAGAAATTTGAGGAGCTGAAGGGCTTGATTCCTTTAAAAAAAATAAGGTAAAATTTATGGGGCAGTCAGACTCTTCAAGAAAATAACCATAAATTCTTTATAGCATGAGGATGATTCTTGTTCTCTCCTTTGCATGGTTTCCTATGAAAATAAAGATCAAAACCTTAGAGTGGGTTGTCTGTACAGCCCAGAGAAGTTCTTGGGAAGATCTATTCTTACTGGTTCATAATTCAAAAATAAATCACCACTTCAAGAAAAGAAAAAAGAAGTTGCACATTCAAAGGCAATTAAAAAAAAAAAAAAAGTTATTGGATCGGGTGCTGTTTTAGACTGTGGAACTCATTGGCACATGGGAGTCTTAAGGAATTCTTGTTGAGAGTCCAGCGAGACAGTGGAGCACAGGAGCAGTCAGTAGTGTTGAGAATTTTAAAAGAGGTTCTTCCTCTTGTTCAAAACTTAAGTTCAGCACAAGATTCTAAGAATTAAGCCTTGGAGAGAGGAGTTGGGAATGAGAAAATGCTAAAATAAATATTAACAAGGAATATGAACTGGTTTGTTCTTATTATATTCAGTAGAGGGAGGAAATAACATCTCATAAACACCATTCTTCTGCAGTGTTTTTACCTCCCAAGAAATACAAATGTTGGGTGCATTGGTACTGAGAAGGAAAACAACCAGCTCCACGAATACCCATATATTCTCTCTAAACCAGAGCCTGCTCTTCAGGATTCATGGACATATACAGGATTCAGTGCTCTGCTGCTGTTAAGTCTGACTCATTCTCTCCTTAGGTTATTTTCCAGGAGGAAATTTTGGCCTTCTTTCCAGCTAGACAAGTGCAGCATCTCCCCTTCACGCTTCTAAGACAACAGGACTGCAAACTATGTACGATTATTATTGTTGCAAGCTGTACTCACTTGCTTTTCTGTATGTTTCTAATCGAGAGACAGTTATCATCTTTCAGAGAGAAGACAAGACAAATCTTTAAATCTGAGCAGTATAAAATCTGAAAACAAATAGAAACTTTGTTGATGTGGCTCTCTCTCCATCGGAGCCTGTGCTCCATTTTTGCCTTGGCTAGTTTGAGAGAGAAACCACGCCAGCAGGAATTTTCCCTTAAGGGCCTTGAAGATCCCAGGGAGGCTGCAAACCTTTTCCTTTAGAGAGAGCAGGCGTCCGGCAATTGCAAAAGGAAAGAGTCTGCCCTTGGTCCAGAGGGAATCACGGCTTTATTCTGGGGTCCTGTCCCTGCAGAGTCTGGAGCTCAGTCCAGTCCCCGTCCCCGTCCTGATCCCAAGAGCGAGAGAGATTGTTCCATGTGATCCCAAGGGCCTTTTCCCAGGGGGAAGGGGCTAGAGGCAGGGACAAGCCACTACCCAATCAGGCATAAGGTGGGAGTGGAACAGAGTTGGGTTACATTCCAGTGTGGGAGGATGGGAGGGGAAAAGGAGCAGGGACAAACCTCATGATACATTTTGCAAGGGAACAGGGTGGTACAGAAGAAACCATTACGAAACCCAGTATAAAAATTAAATACAGTATAAACCAAATTAATGCACTACAACACTCTGTAATCTTCACAAATATTTTAGTAACTTGTACGTGTTTGTGGAAAAGGTACAGACTCACAGGAAGCAAGAAAATAAGATATCTGGAGTTCTCTTACATCATGAGTATTTTGTTTTTCCTCATAGCAGCCTGAACTGAGGGAGGACAACAAGTTTACTTGACATTGCTAAAGAGGCTGTCAGAGCAGACCTGTGTGCAGCCTGTGAGCCAGTTCAGGAGGTCTCTGTTGGTCCCTTGCATCTTAGTTTATGCAGTGTTTCATGCTAGAAGCTTTGATGCCTGTACCAATATAGCTGCTGAGGATTAAGAATCTTTTAACAAAGGAGAAACTTTACTAGCTCATTCTGTGTCACCTCAGTGGGACTGAAACATCAGATGTACCTCACTTTCCTCCCAGTTCCTTTTCACATTGCATCACACCTCCTCCGTGTGAATGGCGCTGTTGCCTTCTGCTCTTCAGCAGTGGGCTTAAGCAGAATCTTCCTGAATCTGAATCATGACTTTAATGAATTGTCTTTGTGGTGCAATGCAGGTTCTGGGTTGACCAATGTTAAGACAGAAGAGATATCTGAGGTGAAGATGGATGCAGAGTTCCGGCATGACTCAGGATATGAAGTTCATCATCAAAAGCTGGTGAGTGGTCAAACAGTGCTTTCTGTGCATGCATTTTGGGATGTTGATTCAATCTTGAGCTAGTGAGTCACTTACGGCCATGTTTTGCTTGAGTAATGTAGACACTGAAAGTGCCAACAAAAAGTTATCATGTGAAAAGATTATGATTTTTTCTGGTTTTGTCTTCAATGAGAGTAAACCTGGAACAATGTCACCAGAGAGGATGGTGTAATGGTCTTAATTTAATAAAACCGGGCAGAAACACCAATTATGTAGGGGTTTTAGTATTTATTCTCTTTCTGTGGTGGGGAGAGATTAGGAGAAAAAAACAAAGCAGGCTTAAGCTTAAAAATGAACAAAAAATAGTTTTATTAACACACTAAACACACTAAAAGATGAAAAAAAAAGAAACTGAGGAAACCCCCCCCCCCTAAACTAAAACAGAATGACACTTTAAAACACGCTTCTCTCCTTTTACAAACTATTAACTTTCTTACTAAACAACATAAAAAGACACAACTTGCAATTTTCAGTCAGTTTTACTATTTAGGCATAATCACACATTACTTAGGAGAAGAGTCTCTCTAAGGTTTTTTTTTATGAAGATGTTTGCCACAAGAAAAAATAGTCCAGTGCTTCCAGTGTCACACATTGGCTGCCGCCCGGAGTTTTTGCAGACTGTGATGTTCTATCAGCAAAGCTTCTCAGTGTATCTGGGGTACTTTTTACGAATACTTATTCTAGTCTAAAATCATCTTTGTCTCAAAGGCTGAGACCTCCTTTTAACCCAGGAGCAAGGGCTTTAAAGTTCCCAAATAAATCTCAATTACATCAATCCTCAATTTTGATTAGAATAGCATTCTCCCCAACAACACTAAGATGCTGCAAAGAACAGTTCATTTCTCCATAGTTTACCTGAGAGAAGTCCAGTTAAAAATGTCCACTTCTTCAATCCTATTCCAATATTATTATCAGTTCTTTCACTGCTAATCCACTGACTTCATTTGGTGTCTGTTCCATGTACCCTCTGTTTTCTTTCCTCTTTCTCTCAAGGAAGAGTTGTGCTTTAAAAGTTCCATGTTGCTAGGAAAGGTTTAAATCCTCCCGGGCCTGCAAGGGCCATGTGCACGCACGGTGCTGCAGGGGCTGAAGGAAATGCAAAGCTGTGCTGATGGAGGAAGCTGGCAGATGTCCTTTTTTCCACCCCTCGGTCTCATGCAGGGCAGCTCGGCTGGGAGCTGCCACAAAGCTGTAACAGGGCTTCACCCGGGCTGCTCCCATGCGGGCAGCAGCTCTCAGAGGCTTGGCTGGGCCTGATCCAGCCCTGCCTGCCGCCTATGATGTTACCTCATGGCTGATTCCACAGCGAGAGAGAGACCGATCAGCAGCAGATTAGTTTTAAATGTCCCCTCCAAAGTCACACTGACATTTCCCATTGGTCACCTTAGCTGCCGATATCCCGGCCAGCTTTTTGATAGGTCCCTGTCCTCCCTACCCCCCCAAAACCACTCCACGGTCAGGGCAGGGAAAAGCATCTCACATTTCTCTATAACCAGAAAACAAAATTGTGCCAATCCATGATAGATGGAAAGTCGCTGAGCCTCATATGAGAGGAAATTCCGACAGTTCCTGTCCTTGCACTGCCATGTCACTGGATGTGCTTATATGGACAATATTTGTCCCCAGAGTCCATCTCTCTCATTAGTCTCTCTGTATCATACAAGAGATACAGAGGAAGGAAAATGCTGAGTTTAAAAAAAAAAAGAAAAATATTTTGAGACACATAACACAGTGCAGCAAGAAATAGAATGACACCGTTTCAGGAATATAGTCTTTTTCCATCAAAACAGATGGTATGCATGGACTATAACCTTTCACAAGAATGGCTTCTTGTGAATAAAAGGGATAAAAGGAGATTCTCCACTGGCCTTAATTTTAGTTTGTGTTTGGCTGTATATGTGTCTTTTGTTCCTTAAGGTATATGAAGTTGTTATTATTAACAGGGGAAAGGCAGGTAGGAACAAATATTGTTCCCCATTTGAACATAAAAATGTTCTTCTTGTGAACATAAAAATGACAACCAGTAGCACTGTAGGTAAGAAAAGCATCTTCTGAAAGCTTTTTTTTGGTCACTTAAGAAGCAGTGAAGAACCCAGACAGCAATGTTGACTATAAACGTGTTCTGTTTCTTTTTTTAAAAGGTATATTACGCGATGCGGTTTCAGTTCCATAGCTTTCAGTATCATGATATTAAACTTGAAAGCTTTTTTCCCTTAATATATATTTAAAGCTAAGTAGTGCTGAAAATCAGGATTAACATGGGACTCAATTTTGCATTTGAACTGGACAATCACTCCATGAAAATATATTCTGCTATCTCTTTTATGCCAAAAACTGAGAATTCCCAATTTGATGAGTTAATCCAAAATGCATTAGCACTAATTTGGGAAAGTCTGATGTGCTTAATTCAGATGGGTTGAACATGCCAATGGAGCAAACCTGTGCAGGGTGTAGAAGGGAAGGAACTTGCAGGAACATGTGCTAAACATAATAGTTACTGGATGTCATAGTTTTCAGCAGCACCCTTTAGTGTGTAAGTGGTTTGATATCATCTCAAGGAATTAGGTGCTGGGAACTCCCCATACAGTGGTGGCTGATGGGGAAGGCATTGCAGTCCCTGCACACGGTTATCTGTGTCATGCTTAAAATGGGACCTTTCCAGCATTTTTTGCCATATTTTTTTACTGATAGGTACAACCACTATTTGAAAATTAGTGAGCTGTCTTCTAGGTTATCTTTTCAGTTGAGACTGAGCAGGGATTCTGGTTTTGCTGATCAAGTACTGGCCTGATGCTTACAAGGTCTTACTTCGCTCCCATACACCATGTCCTGTCCAATGCCCCTCTCTGTTTAGCATTAGTTCAAAAGCAGGGACAGGAAGCACTTTGATCTGTGCTTCCATTCTGTGCCATGGTAGAATTTCCTGAAGCAGTCTTCTCAGGATATTGCTTTGAATTCAGCTGCACATTCTATTTTACATGTAGACCTCTGAATTGGGTTGAAATTACATTTATTTTCAAATGTGAAACTTTATGGAGGTTGAAATTTGAACTGTACATTAAGTTGATTTTCATGTCTTGGAGTCTTTAAGGCCTTCCTCTCTTGTGCATGTATATTGGCTGGGGCATTTCACAGTGCTCTTGAAATAGTACAGTAGCAGAATTTCAGTCCTAGGCAGGTAAAATTCATGGAAGAAATTACTACTTTGCACTGGCTTATGCCAACACTGTCTATTGTCTGTCCTTTCTTGTGAATTTTCAACTTTGTTTTAACACATTTCTTGCTTGTGGGAAGAAGCAAGCCTACACGGAAGTCTTTATTGACTGGGAACAATATAAATATTTATACTACATACTTTAATACCATTCTGAGGAAGGTTGTGTTTACAGCTCATTATAGTTCTTGTTACAGTTTCTTGCTTCCTGCATTTTTGTTAAATACTTGTCAAAGTATTTACTCTTTCAGCATTCGGTAGTCGTACAATTCTGTGGATGTAATTTATTCTCTAATCTTTTTGCTTGTTTTGGTTTAAAGTAATAACAACAACAACAATATTATTATTAATAATAATAATAGCCTGCTATTGGCATGCAGAAAAAAAAAGATTGTAATATGTGCTCAGATGTGAAATAATCCTATATATTCTTTGAATGCAGAACGGGGCAATGAAAACAATCACCCATTTTTCATACCTGCTCCTGCCTATAAAAGCTGGTCTTATTATTTGCATAGTAAAGCATCTTGCTGTCCTCGGTTTTGCCTTATCAGTATTTGAAATTCAAGTGGATTTTCTCTGGTTTTTACACAGCTGTTACCTCCTAGGTTGCACAGAAGTACATCATGCAGATACAGTTTATTCTCTTTATGCTGCAAAATCTTGAAACACTCCTCGGTGGTCACTTTAATCAGCGATAGCTTTTGTTGGGTCATCTCCTTTGGTGTGAGAATTTACTCCCAGCTGGTTGCATGCAAGTTTCACTGTAGTCCCACAGGTCCTTCACTACTCTTTTATCAAAAAAATGCATCATAGTCCAAACAGGCCATACAGATGTAAATTTATGAGCACACTCATGATTAGCATTTTGAAAATAAAGGTGTCTACTGGGTTATTCCACTCAAGCCTATCACTTGTTCAATTAGCTTGACTCGCTTACTCAAGGAAAAAAGGGAGCTACTAGCTGAGACCTGTGTGAAGCTGAACATGGAGCTGAGTCCCCTTTAGCACAGCACTGCCACACCACAGGCCATATATATGTCCCAGATTGCTCCTCTCCAGCTCTCAGAGCTTTATGGCACAGCAATCCAGGTTTAGGTTTGAGTAATTGTGAAGACATGCAGTGCCATTTAATTACTGGTGCTTCAATAGTCTTTACATTGCTGTGGCAGCACGGCAGGCTAGTTAAAGGTTCAGTGATCTTTTTATTAGCCATCTTCCTTTATTTTCATTTGTAGGTATTCTTTGCTGAAGATGTGGGTTCAAATAAAGGTGCCATCATTGGACTAATGGTGGGAGGTGTTGTCATAGCAACAGTGATTGTCATTACTTTGGTGATGCTGAAGAAGAAGCAGTACACATCTATTCATCATGGGGTTGTGGAGGTAAGAAAAGACTTCCAAGCACAACTGGTATCACCTGTACAACACAGTCAACAGTAAATAAACATTAATTTATTAAGAAAGAAACTGTGGTTTTGCCTATGTTGGATTGTTACATCCAGCAGTGTGGAATAAATTTTCTTTATTTAGTAAATGCAAACACAATATAAAACATGTTAAAGTGGATGTAAAACCACAAAACTTTCTTCTGCAGCTATTCCAGACCAATCACTTCATAATGTGGAAGTTCGTTTTATAAGAAATTTGACAGTAGACCATGAGAAGATATTGCACAAGAGGAAAAATCTGGTTTTACTGTTTGGCATTCACACACCAATTTCTTTATTTAGCTTTAATGTTTGAGACTGGCCCTCCCATAGCTTGTGCTGTGCACTGCAAGGATTTTCCCTAGACAGGTATTTTATTGCTCTCTGTTCTCTAAACAAAATTTTTTGTTGCCATGAATAGCTTTGGATTTATGACTAATCTGAAACTCGTAAGTTCTGAGAAACAAATAGTATATAAGACTCTTATATGGGATTTTCAAGATGAAAATCCTTGTCTCTTCTTAGTGTGCCAAGGAAGTTTGTGTTCAATTTACAGTAATTTAAAATACTTTATCTATTTCATGGCTTTAAGATAAGATCTCTGTAAGCAGAAAAACTTCATTATGAATATTGGAAGGGGTTCATGTAACTCTTTTTCTTCCTATTTAGTTTGCTTTGTGAGTGTCTGGTTTGCAGGTACTTGTATTAGTAAGCACTTGAGACAGTTGTATATTTTTGCCTTTTAGAATTGGTTTTTTACATTTTTGATTGAAAATGAAGTCTTGATCAAGTCCGTAGTTTATGTTGGTTTCATCTTGAATCAAGGGAACTTTGCTTTGGTCTTTCTGAAGACATACATGCTTCATGATGCATTTGTTCCACTGTCTGGGATTATGAAGGGTCTTAAGAATTACTTGTGTAAGCCTTTGCCTTAAGCCTGTGCTTGTGCATCCTTGTGTCTACACTGTGGTTATCCATGTGGTTTGAAACCTTCCAAAGAGATATGGTCAGAAGAGCACCAACAGCGTGGGGTGATTTGCACAGATAGCAACCTGTGCAGAATTTTGGACCAAGAGGCAGAAAATAGCAAACAGGAATCTCAACTTTAGCTTTTGATGTGACAGTTCTCTGCCCATTTTGTAGAAAATTGAAGCAGATTTTAGTATTAATCCACCAAGCTGATATCTGCTGCCAACAGCTGGGCCACCAGAGACTCTCCTTTGGGTGAATTTAGTGAGAAAAACCAGGAACCTTGCTAGGCCAAAGCCCCTAATCAGACATTGAATGTAGACATACCATTATTGCAGTACAGCCTTAAAATTCTAGGTGGATTTCACTTGATAGAACGACGTGGCAAAGGTGATCCTGGACTTCTTCAAGCCTTCTTTGGTAACAGTAAATCTGGAACTGTTTGCCTAGAAATAACATGCATCAGCTGAATAAGTAATTCATGCCAAAATGACGGCATCACTTAATAAATATTAAGTGATTTTTATCTGTAAAAATTTTTACAGATAGAACCATAAAGCTTTAGCATGCAGACGTACCAAGAATATTAGCGGATTTATAGTATCTCGCTGTAGATTGTGTCACCTTGTGGATTTGCTGGCATTGGCAGCTAGGATTCCTCCTTCTGCCTGACTTGCTCTCTGGTCTTCACAGACTGCACAGCCTCACTGTCAGCTTCTTGCCTGCAAGAAAGGCATAACTTCTGTTTTTGTCCTAAGCTGGCAAAAATTTTGTAGCACTTGTACTGGGGGGAAAAAAAGAGCCATATACAATTGGTGTCTAATACTAAAATGTCTTCAAAATTAAGTGTTACATTCTAAAGAGAATAATTTATTTAGCTATAGCCCACCTCTAGTATACTGTGCGCAGAAAGCATGGAAGAGCAAAATCACTTGATGTAAAAATAACTGCGTATCAGCTGCAGCTTGGCTGAGTGTACTTTAACTAATTTGCCACCTCTTTCTTGTGTGTCACAAGTTACAGTGTGAATTTAACCCAGTGATAATGGAAGATTACAGAATAGGCCTTATTCCACCTGTGTTCTTGTCTTCCAAAAAGTCACCTCTGTTGTACCCTCTCATTTCACTATGATTTTTAACAAATAAGTTATTAAAAAATCAGTTAGCCTTTTTTTTAAGCTCTGAGAATGGATATACTTGTCCTATTGAGAAGTGTCATTTTTTTCCCTACTCTGAGAATAAAAATGTTCCAAAGTTGTTCAGCTTCCCTGGGAAAAAACTTTCATGGTTAAGTAAATAAAGGATGGAAAGACTGAAAATTACTTATTACATGTGCACACAGGGGCTCCAACAAATATTTTGAAGGATTTTTTTGCGGATGCACCCACCCCAGCTGTCTGCAGGAGATTATTTTCTCCACGAAAGCAGGTGGCAAAACAGAAATTCTCACGTCTGCTGCGCACTGGGCAACCGCTGACTGTCTCAGCTTCTCCTCTTTGAAGACAGCCTGTTCAAAGTTCATTTGCTTTCTGACAGAAGCAAGGCCTCCAGCAGTGACAGCAGGAGAGCTTTGCAGCATGGAGCAGAGATGACACTGAAACTGCTGAAGGGTTAGGTGGACAAACAGTTCTTACAAGAGGTTATCTACCTGACCAAGGTGTTTTTTCAAGAGACATCATAGAAAAGAGAAGTGTTGGACCATAGCACCTACGCCTCTTACATGCTGTTTTCAGCTTCTGCCACCTCCATAATGGGTGCAAAAAGCTTCTTAAAATGGTGTGGGGCTTTGGACATTAACTGACAAGGAGATAATTGTGTTCAAAACATGTAATTTGGCAGAGTGGTACCTAGGGGCAGAGGTTGTAAGGAATGTGAAGAGTTTGGCAGCATCAAAATGAGTGAAAGAGAGTCAAAGAGAAGACATTCAGGATGAGTGATAGTGCACGTAGGTTGATGGTTAGATGGATTACCCTGCAGCAGAGAGCTGCAGGAATGAGGGGAGGTATCAGCGTTATTTATTTTAAAGGCTAAAGGGAAAATTAAAAAAAAAAAAAAAAAAGTTGACTAAGACTGCAAGTTGGAGCTTCACTAAATCCCCTTTACCTATAAATGCCATATTTTAGAGTTTATTGGATTTTCACTAGAAACTGGTTTTATCAAAACAATTTTTTTTAATACTGTACAGGTGTGCAAAGGTGTTTAAAATTCAGTCTGTGTTTACTTCCTTTTCTTGTCCTTCCTTTTTTTTTTTTTTCCCTAATCTCTTTTACCTCCTTGATTTTTTTTCAAGTATCTCATCAATTCTTTGGTCTCCTCTGCCTTGCAGTTTTCTTGATTCCTTTTTAATTTATGGTGGTGTCTCACTCCATTTCTTTCTCACAGGCAATTTATGCTGCATACTTACCACATTTTCTAGTCTTGAATAAGAAAAGCTGAGTAAGAAACTTAAACTAAAATGAGTGACAGAGTTCAGTACAGTATTGTTTGGAGCTTAAAGACAGAAGTCCAGCTCATGTTTTGGCAATCCCCTCCTTTGCATCCCAGCCTAGCTGGGGAGCCTCCTAGTAATGGAAATGCTCTCGGGCAGGTATTGACACACATGGAATCCTGGTCTATAAATCCCAGAGCTTCATACGGAGTTTTAAATTTATGCTAGAAGAGAAGCTGTTTCTAGGATTAGTTGTGACACTCTCACTTCATGATTTGAAGAAGCACTGGATGCTCTGAGATATTGGTGATACAGTGTAGAAGAACCAGGGCTGACTTGGTGCTCTAGCAGCCTCTTCAAGAGTGAGCAGAAGGGTGGCTTTTCCTCTGCACCTGCTTTTACTCTTGTTTTCTGTAAGTACTGAAAAGGCTGCAGGAACATTTGCCACGTTCCTGCTTTATTTTTGCCTTCACAGCCATGTTCACAACAATTTCAACACCATTAATTAATGCTGTTAAATTCATGAGTCCTTAGAGTGGCAATTAGGCCTTCAGCACATTTGTACAAAATCTGCATGGGATGGGTTTGTTAGGCCCTATTGCTATTAAACTGCTGGCAAAACAAGTGAACAGCAATAGCATGGAGGGATTGCCCATCAAAGATTCACTGCATATGGCTCTAGATGGTGTCTTTTTGTGGAGGGAGAAGTTGGCAGCTTCCAGAAAGGACAGGTAAAGCAGCCCAGCCCCTGGGATAGTGGCAAAGGTGAGTGCTGTGAGATATGGGCCTCTCCCCATCCCTCCCCAGCCCTCTGCCAGTGCAGGGGACACAGAGCAGCTGGTGCAGACCCTTCTTTAAAATGCAAGCACACAGCTGTACCCTGACTGCTGAGCACATGGCTGTACAGGATGTCTTGGGATTTGGGAGTGGGAGGTTGAATAGGAGACAGGCTGTGAAATTCCATGGGGTCCTTCTGTCCTTGATGAATCCAAATGATTGTTGACAGCCAAGCTGAGCACTTGGCATGCACATGGGCTGGCCAGGGAAAGCTTGCATCCTTTAGAAGAAAAAGGTTGTCGCTTTCGGAGAGGGAGGGGCCAGGGAAAGGAAAAAGCTATTCTCTTTTCTCCCCAGTTTCTCAAACAAGGGAGATAAAGCAAGAACTACCTCTAAGAGTGACCTTGCTACCTAAAAACATGTCACAGGAGTTGAAGAAATAAGTGGATTTGGGGATCGTTGCGTAAGAGAAATACTGCATGCAAATGCGATTTTAAAAGAAAGAAAGAAAGAAAAGGAAAGCCTGTGAATGGCAGTATTAAAAGTCCAAGCTATATTGCAGAATTTGAAACACGAGGAGCACAGTGTCAGTGCACCCCAGTGATCCTTTCTGCCTGGCATCCTGTTCCTAATCCACAGGAGTCAAGGGGTGCTGAAAGTCTCAGGGCTACCAGCTGTGAAGAGTTTCACAAAAGCTTGTGAGATACATATATATATAGAGAGAGAGAGCAAGAGATAACATTTAAGTTGGTATTTCAAGAAAATGTCTAATTATTGTGTAAGAAAAACACATCTGATGGGAGATACAGTGTTGATTTGAAATGCAGTTTGAGAGTCAGGATGTAAAAAGGGGCACGGATATGAAAATGGATCAGAATTGGGGTAAGAAGTTCATCTGAGTAATTGAATGTATGTGCCACACAGAGAACCATTTCCTAAACAGCAACTAAAAGAGCAGACAAAGTGGAGATGGCTCTGAGAGGAGCCATTTTCTGGTGGGACTGTGGGAAAGGTGGTCAGTACTGTGTTGTAACCTGCCACAGTGAAAGAACAGCTGCAAACATAAGCTGAACTGCCTGTGCTAGTCCCAAGCATGGGAAGAAAGTACCTTCAGTCTGTCCCCAGGGTATCAGGGAACAACTTGCCAACATCTTCTCTCCTTACTAGGCTGAGATATTTCCATTATTGCAGAGTGGATTTAAAATAGGTATCAGGCATCAGTTCTTCTCCTTTGCATTTTTATTAAAAGGTTAGATAGAGTAAGTTAGGGTTTCCTGAGAGAATACACTTTCCTTTATCTTAAAGGCTAGTTTGTTACTGAAGGTGACTTGCTGTATTTCCAAGAGGTCACTATTTACCGGAATCCACAGGAAAATGTTCATACCTAATATTTAACCAGTAGAGTTTTAGGCACCTTCCTGATTTTAGACACTGTAAAATTCACTTTTTATCTTTGCCTTTAGGAGCTGTCAAACACTGGAGACATCAGGTAGCAAATTAAATAACTGACAAGCAGACTTTTCATAGATGCTAGGCAAGGTAGCCAGGATTCTATTTTTGAATACACAAGTACTGAACTCATGCAGCAGAGGTAAAATACCTAATTAAGATTTAGAGGCTGTTCTCACCCACTCTAATTTGATGGAGTTTTATATTATTGTAATGTTCAGTGAAGGAAGAAAATAATTTGTGGAAATGAAGGTATTCAATGGAGAAGTCAAAACTAAGCTTTGTGCCTGTCTTCCAAATAATCAAGAAAGGTCAGTTTTTGTTAAGTATAAATACTTAAACCAGTGCAGACATGTCAAGTTTTTTGTCATTAAACTGAACCAAACTCACCTTTGGAGGTAGAGGAATTCTTTGTCCCTGAGTTCAATGGGATTTTTTGCCCACCTTGTGCCTGGCTGCTCTGGCATTTCCTTGCTAACCTCATTTTATCCTCTCATATTAATTTTTTGTTTTGAGATCACCACACCTGCAACAGATCTGGGAGCACAACACAGGCAGGAGGCAGACTCAAGCCACTGCCTTCAGCTTTTTAGTGAGTTTTTTCTTTTTTTTTTTTGAGACCCAATTGATCCGAAGTATAGATACTGCTATATATGCTAGGGGCAAAAACCCCCTCTTAATTAGAGACTAGCAGAGAGAGGCAAACTCCATCCCCTTTTTTTGTTTGGAGAGTTCCTTCCTGAGCCAGAAAACAAATTCCAAAGCTGGTATTGCTGGCTTTGGTCAGCTGCTTTTGAAGTCCTGCAGCAACAAATTGAGTTACAGAGCTATTTGTGATGTGTTACCATCTTCCGTTAAAAAAGTGAGCCAGAGGATGCTTTCTGCCCAAACACACAGGGTACAGTGTACATTGAACAGCTGTAAAGGGGGAATCATGGGGTATGCTGTGAATTAAGCAGGAATGTGACCCCAGTTGTGCCTTCTCCTGACAGGTGGATGCTGCAGTGACACCAGAGGAGCGCCACCTTTCCAAGATGCAGCAAAATGGCTACGAAAATCCCACGTACAAGTTCTTTGAACAGATGCAGAACTAGGACATCATAGCAGCTCATGAGTTGGACAGAAGAATAATTGCTTCACTGCCCATTCAGTGTTCAGTTATACAGTAATGTGGAAAGAAAGAAAAACACTCTGCTTTATTATTTACTCATTCTCGCCTTTTGACAGCTGTGCTGTAACACAAGTAGATGCCTGAACTTGAATTAACAAAATCAGTAATGTATTTTCTCTCTCTTTCTCTTTACATTTCAATCTTTACACTACATTATTAATGAATGTTTTTTGTGTACTGTAAAGAGGCTAGCTGTATTTAACTAGTGCATGGATAGATTATCTTTCCCAATTATTTATCATGTAGCTCCTTAGCCAGTTGTATATTATTCTTGTGATTTGTGACAAAAATTAAGTCCTAGTTGAAACATGCTTTAAGAATTGATGGGGGATGCTTTCCGTGTCTGTGGGGTTTAGCTGCTTCTCTTTGCTGAGCATTTTTTTCTGATCACTATGCATTTTAAAGTAAACCAATGTTTTTTAAAGTATTTCAGATGAGTTACTAAATTCTTTTCCTCTGAAGCTGCATTTTATTGTACGGATTGTTGCTCCTGCTGTATTAGTGATGTAGAAATCATGAGAATACACATTGGTTTCTTTGTGCCTGTTTTATGTGCACACTTTAGGCATTGAAAGGTAAACTTTATTTTCTTTCCAATGTATCTTTTTGATCTTAAAAGAAATTATTAAAAAGAGTCCTTGTTAATTGTGAGCAGTTCTGGAGAAGAAATGCCTGCTGGCCAAAAATTAATGGGGGCTCTCTGCAGGATGATTGTACAGAGCCATTGCTTATGAATTGATAGCTTTCTACACTGTGTTACATAAATAAATTAAGAAAAGAACGTGTGGGCAAGAGTTTTCTTTGGAGGCAGAAACCAAAGAGTTCTGAAAGCCATTTAAGCAGAATACATAGGTGTTCACACTGAGAAGAGAGTTGGGATCCTATGGAGATTGCAGCACTGACAGTTGGACCAGAGCAGAAGGAAAGCAACAGTGAGACAGGGCAGAAAGTGGGGAGCACCATCTTTGGCACAGCTATCCCTCTAAGATGTCTCTTTCTTTTTTCCTTTTCTTTTACTTTCAGTTTGTATAACAGTGTTTTAATGTAAATAAATACATTCCTGGAAGAGCCCTGTTGTAGTAGTGCATTTCTGTGCCAACCAGCCACCCTTGCTTGCACAGAGGAGCACAACATGGGTGACTAACCAACATCCCACTTTCCTGGCCATCCCCTGGAGTGATTTACCAGCAAGCTCTTCCCTCTGCTCTGCACTTCTACTGGCTTTCTGGCAAGATCCATGTCTTGCGATGTATATATTGGTGAAAGCAAGGAGGAGCCTCCAAGGCTGCATCCAGCCTGGTTCTGCTGCCTCACAGTGAGTGCCTAGGAAGGGTAGGGCAGCAGCACCAGGAATTTTTTCTGCAGGAAGAGAGTAAAGCCATTGGTGAGCTGGGTTACATAACCCCTAGGCCAGCATGTTCTCTCCATTGCCTGAGAGCTTCCTTTGGGAGCACCTGTGGCACAGGGAGAGCACAGTAGCACCACAGGACTCACCTGCCAAGACTGATGAGACCACAGCGGGCGAGTGGACCCGGGGATCTTCAAGATGGCTTTTGTACCCAGCCCAAAATAAGGACTCCACTGTTTGAACTTGGAAATGGGTTCTGGAATAAAACTGGAGGGGCGCATTTGTGGAAAAGCAAGGGAATTACTGTTTCTCTACAGTGGATGGGTTAGATAAAGCAGGACTGAGGGAAGAATTAGGAGCAGGATAAAGACATCATGATCTCTTCAGGGAAAACCTCTTGTAACTCAGTTTTTGTGCAAGGCATGGCAGCCTCTTTGGCCTCACTGGGTGCTTTTGTCCTCAGCAGGTAAGATGAAGCATGCCTGCAGTGGGGCTGCACAGCTAAGACAAATGGCTGAGTCACTCCTGACTTCAGCTAGGAGGAAGCAATAGTTTCCAGTCCTGTTACTCGGTAGTCCTTCCCCATCCATGATCTTACACAAAACCTCACCTGTTCAGGTAATTCACCTGCTGTCCTGGAACACAGCCATGCTGCTCAGGAGGGATGTTCAGTCAGTGAGAGAATAACCAGGTCAGGGAGTTTCAGAAGCCATCTGTGGAGATTCCGGATGATGAGGTAGTACCTACTATGAACCAGTAGTGGGAAAAACTGCAGAGCTTCCCATTGCCTGTCACCAACCACAGGTTTATTCCCTTTGCTCCTCCCTACTGTGTCAAGGGAATTAATCTCAAGGGATCAGAGCACTGGAGGTAGGTGGTGTTACTTGCAGGCCCTGGAGTTCAAGTGTGTTACAAAAACTTTAAAAATGCCCCCAGAGGATTTACTTTCTCCAGTTTTAAAACTGAACTGGTTGGGCCAGAATAATGTGTGATGATGAGCAGAGGCTTTCAGGCCCCAAACTGCTCAAAAAAAAAAAAAAAAAGTCATTTTTCTTTTACAAATATTTAGGTTTAAGCTTAAGCTTGTGTCTATTTCTGTAGGTGTTGTTATACAGGTCACACATATGATCGAGAAAGGAATACTGTGCATATGTCCAGTATCATAGAAGTTCCCACTTCAGGGGGGAGGGAGGATATAATTCAATTTAGCCCAGTCTCATTAGAGAGAGATTATCAAAATTCCTTTTAGAGGAAGCTGGAATTATCCATAAAATACAGAAAGCCACTGGCCTTTAGAGCAAATACCATTTATAATACCTTAATCCCATGCAATCCCAGTTATAGAAAAATGCAATTGCTTTGAACACCAATTCCCAGACAATCAAGTCTCCTGGTGTGGGGTTATGTGTCCAGTGAGATGCTGGTGCTGCTCTTGCTACTTATGCACAAGCTGTTAATAAATTGCTGTTTTATGCACTGATTAAGTGATCAGGTTTTATGATTCCCTCCACACACACTCTTCTGAAAGAAAGGCAACAAATGTACACTATAACATGCATGGAAAGCACAAGGCATGAACAAAGTTCCCAAAACTTCAAGAGAAACATTCCCACAACTGCTCCAACTCTGGAAGCTGATGTTCCCAGGTAACAGTGGCAGCATCCTGCCCACCTCTAGCCATGCAAGCTCCTTATTTGGAAAGATTATATTAGGTATTGTTATAAATACGATAGACCAAATTTGATAAATCAAAATTTGGAATTTTATTGAGAGACAAAATGACAGTCTCGGACAGCCACAATTAAAAGGACAGCATCGAGCCCGGGGTCGGCACCGGGTGAACAATGATAACACACTCTGCCAGTCTGTTATCCCCAAGTTCACATTTCTGGCTTGCAGCAGCCTCTTTTTATACACTGGATCGCTGAGAGAAACTCGGGATTTCGACGGTTCTTCCTCCGAGGCATCTTCATTAAACATTCATGTTCCAGTTCTAAGAGTTTGAATAGGGCAGAGGGGGAGGACAATGCCGTTAATGGCTGTGGCCAGGTGTGGTGTGGAGATGTTAATTTCAGGAGGAGACGGTCTAGATATCGATCTGATGTAATCATCTGTGTCTCCGGGCTCTCATCCCCTTTTTCCATCATCATTGTTCTTCTTCTAACGTTTCCCGGCAGAGGCATTTTTTGGGCCTCCCTTTCTGGTAATTCCAATCATTTTTCTTTTGTGTCCCTCCCATGTCTTTTAGGCAAGAGAAATTCCTGTGCCTTTTCCGAGCTACTTTTCTCTGAGTTAACTCTTAACATACGGGATTAAAACAGAAACTTATCCTTACAGAGATTGCATTACATTTTATATCTTTTAACATGAATTAACTTTAGGACATATGCCACAGGTATGAACAAAAATAGTTCGACAGGCTCATGAAGCAGAAAAGAAAACAGAGGACAGCAGCTGAATTTCTCACTTCTAAGTGCGAGACTGATTGGGTATCACCCTCTTCAGCAATAAACCAGGCAGGCCACTGCATGCAGCTGTGGGCCGGGAACAAACTGCTGTTCCCCAGCCCTGAGGAAATTACTCTTGGAGGGGTGGGGGAATAAATAAAATTAAAATATCCTTGTCTGTTGAGTTGATATATTAAATGGGTGAAGTTTTCTAGACTGTCTATTTCAACAGAACATGGTTAGGGAGTGTTTGCACTTCATCATCAGCAGAGCTGGTGAGTGTGGTCCCCAACAAGCGAGAGTGGTGCCAGGCAGGGATGAGAGCCAGCGCAAGCCTCCTCGGCCCTTGGAGTATGCTGGTCATCTCGCTGGCTTGTGTTGGCTTGCTCAGGTTCATGGGTACCAGGTGCAAGGTGAAGCTTCAGACATTTTCAGGCTGTTGGGGGTTAGATTTGTTTCTGTTTTACTTACAGAATTTTTCCCGTAAGTTGCTAGGAAACTAACTACTGGGTACTTATAGGTACTCAAGCAGAACAAAGGAGCCAAAGGAGAGGAGTTGTAGCACCTGGCTACACTTCTTTGGGTCCCTAGGAGTTTCTCTCAGACGGGGGAGATAACACGAGTTTTGGGGCAGGTAAATGACCAGGCTGGGGGCAGCATTGCTCTCTTGCTCTCGGCATCAGAAAGAGGACGGCCAGGCTGCTGCTTGCTGTGGGAGAAGTTCACCATCACCACCAAGTCCAGTCCTGGGAAGTCTACCACCATCTGCTCGTGTGCCCTGGAATTCTGAGCTCGCCTTCTCCTGCCCTGCTGCGCCGGCCCTGTCTCGCCGCTGCCATTTCTTTGTCACTGTGACACGCGGAAAGACTCTAAAACCCGAGACAAAGTGAGTATTAAAGTAGGTATGTGATTTACTCAGCGCTGGATGCAATGCGGGATAACTCCCAAAGGCATGCGTACTCCTTGCTCATTCGTATTTTCTTTTAACCTCTAGAATGTTACATATGCATCAAGTTTCGCAATACCCTTATGTAAATTCATTCCTTGGCTCCCCCTTCTCCGCTTCGTATGTTAATCGTCGTATCAGTCCTTTGCGCCTGCGCAGTTATCTCTGGTGGTCATCTAGGGGGTCTCGGGGGTCCCAAAGGATGAAGTAAGGTTGTCTTCCTCTTGAGGTGAACTTCTGACCCCACTGCCTTGTGCATGCTCACTGATCTTCTGGTCACAGTCCAAGCTATGAAATCTGCCTGATGTGGTCCTGGGGCCTGAGGAGCCTCTGGTAATCTTGTATTCTTGTCTCCTGCTTTGGTAAACATCCTTCCCCAAGTCAGACATCCCTGTATTTCTCCTTATTGTTCTTGCACATAGTCCTGTCCCTTCCCTCCTTAGGCAACTAACACAGTACAAAGAGCAGCACGCAATACACATCACCTGATACCTATTCTTAATAAATATCTTCTGATTTCTGTGATTAATATCCTCTAGTTTCCAATCTCATGTGTCAGTCCCCCCTTTTCAATAAGGCATTAAATTCTTTTACTCAGTACAAATTCCAGTCCTTGCAATAAGTGTCTCTCCATGCCTTGCCGTGTGCTTGGGATAAAGAGGTTAATATTGCTATTCATTGTAACAGTTTCCAATCCCAGATAAACATTACAAATGATAGCACTAAACTTATACTAACTAATATTAGTAAAACAATGATGGGGTGACATAATGTATTTAGGATCCCAGTTGTAGTAGGTGACCATCCAAAGAGTGAGTCCCACCAATTGTGACTTTCACCCTTTGCAGGACCTTGTTTATTTCCTTTGTGTTGTGATGGACAGTAATTAAAGTTTTCTCTCCAGTTTCCTGAATATCTTTTAGATTTTTTACAAAGTCCTGATGATTATTTAATTGTTTTACTAAACTGAGATTCATCCCAATAGGTGTGGGTGACAGCCTGTGATATATAGTATTGTTGGACTTAACTAGCTGGGGGGACACGACTGGTGCTGAATACAGAAAGTCACACTCTAAAATTTTGACAAAGTTACAAATACAGAGATTAGAATGATTCTTGTTAAGCAAAGTTACATTTTCTCTGTCTATTTCTATAGAAGCACACATAACCCTGACCAACATATACAAGTACAGTTTTTTACTAGTATTTGGATAAATTTCAAAGTGACAAACACCCTGTTCAGTATCAAGGCATGTATCTTGATCATCAATTGTGTTAATTTCACAAATGACCCCTGTTGTTCCCGGCTAATGCAAGATTCCAGATTTACAATTTGCCATTTCTCATCCACTCTCTGTGCCTATGTTCTGTGTTCTGAAGGGTAGAGCACTGATCTCTCATCATTTAATCCTAATGCTGTAATGGGGTGAATAACATGAACTGTAGCATTGTGTACAGTGAGCACAAGAGCAGTAGCCATGTTAGCAATTGGATCATAGGTAAAGTTTACCGAAGCCCACCAAGACTGAAATTTCTTCTCAAAATCAGTAGCATTGTCCCAGACAGATTTACGGATTTCCATTGGAAAGGCTCCTTCGCTTCCTTCTCTTATAGTCAAGGCAGCTGTTGATTGCATCCATATTTGTGCCTGTATACAGCTAAAAGCCAAAGACACATTACTCTGAGCCATAGCAAGTGCATCTAGGATTAACCTGTGGTCTTGGTCCTCTGCTTTCTCCCAGCTTGGCAACACTTTTGAAACCTGCCACTGACTGGTTCCCAATGCCAACAAAGATGACTGTATGCGTTGTTTTAATTTTGTTAGATCACTTGTTGCAGTAGCCAATTTATTCATTAATATCTCTGAATCAATTCCGTTTAGCACTCCCAGCCCTGTCCCTAGTATTCCAGTCAGATCTCTCCGCAATCTACTCTTGGTGTATGTTTGCCTTTGCAATCATGCTGTCCAGCCCTCAAAGGATGTCTTCAGGAAGGAAGAGCAGGCCGGTTGAACCTCAGAGATGTTAGTTTGCATTAGCAATTCAATGCGCTTGAGAGACCATTCTGGATTAGACAACAATTGTTGTTGGCCCGTGTTTCTTATTATGTATGGGCCTATTTCATAGATTTTGGGCCCAAACTTAGGTGGTGTGATTTGGGTTTGGGCTGGGGTGCTAGTGTAAATTGTGATGGGCTTAGTTGTGGCATTTATTTTAGATTTGAAGGAAAGCCCAGTGTTATCATGGGCCCAAAGACAAACCACCTCAACAGCCCATACTAATGTAAAGTTACACCAACAGTCCAATTCACTTGAATGACTACAAAGCTTCCTGCAATTTTCAGTGGGAGTGGTTGGAACACTGATTTGGGTTGCTTTCTTATGAGTGGTTCCATTAATCATCCAACACCCTATTCTAATTTCCTCTCCTACAGACCCTTGGAGTGACCACAACCTTTGTTTCTGCCACTGTTGCCTTTCATATACTGGGTTTTTGTACATGACTACAGTTGATAGGTTTAAATCTTTTATATTAGAATATTCCCCTATGGATCCAGTGTGCCAAGTAAAAGCTTGGGACCAAGGCCACTCAGCATTGTTCTGGCCAGAGGTATTTCCCAGTTCTTGGATTGCAATTATGATTATGAACAGAACAATTTTCTCAACTAAATTCTTATAACTGAGATTACAAGACATTTCTAACTGCAATGTACTCATTTTGTTCGAGTGAATTTTAGTTTCAGTTCATTATCACCTGGTGTTACTTTCCAGGGGCCTCAGGAGCTCTCTTCACTCAAGAGTGATGAATCCAGGCATTCTGCTCTCGGATCTTAATTGCAGTGAAAGTGGTGAGAAGCACTTGGAATGGTCCTTCCCACTGTGGCTCCAAAGTATTTTCTGTAAGAAACTTGACATACACAATAATCCCCAGGCTGTGTGTCATGCACTGGGCCGTCCAGCCCTCTGCTCTGAGTTCCAGCCACATGTTTTTCAATTTCTCTGAGTTGTTTACCTAAGGCTACCATATAAGCAGTTAGCCTTTCTTCCTCAGTTTGGGTGGGTATCCCTTTCTGCACACCATATGGTCTCCCATAAAGCATTTCAAAGGGCTCAGCTTTTCTTTAGTTCTGGGCTTAGTCTGAATTTGCAGCAATGCTAATGGGAGGGACTGCGGCCAAGGCAAATTAACCTCTTGTCCTAGCCTCACAATTTGATCAAATGATTCATTTTCTCAACTTGACTGCTTGACTGGGGACGGTATGGCGTGTGAAGTTCCCAGTCTATGCTGAGATGTTGACTGATCTATTGAACTATTTTTGAAATAAAATATGGTCCCCTATCTGAGGATATTGTGGCTGGAACTCCAAAGCATGGTATTATTTCTTGCAACAGCACCTTGGTAACCTCCCTGGCTTTGGCAGTCCTGGTGGGGAAAGACTCTGGCCATCCTAAAAAGGTATCTGTTAATCCCAATAAATATTGATACCCCCCTTCTCTTGGTAATTCCAAAAAATCAATTTGCCACTGCTGACCAGGTCCATGGTGCTTTCCAATTTGGCCAAGGTTTGGTTTAGGGGTATTCTTGGGGTTAGTGTGGAGGCAAAGTTCACACTGCCGGGCCACTTGAGTGATAGTGGCTTATAACTTCCTGGCAGTGATTTTTCCAATCAAGTAATTATATAAAACATCAATTTTTCAGTGTGTTTTCTGATGTTCTTCTTTTACTAATGGCAATAGTAAATGGGAGGGGATAACCAGTTTTCCCTCTGCTGTAACAGCCCAACCCTCCTAGTTATATGTTCCCTTTTGGTCCTCAATTAGCTTTCTGTCCTTTTAATCATACACTGGCTTACATTCTAGGGAGATTTGGCCATCGAGAATCAAGGCTCCTTCTACTGTCACCTCACCTTTTGCTGCTTCTTTTGCCTCTCTGTCTGCCAGCTCGTTTCCCTCTTCCAATTCAGAGCTCACCTTCTGATGTGCCTTAATGTGCATGATTGCCACTTTCTCAGGCAGTTGGGCCACTTCCAGCAGTTGTACTATTTCTCGTGCATGTTTAATGTTTTTCCCTTGCAAATTTAACAGTCCTCTTTCTTTGCAGATTGCTCCATGAGTGAGCACCACCCCAAATGCATATCTTAAATCTGTATAAATGATTATTCCCTTTCCTTTTGATAGCTCTAATGCACAGGTTAGGGCAATTATTTCTGCCTTCTGTGCAGAAGTACCTGCAGGTAATGGTCCTGATTTGATTAAGTCTCTGGATGTGTCGTTTTCCATTGATGACATAACTTCTTCCATCAGTGAACCAGGTTTCTGCATCATCCAAAGGTGTGTCCTTCAGATCTGAGCAGATGGAGTAAGCGGCTTCAATGGTCTCCAGGCAATCATGATGAATTGGTACCCACTAAGGAAAGAAGTTGGGTTGACAATATTAGTTACCACTATCTCTACATCATCTTGTTCTACCATGATAGCTTGGTATTTCATGTGGTGGTGCAGAACTGTTTTATTAGATTTTTGTAAGAAGTTTATGTTATGGTTCGTTTCACTGTATCCCCAATTCTGTATCCCTTTTGTGTTGTCTGTATAATAAGGTGTTTTGTGTCAATCATCCCATACCTCACATGACATGTAACATCCCCTCTGCCCCAACCCCCCTCTCTGGGGCAGCTTGTCAATCACTCCCGGGGTCCCTCCCGGATTGTGAAACCTCCGTGAGAGAGCTTCAGGTGATAGGTAGCCTGGGGGAAATTCCTTTGGCTCTGGATTTTAGTGGTCTGAAGCTTGGGGGTGGGCACACCTTGTTACCCCCTGAAATCCCTGATTTGTGGTCTTTTTGTATCCTCCCTGGGACCCTCCCCCGCTTATAGGGGGTGGGAGGGAGGAGCAAACTCTCTCAGCCGCTGGGTTCTCAGCCGCTCGCCTCGGAGCTTGGAGATCTCTGCTAATAAACATCCTTTAACCTGCTAAGCTGAGAGCCAGACTTTTCTCTTCTGCTGCTGTTGACTGTCACCTTTGGGTCCAGCTGCCAAGCTGAGAAGCCAAAACAAACTGGAAACTTTGTGTCTGTGTTGACCCGAGCTAGCTGGGGGTCAGCTCCCACCCGGAGCGGGGACACAACCGGACATAATTTCAGAAACCATTGTGAGGAAAGCCAGTTGCTGCCCTTTGTTTCCAGTACTGAGGATATTGTATGAGATATTAGCACAGTCATTTTCTGGCCCAGCGTGAACTTATGGGCTTCCTGAATGTTCAGCACAGCTGTGGCCACTGCTCTGAGGCAACCTGGCCATCCTTTAGCCGCTGCATCCAGCTGCTTAGAAAGGTAAGCAACCGGCCTCCTATATAGGCCCAGTTCCTGTGCCAGTATTCCTAGGGCAATTCCCTGTTTCTTGTGAGAGAAGAGAAAGAATGGTTTACTCACATCTGGAAGTCCCAAAGCTGGAGCTGACATGAAGGCCTTTTTCAGACCAAAGGCCTGTGTGGCTTCCTTTGTCCACTGGAGGTCTCTGCTCCCATTTGCGATGAGCAGGTACAGGGGTTTCACAAGTAACCCGTAGTTGTAGATCCCCAGTCTGCACCATCCCGTCATGCCCAGGAGGGTTCTCAGTTCTTTTGTTGTCTGGGGTCTCGGGGTTTGGCATATTGACTCTATGCGCTCTTTTCCCAAAGTCCGTTGTCCAGCACTGATCTCATAGCCCACGTAGATCACCTTTTGTTTTACCACCTGAGCCTTCTTCTTTGTCATTCTGTACCCCTGAAACCCCAAAAAGTTTAAAAGGCTTACCATCCAGGCCACGCACCCTTCTGCTCTCGGGGTAGCTATTACGATGTCATCCTCACACTGCAACAGTTTCCCTTCTCCTGGTGGAGCTTCCCAAGATTCCAAATCCTTTGCAAGTTGTTCTCCAAACAGGGTGGGCAAGTTTTTGTACCCTTGCAGAACGGGTGAGCTGAGCTTTGCATCCACTTTTGGAGTTCTCCCACCCAAATGCAAAAATTTTCTGGCTGGCTTTGTGGAGAGGGAGGCAAAAGAAGGTGTCCCTCAAATCTAAAATGGCAAACCAAGTTAGCTCTGGTGTCAGACACGTTAGCAAGGTGTATGGGTTAGCCACCATGGGGTAGAGATCCTCAGTTATCTTGTTAACAGCCCATAAATCCTGCACAACCCAGTATGACCCATCAGGTTTGCGGACAGGCAGGATAGGAGTGTTAAAATCAGATTGGCACTCCCTCAGCAACCCCAGCTGTAAGAAATTTTCAATTATTGGGCTAATTCCTTCTCCGTCTTCCTTTCTTAATGAATATGGCTTGATTCAACTGCTTTGAGGCTTTTTGCTACGCTGTGGCCCCGCACTCCCCCTGCTCTGCTGGGAGATTCCTGCCATTCCAGCTCCCGCCAGCGGAGCTTCTGATATATGTCATCCACCAGCCTGGGATTTTCCACCGTTCCAGCCTGGTGCTCTTGGAGGGCAGGGGCACTGAGATCAGACTGCCCCAGGCTTTGTGAAACAAAGCCCCTTGAGGTTCCTTATTATTAATGCTGTGGTTGTTGTTTGCCTTGTTATACATACTAGTAAAGAACTGTTATTCCTATCCCTATACCTCTGCCTGAAAGCCCCTTTAGTTTGCTAAATTATAATAATTTGGAGGGAGGGGATTTGAATTCTCCATTCCAAGGGAGGCCCTGCCCCTCCCTAGCAGACACTTGTCTTTCAAACCAAGACACAGGCACATGGTAGTGAAACCACCCTAAAAAATGTGCCATGCTTTCAGTATCTGCCTCCAAATCAAACTGGAGAACCAACACCTGGGGATATGGTTTAGGGGTGATTATGGTGGTACTGCATTGACAGTGGTACTAGATGATCTTGAGAGTGGCTTCCAACCTTGATGATGCTGTGTTTCTCTGATTACATGGTGATCTAGGAAAAGCAAACCAAGGCTTTGTTGCCTTTGCAGACAACACCTCGCAGCAGCTGTATTTTCCTCTAGGTAGGTCTCTTGTGATCTTTGCACAGCTCCAAAGTCTCCATCCTCATTGTGTCTGCACTTACCAAAGCAATTTTAGGGCCTTCACCACGTAGCCAAATGGCTCATTTTTATTGTTTAAACGAATGGATTTTGTGGACAGTAGGTAAGCTGCCTGTTGAAGCGCCTCTAGGCAGCGTGCATGAGAACACCCTAATGATACATAAGAACAGGTTACAAATAATACTGTGCAATTGTATGTCTCTACGCTTTTTCCATCACTTGAAAATGAGTGACTCAATTACGTCAGGCTATGATGCCTCTTCTCTCTCATTGCTTTCCAGCAATTATCTATTCCTCCTCCTTCCTACAAGAAGCAAATACTGATTATTCCCCACAGCTTTCTACAGTCCTGGGACATTTATTTGGCTGACTACACAGCAAAATCTTTCAAGGTTCCAAACAGAAGTATTGAGATTTATGTCAAAATAATGAAATATTCTGGCTTTAACAGGATTCTTAGTTAAAACTGATTTTGGACACTGAATTAGAAAGCTAGTCTCCCTAAACTAGTGCCTCCCATGTATGGTCTTCAGCATCTGTTGTGAGGAGACACCATAGGAGCTGTGCCTGTTTAGTCTGGAGAAGACGGAGAGGTGATCTCATCAGTACATAAAAATAGCTCAAAGTAGGTTTTCAGGAAGACAGTGCAGAATTCTCAGTGGTGCTCAGTGACAGGATGAAGAGTAATGGCTATAAACTAAAACACAAGAAGATCCACCTCAACACCAGGAGGAACTTCTTTCCATGCAAAGTGGCAGAGTACTGGAACAGGCTGCCCAGGGAGGTCCTGGGTTCTCCTTCTCTGGAGGCATTCCAAACCCACCTGGACACATTCTTGTGTCACCTGTTCAAGGAGGCCCTGACTGGGCAGGGAGGTTGGATTGGATGATATCCAGAGGTCCTTTCCAGCCCTGACAGTTCTGTGGTTCTGTGTTTGTAACCTAGTTTTACTAAGGAAGATCATTGGAGAAAAGCATCCACAGCTTTGAAAAGTTTCAAATAGGATACCACCTAGGTCAAAGGGTGATTGGTGTCTTGGGATGATTTTATGATGATACTTTATTCCCTAATCATCTGCTTTATACCCAGAAATGGCTGTGGTATCTTCAAGATGAACCAGGGGGCAGGGCTGGAGTCTGGGAACGTGGAGTGCAGGCTTTGTTCAATCTTCTCTCTCTCCAGTGTGCTCCGGAGAGTGTAGACTGGGGATGTTGCGTTGTCACTTTTGTTGGATTGGGCTTTTTGCTTAAAGCAAGAAGTTTTTTCCCTTCCCTTCCCTTCCCTTCCCTTCCCTTCCCTTCCCTTCCCTTCCCTTCCCTTCCCTTCCCTTCCCTTCCCTTCCCTTCCCTTCCCTTCCCTTCCCTTCCCTTCCCTTCCCTTCCCTTCCCTTCCCTTCCCTTCCCTTCCCTTCCCTTCCCTTCCCTTCCCTTCCCTTCCCTTCCCTTCCCTTCCCTTCCCTTCCCTTCCTTTCCCTTCCCCTCGAGGCTGTACTGGGAATCTTCCCAAGAGCTTTTTAAGTTTTTTGCTCCCTTGAACTGTTTCTGGCTTGGCTTCATTTTCATTTTGGCCAGTCCAGGGAGCTAACAGGACTGCCCTGAACCTGAGAACTAGGAGGAGCTGAACCAACATCAGAAGGGACATTCAAATCCACCAGCTCTGGCTGCTGTGAAGAGGATACCCACACCAAAAATTCAATGTTTCCCATCTGCTTTGCTCTGGGCTGCTATGTGAACTCCTCTTCCCCTTCCCAGAGAGACACAGCCCCACCATCTGCCATGGACTGATCCAGGCTGCACTGAAAAAGGGTGAAGCTCCTGAACAACTACAGCACATCGATAACATCATTGTGTGGGAGAACATGGCAATGGAAGTATTTGAGAAAGGAGAGAAGATCATCCAGATTCTCCTGGAAGCCGGTTTTGTCATCAAGAAGAGCAAAGAGATCCAGTTCCTGGGAGTAAAGTGGCAAGATGGACAGCATCAGATTCCCACTGAGGTCATCAATAAGATCACCGCCATGTCCCCACCGACCAGCAAGAAGGAGACACAAGCTTTCCTAGGCGCCATAGGTTTCTGGAGAATGCACATTCCTGAGTACAGCCAGATTGTGAGCCCTCTCTACCCGGTCACCCACAAGAACGATTTCCACTGGAGCCCTGAACAGCAACAAGCCTTTGCCCAGATCAAGCAGGAGATCGCTCATGCAGTAGCCCTTGGCCCAGTGAGGACGGGACCAGATGTGAAGAACGTGCTCTACTCAGCAGCCGGGAACAATGGCCTGTCCTGGAGCCTTCAGCAGAAGGTGCCTGGGGAGACTCGGGGCCGACCAGTGGGATTGTGGAGCTGAAGTTACAGAGAATCTGAAGCCAACTACACTCCAACAGAGAAGGAAATCTTGGCTGCCTATGAAAGAGTTCAAGTTGCCTCAAAAGTGATTAGCACAAAAGCACAACTCCTCCTGGCGCCCCGACTACCAGTACTGAAGTAGATATTTTAAAGAAAATTTCCCTCTACCCATCACACCACCGACACCACATGGAGCAAATAGATTGACCTCATCACTCACCGCGCCAATATTAAAAACCCGAATTGCCCTGAAATTTTAAAAGTAATCACCAACTGGCCAGAAGGTGAAAACTTTAGTCTCACAGATGAAGAGGAGCAGGAACAAGTAACATGTGCTGAAAAAGCTCCACCATACAATCAACTGCAAGCTGAAGAAACACGCTACGCTCTTTTCACTAATAGTTCCTGCCGCATCATTGAAACGAACCAGAAGTAGAAAGCTGCCGTATAAAGCCCCACACGAAAAGTTGCACAAGCCACTGAAGGAAAAGGTGGATTGAGTCAACTTGCTGAACTCAAAGCTGTTCAACTAGCCCGAGACATTACTGAAAGAGAGAAGTGGCCAAAGCTCTGCCTCTACACTGATTCATGGATGGTAGCCAACACTTTGTGGGGTTGGCTAAAAAGCAGAAAAAGGCCAACTGGCAGCATAAGG
This sequence comes from Hirundo rustica, assembly GCF_015227805.2. Classification (NCBI taxonomy): domain Eukaryota; kingdom Metazoa; phylum Chordata; class Aves; order Passeriformes; family Hirundinidae; genus Hirundo; species Hirundo rustica. The sequence continues at coordinate 15,416,259 of NC_053451.1, read as the reverse complement.
GAAAACCAGTCTAGGCTGCTGATAAATAGAAGGACATTGCCAGTCAAGTAAAGAAGCTACCTGTAAAAGTCCATCATGTAGATGCCCATATCCCCAGAAGTCAGACTAATAAAGAGCACCAAAACAATGAGGAGGTAGATCAAGCTGCGAAAATAGAGGAGTCAAAATAGACTTAAATTGGCAACACAAGAGAAAGTTGGTCCTAGCTCAATAGGCTCATGATGCCTCAGGTCATTAAGGCAAAAATGCCACCTATTGTTGCTGTGTATTATTTGGTTTCATGTTGTATTTTATTTTTATATTGGGTTTTGTAATGGCTTCTTCTGTACCCCCCCGATCCCCTGAAAAATTTAACAACCTGAAGTTTGTCCCTGCCCATTCTCCCACATTGTCCCCTTTCTGGGATGTAATCCAACCCTATTCCACTCCCACCTTATCCCTGATTGGGTAGTGTCTTGTCCCTGCCTTTGGCCCCTTCCCTGGATATAAGCCAAAGCAACACGTGGCAAAACGTCTTGGCTCGGGGACAGGGAAGGGGCTCCTGATACAGGCTGGGGCAGGACCACAGAAGAAAGACTGAATAAAGCCCTGATTTCCCCCTGGATCAAGTGCAGACCTTCCTTTGTCATCAATGGGGATTTGCTCTCTCTCCTAAGGGAAAAGTTCTTGGCCACTCCTGGGGTTTTGGGACCCTGAGGAAAAATCTTTCCAACTGTGTTTTTTCTCTTGAGCGAGCTGGAGCGAAAACGGAGCCAAGGCTCCAAGAGAGAGACAAGCCACAACCTATAAGTAGGCACAAGACTGAGAGGTAGATCTAACTATGGACAGTATTTCTCAGGTTATCCATGACTGTGAGACGTGTGCTGCCATCAAGCAGGCCAAGCGGGTGAAGCCCTATGGTGTGGCGGGCGATGGTCCAAGTATAAATACGGGGAAGCCTGGCAGATTGACTACATCACCCTTCCCCAAACCCGCCAAGGCAAGCGCTATGTGCTGACCATGGTGGAAGCCACCACTGGATGGCTGGAGACCTACCCTGTGCCTCATGCTACTGCCCAGAACACCATCCTGGGCCTTGAAAAGCAAATTCTTTGGTGACATGGTACCTCTGAGAAGACTGAGTCCAGCAATGGGACTCATTTCAAGAATAAACACCTGGGCTAGAGAACATGGCATTAAATAGATATATCACATCCCTTATCATGAGCCAGCTGCCAGGAAGTTGAACGGTGCAATGGACTACTTAAGACTAGCCTGAAAGCACTTGGCGGGGAGACCTTCTAAAATTGGGAAGTGAACTTAGCAAAGGCCACCTGGATGGTGAACACACAAGGCTCCATCAATCGAGCTGGTCCTGTCCAGTCTGAACACCTGCACACAGTAGATAGAGATAAAATCCCTGTAGTACATATGAAAAGAATTCTAAGAAAGACTTTTTAAATTAACCCCACCTCAGGCAAAGGCAAATGCATCTGTGGGATTGTTTTTGCTCAAGGACCTGGTTCCACTTAGTAAGTAATGCAGAAAGGTGAAGAAACCAGTTGTGTACCACAGGGGAACCTAATCCTAAGTGAGAACTAGGTGTAAGGGTTAATTGTGTATAACAGAGTTTATTGATTTAAGTATAATGCAGATGGTAATAGAATAAGGGGTGGATAATGTCTTGGATTATGTAACCAAAAGAAATGTGTATTCTATTTCATGTGGTAAAAGCTAGTTTTTGAGAAATGTTTTATCCTTCTTACTCCAGGGAGGAGGATGCCTTCTGATAATGGCCCAGCCATTAAAACCAGGTGGGGCAGTGTCTCTTACCTCTTTCACCACCCCTCCATCCTCCAGGGGGACATCTTCTGATAATGGGCCATTAGGGCCCACGAACGACATGACACATTCCATCATCCCATGGTGAGATGCTCCACACAGTGGGGGAGGAGCCAGCTGTTCCTAGTTAGATAAGAACTGAGACGCAAGACCACAAGGTATCCAGTTTTTCCACCAGATTCCTGGAAGAAGACTGGACCCATCTCATCACCACTAGACTTACTACAAGACCATCTCTACTCCAGAGAACCACATCTGTTACTCCAGGAGGACTTATCTGGACTGCTTCCAACACCCTGACCACCAGGGTGCCAGGCTGTATCCCTGACTCTGTCAGGGTTTTTTCCAGGATCTTTGTTCCTTGCTTGTTTTTTTGTACTACTAAAAAACCACATTGGTATTTTCCTTTTTTTTTCTTTTTAAATTTAATATTCCTAGTAAAGAACTGTTACTCCTATTCCCATATTTTGCCTAAAGGCACCTAATTGCAAAATTATAATAATTTAGAAAGAAAGGGGTTTACATTCTCCATTCCAAAGGAAGCTCTAGCTTTCCTTGACAGACAACTGTCTTTCAAAACCAAGACACCAGGCCTTTACTTTGACCTCATGTACTGGGCTTTGTTGCACACTTGAAATCACCTGTCACACTGTGTCCTCTGTCCCTGTGCCGCTGTTTACTCAGGAAAGCTGCCCAGCCTCCACTGGAAGTTCCATGTCTTTTTTGCCTTTTCCCCACTTCTTTCCCTTTGCAGGGGGTGGCTGGAGTCCCACAGCTGCCTCTGCTCTCAGTTTGGAGCGGTTGGACTTCTGCAAAGCACAAACCTTGCCTATCTCTACTCTGCTTTGCCACCTGTTGGGACCCAGTTTTAGGGCTGGGTTGATGGTAGGGTCACAGCAAGGCATGGAGATCCCTTGGAAGCTTTCATTTCCTCAGCAATGTCCAGCAGCACTGATCCCTGGTGATATCCTTGCCAGCTACCAGCGTGCACCCCCTCCTTACCCACCTCCTTTCCCACAGCCTGGTGGGGCGCCTGCACGAGGCCTTCATGCAGTGCCAGGACCTGAAGACTGAAAAAGCCCAGATGGACCGAAAAATCAACCAGCTCTCTGAGGAGAATGGGGAACTTTCCTTCAAGGTATGGGATGCAGTGTCCTGTCCGTGCCCCACTGCCCAGCTGGTTGTGATGGAACCCAGGGGGAGGATTTGATGGCAGTGCCGGATGCTGGGAGGTTTATGGTTCTGCTAATGCGATCTTTGACCCAGTGACCAAGCCTCCTCTGGGCTCTGGATCCTGATCCAAACAGGAACTGTGGTGGGGGAATGGGGACTGGGTGGAGCTGCCTGCATGTGGTGAGCACCCACAGTCCAGGATGCCCATGTGTGCTGCAGCTCTTGAGAATGGGGAGTAGGCAGAGCCCCGGACAGCAGAGGCACACTCTGACTCTCTTCTGGACTGGATGGATTTTCACTTGGCAGCTGCGGGAGATTGCCAGCAATATGGTCCAGCTGCAGCGAGCCCTGAATGAGCTCTCGGAGGAGCGCAACAGCGCCATGGCACAGTCGCAGGAAAAGCAGCAACAGCTGGAGAAGGAGCTGCATGCTGCCCTGCAGGACAAGGTCAGGGGGCCTGGGGAGTGGTGGGTGCCCCCCTGTAGCCCCCATAGCTGGGGAACATGCCAACGGCAAGCAGGGTGCAGCAGCCAGGAGCCCCCATTTGTGCTGGCACATGGGGAGAAGCTGTGTAACTGTCAGCCCGTGTGGGAAACCTCTCCCTGTTCCTAGGAAGGGTTCCCTGTGGTGGGACAGGCTGCTGTCCTTGCAGTGGGGAGAGACAAAGCTGCTGGAAAAGCAGTACTGTGTCAGTACTGACTGGGTGACTGTGCCCCTCCTCGGTTCACTGGCTCTTCTGTCTTGCACCATGCTCAGTCCCATCTCTGTCCCCAGAAATGCTCAGAAGAGAAAATCGAGATTCTACAGGGAAAGATTTCTATGCTGGAGGATCAGCTGGCCAAGCTGGAGGAGTGCAGCACCCAGAAGGGAGAAGTCATGGGGGACATTTTGAAGGTACACTGTGGCTCCTGCACCCCTAATGGCTTGAATGGTAAACTGGTCCAGCTGGAGAGAGCAGCAGGTGCCAGGAGATGCATGGCAAAGACATGTGGGGCAGAGCCTGCTGCTCTCTGCTGCTGGATAGGGGAGTGGGGCTGAGCACTCTGGGAGAGCCCCTTTTGGGCTGAATTTGCAAACACTGCTCCCAAGGAGCTGGTGGCTCCCCCAGCCTCCCATAACATGGATTGGTTGTGGAAGGGAGCATCTCCTGCATGGTGAGAAGAAGGTGTTTGGTCCAAGGGAGCAGAGTGGTGCAGGGCTGAGGGGAAAGCAGGGTGTGCTGGGGGTGTGATGGGGGGGAGGCAGGCACTGGGCAGCTCCCAGTGGGATGCAGCACGTGGGGCTCTGGTGAGCATGTTGGCCACAGCTTGAGATACATCTAGGGGGTGCTTTGCTTGGGTAGCTGCAAATGTGCTGGTAACACACCAGTAGTTTTAGTTACTGCTGAGCAGCACTCTCTCTGTCTCACTCAGACCCAATGCAGTCTCTTTGCTATTCTCTTTGCCAGCTGGAGGAGCTGAAGCAGGAGGTGTCCAGCCTCACAGCCAAAGGAGTGCAGCTGGAGGAGAAGAAGCAGCAGCTGGACAGCCTTGTCAGCAGCCTCCAGAACTCCCTCTCTGAGAGCCACGGGGCCCGAGAGAGGGTCAAGTCAGTCCCCATAAGGGTGGACACAACCTTCCCTGCAGCAAGATGAAAGGTGACCCACAGGAGGGTTGCGACATTATGGCAGGTGCCCCGCAATCCCCCCTCACCTGTAGTCCAGTTCCAGCCCTTGTGCCAGTTGACCTTGCAGGTGACAGCATCCTGGCAATCCTCCCACCACTGCTCACAATCCTCCTGGCACAGTGGCACATCCCGAATCCGCTTCTTCCGCCAGCTGGTGTCTGCCTGCAGGGCCTGCGGTTTCCCCCAGTTCACCCCAGGGATCCTGGTGGGTGGGTGAGGGTGGGGTCTGCACCTACCTGCTCGATCCATGGCCCCAGGTTAGGGGAACACTCATAGAGACATGTGTCCTGGATGAAGTGGCGCTTGCACTTCTCTGGCATGGCCCCACAGTGGTCCCAGTTGAAGTTGTACAGGTAGGACTGGTCCTGGTGGGCTTCCAAACTGGTGTTGGCAGTGCAGCAGGCATTGTCCTTCCAGAGAACACACTGCACGGGGCAGCTGGGGCTCAGCTGGGACCCACCAGGACCCACCAGGGCTCAGCTGGGACCTGCTGTGGGTCCAGGGAAAGCAGCAGTGCCCATGAGTGGGTGACACCAGGTGATGGAATTAATCTTGGGGCACAGAGCCCCCCAGCCTCCATCCTGGTGACCCCACAGCAAGTGACACCAGTGGGTGAGTGGATGAAGATCGTATCTGCCCATAGAGCTGCCCCTCAGGGCCAGGCTCTGTTTTATGGTGCTTGGCGTCCATGCAGACGTTGAGCAGCGAGTCCTGCGTCACCCTCACTGCTGCGGTGGCAGCTGGCCAGGCCACCAGCACCAGCAGAGCAAACACCGCTGCCATCGCTCTGCCAGGGCGACAGGTCACACGTGATGCAGGGGGTGCCAGACATGCCCCAGGGGGTCACAGACGCCCTGAGGAGGGGGAAAGATTCCCCCTAGTGGGGTCGCAGATACCCCCCTCACAGATGACAGATACCCCCACCCAGGCATGACACTTGCCCCCAAAGGAGCAGACACCCCATGACTATCACAGATACCTCACCACTGGGGTCACTGGTACCCGTGGGCGTCACGTACCCACCATTAGCCACAGATACCCCAAGGGGGGCACAGATATTCTGTGGGGATCACAAATACCCCCTCGCTTGGGTCACATATCCCCAGGGGGTCGCAGATAACTCCGGGGGTGGTCACGTACGCCCGGGCCGTCACAGCGATCCCAGACTCGGACGCGCGTGGGGCCCAGCCTCTGGGCTGTCAATCAGCCCCGCCCCTGTCAATCAGACGGCGCCCTAGGCCACGCCCAGGCCTCGGCCATTCTTCCCCTTGCGGGCCCGGCCGCGGCACGCACAGCCGCCCTCGCTCTGCGCATGCTCCCTTCGCTGTAACCGCTTCCGGCTCGGGCCAAGCTTCCGGCTCGGCGGCCGGCGCCGGCCTGGCGCTGCTCCCGCGGCTCCCGCCATGTCCACGCTGTTCCCCTCGCTCCTGCCCCGCCTCACCGAGTCCCTCTGGTTCAACCTCGACCGGCCGTGCGTGGACGAGACCGAGCTGCAGCAGCAGGAGCAGCAGCACCAGGCCTGGGTGGGCACCGGGGCGGGGGAGATGTGGGGCCGCCGGGCCGGGTGTCAGGAGGCCGGGAGCGGGTTCGGGGCTGGGGACGTGGCCCCCGCTCCTTCAGCGGGCGCGGCCGCGGTGCGCGCTGCAGCCCGGAGGCTGTGCCCGGAGTGAGGGTTCACGGGCTCCCCCCGCGTGTTCACCGACTGTGCCCGTGTTTCAGCGTCGGCTCGGGCACCGCTACTCTCGCGTCTGTCATCCATGTGTCACACTGACGGGCTCGGTGCCGCCTGTTACTGGAGCTCCCCGTGTACTGTGTGGGGGTTAATTGATAAGACGCTCCCGAACCGAGATTCTTGCACCAGCTCCCAATTAATTAATTAACTGATCTCCCGAGGGAGGCGAGGAGCGGTTTCTGATCCTGGTAACTGAAGAGTGTTTGCCTTGTGAGCGTGGTTTGGTGCTGCAGTGCCCCTGAGTATGGGGGGAAGAACATCTATTTGATTAAAGTTTAAAAAAATCTCAGTAATTAAGTTTTTATACGTAAATAATTAAGTTTAAATTAATTAAACCCTCAGCACTTAGAAGAGGTTCCAAGTCCCTCTGGGTGGGAGGTGCTGACATATTTTAATGGAGCTTAATTATCTGTTGTGTTTGTCTGGCTGATCAGATGTCTCAGATTTGGTTCTTTTTTGATAAATACATAAGCTTTGTGTTTGAGCTCCTCATGCCACACACATGGGGACACTGCGAATCCTCTCAGCCCCGAAGTGGCATTGGGACCAGCCTGCCTGGTGCCAGGGTGTTCAGGCAGATGTGCGCAGCTGCTCTTCCCTGCTTGGCGGGGGATGCCAGGGAGGCAGCAGGAAACAGGCATGGTCAGGAATCGACACAAGGCTGAGCTGGAAGGGCCTGTGTGCCAGGGTGTCATGGAGCTGTCGGGATGCTCACCCGCCTCTCTCCCTTCCCCAGCTCCAGAGCATTGCTGAGAAGGACAACAACTTGGTGCCCATAGGAAAGCCAGCATCCGAGGTGGGTGTGTGGGCAGGGAAGTGGGGGGTTGCCACAGGGCTTGAGAGGCAGATGAGGTTGCTGGAGCTGTTGTGTCCACAGCACTATGATGAGGAAGAGGAGGAGGAGGATGATGAAGATGATGAAGACAGTGAAGAGGACTCAGAAGATGATGAGGACATGCAGGATATGGACGAGATGAATGATTATAATGAGTCTCCTGATGATGGGGAGATCAATGAGGTAAATAGTATGAGACCCCAAAGCAGGGGATGTGAAGTGTGTGTGACCCTGAGCATGAGCTCTGGGGGCTGTTTTCTCTCCTTCACTCCCTCTCCTGGGTTCTTGCTCTGGTGGGAGATCTCAAACCACTTTGTTTCCCAGGTGGACATGGAGGGGACAGAGCAGGATCAGGACCAGTGGATGATCTGATTGTGCCACAACCACACCAAACTGGAGGCTGGGGGAGAGCCTTTGCCCCCCATGGCTCTGGGGGACAGTTCAGTGAAGCTCCCTCCCCCTGCTATGGTGTCCCGGTTTGAAAAGACAGGTGTCTGCTAAGGAGAGGCAGGCCTCTCTAGGAAGGAGGAATTCAAATCCTTCCTTCTGTGTTATTATGATTTGGAAGATTAAAGAAAACTTTTCAGTAAGAGCTATGGGGAAAGGAATAACAGTCCTTTACTAGTAACTATAACAGGACAGACAACAACAGCAATTATAATAATAGTAAAACAGAACTAAGAACCCCGGGGCAAACGGTGGAAGCTCCGGCGCTGATAGCTGGAAGCGGTGGATTGTCCTCGGCAGGCAGGGGGGTGTCCTGGCAGATGAAGTGGGCAGTGCCGGAGAACCCGCAGCGGCTGGACCCGGGCTGACCCAAAATCCAGCAGGGCAGCGAAGAAACTCCAAATTCCTGGGCGCTCCAACAGATGATAGAATTCCCAGGACCAGACTCCTCCGTTAACCGTGGACTCCAGGCAGCTACCAGTTGCCCGACGGTTCTCCCCGGCAAACTGAGAGCAGTGAGTCCACCACCCTCAGCTCACGGGAGCTTTTTCCCTCCCCCAAAACTAAGTGATCAACTTCCTTTGTCCGGGTTGAGCACCCTTTAACTATCAGTATTTAGTCTCCTAGCAACTTATGGGGGGGGAAAATTCTACAGGAAACTTAACCCTCAACACATGGGTGCTGTGTGGGGCAGGGGGTTCAGAGGAAAGCCCCCCAGGAAAGCCAGAGGGGAGACTGGCACGTTGAAGCTGACACATCTTTTCTAATAAACTCAGTTTTCAAGAAGACAACCCCAATCTGGTGTCTGAGGCCACCAGGGCAGCAGGGGTTACCACCCAGGCAAGTGTAGGGCTGCTCCCCACCATCCACTGGTTTGCCTGGCAGACCTCCCTGTGCACTGCAGGAGCACTGCAGGGAATGAGCCCCGTCATTACCCACTGTGCCCCACCACAGATCACAGCAGCCACTGCATTTCCTCCAGAGAGCATGTTGAGGCCAAGGCAGGGGGCTGGGGACCCGTAACTCCCGTGATAACCGTGGCCACCGCAAGGCCGAGGCTTGCCGCCCGCTCAGTGGGTACCGGTGTAGCGGAGCTCAGCGATACCGTCAGGAATGCCACGGAAGTACTCCAGCCTGGCGCGGTGCACCTTGCAGTGGTATTTGCCGCAGGTCTTGGCGTACTGCAGGAAATGGGGTGCCCCAGGGAAGAGGACATTATCAGCCAGGATGGTGGCCCCCTCAGCCAGCAGCTGGTGGCTCTCCAGCAACTGTAGGTCCCGCAGGTAGCAGCGTTTCCAGTGATCCATGAAGACCAAGTTGGCATTCATCAGGCCGTGCTTCTCCCGCAGGCGGGGTATCACCTCCTCCGAGGGGCCCACAATCAGCTCCACCTGTGCTGCAGCACCCTCAGTCACTGGGGCAGGTTGTCAGGGTGCCCACCCACCACCACTGCTTCACAGGGTGCTGAGAGGTCCCCGTGGGACAGGACCTTTCCCACACGCAGTACCCAGCAGGCGCTGCAGTCCCTGCCACAGCAGCGAAGGACCCCCGCCCGTCTCCTCCCCGGTTTCACGTGCAGAGCTGGGCTTTATCCCAGCGCCCGGGTGCTCACCGTCTGCTCGCTGAAGCCGGCCAGGCGGATGACCTTCTCGGCCACGGCAGCGTGTTGGGGGTCCCCCTCGATGGTGTAGAGACGGGCTCCTGGGGGCAGCCCCTGTGCCAGCAGCACGGTGCCATAGCCACAGTATGTGCCCAGCTCCAGCACCCGCAGTGGTGCCTGCTCCGACAGCACCCGCTCCACGATCCGCCCTGACACGGCATGTGCCTCTCAGCACCCACAAACCTGTGCCACCCCAGCCCTGGGCAGGGTGAAGGTGCCAAGCAGTTCCCCGTGCCCAGAGGGATGGAGGGGAGGAGCTGTGCCAGAAATGCCACAGCCAGGTCGATGATGCCATAGCCGTACCAACAGTGCCATGGCTGTGCTGGCAGTGCAGTGGCCATGTCAATGGTGCCCCAATCATGCCAATGATACTACGGCCCTATCAACAATGCCACCGCCATGCCAGTGGTGCTGTGACCACACCAGCACTGTCACAGCCGTGTCAGTGGTGCCATGGCCATACTAACGGTGCTATGGCCATACCCAGTGCCATGCCCCGTGTGGTGTGAGCAGGCAAGGGTGGCACTCACCTTTGTCAGGCCCCACACAGCTGAGGTGCTCACAGTGGTAGCACCAGTGATCGAAGGTCTGGAGGATGTGGTGGGGGTCCCCAGGGATGGCATGTGTCAGCAGGTACTGGAAGGCATGCTGCTCCCGCGAGGTGCCAGTGAGCCGATCCCGCAGCCAGGGCACCAGCACTGCCCGGTACAGCAGCATCAGGTAGTGCCGGTACCGGATCAGCAGGGTGACAATGAAGGGGAGGAAGGCCAGGGCAATCGCCGGAGACACCATCACAAGCGGGTGAGGCTGTGATTTTTGCAGTTAATGAGTTGACTTTGTTAGTTTCCTACTTATCTTGGGAGTTCTGCCAAATGGGAAGTTCTGCACCCTTTCTCTCCACTACCAGTAGCATAACCTTGGGCCCAGGCTTTGAAAATCTCCCCTGTGCAGAGATCATTGAAGCATTGTGAGCCCTAAACCATAACAAGGCAAATCTATCACCTCACAGGAGATGCAGTGGTAGGGCATCTTCCCAGGGTGCCAGCCTCACAGCTCCCACTCATGCCCCGAGTTGGCTGTACTGTGCACGGCCTGGAAGTACCTTTCCCTGGGCTCCAGTGCTGCTGGCCTGCAGGGCTGGGGCACCCGAGGATGCTGTGGAGGTCCCTAGGCCAGGGGGACCCACCTGCCAGCATCCAGATATTGGGGTCGGCAGGGCTGGCATCCCGGGGGATTGTGCTGCTGTGAGGGGCCATGTACAGCACAACCCTTGCACCCCCTTTGGTCCAGCGTTGCTGCTCCCATCCCCCATATCCTGCACCTCACACCCTGCTCCCCACACCCTGCTGCTGACACCCTGAGCTGTTGGGGCTGCCCAGCCACAGAGACAGGATAGGGCAATGGGGGTGGCACCTACCTGTCCCCACACTCCAGGCAGGCAGAGGCAGGCAGGCAGCCCTGTGTGGAACCCTGCTTCCACTCAGTTATTTATTGATGGTGTCACTGCAGCTGCTATCGGAGCTCCGGTTACCAGCTCAGCAGGGCTGGCAACAGAGATGGGGCCAGACAGGGGCTGAGAGGTAGTCCTGGGCTGCACAAGGGGGCCTTGGTCTGGGGTGCTGATACAGGGACCTAGGGTACCAGTAGTGTGGCTGGGTCCCAATACTAGTGTGTTGTATTAGGAGCTGTGGTCCTGATACTGGAGCTGGAGTCCTGTCACTGTGCCCTGAGAACACTGGGTACTGGAAACACTGGGCAATAGGAGCATGGGGAGCCAGAAGCACTGGGCACCAGGGGACTGGAAATCAGTGGACACTGGGGACACTGTGGGTGGTGGGGGCACCATTGGGAGCACTGGGGGTGTGGAGGGTTGGGGTACTGGGATCTGTTGTGGTTTAGGGATGGTACTCCCCTGTTCAGTGCCCCCACCAAGACCCTCCAAACCATGCCCATTCCCTCGCTCCCCTGCTTTCCTCTCCCCCTTCCAACAGTGGCAGGATGGAGAGGAGAATTGGGGGCACAAAATATAAAGATCTCAGGTTGAGATAAGAACAATTTACTGGCTATAAGAAAATGAACATTAACAGCAACAATACTAATCATAGGGGGTACAGGAAAAGAAAAGATTCACATGGAAGACCCCTCTCCTGATAACAGATGATTCCAGATGGCTCCCTCTGCCAATTTACTCGACAGTGAGTTGGTGTATGACAAGGGTGTGCTCTGTACAAACCTGTACCACAAGGACTCTGTACACTGGACACCTGGGCCTACAGAGGACTTTGTTTTTCAAATCCCTATAGTAGACTCAATCTCCAGCACAGCTAATTCTCTCCAAGATACTGGGTACCTTGCTCCATGGTGTTCCACTTGTCTCAGTGCACTACTCGATCATCCTTGAGAGAATGCCCTTCCCTCATGCTTGACAGGAGTTGCCTTCAGAGCCTGAGAGATTTTGTCCTCGTCCTGGTGCCCTTGTCAATGTTCTCATCCCAGGACAAGCATCCCAGTTGCCTGGCTTCACTACCATCCCTTCCATCCTGTGGGGCAGGATATCCCAGCACTGGAGTAGCCAGGTCACCAGGGCCTCACCTAACTGCTGGCTGGAACCTTTTCACACATCTTTCACACAGCTCACCCGGGGACATGGACCAGGTGATTTTCTCCGGCCCTGCCTCCTCCTCCTGTTCTGAGGGCCCTGCTTTGTCATCCCTCACTAACTGCACTGATTTTGTCTTGGTTCCTTCTTCCATGTAGGGGTGACTGCTCCCAGCATGGGTTATTGCCCCACTTCAGCTGCAGTTGGTAGAGGCTGCAGTGCCTGTTGCTCTGTTTCCTCCTCCTCCTCCCCTGAGGGTGCTGTCTGCTGACCACCAGTGTCCAATAAAGAGTAGCCAGGGTCCAACGCACTGCAGTAAGCTGCTCATCTCTGGAGCTGCCACAGCATTCTCCTTGCAAATATTCTGTCACTTTATCAGAGTCTTGCTATTGTTCAGGGGTGAACTCCCAAACCACTGGAACAGAGAATTTCTCAGAAATTTGGCCAATTTTCTCACACATCCCATGCCACTCATGACAATTCCCCCTTGGGACAGGTCTCTGAATGGCCTTCTTGGAAATCTCTGTTCTGCCTCCAAACGTGACTCTAAAGAGTGTGGACTGCACTGAGACAGAGCAGACATAGCAACAAGAACATACTTCCCTACCATCCAAAGGGAATTCAAAATTCTCAAAAGCTGTTTTAACAGGGCTGAAGGATGAAAAGGGGGGAAAATCATCCTTTCCCTGTTCCCCCCACAGACTGGGTACAGTTATTAATGGACTCCCAAAGGCAGTGCTGAAGTAAGGGCAGGAGAGCAGCAATGAATTCACATCCCAGAGTACCCTCATTAACCTTGGTGTTATCACATCATAAACTCATAGCCCACAGTAACGCAACCAAGAAATGCCGATGCTTGTCCCTGCTCTGTAAAATGTCACCCGGAGGAGCACGTACAGGAATACAGGAATAGAGCCAGGGTTAGGTGCCATACCCACATGAACAGACCAAGCACCACTGTGACCAGTGGCTCTGGATCTAATACAGCAAATGCGGAGATCAAAGGATTGTTGTCTCAACCCTTAGTGCCCCATGCTGGGTGACAAATAAGGACAGTCGTGGTTTAGCCCCACCCAGCCAGCAGCCAAGCCCAACACATCCGCTTGCCCACTCCCCCATCGGCAAGCTCAGGGAGAGAGTTGGAAGGGTAAAAGCTGGAAAACTCGTGGGTTGAGATTGAGATTGAGATAAAGACAGATTAATAGGGAAAGCAAAGACCAGACACACAAGCAAAGCAAAACAGGGAATTAAGCCACCGCTTTGCATGGGGAAGCAGACGCACAGCTGTTCCAGGAGAGCAAGGCCCCATCACGTTACAGTTATTTGGGAAGACAAACACCATCACTCCACACATCCTCCTCTTCCTCATTCTCGCCCCACTTTATATTGCGAACACTGGAAGACCTGGGGACAAACACAGGGAGCCCCGGGAGCAGGCGGTCTGAGGGCGGGAGCGCTCCCGGAACACACCGGGAGCGCTGAGGGGGAGGCGGCGGCGGCGGGGAGCAGGCACGTGACCTCAGGCGGAAGGCCGCGTGACGAGCACCGGCGCGTCCCACGTGACACCACCGCGCGCGTGCGCGAGCGCGTTTCCCCCGCCGCTCACGTGACCGGGGAGGGCGTGACTCGGCGATCACGTGACCGCGCGGCGGGCCCGTCCCGGAGCCGGGGCCGCGCTCGCCATGGGCTGCTGCTACAGCAGCGAGGCCGAGGCCTCCGACCAGGTGGGCCTGGCGCCGGGGGGACATGAGGCCCGCGGCGGGGGGCGGTGCCGGGAGGGACGCCCGGCCCCACTCCCGGCTCCCCCGGGGCTGCCCGGTCGCGGGGGAGGCAGGCGGCGCGCGTCCCCGGCGGGGCCCGGCGCTTCCCCGCTCCCGGGCAGTCTCTGAGCGCGGCTCCCGCCTGTCGCGGCCGTCGTGTCGCTCGTTCCTCGCGTGTATCCCCTTGGTGCCGCGGGGGCTGGAGGCGGGGGCTCGGGGGTCGTGCCAGACCCTTTCCCCGTCCCGCTGCAGGTGTAAGTCCGAGGCCTCAAACGGCACCGGCGGGAGCAGCGCCAGCTTTTCCTTCTTGGAACGGCGTGACTGCCACGCAGCCCAGGGGCCGGGGCAGAGCTGGGGCTGTCACCTGTCCCGCGAAACTTAACCCGCGGCAGCGGCGAGAGCTCTGCTGTGACAGCCCGTCCCCACTTGCGTCCTGAGAAAGGAAGGAGAAGGGTCTGGGCTAGAGTATCGCAGCAGCATTTCCCAGCAGGAGGAAGGGAGAGGAAACTTCTGGCCGGCGAGGAGCTGGAGATGCCACCGATGGCGTGCATGGAGGAGTGGTTGCACTCCCAGCTCGCTGTGGGTCACAGGCTGAGGGTCCTTTCAGGACAAGACAGACGTGGAAGTACTTGAACATGTCCAGAGAAGGGAAGGAGCTGGAGCACAAGGAGTGGCCGAGGAAGCTGAGGGTGCTCAGCCTGCAAAAAGGAGGCTCAACATGACCTCACTCTCCACAACTCCCTGAAAGGAGGGCGGAGCCAGGTGGAGATCTGGCTCTGCTCCCCGGGTAACAAGCAACAAGACAGGAGGAAAGGGACTCTGGTTGTGCCGTGGGGGGTTTAGGTTAGCTGTTTGGAAAAATTTCCCTAAAAGTGTTGTACAGCCCTGGCACAGGCTGCCTAGAAAATTCAACTCAGAAGAATCTCTCTGCCCAATAGTGAAGGAGAGATGCTGAAAAAAGTTATTACTGCTTCCTGACTCACAGGCTTGGTTGTTCATTTAAAGATCCCCAAGCACTATCTGCCTTGTTGGAGTCCCCATCCCTGGAGGGATTTAAAAGCCATATAGACTTGGCACTTGGGGACGTGGTTTGGTGGTGGGCTTGGCAGTGCTGGGAGAACAGTTGAGTTCAGAGGGCTTTTTCTAGTTTTACTGATTTACTGTGATCGCGTTCTCTTGGGTGTTTGCACCCATGATCTCCCTGGTGGGCTCTCCTCACAGCCCCTCCAGCACCATTCAGACAAGCCAGAGGATCAAGGGCTGAGCTGCGGCTCTGCACCTCCTGCAGTGAGTGGGGGAACATGCCCTGTGACTCTGGGAACTCCCCACCCCACAGGGTGCCTGGGCTATGGCAGGTGGGGTTCACCTGGCTGAGCTGAGCCCTGTGCTGTGCCAGGGTGGGCTCTGTGTGGTGCCCAGTCAGGGGTGGGGCCACGGTAGGTCCTCATTAGCTGTGGGGTTTCATGCAGGTTGATGGTGGCTGCAGACTCCTGCTGCAGGATTGGCCCCTCCAAATGTGCTGCCTGATTTCAGCCACACTTGCTGCCTTTGTGGATGGGGGGGCTTCGGCTGGGAAAAAGCAAAAGGATTGGGCAAAGAGGTGCATGGCAGAGCTGAGGCTGTTCTGGGTTACGCTGGGATGCACATGGAGCCCTCCTGGCAGGTGAGGGAAGGGTGAGACTCGCCTCATCCCATGGGGTTAATGGTGCTGGTGTGGGGAAGCCAGGCTGATTTTCCTCTTGCCTTTCACTCAGGAAGAAGAGACGAAGCGGCTGCTGGAGCCAGCAGCCAGCCCACCCAACAAGGTGCTGAACGGAGCGGAGCAGAGCTATCACAGCCTCCCGTCGGCACGGACCGATGAGCAGGCCATGCTGTCCTCCATCCTCGCCAAAACGGCCATGTAAGCCTCAGGCTGTGCCCGTGGGGCGGGCAGCACGCCTCGGGGACCAGCGGTGACCCTGGAGGTGGCACGCAGGTGGGGGGCTGCCTGGCCGTGGGCCCCGCTGATCGGCCGTATGTGCTGAGGGGAAGGGGGGAGCTGTGGCAGAGCCCCCACGTCCCTCTGCCCGCAGACAGCCCCCTCCCTCAGCTTTGAGCCCCATGGGGACACAGAGACAAGAGCCCAGATGTGAGGTGACTCCTCAGCTGCTGGGCTGGAAATAGGGGCAGGGTTTGGATAAGAAAGGGAGTCTGTGGAGATGTGGAGAGGGTGGCTGGGGGTGCAGCAGCCCTGTGTCCCCTTCTGAGGCGGCTTTTTCTCAAATGCAGAGGCACAGTGTGGGGAGAGGGCTGTGTCCAGCCTGGCTGGGAGGGCTTTGGGATGCTCGTAGGCCCCTTTGCTCCCCTGCCTGACATTGGGGAGCTAGTAGCCACTGGTGTGTGTGTCCAACATGCAGGGCCACAGCAGCTCTGAGCGCTACTTTGCTGTGGGGTGCACACAATGAGGCTGCAGCAGGGCCCTGGGCAAGCGCCCAGGTCCTCTGTGAGCCCAGGGCCCAGTACTGGGACTCTAAGGACCTCTGCCAAGCACATTTTTGTCCCAGTCGTTCTTTTTTTCCTTAGGTGGCTGCATTCTAAGCTCTCTAGAGCCCAGAGCAGCCCCAGCTTCCTGCAGCCTCTGCCTGCCTCTGCCACAGGGCAGCTGTGGGCAAACAGTCCCTGGCATTTCCTGTCTGGCCAACAGCCACTCCAGCCTGGCACACTTGTGTCCAGCTGGCAGCATTCATTGGGCGAGTTTGGCCTTGAGGTGTTTGTTTTAGGGTGCTGGCGGGTGCTGGATTTTGTCTGCCCTGGTCAGAGGATGCTCTGAGAGGGGGAGGGAACTCAGGGGGAGCAGTGAGCCTCCAGTGGGAGCCACTGTCCATTGTATCTCTGCAGCAACATCATCGACGTGTCAGCAGCGGATTCCCAGGGCATGGAGCAGCATGAGTACATGGACAGAGCCAGGCAGTACAGGTGGGATCTGCGCCTCTCCCCTGGGTGCCCACAGTCCCTTCGCAGCCATGTGTGTCCCTTGGCAGGTCCCGGGGGTTTTGTTCTGGGGGAGCGAACTCGGCACGTAGAAGGGCTGCCGCATCTCGGAGAGCAGGGTGCAGCCTGCGCAGGGAGGGCCCGTGGCAGTGCAGCAGGACAAAGGGCTCCTGTGTTCACCCAGCCCTTGGGGCAGATGGTGGGGGGCTGGATGTGACTGTTTCTGCTTGAAAGCTGCCTGTGTGGGAGAGCTAGAAGCTCCCTCGTTCTCCTGCTGCAGGGAGTGAAGAGGGCTGGATGCTGTGAGTGCAGCACCTCTGCTCTCCCTTTCTTCCCCTGGGGGTGCTGGGTGCCTGTGAGTCCCTTCTGGCTGTTCCCGTGTCTTGGCATGGCACTGATGTTCGCTGCTCTCCCCTCACAGCACGCGCCTGGCCATGCTCAGCAACAACCTGACGCACTGGAAGAAGCTCCCACTGCTGCCATCTCTGACTAACCAACCACACCAAGTGCTCGCCAGTGACCCTGTCCCCTTCGCCGACCTGCAGCAGGTGAGCAGGGCTGGGGTGAGCCCTGGGTCTCCCTGGAGACACACCTCATCCTGGAGGAGCAGTGATGCCCTCCTGGCTTGTCCAGAGCCCTGACACAACTTGTTAGAGCTGAGGGCAAAGCCTAGGTCAGGTTTTAGGCCTTGTTACGGGTGGGGACAAAGCCCAGGAGGGGTTTAGGGGCTTGTTAGGGCTGGAGGCTAACCACCTGCAACAGTTTCTTTGGGATAGTTTCAGTAGCCACCGGTGACACAGCCACGTCCTCCTGCCCGCAGGTGTCCCGGATAGCTGCCTATGCCTTCAGCGCGCTCTCACAGATCCGTGTCGACGCCAAAGAAGAACTGGTTGTACAGTTTGGCATCCCCTGAATCTGCCCCCACCACCGCTGTTTCACGGCTTTGGGTTGTTTTTGGTTTTTTCCCCATTTTTTTCCCTTTATCCCTTCTCTCCCCGTGCTGCTGCCACAGAACTTGGACAGATTGGACAGACCCTGTTTCCTACGAAATGCCAAGGCGCCCATCATTGGCATGTCGTGCCCACCTGCACTGCGTGAGGCTTTCTCCTCCTCGTGGGCGTGTGTGGGGAGGAGGCTGTGACAGCTGGACACTGCCTTGCACAGGGATGAGCACAAAGGGAACAGCCGGTGCAAGGAGGCCCTGGTGTGGGTCAGCACCATGTGCCAGGTCACCAGGACGGGTGGGCTGGAGCCAGGCAGATGTGATGCTCTGTGTGGGGCCTGTTGGTTCCAACATCATCCCTTCTCCTTTTTATATGTTAAGACCTTTATTTTGGTTGTTGTTTTGGTTCTGTATGTTTTTGGGGTTTTTTTAATAACTATTATTTTTTGCCACAGTAGATAAAGCCACGTTTATCCAGTGCCTGTCTCTACTGTTCTCTGTTGGACACAGCATGGATGTGATGGGGGAGCCATGCCCTGGTGGCGGGTACAAACATCTGTCTGTCTCTTGTCACCTCTTTGATCATGTCCCACAGGGCCAAGAGGACGAGGGGACAGGGAATGTATGATGACCCACCTTTAAGGGGAAGGAAGCACCTAAGAGTCATGAATGCTCCTGGTTGAAAGGAATGTCAAAAGTCAGAGGGTTTGCAAATAATCAGAAAGTTTTATCCACATGTGGCGTGGAAATTGCAGGGTACTTTTTTTGTGGATTGGTTTCCCCATCCTGAAGATGGATTTCTCATTTTCTATGCAAATTAGTTATTATGCACAGTCTGTTCTTCCAGGTCTTCCTGGAAATGGGTCAGAGGGGTTTTGGGGTCTTTAGTGGTTTGAATCCCTCCCTATAGTCCATGCCCACTTCCTGCCACTCCGTCCTGTGCTTATGCTGTACTGTTCTGTGTTTACCAGCTTTACCACTAACTACAACAAGGATGATTTTCCAGTGCTCTGCCCCTCTTCAGCCACATCTCGTTCTTTGTCATGGCGTGTTAGTATCAACAGTTCTTATTTATTACCAGCAGTCCTTGCTTGACTCCACAGCCATCCCATTATCCATATTTGAGACACATACATTAGCTCTCTTATGTTCTGGGAATAGAATGCTCAGTGTGTCCCGGTGGCCGGCAGAGCGCGCTCCCTGCAGTCCAACCTGCGTGCCGCACCCCGCCCGCGGTCCGCCCGCCCGACGCCCCCCGGCTCGGCGGTGCCCAATGGGCAGGAGCGGGGGCGGACGCTGCCGTTCGAATAAGAGCGGCGGCGGCCCGGGCACCGGCGGCTTCGGTGTGGTACAGGAAGATCCGTACGAGTGGGGCCCCGGCGATCCCGGTGACGCCGAAGACGGACGCGATCCCCAGCCACGGTCACGGTACGGGGAAAGCTGAAGCGGAGTGGGCCCCGGTGATTCCCCTGGCGGGCGCTCAGGGCCGCAGAGCGAGGCTGTGCCACAGGCGGGCGAGGCGCGAAACCCTCGGGCCGCCGGGCTCGGCTGTGGCACAGCCTCCGTCTCGGGCCCAGCTCAGCGGCGTCCCGTTCCCTAAGGCCGGCGGGGTCCCGGCCGGAGCGTTGGGAGTCTCGGGCGTGTGGTTTCCCGGGGCTGGGCGAAGTCGGAGCCTTCTCCAGCGGCATTCGGCGGCCGCGTTCCTCGCGGGTTCCTCTGCTGCCCCCAGCGCCGGTTTGAAAACCTTCTCCTGGTGCCCTTCCTGTGCCGTGCTCGGGGCAGCCCCTCCTGCGGCCCCGAGCGGCTTCAGGCAGCCCAGACGCTGCGGAGATGATTTCCGAGGGTCTCCCAGACAGCAGCGAGGGGTGAGCGTCCCTTCCTCGCCCGAGGAACACCTCCCTGGTCTAGCTGGCGACCCGTCGGGTCCGGTTCCCGTGGAATCCGTGGCCGCGGGGTGCGTGCGTATCGGGGGGAGTTTTTCAGGGGTCAGCTGGGATGTGACTCCACTCAGGCTAGAGGGAGACGTAGCATCGGGGGGCATTCTCTGCCGAGCCCCCGGCTTTTCCTGAGCCGCGCTGGGGCCGGGAGCGGGTCTGTGCCGGCCCCACCAGCTCCCCGTCACCCGGGGCCTGGGCAGGGTGGCGGCAGTGAGCGCGTCCAGGCTCGGACCGATTCTCCTCCCCGCGGCGAGGCGCCGGAGGTTTCTGTGCGGTGCGCCTTTAACGAGCGCGGGCCCGGCGCGGTGACGTGGGGTGGCCCGGGGCCAGGAAGGGGA
Source organism: Hirundo rustica (assembly GCF_015227805.2). Classification (NCBI taxonomy): domain Eukaryota; kingdom Metazoa; phylum Chordata; class Aves; order Passeriformes; family Hirundinidae; genus Hirundo; species Hirundo rustica. The sequence goes on along the minus strand of NC_053451.1, from coordinate 15,396,379 downwards.
ACCGCCGCCTGCCAGCCCCGCCGAAGAGAAGCTCAACTTTTCTTTTGTGCGTGGCCGCTGGCTCCCCGGCCCTCTCTGGCTTGCCAGCGCTCATGGCGGATTAACTTCAGCGCGCCGACGACGGCCGCGCGGCCCCGGTAAGGCCCCAACAAAGACTTTGCGCCTCTTCCTTGTTTTGTTTCGCGCGGGGCTGGCGCGGAGGAGGGGGAGGGAGGCGGGGGCGGCGAAGCTCAGCTCGCCCGGCTCCGCCGCCCCGCCGCAGCGTTCGGCTCCCGGCTCGGCGCCCGGCGAGCCCCCGAGGTGCGGGTCCCCGGGGCCGCGGGCGGCCGCGTCGGGCTCGCCAACATCCGGGCGCTCGGGTCGGCGGCTGCTCTCCTCCGGCCCCGCGCCAGCTGCGCGCCCGTCCGGGCGCGGGGGCCGCCGTGGGTCGCTCGCCCCGCCTGGGCGCCTCCCGCAGCCGGAACCCTGGCCCGGGACAGCCCCGGGCCCGCGGGCGCGTCCCCCCGGCACGTCGGGAGCTCCGGGGCGCGGGCTTGCGTAACGCCGTGCTGTGACCGGGGCGGCCCGGGGGAAAGCGGGGAAGGACGACGCTGCCGCGGCCGCCGCCACCTCCGGGGCTCGTTCCCCTTTCCCCACCGCCCCCCTGCTGCTGCTCTCTTCGGGGATGAGGCTGGAAGGCGCTCACGGCCTCTGGCGGGCTCGCCAGCCACTTCCCGCCTGCCATCACGAGTGGCGCGTCCTCACGGAGGGTCGTGGCGTTGTCTCGGATGCTCAGGGTAGCCAGTGTCACCCGTGAGAAGCCAGGCTGTGACCGCGGCAGGAGCGGGTTAGCCCTGCCCGTCCAGATCTCACACCGGCCGCCAGTGTGTTTGCAGACTGCTTCTGGTGCAGCCCAGCTGAACACTGGTGGCACAAGGTTTTCTTTGAGGCTCTGCATCCCGTGCTGCACGAGTGCTTTGCCCGGTGCCTTTGAGTGGATTTTTTAGGGAGAGGTCGTGACTGTGCCACCGGATGGAGGGACAATAGTTGCTGAGAGACCCAGCCATGGGAACTAGTTTTAGCCAAATTGGAGGGAGGACCTGTCCTGCTGAGGATCCCATGCTTCCCAGCTGGACTGACGGCAGTGGGAGCTCTGTAGTCTCCAAAGGCACCACGACTGGTTGGCTGTGCTGTGCTGAGCAGCTGCAGATCCTCACCAGGCTCCTGGCTCATCATCATGCAGGTGTCCAGGTGCAATACAGGGTGAGGAGCCCCCTCCTCATCTGGGTGAGTTTGACTCCCAGCAGTCCCCTCCCCTGGAAGACTACCAGGGTGGCGCTGGGGGCAGCCAGCATGGAGGCAAAGGTCGCTGTGAAGGTGACCTGGCAGTGATCCCAGATCCCATCAGGGCAGCTCATCCCTGCTCCCACACAAGGCAGCGATGCCCAGTGAGCTCAGCTCCCTGTGCCCCCAGGAGGTGGTTCTTCACTAACAGCAGTGGGAAGGGGAGCTGGCAGTGCTTCAGTGGCTTGGCCACTGTCTTGCCAGGCAAGAAATGTTAGTGACGTTTTGAAGCAGCTCTCTCTCTCCCTTCGGAGCCCGTGCTCCGTTTTAGCCTTGGTTAGCTTGAGAGAGAAACCACTTCAGAAGGAATCTTCCTTCAGGGTCCTAAAAGCTACCCAGAGGCTGCAAACCTTTTCCTTTAGAGAGAGCAGGCGTCCGTCAATGGCAAAAGGAAAGAGTCTGCTCTTAGTCTGGGGGGGATCATGGCTTTATTCTGGGGTCCTGCCTCCGCAGAGTCCGGAGCCCAGTCCGGTCCTGATCCCCATCCCAGTGTAAGAGAGAGCTTCCCGAGCTTCCCAGGCTGTTCCCGGGCCTTTTCCCAGGGGGGACGGGCCTAGAGGCAGGGACAAGCCACTGCCCAATCCAGGACAAGGTGGGAGTGGAACAGAGTTAGGTTATATTCCAGTGTGGGAGGATGGACGGGGTGGAGGACCAGGGACAAACCTCCTGATACAGTTTCCAAGGGAACAGGGTGGTACAGAAGAAACATTATAAAACCCAATATAAAAATTAAATACGATATAAACCAATTAATGCTCTACAACAACATTTGGAGGCAAGAGGGAAGGAAGAAGGCACAACAGGAGAATGAGGAGCCCGAGCAGCAGTTTTCCACTGACCCCGTGTCAGGATCCTAATCTGTGGGAGTGGACCTGGCTGCTGCTCATCATTGCTCCACGCTCTCTGCCTGTAGGGGGGCGGAGGGATGCTGGCTGCTCCTGCACAGCTGGCCAGATGCAGGGACACATCCTCCCTTGGTGGGCACAAATGTCTGGGGCTGGGTGCAAGTCACTTAGTAACGTCAATACTATACTTTACCTTTTTTATTGCTCCCCCACCTTTGTTGGTGTTTTTAGGTCTGGGCAGTGACCTGACAGGCTGGCCATGATGTCTCTTCACAACGCAAGAGTTGCTGCTCTCCTTGCTTGGGTACGTGCCCCCTCCTCTGCTGGAGCTCACTGCATAGGTGGGACGTGCTGCTGCCAGCACTGGCAGCGTCGGGTCACAATGCTGGGGCTTGTCACAGGAGGGATTGTGTCTGGGGCAGGTCCTAGGGTAGCCCAGTTCCTACTGTTCCTGGGCAGGTGGGTGTTTGCAGGAGAAGCCTTGCTCATCCTTTCTGTTGAGTAACCAGAAATGCTGGAATGGCTTGGCCTGGTTATGGAAGCTGCCTGGGAGATGGAGCTGAGCCTGAAGCAGGCAGCAGCTGTACTGTAACAGGGTTGTTGGAGCTGTCTCACAAAGCACGGCTGTGTCCAAGCAAAAACCCATAGAATGGTTTGGCTTAGAAGGGACTTTTAAGCTCATTCGACTGGCATGCCCTGCCATGGGCAGGGAGACCTCCCACTAGACCAGGTTGCTCCAAACCATGTCCAGCCTAGCCTTGAACACTTCCAGGGACAGGGCAGCCACAGCTTCTCTAGACAGCCTGTGCCAGGGCTTCACCACCCTCTCAAGGAAGAATTTCTGCTCAATATCTGATCTAACCCTGTCCTCTGTCAGTGGGAGGCCATTCCCTCTTGTCCTGTCACTCCAGACTCTTGTCCAAAGTCTTTCTCCAGCTGTTTTGGAGCCCCTTTAGGTGCTGGAAGGTGCTCTGAGGTGTCCCTGGAGCCTTCTCTACTCCAGGTTGAACACCCCAGCTCCAGCATGGCTCCAGCAGCCCTTGGAGCATCTCCTGGGCTTGCTCTAGCAGATCCACATCCTTGTCATACTGGGGACCCCAGAGCTGGAGGCAGCTCTACAGGTGAGGTCCCACCAGCGAGGAGCAGAATCCCCCCTCCCTTGCTGCTCCCGCTGTGGGATCAGCCCAGGACGGGCTGTGCCACCATCACGCTGCCGTGCCCTCAGGGCAGTTATGGCCTGAAGCCCATTTGTACTGCAGTGAGTGTGGATCCAGTCCCAAACCATGCAGCCTGTTCCAGCAGTCCACTCTTAACCCAAACCCTGCATGGGAGCAGCTCTTCCTGTTATGTGAAAATGGTGTACTGTCCATGTGGGTCTCACCTGGCCTGGAAAAGGGAAAGCTTTCAGGGTGATCCTGGAACTCCTGACTCCAGCCCCTTTCCTAGGCCTTTACTTTGATCTCATGTACTGGGCTTTGTTGCACACTTGAAATCACCTGTCACACTGTGTCCCCTGTCCCTGTGCCACTGTTTACTCAGGAAGGCTGCCCAACCTCCACTGGAAGTGCCATGTCTTTTTTGCCTTTTCCCCACTTCTTTCCCTTTGCAGGGGGTGGCTGGACTCCCACAGCTGCCTCTGCTCTCAGTTTGGAGCAGTTGGACTTCTGCAAAGCACAAACCTTGCCTATCTCTACTCTGCTTTGCCACCTGTTGGGACCCAGTTTTAGAGCTGGGTTGATGGTAGGGTCACAGCAAGGCATGGAGATCCCTTGGAAGCTTTCATTTCCTCAGCAATATTCCAGTAGCACTGATCCCTGGTGATATCCTTGCCAGCTGCCAGCGTGCACCCCCTCCTTACCCACCTCCTTTCCCGCAGCCTGGTGGGGCGCCTGCACGAGGCCTTCAGGCAGTGCCAGGACCTGAAGACTGAAAAAGCCCAGATGGACCGAAAAATCAACCAGCTCTCTGAGGAGAATGGGGAACTTTCCTTCAAGGTATGGGATGCAGTGTCCTGTCCGTGCCCCACTGCCCAGCTGGTTGTGATGGAACCCAGGGGAGGATTTGATGGCAGTGCCGGATGCTGGGAGGTTTATGGTTCTGCTAATGCGATCTTTGACCCAGTGACCAAGCCTGCTCTGGGCTCTGGATCCTGATCCAAACAGGAACTGTGGTGGGGGAATGGGGACTGGGTGGAGCTGCCTGCATGTGGTGAGCACCCACAGTCCAGGATGCCCATGTGTGCTGCAGCTCTTGGGAATGGGGAGTAGGCAGAGCCCCGGACAGCAGAGGCACACTCTGACTCTCTTCTGGACTGGATGGATTTTCACTTGGCAGCTGCGGGAGATTGCCAGCAATATGGTCCAGCTGCAGCGAGCCCTGAATGAGCTCTCGGAGGAGCACAACAGCGCCATGGCACAGTCGCAGGAAAAGCAGCAACAGCTGGAGAAGGAGCTGCATGCTGCCCTGCAGGACAAGGTCAGGGGGCCTGGGGAGTGGTGGGTGCCCCCCTGTAGCCCCCATAGCTGGGGAACATGCCAACGGCAAGCAGGGTGCAGCAGCCAGGAGCCCCATTTGTGCCAGCACTTGGGGAGAAGCTGTGTAACTGTCAGCCCGTGTGGGAAGCCTCTCCCTGTTCCTAGGAAGGGTTCCCTGTGGTGGGACAGGCTGCTGTCCTTGCAGTGGGGAGAGACAAAGCTGCTGGAAAAGCAGTACTGTGTCAGTACTGACTGGGTGACTGTGCCCCTCCTCGGTTCACTGGCTCTTCTGTCTTGCACCATGCTCAGTCCCATCTCTGTCCCCAGAAATGCTCAGAAGAGAAAATCGAGATTCTACAGGGAAAGATTTCTATGCTGGAGGATCAGCTGGCCAAGCTGGAGGAGTGCAGCGCCCAGGAGAAGGGAGAAGTCATGGGGGACATTTTGAAGGTACACTGTGGCTCCTGCACCCCTAATGGCTTGAATGGTAAACTGGTCCAGCTGGAGAGAGCAGCAGGTGCCAGGAGGTGAATGGCAAAGCCATGTGGGGCAGATCCTGCTGCTCTCTGCTGCTGGATAGGGGAGTGGGGCTGAGCACTCTGGGAGAGCCCCTTTTGGGCTGAATTTGCAAACACTGCTCCCCAAGGAGCTGGTGGCTCCCCCAGCCTCCCACAACATGGATTGGTTGTGGAGGAGAGCATCTTCTGCATGGTGAGAAGAAGGTGTTTGGTCCAAGGCAGCAGAGTGGTGCAGGGCTGAGGGGAAAGCAGGGTGTGCTGGGGGTGTGATGGGGGGGGGAGGCAGGCACTGGGCAGCTCCCAGTGGGATGCAGCACGTGGGGCTCTGGTGAGCATGTTGGCCACAGCTTGAGATACACCTAGGCTGTGCATGTTTTGTCCTTGTAGTGGTCTGATCTTAGCTGGGCACCAGGTGCCCACCAAGCCCCACTATCACTCCCCAACAGGACAGGGGAGAGAAAAGCTATATGGAAAAGTGCTAGTAGGTTGAGGAAATCAGAAAAGGAAAAGTGAAAGTTTATATGTGCCTAAGCAAAGAGAAAAGGTAATCTCTGCTTCCCATCAGCGAGTGATGTTTAGACACTTCCTGGGAAGCAGGGCTTCAGCATGTGGAGTGGTAGCTCCAGAAGGCCAACACTAAAACAGTGCATGCTCCCCATTCCTTCTACGTCCCTTAGCGTTTATAAGTGAGCTGACATCATATGGTGTGGAATTACCCTTTGGTTATTGGGTCACTTGGCCTCATTGTGTCTGCTCCCAGGATCTTGCCCACTCCCAGACCCATTGCTTGGGGGGGAATGTTAAGAGTTCATCTTCTCTTAGAAGCTTCCACAGTGCTTTGCTTTGCTTGTGTAGCTGGAAATGTGCTGGTAACACACCAGTTGTTTTGGTTACTGCTGAGCAGCACTCTCTCTGTCTCACTCAGACCCAATGCAGTCTCTTTGCTATTCTCTTTGCCAGCTGGAGGAGCTGAAGCAGGAGGTGTCCAGCCTCACAGCCAAAGGAGTGCGGCTGGAGGAGGAGAAGCAGCAGCTGGACAGCCTTGTCAGCAGCCTCCAGAACTCCCTCTCTGAGAGCCACCGGGCCCAAGAGAGGCTGAAGTGAGACCTGCAGGCACAGGATGCTGAGGTGTGGGACACATTCCTTGATGTGAAAGGGACTGTCCCAGTGAGGTGCTGGGGTGTTTCCAGAGAAGGCAGCAAAGCTGAGGAATGATCTGGAGCACCAGTCTGATGAGCAGCAGCTGAGGAAGTTCGGGGAGGCTTACCCTGGAGAAAAGGAAGCTTGGGGGGACCGTCTCTCCCCTGAAAGGGTGAAACAACTCCCTGAAAAGATGGTGCAGCCAGGTGCGGGTCTCTCGGTTAGTAAGTGACATGACAATAGGAAATGGTTTCAGGTTGTTCCTGGGGAGGCTTGGTTTGGGTATTAAGAAAGAATTCCTTCCTTGAAAGGGTTGTCCAGCCAAGGCACAGTCTGCCCAGGGCACTGGTAGAGTCCCTATCCCTGGAGGGATTTAACAGACGTGTGGATGTGGCACCTGGGGACATGGATCAGTGGTGGATTGGGCAGTGCTGGGGGAACAGTTGGACTCAGTCTCAGAGGGCTTTTCCAACCTAAATGATTCCATGATTCTATGAATAACAGCCTGTGTCCCAACTGTGTACTCACCTCTGCCTTTGTGCTTGCAGGTGGAGCAGCTGGAGATAATCCAGAAGGACCAAACTAAGCAGGTAACACACACCAAGTGCTGGCTGCTCAGTGACAGTGCACAGCCCTCCTTGTTTGTCACTTCACACTGGAGCCACCGTCTCCTCTTGTGAGCTGTTCACAGTATGGACCCAGCCATGGGGCACTTGGCTCCAGGTCTCTGGGCACCTTCACCTCCAGGGTGTAGCACCTGCCCCCTCACATTGGTGCCTGCAACTTGGCATGGCTTCTGGCATGCCCCACGGCAGCTCACAGAGCAAATGGCTGCCAGGAGCATCCAGAGCTCCTCAGAGTAGGACTGTCAGTGCTGTGATGGCTTCTCCCCCACCTTTAACCAAGGCCCAGCTCTTGGCACAACTGGTAGGAACAGCTTTGCTCAGACAGTACGGTCCAGGTGTGGCTAGAGCAGCATTGATCTCAGATGTGGTAGGAGTTAGCACTTGGGAAACAATGCAGGAAAAGTCCCACTTCCCTGTCCAGTCCCAGCCAGAGCTGCCCAGGACTCTGCAGAGGCCTTGTGGCTATGACCAGGGGTCTGGAGGCTCCTCAAGCATCCCCTGGAGCAGGGAGAGCCTGGCCAGGCCAGAACTTGCAGCAGCCACCTATCTGTGTCAAGCGTGCTGGATGACTTGTGGGACTCCAGGTTGCAAGCCCCGGGGCATTGGAACTTAACACAGGCTTTGCTTCCAGCACATGGCTGCTCCTTACTCTTGGGTAGTTCCAACCAGCCTTGCTGTAAGGACTAACATGGGGTGACTGTCACCTTGCCATGTCCCGGGGTCTTCCTTGGCAGTGGGTGGTGCTGAACGGTTGCCCTGTGGCAGGAAACTTCTTTGTCGTGCCCTAGAGCTGGCTAGAGAGGAGGGGATGTGCTTCTGCACAGGAAGATTGTAGTTTTGTGCCTGGAGCTGGTCTCACCAAGCCATGTTCTTCCAGGTGGAGGAGCTGAATAAAAAGCTGACTCATACCGAGAAGGCCACTTTGACCCAGGAACAGAGTTAAGGTGAAGAGGGACTGAAAACCTGGGGACTGAGCCTTGGAGCTCTTGGGGTCCCCCCTGGGTTGCATCTAAGCCAGTTCCTTCCCTGCCCACAGGCACTTGAAGAGGAGCTGCAGGCAGCAGTCACCAGCCATCAGGAGAAGGTGGCAGAGCTGCAGGTGCAGCTCACCCAGAAGGAGCAGGCAGCTGAGTCCTACAAAGGGCAGGTATGCTGGGAGCTAGCATTGGCAGGTTGACTCAGCAAGTTCCAGGTGATTGCCACAGCAGACAGTGCCCCTCAGCAACATGCCCACATCCACTCCCCAGCCCTCCACCTCCTTAGGAACCATCACGGATGAGGATGTGAAGATGAGGGACCCAGAGGAGACGCTGCGATGTGCCAGCATGCAGCCCCCTCCCAGCTCATCACTACGCGGCAGCAGAGGAAGCGCCTCTCGTAGGAGACCCACAAGGGCCCCTGGTGAGCTCAGCCAAGTCCCCATCACAGCTCCCTACTGGGAACAACAGGTGTTCCGGGTTTTGAGGGAGCTGCTGTGGCCCTCTGGGCAACACCCCCGTTTGCTACATGATGTTCCCACTGATCCTGGATCCCAGTGCTCAGTGTTCCCACCATCCAGTGGTGTGTCTAGTACTTGTGATGCTCCCAGTGCTGGCGAGGAGGCCGTTCCAGAGGCGAAGGGCTGAGCCTTCTGCCTTCCCTGGGCACTGCTACCCTTGCTCCCATCCCCTCCCTGCAGCCCCTCAGTTCCCTCATTGCCGTCAGCCCCACAGCAGGGTGACCCCCAGATGACAGTATTAGCTGGTGCCCTGTTTTCCAGTCCAAGAAGCCAACCAGCTGCTTCCCACGGCCCCAGACCACCCAGGACCGCGGCGAGCAGAGTGGCTCCCAGGTGAGTCAAGAGAGCGAGCAGCCAGCCCGAGCCATGCAGGTAAGCTTCAGAGGGAAAGAGAGGGAGCAGGAGGGACCCCTCTGTCCTGTCCCACCCTGAGCTAATGGTCCTGCCCCTCCTCTGCAGGCTCAGAGGCGCCAGTCGATGGCGTTCAGCATCCTCAACACCCCCAGGGAGCTGGGGAGGCGCCTGCTGCGCCGGGCGGTCGCCCAGAGGAGCGCTCCCACGGCCTCCAGCAGCGGCGGCGGCGCCCGCCGTTCATCCCGCATCGCCACCGCCAAGTCCCCCAAGGGCAAGGTGGGGACTGCCTGAGCCCCGGGCACACTTCTGAGCTCACGCTCGCCCCAGTGCCCCCAGCCCCTGCCTTGGGTCCATACAGGCCATGGGGAGAAGGGGGACAGTCCCTGCTGTCCCTGGGCTGCCACGGCAACAGCAGGTCCCAGCGCGGGCCCTGCTCATGTTCACGGTCCCTAACCGTGTCTTTGCTCTGTCCTTTCCAGGCCGGTCGCCAGTCGCGCAAGGACAATCGATCCTGAGGTTTCCCCGGTCCCCGCGTTGCTGGCTCTGCCCTGGCCCCAACCTGCCCCCCCTCAGCTCTCCCTGTCTCTCCAGGGCCCAGGAGCACGGAGAGGGAACAGGTGGGGCCACCCACATGGCTGCCTTGCACATCCCACTGACAGCTCCAGAGGTGCCCTGGGCATGGCAAGGCCCCCGTGCCCTTCCTGCACCACTTGTCACCCTAAACCCTTCTGGGACCCAAGGCAAGGGGATGCACAGGGGCTGAGGGCTAGAAACACACAGGGGTGCAGGGGGTGGCACTTTCTTCTTGTAAATAAAGTCTATTTTTCACCTGCTCTGGGGGTCCTGGCTTCCTCCTCCTGCAGTCCACATGCACTGGAACCCTTATCAGGGCTTGAGGGGAGGAAAAGCATGACCTCCTTCTTGTCCTATCACGTGTCCCAAGGCAGGCTGCTTACCCCAGGAACCTGCTGTTAGCACCAAGAAGTTGTAGTGCAGATTTCCTTCTTTTTTTCTTTAACTTAATCTTCTCCAGTAGCAACTCCTGCCATTACAGTTTCAAACCCCAGCAAACCTGGCCATGGGGGTGGAAGCACCTTCTCCATCCTCACACCAGCCTTGCCACAAATGTCCGGGCTGCAGTGCCTCTGCCCCTTGGAGTACTGCAGCTTCACCCCCCAGGGGTGGTGACACAGGGTTTGTCCCCAGCTCTGCTGTCCTACTGCAGGCACTGGGGGGAGGACAGGGCCCCTGCTGTCTCCCCACAGTTGCTGGCATGCTGCTCCACCTCTGCCACGCCAAAGGGCAGCTGGCAAATGGGGCAGGACACCCAGGCATCAGGGGACAGGAAAGGCCAGGCTGTGGTGGGGTCTTCTCCACACTGGGAGGTGTGTGCAGGGAGCAGATCCAGCAGGAAACAGCCTGTGGAAAGGGAAAGCAATGTGGTTGTCGTAGACTCTCACTGCTGTTGGGATGATACTGGATTTGGACTGACACCCTCCCTGATGGTTCTCATGGCAGACTGGGAATACACTGTCATGTCCCTCCAGTGCCGGGGCATCAGAATGAGAGATGTGTCCCAGCTGCAGAACTGCCACCACTGTCCCCATTTGCTCCCCAGTGTCCCCTGGCCACCAGAGGACACTCCTGCCAGGCACCCACCTGAGCAGATGGGGCAGACACCTGTCTCCCTGTCACTGCTGGCCTGTCCCTTGTTCTTCCTCCTGACGTGTCTCTCTCGGGGGCCACAGGCTCGGGCTCTTCTTTTCACCCTGGGTGTCCTTGAGGTGGCAGCTGGAGCCCTGCAGAGGGATCACATGCTGAAGGCATCCTATGCCACATCCTGCCAGCCTGAATGTGAAGGGCTGGGCCCAGAACAATCTGGGAATGTCTGAGAGCAGTAAATGGCCACGGTGAGGGCAGGAGGAAGACAGTGACCCATGGCATTACCTGCTAACAGGACTGGGAGCACAGTGCCTGTCCAGCTGCCTGCAGGTGCTCGGGGGGGCTGCAGGGACATCCAGTGCAGAGCCTGGGGACAAACAGGCAGGAATCAGACAGAGGATAGTTTGGGTTGGAAGAGATTTTAAAGCTCATCTTGCTCCAAGGCCACCCACCATGGGCAGGGACACTTTCCACTAGACCAGGTAGCTCCAAGCTCCAGCAAACCCGGCCTTGGAACACTTCCAGGGGTGGAAGAGCAACAGCTGCTCTGGGCAACCTGTGCTGGTATTTTATCACCCTCACAGGGAAGAATTTCTTTGTAATATCCCATCTAACCATCTTCTGTCAGTTTGAAGCCACTGCCCCTTGTCTTGTCCTCCCAGGCCATTGTCCCTCTCCAGTTCTTTTGGAGCCCCCTTAGGCAGTGGAAGGAGTTCCCAGTTCTCAGAACCTTCTCATCTCCAGGCTGAACAGCCCTGGGTGTCCCAGCCTGTCTCCACAGCAGAGGGGCTCAAGCCCTCAGGAGCATCTCCATGGCCTCCTCTAGACTCACTCTTGTTGCTCCACACCCTTCTGATGTTGGGGGTCCCCAACAGAGCTGCTGGAGGCAGCTCTGCAGGTGGGCTCTCACCTGAGCAGAGCAGAGGGACAGAATTCCCCCTTGCCCTGCTGCCCAAGTGCCTGGGGACCAGCACAGGACGTGGCTGTGCAGATTCACCCACCCGGCACTGCGGCGCCTCCCGCATCCTGGGCCGGCAGCTCCGGGTGACTCCCCAGGGTGCTGGTGCCAGCTCTGGGCCTCAGCTCCTGGTTCCGCGCTGCCGACAGCACCATCTGGGCAGAGCGGCTGAGGTGGGCCGGGCTCCAGGCAGCCCCTTCCAGCTTCCACAGGCGGCTCCTCAGCTGCTCCTCCTCCCTGGACCTCCTGTGGATAGGGAGTGTCAGCCTCACAGGGGGACAAAGCTGGTGCCTCTGGGGTCCAAGGAAGCACCTCAAGGGGCTCCAGGCCACACTGTGCAGGGACAGGATGGGGTGGACACCAGGCCACTTACAAGCATGGTTCAGGAAAGAAAGTCCGGTGAAAGGCAGGGCTGGAGCACCAGGGTCTGTCTGAGAGCTCAGCATCCTCCTGTGGGACAAGGGGAGGGCCCAGGCAATGGGGACAGGTACCTTGCGCCCGCCATTCCAAGCACAGCCCCTAGCTCAGCCCAGCAGGCACCTCCTGGGCTTTCCATGGGGCACCAGTGGTATCCGTGGAGGAGCGGCCACTTCCTGTTGCCTTCCCACGGAGAGGGATACTTGGAGGAGTGAGAGACACCTACTGCATCCGGGGGTGGCCGGGGGAGGTCAGGCTCCGGCTCCTGTGGTGTGCGCAGGCGGATGAAGGAGAGCCCAAAGCGGCTGCACGGGGAGAAGGGCTGGCTGCAGGTGAGCCGCACGCGGTCCCACTTCTGCCCCACCGTCAGCTCCGAGAAATCTGCTGCAGGGAAGAGCAGCTGGGGTGGGATGGGGCAAGTAGGAAGGCACCCCCCCACACCTGAGTGGGCATTTCTGTATAAGGGAAAAAGTTTCAGCTTACCTTAAACAAATAAGGAAGCCAAACTACAGAGTTCTGTGTCCTTACTGTAACTGTCTCAGTGCCACCTCAAGGGCATTAGTTGGATCTTTAGGATGTTTCTCAAAACCTGTAGCTGTTTCTATTGGCAGTTTGCCAGTAGAACCCTTCTAAGTCCTTCAGTACTTAAGGACAAGCACAGAGGTTCTCTGGGCTTTTTTGGAGTGTTTTTAGCAAGGTGTCAGAGGTTTCTCTGACACCAGTGCTCTCCTTTTCCTTTTGTTTTTGTACTGTTTATTATTTTGCTTTTATTAAAACTTACTGCTTTATAAAACACCTCTGAAGAGCCCTCTTGCCATTCTGAAAAGTGCTGGACGCCCTCAGAGACTTGATAAATCTTCACATGTCTCATTCTGCTCTGGACATGGGCTAAGATTTTATCAGGCACAGCACTGACCACTGTCCCAACACCATTCCTACCTCTGCTGGTTGCTCTGTTGCTGTGCAACAGGAAATCTTGAGGATTATGGGCACAAGAGAGACTGGTGCAGGGAGTATAGCTTTCCTGAGGCCAGGAACAACCCGGACCCCTGGTTCTAACCTCTTATCAGTCACATCCTACCACCAGCTCCATTCCATCACCATCCCCCCTACTCAGCTCCATCCTGCTACCAGGTCCACAGCTCTTCCCCGTGCCTTTTTCTGTTGGATCAATCCTTCCTTAAGTATCCGAACCTTAAATATCCGCAGCAATTCTGGTCCAGGTTGATATTGAAATTGAATGCAGTAATAGGTTTTAGAGGACCCTAACAGCTTCAATTCTTGGAGATCCTCTGGTGCTTGTGGTAGGGTCCATTCATCCCAAGTGTCTACTGGGTTGGGGTTTTTATCTGTGTACGAGTATTCATCTGCTGCTAAGGGAACTCCTACCAGGCACGTAGACAGCTGGTTGTCTATGCTGCCCATGGACAGACATAGATTGTCTTGTTGTAATGTCTTGGCTAGCGTGACCCAGATGTTCTCATTGGGCTGAGGGACAATCCATGCATTAGCTGATGAAAAGATGAGGATCATCCAAAGTCCTATATGGAGTAGCTGAGAATTCCCTGCCGCTGGAGACATGGCAGGATACGTGGGGATGATGAGTTGGTCTGTGAGTCCGAAAACAAATTTTTAGAGTTTTATAGTTAAACAGTCTCTCATATCTTCCCACCCTAACCACTCAGTTTATACTGAGTAGAAAGGGTATGGAAAACTATAGGGGATGACAATGCAACAACTAAAAGAGAGGTAGTAATAGGATTAACAAAAAGGGGTAACAGTGCAAAACAAATGGTGAATGAAATTCATCAGAGAGTCTTGAAACTTCTGAAATCCTGGAAGGCTGTCTTTTTCTGCGATGAATATCTGCGCTTATACTCGTTTTTCCTCTTCTCCACACAACTCGAGCTTGAACTCTTTGCTGTCTCTTTGCTGGGGTTCAGGAGAAATGTCTCTGGATTGTGCCTTCAGCGGTTCAATGCATGGCTTGACATTTCTGCCTGGGACCCACCTTGGGCCAGAATCTGTGGATATGCAAGCATAGCCTCTTCCCCGGGTTATTAATTGAAAAGGACCAATTATTTGTTTAGATTCAGGGTCCTTGATCAGCACAGGGGGTTTCTCTGAGAGCTGAACTCTGCTTGAGTTGGAGAAGTGTCTGACAATAGAGGGGTTTGGCTCCTCAAATGAATTATTAAGAAAATTGATAACATGAAGGTCCTTGCATAATTTTTCTACATTTGATTGCATTTCAATACCACCACATTGCTGATCAAGGACTCTCTTGAGAGTGCAGTGAGCTCTCTCTACAATTGCTTGTCCTGTTGGGGAGTGGGGTATACCTGTGTTGTATTTTACTCCCCACTGATTTAAAAACTGCTTGAGAGTTTTGGAGCTATAAGCAGGGCCATTATCTGTTTTGATGGCTTGTGGAATGCCCAGGGTGGAGAAGGCTAGGAGGAGGTGTCTGATGGCATCCTTTTCCTTTTCTCCTGAGTGGGCTGATGCAAATATAGCCCCAGAAAATGTGTCTATGGATACATGAATGTATTCTTTGTCTCCCAAAAGGTGCATCGTGTGTGACATCAGTTTGCCATAATTGTAAACTCTCGAGGCTTCGGGGGTTAACCCCGGCCCCCATGGAGGGTAAAGCAAAATCCTGGCAAGGACCTACAATCGCTCTTGTCTGTTCTCTTGTGATTTTAAATATACGGACAAAGGCTGGCACATTTTGATGGAAAAACTGATGGCTTAATTTGGCTTGATTAAAGACGTCTGGTAGGGTAATTTGAAATGCCACGGCTAAGATATCAGCTCTCTGGTTGCCTTCTGTAATGGGTCCAGGGAGGTCAGTGTGTGATTGTCTAGGTTTTGAAAGACAGTTGTCTGCCAAGGAAAGCTAGAGCCTCCCTTGGAATGGAGAATGCAAACCCCCATCCCTCCAAATTATTATAATTTTGCAATTAGGGGCTTTCAGGCAAAGATATGGGAGCAGGAGTAACAGTTCTTTACTAGGAATATTTAAAAAGAAAAAAAAAAAGAAAGAAAAAAAAATATGGTAGTAGAAAAAAAAATGTAGTAGTACAAAAAAACAAGGAAAGAAGCAAACAAAAATCCTGGAAAAACCCTGACAGAGTCAGGGATATGACCTGGCGCCCTGGTGGTCAGGGTGTTGGAAGCAGTCCAAATAAGTCCTCCTGGAGTAACAGATGTGGTTTTCTGGAGTAGAGATGGTCGTGTTGAAAGTCCAGTGGTGATGAGATGGGTCCAGTCTTCCTCTGGGAATCCAGTGGGAAAACAGGATATCTTGTGTCCTTCAGTCCCAGTTTTTCTCTAGCTAGGAACAGTTGGCTCTTCCCCCACTGTGTGGAGCATCTCCCAATGGGATGATGGAATGTGTCATGCCATTGGTGGGCCCTAATGGCCCATTATCAGAAGATGTCCCCCTGGAGGATGGAGGGGTGGTGAAAGAGATAAGAAACACTGCCCCACCTGGATTTAATGGCTGGGCCATTATCAGAGGCATCTGCCCCACTCCCCCCTGGAGTAAGAAGGAGAAAACATTTCCCAAAAAACAGCTTTTAACAGATGAAATAGAATACACATTTTAAGGTTACATAATCCAAGACAGTGTTCTCGTGTGATCATGAGATACCAATGTGATATGGTCGTTCGTGGTGGGAGAGGAGGTATACTAACTTTGAGAGCAAACTGTATAAATTCGGATTTGACACTTCTTTTAGTAAAGAGTGTTCTGCCCTCTCAATGATCCTGGCAACATAGTCTGAATTGGTAACTAAATTTAGAGGTTGTTTGAACTTCTCAAAGGCTCTGACAATAGCTGCTAATTCTGCAATTTGTGGAGATCCCTGAACAGTCTGGACATCAGACTCCCATTCTTGAGTGTCAGGATTTTTCCAAGTAATAACTGACTTGTGGGATCTCCCTGACCCATCAGTAAACACAATCAGTGCCTTTAGAGGAGTCCTGCTTTTCAGTGATTTGGTGTCTTGGTTTGAAAGACAGGTATCTGCTAGGGAGAGGCAGGGGGAATTCTCTAGGAATGGGGAATTCCAATCCCTTCCCTCAAGTTATTATAATTTAGGGCAGGGCAGGAGCTCCGAATTCCTGGGCACTCCAGCAGATGATAGAATTCCCAGGACCAGACCCTCCGTTAACAGTGGACTCCTCACGCAGCCAGCAGTCGCCCGACCGTCCTCTCTGAAACCGAGAGTGGAAGGAAGCACCCTCAGCTCCCGGAGCCCCCCAGAGCCTTTCCCTCCCCCTGAAACTAAGTTATCTACCACCCTCGCCACTTCTTTTGTGTGGGTCAAGTACCCTTTAAGCATCAGTGTTTAGTCTCTTAGCAACTTGGGGGGGGGGGGGGGGGGGAGAAATTCTATAGGGAAAGAAAAAAACCCCAAAACTAAACTTAACTCCCAACAAAAACACACATGGCATCATCAGAATCTCAGCCAGTGCTGGAAATAGCAGGAAAGTGGCTGCAATAGCATGTTTCCATGTTGGAGCAAGGTAGAACGAACCTGGGATTTGCACTGAGCAAACCATCAAGCACAAGCCTACAAACCGAGAGCTGAGTGCACTGTCCTCTCTGAAAAACAGAGCTTGTACTTCCTTACAGCTCTCACATGCAAAAACTCTGAGGCATCCCGGCCATCCCTTGGCTGTTGTGTCTAGTTGCTTGGCGAAGTAAGCAACTGCTTCGGTATGGACCCCAGGTCCTGGGCCAGTATCCCCAGGGCAATTCCCAATTCATGGGAGAACAGGAAGAACGGTTTACTTACATTCGGGAGTCCGAGAGCCGGGGCTGACATTAGAGCATTCTTCAGCTGGTGAAAGGCTTGCGTGGCCTCTTTTTTCCACCGGAGGTCTCTGTTCCCGTTTGTAATGAGCGCATACAGAGATTTCACGAGCAACCCGTAGCTGTGTATCCAGAGCCTACACCATCCCGTCATTCCTAAGAACGTTCGCAGTTCCTTTACCTAAGTTTGAGGCCTCCGGGTTTGGCATCTCGCTTCTTTGCGATCTTGCCCTAGAGTTAGCTCTCCCGTACTGATTTCATACCCCAGGTAGATTACCTTTTGCTTCACTACCTGGGCCTTTTTCTTTGATACCCTGTACCCCTGTAGTCCCAGGAAATTTAGGAGGCTTACTGTCCAGGCTACACATGCCTCTTTCGTCCAGGTGGCTATAAGGATATCGTCCATGTACTGCAGTAGCTTTCCCTCTTCTTGGGGAGCCTCCCAGGATTCCAGATCTTTGGCAAGTTGCTCCCCAAACAGAGTGGGAGAGTTCTTAAAACCTTGAGGCAAAACTGACCATGTGAGCTGGGATTTGCACCCACTTTTGGGGTTTTCCCATTCAAATGCAAAAATTTTCTGGCTGTCCTCATGGATAGGGAGGCAAAAGAAGGCATCTTTCAAGTCTAAAACAGTAAACCAAGTTAACTCAGGTGTTAGACGTGTTAACAGAGTGTATGGATTTGCTACCACAGGATAGAGATCCTCAGTTATTTTGTTAACAGCCCTTAAATTTTGTACTATCCGATATGACCCATCAGATTTTCGGACTGGCAAAATGGGAGTGTTGAACTCAGACAGGCACTCTTTTAACAACCCTAATTGCAAAAAGTTTTCAATTATGGGACTAATTCCTTCCCTATCTTCCTTTTTCAGGGGGTTCTGTTTAATTCTAACTGGTTGTTTTCCTTCCTTAAGTTTGATTAATATAGGAAGTGCATTTTTCGCTCTCCCTGGTACATTGGAGGACCATACTCCAGGAAACACTTGATTTATTATTTCTTTGCTAATTTCCCCCTCTGTTTGAACGGCTGTCAACATTAAACTTAATGCCTCTATATATTGTTCGTCATTTACCTACAGAATGACCTCCTCATTTTTAAATTTAATGGTTACTTGTAATTGTTCTAGCAAGTCTCTCCCCAAAAGGTGTCTCGGGGAGCTGGGCAGATATAGGAATTTATGAATGCCCCATTGCTTTCCAAGCTTATACTTTAGTGGTTTACAAAAATATGCTTTTCCAGGTTGGCCAGTTGCTCCTATCACTGTAAAATAATTCCTCCCCACAGGTGCCAAAATCTTATTCAAGGCTGAATATGTTGCTCCCGTGTCAACCAGGAATTCTACTTCTTTCCCTTTTTCCCCCAGTTTCAATTTTATAACCAGTGGATCTTCTGGGGTGAGATCTACCGGTCCTCCTCAGTCTTCTTCCACATATGCAGTCACCTTTCGTTTCTCTCGGTTTCCCTTTTCCTGAAAGCCACCCTGTCTTTGTTCTGGGCATTGATTTTTCCAGTCACCATATTTCTTAGAGATCACACACTGGTCTCTGTCCAGTCAGGATGGGCCTTGCCTAGGTGGTCTCTGCCCACGTTTTCCCTTCTCTCTCTCACTTACAACAGCTACAAACTTCCTCATTCCTTGTTTATATCCTTCTTCCCAGTTACTAAAGACTCTCCATGCCTCATCCAACAAAGTCTCTAAGTTCCTCCCATCTGTTCCCTGAAGCTTTTGAAGTTTACGCCTTATGTCACCTGTAGACTGCCCTAGGAATAAATTAACTAGCTGCTGTAGCCCTACTTCAGACCCAAGGTCCAGTGACGTGTGACGACGCATAGCATCTCTTAATTTCTCAAGGAATTCAGATGGCAACTCAGAGGGCCCCTGTTTGATTGCATATAAGGCTGACCAATTTATTGTTTTGGGAATGGCTCTTTCCATCCCCTTTGCGATCCACTCCTGATAGCTTTCCAATTTTTTCAGTTCTGCTGATCTGTTTGGATCCCACTGTGGGTTTTGGAGTGGGAAATAATCTTTCACATCCAGCTGTTGGGTTTTATAATAATCTTCTGCCAGATCCCCTGCCATTTTTATGATTAATTATTTTTCTGTCTCGGTCAGTGCATCCAATAATAATTGCATATCGCTCCAATCTGGATTGTGTTGTTTTATTATATATCTCAGAGGTTTAGCTGTGTTAACGGGATCACTGTGGTAGTTTTTAGCGACCTTTTCCCATGCTTCCAAATCAGTTGTGGAGAAGGGAACTTTAACCAATACCACTCCTCCCTCTGGTCCCACTGCCTCACGCAGAGGTGCCTGTTATATGTGTGTCTGTTGTCCGGTGTGCAATCGGGGAGGTGTGTGCACCCTCTGAGTCTACATCCTCCTCCTCATTCCTTTCTTGTCTTATGTGGGGAGGCTTAAGCAAATCATCCACCAGCTCTTGTTCTGGGCCACAGTCTGGAAAACCTTATCTGATTTTGTGCATCTTTGCCCTATGCTACACTCTGAACAACACTGCTTAAGCCCTCCTCTCTTAGTCTTATTCTCCTTCTCTAGGGCTAACACCAGAGGGTCAGAGGGAGCCCTGATCCCACAATCCCTCTGCCACTCGGGGTGATTTCGGAGAGAGAAAAACATATCGGCATATGACACCTCCGTCCACTTGCCTTCTCTCCTGAGAAATAGTACGAGTTGCAATAGCATGTTATAATCCAAAGTTCCACTATGTGGCCACCTCACTCCATCATCCAATTTATATAGTGGCCACCAATCTCTGCAAAATCTAGTAAGATCTCTCTTGTTCTCAGTGCCCCCGAGTCCAGCAATATTTTTCCAATGTGCAATAATACAGCCTAGCAGACTTGTTTTGGGGATCTCTTTACTTTGTTCAATACCCATTATCTCCTCCTTCTTGTTCTGTCCCGTTTTCACCCAAACTTTTCCTCACACAATTTCAGAGTCTGTTCCCAGTTCTCTTCCCACACACAGCCCCAGTTTGCAGGCACACAATGTGACTTTCCACATACAGCCTTCAGAATTTTAGGTTCAACGTCAACCTGATTAAGATAAGACCTCAGTTCACACAGGGGGCATATGCCCTGCTGGTTACTAGAGTAACAATACCAACGTTTTTCACAATCTCTACACTGCAATATAACCCATGCCAGATGCCAATGTCTTGATCCTCTGACAGCTCTAAATCTCCCACAAAACCAGGCTATCCCGTTCACCTCCCCTGGAATACTTAGGGTCTGTACTGCAGGTTGTTCCCAGTCCAAGGCCACCAATCTCCCTGCAGAAGTTCTGTATATTCCTTCTAGATAGATCTGTTCATTCCCTCTTTCTAGCAAATGATTCACTGGATCAATCGATTCCCAGGGATCAAGCCCAAACCACTGCTGAGGAGAGACTCCATCAATTTGTCTATTCATGGCTGAAACAAATGTTAACCACTTCACACTCAGTGTGGGGTTTGCCCCACACTGACTGCAGTCGCTTTGTCTTTCTCCGGCTGTCTCAGTCGCTCGAGGTCGGAAACACGAATAGAACTCCACAATCGCTCCGCACCTCTGGTTCGTCTCACTCACTCACTCACTCACTGATCATACTCAATGACCCAACATGTCCAGACTTAGCATTCACACAAAATAGCAGCAAAAGAAGGGTTCACTCGACTCACCCCCAGAGTCCCTAGCGCTGCTCTATCAGCTCAGTGAGACCCCTTCTCATCGGCCGCTCTATCGGCCGGGGATCGATCCCTCCCCCTCTGTGTCCGGCTTCTCCCTGGCCGGCTGCTTGCAAGCCCACCGGGACTGCGCTGCACATCAGACGTCTCTGCACGACTTATCAGCTGCCCCTTTCCCGATATTTAATTCATACCTTTATCCACAAGGCCAGTAGGTCCTTGTCTGTCCCCACAGTGAGCGAGCCGAGGTCCGGGGTCCATCCTGGGAAGGTCCTGGGGGCGCGCCGGGGAATCCGCTCCTTGGCCGCTCCCACAGCTGGACGGAGATTCTCCTGCCTGGCTTGCCCAAATGATGTGTGGAGAGAAGACTATAACTCACAGAGTAGTTATGAGGGTAGGTATAAATTTATTCAGCGCTGAGGTGCATGGGGATAACTCCTCAAAGACATGCACACCTGGGAGCTTTGTTTCTCCATTTTTATCTCTACAAACTAGGCTTATACGATACGCCTAATACATATTCATTTTCTAACCCCCCCCGTCCCCCCTTTGTATTAAAATTAGTTCCACGCCTATTTGTGGCTGGGCACTGGTCCTTATTAATCACTCTGGTGGTTGTCTGGGAGTCTTTGGGGATGAAGCACATAGTCATCCTCTGAGTTGAACTTTTCATCTCGTCTCCTTGTGCATGCTCTTTTGTTGTTTTGGCCATCTTCCAAACTTCTATATCGTGTTTCCCGGTTTTGAGGCCCAAAGAATGAGAGGATAATCAGTACCAGGTGAGGATAACAGTGACCAGAGTCCCAAAGAAGGAATTTAGGAGACCCAAAGAAGGAATTTAGGAGACCCACGGGGGCCAGAGAGAGAAGATTGATTTGCTGGGTGATTTTGAAACCAATATGTAACAGACTGGTGCTTTTAAGGAACAATTCTCTGTCTCAGAACAAGTGAAAATGAACATGGGATTTGCACTGAGCAAACCGACAAGCACACGCATACAAAGTGAGAGCTGTGTGCACTGTTCTCTGCAAAAAAGAGCTTGTACTTCTTTACAGCTCTAACATGGAAAGTAGAGCAAATAGACATCAGCCCCTGTGCTCTTACTGCTTCAGACATGAAAATACACACTGTATCATCAGAATCTCATCCAGTTCTGGAAAGAGCAGGAAAGTTGCTGCACTAGTCTGTTTGCTTACTGGAAGAAGTGAAAACCAACAGGGCTCGTGAGGCGAGCAAAGTGGCAAGCGCAGCACACAGAGCAGAGTTCTCTCAGCAAAATGAAGCTTGTCGTCCTTTACAGCTCTGCCGTGGAAACAGAGCAAGTAGCTATCAGTGTCTGTGCTCTTGCTGCTGCAGACATGGAAAACACACACCAGATCACCTGCAGCTTCTCCAGCACTGGAAGCAGCAGGAAAGTTGCTGCACTAGCCTGTTGGCTTGCTGGAACAAGTGAAAAACAATAGGGCTTGTACACAGAGCAAACCGACAAGCATAAGCATACAAACTGCGAGCTGAGTGCACTGTTCTCGCTGCAAAACAGAGCTTGTACTTCTTTACAGCTCTAACATGGAAAGAGAGCAAATAGACATCAGCCCTCATGCTCTGGCTGCTGCAGACATGGAAAACATACACTATCATCAGAATCTCAGCCAATACATAAACAAGCAGGAAAGTTGTTTCAGTAGCACGCTTGCTTGCTGGAACAAGTGAAAAAGAACACGGGCACTGAGCAAACCGACAAGCACAAGCATACAAAGCGAGAGCTGTGTGCACTGTTCTCTCTGCAAAACAGAGCTTGTACTTCTTTACAGCTCTAACATTGGAAAGAGAGCAAATAGACATCAACCCCCATGCTCTGGTTGCTGCAGTCATGGAAAACACACACTGTTTTGGTGGTTATTTTATTTTTTAATATTAAACCCTTTAAAGAAATATATTTGGAAAAGCCTCTAAACATTCAATATCAGTAGAAAATTAATTTGTATGGATGCAGAGTTAATTGAATATTCTACCATACTTTGCTTTAATAAGTATTTTTCTGGTAATACATCAAGGAATACATAATGCACTTCACAGCTCAGCATGGATTTTCAACTTAATGACTTTCCTCTGGTTATGAGACTGTCTACTTCAAAATGATTTGTTTAGAAATACAGTAATTCCTTGGGTTTAGCTTGTTTTTGAATTACTATAGGTGTCCAAAGCACTATGAGATGCTTCAATTAAACATGTAAGATGGGACTGAATGCTCCTCCTGCTGTTTCCAGGTTATTCGGAGGCATTTACCACGTAAGTTATTTTATTCAGGCTGTTTTCAGAACAGAAATGTAACATCTGCTTTTCCTTCAACAACAACTTTCATACTGAGTTGGATAATCTGCAGAAACTCATGTGGAATGAGTCTTCAGAGCACATCAAACCCCTGGCCGAACAGAAAGTGCTGGAGGCTCAGTTCAGTGCCAATGAAAATCTGAATGGCGCCCACTTGAAAAAAAAATAACAGCACTCCTTATTCAATCAGTTACTAAGACATAAATCTTCAATGGAGGAATGGATCAAATGGATCTTGTCACCTCTTTAAAATGAGGACAGGGATGGAAAGGAGGCTCTGTGTACTGCGTCTATGTTCCTCATCTGTATTTGAGCATCCATTGGGAGCCACCGGGAGATCAGTCCATTCATCTGGCAGCTTGGCAAACTGGGGGATATGAGCTGTTAAATGTGCTGCAGCAGTTCCTGGATGAGGTCAAAGGAGACTGGGGTTCCTTTAAGCGTGTGTGTGTGCAGGGGGAAAGCAATTCTACATCCAGCTATCACTGGAAGTTCAAATATGAGATTGGCCCAGTATGACTGAACTTTGCTTCCCGTACCTTTATCTTTTTTAAAAAAAACTTTGAATGTTGTGCTTCCTGGCAGAGAAAGCAGGAGAACTACCTTTGGTATAGAAAGGACAGTATAAATTGTTCCATTAAGCCCAGTTTTAGTGTTAATTCAAATCTGAGACATGCAGCTAAGTCTGACTGGATTATTTAAACATCTACTAATAAAGCAACATCCTTACTCCCACCTCAAGCAGGTAGGAAGTATTTACAGAGCCCAGCCATTTCTGCAGTTGGGAGCCACTCCTGCTACGTGCAGAAATCCCTGAGGAGGGGGTCTGAAGAGCACAGTGTGTTTTATGGGATTATCCATCTGCAGGAGAAGGTATCATTAAACACCTGGAACTTCACTGCTGAAAGTACTAAGTACACGCAGTGACCATGATGTGTCAACCCTTTACATGAGATTTTAGTCAGAGCAGTTGTAATTCATACCCAGTTCCTGACACATTTAAGAGCTCTGCTTTAGAAGTACATACCTAAGAAAATTTTGAGAATTTGTGGTTAAGGTTTCCTTCAGTTTGTCTTTAGCCTCCTTTTTTATCATCCTTAAAATACTTATCAGCTTTTATTTTCTCATAGTAGTAGCTATATTTTTTTTTGTTGCTAGCTTTCTTACTATATACTTTAAAAAGTGAGATTATTAAAACAGAGGTTCCTTTCCTGTGGATAGCAGCAGGAGCAACCCTACATCATCATTACATGTGGATCCCCTTTTTATGTGCTTACAGCTTTCTCTGGCACTACTGATATGCATTTCATAGACTGATCCAGCCTTCCACGTTTGCCAAAAAATGAGGCAATAAAATGTTCTTATGAACAACTGGCATAAGCTTGTAGAGTCTGGAGCGTTTGTGGCCTAGAAACCAGGGACATTACTTATTAATGAAATGAATCATTAGATAATAGTCTCCTATGAATTTTAAATGGAGTTTTCTAAAGTTCTCATGGGTAATTGGATGTGAAGTGACTCGTATTGACTTATAAAGAAAAATGCAAGGTGTTTTAGCAGAGAATTAGCTTAATAAGAGAATTAATTTTCTAAATACGTCTCTCTAGAGTTAGTTTGCAATACAATTCTAGTCTAATTTCTATTCTCACAGTTGATGTTGCTCTACAGAGCTGGCACTCCTACTTTCATGACACTCTTATCATCAAATTGCAGTCTGAGTAGTGGTGCTGCAATTCACCAAAGTAAATTTTCCCTCAGCTTTTAAGTGGGGACCAAGTATTGCTCATCTTAGTTCAATTACAGCAATTACTGAAACAAGTGGGCTGTCTGCTGAGGCTTCGGATTTCACCTTCACATAGGAAAAGTTTTATATTCTCCAACACAAATAAAAAGAGTCAGGATCTGGCCCAGAGGATCAATCCTCAGGAGAAAAACAAGCAGGATTTAACTCTTGTACAAAACTCACCTTCACTTCCCTTGTCTGGCAGGTAGCATTGCTGTTTGTTGGTGAAATTTGTGTTTCATACTGTGCAACAATTTCAGAATGCTACAGATAACAAACTTCAACACTAGAGCCAAGTTCATTGGTGACAAGTCAAAATTTAGTTGATAGTGTTAAAGAATTG
This sequence comes from Hirundo rustica, assembly GCF_015227805.2. Classification (NCBI taxonomy): domain Eukaryota; kingdom Metazoa; phylum Chordata; class Aves; order Passeriformes; family Hirundinidae; genus Hirundo; species Hirundo rustica. The sequence continues at coordinate 15,371,596 of NC_053451.1, read as the reverse complement.
TACTACAGAGATGCTTTAGAGGAAGCAAGACTAAATGTGTCCTTTCTCTCTTCTATAAACCTAAGTGCTTTTTTGGCAGCACAAACTTCTTTCAATTCCACTGAAATTTGACATCACGTTGCACAGAATTTCCCAGGAACATTTTTTCCTGTGCCTTTCTAAGAGTGTGCATGCAGCATAGTACTGTATAATGAACAAAGTTTTCTAGAAGAAAATGTCCACGCTTTGATTTTCTTTTGTGTTCAATTCAATTTCTTCTCATAGGACTCAACCTTTTGAGGCAAAGTATTACTCTCCATGGCTGATAAAGCAGTTCATACTAAATGAATAAGCCTATAAAGTCTTTATCTGGAGAACTGTGTTGTTCTAACCTGTAGATTCTCCTTTATGTTTCAGTTTCCTAACTCAGCTTTGGTTTCTATAGTGTCTTTCATAATGGAGATAAATGATAGGCTTAAAAAGGCTAAATGAATGATTTGTTGATAGAAAAAATATTTTGAGGATTTAAGGGATATCATTGGATTTTATATTTAAGCTCCATCTTAGGAGAATAAATGTAGTTTGTGATCACAGGTAATTACAGAAACCAGCAGAACACCAGAAACTGCCTTTTGCCCTCTCAGCTCTGAGAATCAAAATTTCCAACTGAAGGCAATGTACAAAAAAATGGTTTTGCTGATGAATCTGAACAGAACGAGAGCAAAGTCCTGCAGCCAGTTAGGTTAATAAGAAAAAATGTTATTACCTTTTTCCCCGAGGATGCCATTAATTTAACACTGGCAAGCTATCATTAGTGCCGTGTGAAATGACTAATTCTCCCTCAGGAGCTGCTCACATGCGAGGCGAGGGGTTTTCCGTGAGTGTTCACAAGCCCGTGTGAATCTCAGGTTAGACTTTCACTGCAAGTGCTAGGAAAAAGCTGCGTGTGGATTGCTGCTTTGCTTTCAGTGTTGTGGCCTTTAAAACAGTTCAGGAATTAAACCTTCAAGACTAAATTGAAAGAAAGAATCAAGCACCTTTACATCTCCAAAAATGCTTGCTCCCTCCTGCTCTTACTTTCTTGCACTTGTCTACTCTTAGAAGACCCTTACCACTTTTCCACTTTATTTATTTTTCTTAGTCCAAAGACTAAGCTTCTGTTTTTCAGCTTTATTACACTGCTGCTTTTCCACATCTTGTCTATGAAATACATACATACATGTAAAACTGTTTTTTTTAAACATTCATTACAATAAAAAATCAAGTACTGCAATTAGTAGACTAATGCCACTGGAGAAATTGAGAAAGGACATTCCAGAATCACCTGGGGGCAGGGTGTCAGATGTTAGCAGGAATAACTTTGCCTTCCCTTGCTACTTTTCTATGTCACTTAGCAGTAAAAACGGCCACTGTGCTCTCAGTCTCCAAATTATCTGACGTTATTTTTTAGAAACAGTTTGATAAAAAGTACATCACAGTATTTGGATTCAGTACCCCTGATGCTGTGTTCCCTGTTGTAGTGTGTTAATTGGGTTTATATTGTATTTCATTTTTATATTGGGTTTTGTAATGTTTCTTCTGTCCCCCTGGAAACTGTATCACGAGGTTTGTCCCTGCTCCTCCGCCCAGCCCATCCTCCCACGCTGGAATGTAACCCAACTCTGTTCCACTCCCACCTTGTCCTTGATTGGGCAGTGACTTGTACCTGCCTCTAGGCCCATCCCTTCTGGGAAAAAGCCTTTGGATGGCTGGGGGCTCGCTCTCTTCCACCAGGGCTGGGGACCGGACAGGGCTCTGGATTCTGCAGGGGCAGGACCCCAGAATAAAGCCATGATTTCCCCCTCGGACAGAGAACAGACTCTTTCCTTTTGCCATCGACGGACGCCTGTTCTCTCTAAAGGAAAAGGTTTGCAGCCTCTGGATAGCTTTAAGGCCCTGGAAGGAAGATTCCTTCTGAAGTAGTTTCTTTCTCAAGCTAGCTGAAAGAGAGCACGGGCTCCGAGGGAGAGAGAGAGCTGCTACCGTTCCCATCTCATAATTCTGCATTGTGCTCTCGTCCTATTAATGCCTTTCAGATTTTCAGTGTATGTAAATGACACTGTTAACCAAATATTAAGAAAAGTCTCAAATATACCCAATTCTTCTTCAAAGAACAGGAGGAACACTTTCTGAGAGAAACTGCCAACAGCAGAACAGTTGGAGAAATAAAGCAAAACACAGTTAGAGGAAGTGGGAGTATTGCCAGTGGTTTCTGTAGAGCCAGAATATACCTCTGATCATCATAAAAAGCTTAGGCATTAACTCTTGAATATGCTGAAGACAGCAATACTTCCCAAAAAGGTTAGTGACAGAAATTATTATTGATTTAATTGACATGAGTTGATTTTTAGTGCAATATTCCAAAATTATCATTAATGACAATATTCACCAACTTTAATTAAAAAAAAAAAAATCTACCCCTAAAATATTCCCTTGAGGTTTAAGTTAATACCGAAAACTTGTTTTACAGAGCCTTTTAAAACTTCTAACTTTTAATAGCATTTGTCATTTATATTGTGTTTCAGTTCTTCTGTCCATACAATTGTGTTGCTTCTATGAAGATGTATCTTCAAAACATTTGCATTTTAAAGCCATTTTTTGTAATCAAAAATAACAACTGTAACTACAGGAACAGGACAGTAGAATTAATTCCATTATTAATTTGGAGAGACTTTTTCTCACACTTGCTAAGGTAATAAAATTATAAAGTAGCCTCCTATTGTTAAATAGAGTGAGAAGGAAATTATGTGTATATAAATGAACAATTGTAAGTGCATCTTTAATCCACTGAATTATGCCTTCAAAGGGCAGCTTATCAAACAGTGTTTTTTAATTTTTGTAGGTGAAATAAAAACAAATATCTTGCTATCTCTCATTAATCTCTTCCTTTCTCTCTTCCCTTTTATCCAAAATCCACCGCCATGTGCTTATAGAGTAGGTCAGGGACTAGAATATCAGTTTTCATGCCCAATACACAATTTACTAATAAAACTTTGAGCATTTATGAATCTTGGGTGGAATGTCACAAGTAGAAATATTTTTGTCTTTATATGTGAATACACATGACAGCAATTATGTCCTTGTAAGAGCTATAATCATGAAACAATATTTTTTTTAAAAAATTAAGTTCTACAAAATTGCATAAAGACAAAATTCTGTTCCCATCTAAGTATGCTTAAAGTTCATAAAAAACAATTGCAAAACTAAGTCAGGACTATTCAATGAAGACTTTGCATAATTAAAATTGTGCAGATTCTGAGTTTCAGGCTTTCAGCACCAAGGGACAGACAGTAATTTCTTCTGACAAATTTATCCTACATTTAGTGCCAGGGCTGGATGATTTAATGTGGATATGATACTCCCAAGAAAGTGGCAAAATGGAGTTTAAGAAAGCTCCAGAAACTCAGGACATGAGAGTAGGAATCCTGTAAAATCTTGTGAAAATCTTCTGGCAAATCTGTTGCAATACAAAATACATTTAATCTCTGCAAGCAGGATCTAGGAGCCAAGACTTGAAAAGCAATAATAGGAAGCATCATAGATACAATCAAGAAAGGAGATAATGCCATAAGATGCTGCTGAGAGAGCCAAAGAAGTGTTTCACTTGAGCTTTGTGCTAACATTTAGTCATTAACACAGTGAAAGCCCCACCTGTAGAATCCATCTCACATAAAACTCCTTCCTCATAGAGGATGCACAGCAAAATACTTGAGGACTTTCATAATCAGAATAATGAAATGGAAACGAAGCTGTAGCCATTGCTTTGAGTTTCAGCTTGCTGCATATGTGGGAAATGTTGATCCTTCCCTGCTGGAAGTGTACAAAAGCAAGTAGCTGGTACACTGAGGCTGTGCTAGATGTGTGGATTTACCACCTAGCACCAGCTCAATAGAGTCTTGAAATAAATATCTCCACTCTGTGTGTGGATTGGCTTCATGCATACCAGGCAAGAAGACAGCCCATACCTGGGACAAAAAAATCCAGGTTGTGTTTTGCCAGGATAACTGAGATTTGTTTGTTTGTTTGTTTGTTTTTGTCCTACTGTCAGATACAAACCAAGAGAAGAAAGCACAGGCATAATTTAAACTAATTTATGTCAAGGGGGCTCCTTCCTCACCCCTGCCCCTCCAACCAGATTTCTCAAAGGAAACAAGTTCTACTTGCAAGTCGCTTTGAATAATTTCACATTATTCAAGTCTTTTGGACATTGTTATTCAAGTCAGCCCTTCTGTTGCTTGCATATCTTTCTGTAGAGTGTTAGCTGCTTCTTGCAATTGTGTGATTTTTTTTTTCCTGAAAATAATCCAGGATGAAACAGCAAACCTTGTAATTGAAGCCCTGTTTAGCATAGTGAAAGAGAAATGACACATGTGAGAGCTGATTACCTGGGGGACTGAGAGCTCAAAAAGCTGCAGAAAACATGCCTGAAGAGAAAGTGGAGATCACTTGCTCTTTCCTCTGGAAGATGGAGAAAGTTGAGAGGAATGGGAGACCCTAATTTGAGAGATTTGGGATATGAAGAGCCCGTGCACAACCAAATTCTGGGAGTGGCTGAGCTCTCTCAGCTCTGTACGTTCTGGGTGGCTGGTGCTGCTGCCTGCACGCAGCCCTGCTCAAAAGAGGCAGGGGAGATGCTGGAGTTGTGCTGCTTCAAGCCCTTCTCCCACCTCCAGGCAGTGAAAAGGGAAATCTGCCTCCTGCCTGCCCCCAGTGCGATTCCCACAGGTGGTCCCAGGTCCCAGCATTGCCAAAGGATCACGCTGATGTTTGGTGTCCTCACAGACCATGCTACTGGGTCTCACCTGATCAGGACAATGTCCATTTGCTTTCACCTATCTGAAATCAAAAATATTTTCCTATTTCCTTGAATCAGAAATACATTTTTATGTGTAGGAACGCCCCTGCAATGGAAGGCTGCTTTTGGGGATGGTTTCAGCTGATGTGCATTTGATCAAAGCTGAGTGGAGGATTGTGTGGTGGATCATAAATACAAGTGGAAAGGGAAAAGAACACGGAAATAATAGATCAGACTTCTAAATTCATCTGCTCTTTCCCTTGACAATATTGCTTTCTGTTGTGTTGTGATACTTCTTACATTATTTATTGGGAGATTTCAACCAACATGAAGGATTTTGTTATGCTAAGAGCTATTGTTAATAAAGGATCCTATAATCCATCTCAGTCTGTATTTAAAATAACTCTATAATTACAGTTGGTGAGAGAGATTGCTAAACATCTTTATTCTGGAGAACTACAGTCATTTTTTCTTGAAAATACAAACTGACTCCCAGGGTGGCGGTATTGAAATGTAGGCACATCTGGGGAGCAAACTGAAAGGTTTAAGCTTCTTTGTTTAAAACAATTCTTCAGAAAGCAACAAAAGACTTGTCCAGTCAAGTCATAGATCAATAAAGCAATCTCCTTTTGTATTTTTAGCATAATGTATTTGTTTCCTGTAGTAGTTAATCTGACTCATTTTCTTGCTACATTCTGAACCTCACAGATTTTGCGTGCTAAGGTGGTATAGGAATTCTAGTAAAGGCTTGTTTGTTTGTTTTGTTTTGGATTTTTTTTCTGAGGGAGGATGATGATGTGAGTAACGGTGCATTAAAAAGTTTATCATAAGCAGACTGTCTGTGAAACATTACTGAGAGCCCACTAACCGAACTGGGTTTGGTATAGGTAATACCTTGTGAAAACCTTGGCTCTAATGTGATCTGGTCAATTCCCCTATAGCCTGCCAATTTCCAGTCACAGGCAATGAAAGTGAACTGCTCGGTTCAGAGACAAACACTGCAGACCCCAAAATATTTTATCTTCATTTAAACCTTAATCCATTTAAACGGAATCTGCACTGTAATAGTAGCATTAAATCACACAAACGGGAATAGTGTTAACAACAGGACATTATCTTTTATTGAGGGCAAGCAGCAGGGTTGCTGCTAATGAGGACATCACCAATTGATCAGCTAAAGGTCAATCTAAAAGGATTCCTGCCCTCTGCCCGTCCCCCTCCCCAATGTTTTTTCACTCTGTGCTCTTCTGTCTGGGCCCTCAATCATTTTTATCAATCATACTGTGTTAGGACAGGAGACATCTTAATGCAAAGGCTGCATAATATTTACAGAAGTACAGATTGGCTTAACCGGGAAATCCTGTTTTCCTCCTTCTGTTTTAATTTCCTGACATTTTCTTTAAAGTTTCTTGTCATTTTTAAATCTTAACACAAAAAAAGAAATCTTCGATGTATAAATTACTTGGTGACTAGTAGGTTTTACTGGAATAAAACTTGGAAAATTATTCACTATCCTGCATGAACTATTTCGCTATCTAAGGCAAGATCTGATTAATTCAATACTGAAAATTACAGGTGCATATCTTCAAAAGGCTTCTTGATTGCAAAAAATATGAAATAAGTAAGATATAACTCTTTGCTTACAGTGGAATTTTAAAGATTAGATCAATTAAATCACAACCTATGCCATAGCAAAATCAAATTTAGATTTTATTGTAAGAATTTAATTACTTTTCCCCTTCTCAAGCTGGTGCCATATATTGGCTACAACACAGTACCCAGAAAAATATTTTCTCTTTCTTTAGTGGAGCTGTCAAACTCACATGGCTCCTCTGCACAGGAGCTCTCTGGTGTGGTGGGGCTTCACACTTGCCAAGGAATGAGACCTTGAGAATCAACTAAAAGAAACAGCGTGTTTTCCTGCACCTTACTGGGAAGAGGTTACTCTGTTTGAAGCTGTGTATCAGCTACTTGGTTATAATTTCATTATCTCTGCATATGAGGCACTTTATTGATGATATTTTTACTTTTCCTAATTTTGTAGTTTGTTTTAATCCATTAAAAGCTCAATTCTTCATCTCCATTCTTGTATTTTTTTTTTTTTTTCTCTTCGTCATTTCACCACATATGGATTAATACCTTAGGGACAACAACTTAAAAATAATTTTGGCAAGAATTTGTCCAACCTAAACTTCCCTGGTACAGCTTGAGGCTGTTTCCTCACATCCTATTGCTTAGTACCTGGGAGAAGAGACCAATTCTACCTGGCTACAGTCTCCTTTCAGGTAGTTGTAGAGAGCAACAAGATCTCCCCCAACATCCTTTTCCCCAGGCAATGCTTTTATTGTTCCCATTTGAAAACAGTGCTTGGTCTAAATGGGCCTTTTTTAATGAAAAACAGGAGTTTAGCATTAATGTTAAATGAGAAAATCCCAGATGCTGGCAATCCACTATTTAGGATGGTTAATTCAAAGAAAGGCCACACTTTTATGCAATCTTCCACTGTTCTAGCGTTACAATCCCTGTGATTGCACCCAGGAGTGTCTCAATGCCAGCACACCCACTATGCCAGATGGGGTACAAGAACTGAGCTACCAGCTTCAAAGGAAACAAGAGAGCAATAGGGAACATCATGATAAACACTAGTCTCAGCATGTGTTGTTAAATTATTAGGTTTTTAAACTAATTTACTTAGTGGATACCCCTAAACAGGTTAAAAATGGATGATATATTGATTTTGCTTAATCTTGTGAGGAATCAATTTAACCTAGCCCGATGTCTCAGGTTTAAAACAATTTAAAAGTGTCTGCATGGGAGTTTTGCACCACTTTAACTAAATCCATCTTGAACCAATTTAATTTGGTTTGGTATAATGTTTTGGACAGGAAACACTGAATAAAATGCTTAAATGTAAGAATAAAGTAGTTCTAATCCCAAATTAATGATCAGACTCTGCCTTCAGTTACTTGTCATGCTCCATTAAAATTAGTAGGATTGTGCTACATTTGGGAAAACAACCTTCAGCCAAAGCTTTGCCTTTTTGAAAAGCACTGCTCTTTTCGAGGTGTTACTTCATCCAGATGACAGGTGATGAGTCAAGGATTTAATTTTTTTTGTTTTCCATGTAGGTAGATTTTCAGTTTAATGCTTTCAGACTTCTAGGTGGGTGTAAGTAAATTCCACATGATGGTGGGGAAGGTGGGAAAGAGGGAAATAAAACATAACAATGGGCTATGTGTTTAAATTCTGATCTGGACTCTCCCTTTAATAATTTGTTAGATAATCTATTTGGTTTCTCAAAAGTACTGCAGTGATCCTGAATCTCCTTTTTTCCTATGATCTATCCTGAAGAACGCATCCATGCAGAGACAGCCTCTGCTTCAGTGCAGCTCGTGTGCTCTCTCCTCAGCTGGATGCAGCTCTGAGGCAACAACCCAGCACTGTGTGAGCACCCTCCCCTTGGGATGGATCCACTGAGGCTTCTTCTCATCTTCTTTAGAGGAGACCTGAGGTCTAAGCACATCCTGGCTTAGAGCTGAGCCCTTCAAATTCTGTTACTTCCTTCCAGCCACAAAAGAGTAGAAGGGGGAACCTTACTTGCTTGCTCCTGCCTAAGGGTTGGCCACTTCACCAATAGTCTGGTGTCTAACCTGAAAAGACGCATACGTAGAGTCCCACAATCATGGAATGGTTTGGGTTAGAAAGGGCATCAAAGGTCATCTAGCCCCAACATCCCTGCCATGGGCAGGGACACCTTCCTCTAGACCAGGCTGCCCAGAGCCCTACATCCAACCTGGCCCTGAACACAGGGATGGGGCAGCCACAGCTTCTCCCCCATTCTAGTGCCTCACCACCCTCATGGTAATAATTTTTTCTTAATACCTCATTGAAATCTGCTCTCTGTCAGGGTGAATCCATCACCCCTTGCCCTGTCATTCCAGGCCCTTGTAAATAGTCTCCCTCCATCTTTCTTGTAGGCTCCCTTCAGGCACTGGAAGATCACAGGTATGTGTGACGGATGAAGGCAGCTTCCAGGCAGTGAGGTAAAAAGCATCCTTTAGGACTTCTGGCATTAGGAAAATGTGTAATGTGGTACTCGCTGATGAATTTGTCCTCAAACATACTCCTGCCAATGAGCAGAAGCATAGTTGCATATATACCTTGCTGAAAAGCAGGGTAAAAATTTATCCAACATCATAAATATGGTGGTATTGTAGAAACTGCATGTAGGGGATATGTAGAGGATTCATAGGTTTTTTTTTTTTTTTTTTTTTTTAAATTTTATTTTGGTTTTGTTTTTGTTTTTTTCTTGTTCTTGCTTTTGTGCAAGGCCAGGGGCGTAAATGCTACTTAATACATCTTAACGATAATAAAGATCAATAGACATGACTATATTCATTGATGTTTGTAAATAAAAAATGTAAAATGCTATCTCAACTGCTGTAAAAAGTGTGGATGAGGCCCATTTAATTCATTGATATTGCTGATATTTTAATTCAGCGGTAGCACTGGGGTGAGAGAAACATATATCTCTCTGAATTTACATCTGCAGCAAAATGAGAGCTACTGGAAATATGGTTTGAGAGCAAGTTTGCTGCTAGTTTACAATAGCAGAATCCTACTTTCACTACATTATTAACAGGAAATATCTCCATTTAAAAAATCAGTCCTGTAGTTTATAGTTTGACACAAGTGCCAGAAGAATAATATTGCAGATAAAACTCTATGTCACTGTCCCTTATAGGCACAATGTTACAGAATGCATATGAGTGCAGCAGGCCTGGTTTTAACTTAATAGTTTTAGAAAATTTACTGTGACAGGTCTAGTTGGGCATATTTCTCCTCTGAACCACCCAAAAATTGAAAAGGGCAAAAATCTTCAACTCTGGGGTGAGAAGGATGTGTTCCTTTTTTAGACTGTTTTTCAGCTCCCTCCCAAAAAGGTATTTTCCTTGTTCAGAAATAAGTGAAATTACTTGAAATCGCATCATTACATCAGCAATATTTTTTCCAGTGATGCTTTCAATATCTTGAAACCAAGCGTCATGCATCTTCTCAAACTGAAGAAAAGAAGTACAACTTAAATCTTATCTTCCCAAAGTGAAAGTCCAGTGAGAGGGAGAGAAATTTGCTGAAGTATTAGCAAGTAGTCCAAACTTTTCAAGTTGCTTTGGTGGCACCCAAATGCCAACTCATACGGGCAAACTGCCACTGTCAAAAACAAACATGCTGCTTTCTTAAAATTAATTTAAAGTACATATTTTATGGGCCAGAATGTCTAATTGATTCTCTGTTGGCTTTTTTCCACATTCTAAGATTTACATTTTTCCAGATCTTTCCACTCTTGCTGCAGATGGTCAAGCCTCAAAAGAGGCTTGGTTTGGCCAGCAAGTGGCTTCCCAATTTGTTTCCCTTTGCCTGGAGTGGGATGAAATTCAGCTCTGAAATGAACTCCTGACCACCATGAAAACATATTTCACTTATTTTATTGGGTTTTGGGGGGGTTTTTTTGGTACCTCACACAGTGAGCTGACGCCATCTGGGATATGCCATGGGAAAAGTTGGTGTAGCTGAGTGTAAAATTACTTCTGCAAGTCTGAGCTGCCATAAGCAAGAATCAGACTCCTGGTTTCAAGCAGTGGGACTGGGCTCAGTTACCAGGGGTCTGCCCTCACTTTACCAGCTATGCTGGCTCCTTCATGATAGACAGAAGGCATTTTAAACCTCTTTTCTTGCAGCCAGACAAGCTAAGTTCCCAGAAGGTGATTTCCAGTACTTAAAGTCCCCAGTGTAAGACTTTTGCAACTATGCATAGCCTCCTCAGGGACCTCATGCACGTCACATTCAGCACCAGCAAGAACAGCTTTTTCAGTTTATTGGATTTGATCTTCCACTACTTTATAGGTCTGTTCGTCGTGCTAATAGCTATAGCTTACAGTTTGTCAGATTTACACCCTTCTTCATTATTTAGTCAGGTGTATGCTCTATTCTCATCAAGTATCAGTCGCTGTTTTGAAACATTTGTGGCTGCGCCGTAAAAGAAGTCAAAACTGCAATATTCCATGCTGCTAATGGAATGAACCAGATTTCATGTTCTGTTTTCACAGTTTATTTAGTCCTAAGCCTAATTGGGCAGCAGCTAAACTCAAACACTGGAAAAAACATTCCAATATGGTTTAATATAAATAGATTTTACCTCTTCTCCTTCTCCCCCTAAACAAAAATCCAGTGTTGAGTTTTGGGGTTTTTTTTTTTTCCTGCAGAGAAAAGAGTAATTTTAGACCTTTTCTGAGGAGGGAAATTCCTGATATCTTTGTTTTTCTTCCCTTCCTCTGAAATCTAAAGCTCAAGAGAGACAAAAAGGATTGTAGCCTCTCCACACCAGCACTGGAAGTGAAAGTAGCTTCCACCTTCTGCCTGAGGGCTTTTAAACAGGCATCTTCTCCCACCCCTGCCAGAGACTGCCCCCGCAGCCACTGACATCCCAGCTACTCTCCTCCAGACAACATAAATTTCTCCAGCTGATTTCTCCACTGGTTTGTTCTGCAGCACAAGTGTTCACAGGAAATATAAACTAGAATCCCCTGCAACTTGTAATTTTAACTTAATTCTCAAGTGAATATCCTGCCCACTGGAGTAAGTGATGGAGTAAATTATGCAGCACAAAGCAATTCTGGCTGGGGACTGTGCAGGGTGCAAGTTTCAGCCTTCTGTTGAAAAACAAAGCCCTTTCATTGGATATTATAGACTTCATCCCCCTAGATTAATGCTGTCATCCCACTGTCTTTGGGGGAAAAAATACTCGTTTTAGGCAAGCTTCATCTCTCTGCAGCTCTACATCCTGCACATAACCCACGAGAAAAAAGCACAATTAAAAAACATAACGGAGCAGATGAAAGGGTTGCTCTCTGCCCTCCTTTCCAACTGACTGCAGGGTAAAGGTGTTTTCCTGGAGACTGAATATATGAGTTTAACCCACTGAGAGAAAAGAAGGAATGTAATTGGTATTTTCCATATTTTCTACTGAATTCAACATGCTAATGCACTATCTGATCCATTCTGAACACATCAGCTCATGTGCAAGCCAGCTGTGTGATACATGTGCAATTTGTTCATAGTTTCCCAGATAGATTAAAGCCACTACACAAGAGCAAAAGCCTAGGGAACAGTTCTGCACTTGCACAGCCATATGATCTTCACATGCCTATTGAGTACTGGACTGAGATTTCTGGAACTAACTCAGTCAGGAGTACAGCCTATATAGAAACCCAGAGGATAAGACAAAGTCTGGAACTCAGATAAAACTTCCAAAGAGAAAATAAATCACCATGAAAAAAAAAGAAAAAAAGAAAGAAAGAAAGAAAGAAAGAAAAAAACCCAGAAACAAAGCAGCTAAAAAAACACCCAAAACCCAGGAAAGAAATCAGATCTGCTGACCTTGTTGCTTAAGCAAATTTGCACCTCGTAAACTGACTTCTTGAGTCCAATAGGTACATCCTGACCCTCTGCATTTCTCAAATTACTAGTCTCGGGTCTGTGACTCCAGCTAATGAGTGTGGTAGTGGGATGAAAGGTTGTGGAGATGATAGAAGGAAGAAAAAACTGAAAAAAACCCCCCTCTATGTATCATTGAAATGGGGTTGCTGTTCCATTTGAGGAAAAGTTTGAAAGTATTATTTTGGACAGAGTTTAGCAATGAAGGGGGAAAACACCTCTTTCTTTAGTGAACTAAAATTTTATGGTATTCAAAGAATACTCATTCATGCCTAAGAAGATTAAATTGAAGGGAATCAGAAAAGAACTGGAGAACCAGTACAATGGGAATATTTAAAATAATTTAATTTATTTCCAGCACGTTCAGCCTTTCATGTTTCAAATATATCACACATTTTAGAGTATTTTATTCTTCCGTTAGAGAGCAATTGAATTGATATGTTTTGTTCTGTGCATTTCTGGAACTGTAGGTATTTGGAACTAACACATTTCAGCTGTATGACAACCTCTAAATGAAATCAAAAATAAATAAAATTTTGAAGGGTTGCCTTGGACACCTACAGAGGCTGGACGATTAAGTGAAACTGGGTGAATAACAGGTAGGGAATAATATACTCAAAGAATTTTTAACTTTTTTTCTGTTAATGAAACATCTCTATCCAACCATGCAGGAGCCTCTCTGGCAGTCACACCTGAGCTGGGTGACACTGAAAAGGGGACCCTGAACAGAGGCACCTCTGGGCTTTTACACCCTGACAGACTAAGTGTGCTAAAGTTTGGGGATGGTCAGCTTCTGCCGTGCCTCTCCATGTCCCTCTGTCTCCCTTCCCCCAGGCCCTTTGCCCTGCAAGGGTTGGCAGTTCACAGCCTCTTTTCTCAGCCCCCACCCAGAGCCTGACCTGCAGCGATCCCAGCCACCTGCACCGAATATGTTCCTTTACAGTTCTCCCTTTATTTTAACTGAGCACAGCAGCTAACACACTAAAAGGGAAAACAGAAGCTTTTCAAGGCATTTGACCTCTTTCCCTTATGTACATTATTACAAATAACTATTCCAGAATGAAGGATAACAAGATCGTCATGGGATGGAAATTATTATCAATGTAAAATCACAAAGGATTCTCAAGTCAGTAACTGTCAACTGATTGATCATTCACTACTTATACTGGGTCAAGCATTTAACTCCATCCAACAAGCTGGCTTTAGCTGGGATATAAGTTCCTGGTAGGTGCCTCCTAAAGAGCCTCTCTGTCCCCAAAAACCGATACACTTCATCACTTATAGTCACTCTAAAATGAACACCTCTGCTTGATTCACGTGACTCAGGAACCCCATATCTAGGTATAAATTCCTCTAGCAAGGCTTTTACTATGGCTCCTGTGACAGTCCTCCTTGTTAGAAAGGCTTCAGGCAGTCTGACAGCTGCTCTACCATCCCCAGTAAATGTTTGTACCCAGCCACAGGTGGCACATCTGCAGAGTTTGTGAGCAGCTGCTGAAAAGGGAAGTAGGTCCACAGCCGTCCTCCTACCTCTGAGATCAGTCTGATATTTGGGAACTTCTGGCATGTTAGGCAACAGTTCACAAATCCCTTTTTGGTGGCGTAAACTGTTAAATACTCTTTGGCAGAACTGGCTTTCCCCCAATTTTGCTCATATTCCACCCCTATTTTGAGCTGCCCCTCACTTTTGCCACCGTGTCTTTACCTCTGCTGAGCAGTTCTTCACTCACACGGAGTCTCAGGGTGTGCCAACCCTGACCTTTCCCTCTGGCCAGCCCACAGGGCCACTGCAGCCCTCGAATTTGCCAAGGTCTCCCTGACTCATTCCCCTTGAGAGGAATGACAAGATTTGTCTTTACAAACAAGCCCTGGGTCTGCTGGTAGATAAAACCAGCACTGAGAGATAAGAGAAACAATGGGAAGGATTCTATTGATTGATGAATGGAGAAGATACTTCCCTTTACAAACAAACCATAGGTTTGTTTGTAAATGAAATGAATATTGAAAGATGAAAGCAACAATGGGGGAAAATCCACAAATCCCATAAAAATTAAAAATTAGGGGGGGTTATACATTAAAAGGGGAATCTTAGGTCTTAGGCATTTCGGGAAGTCTGTACCTCCCAAGTACCTCAGCCAATGGGGAAAGAGAGAGGGAAATGCGGCCGGGAAATTAGGATAAAAAGGAGGCTGCGTCCTCTGAAAAACTGAGAAACCCCAGGGGAAATGCCCCATGGCCTCTCCCTTTATTCAAATAAAGTAAAAGGACTCCTCTGTCTCCTTTTTGGACATAAACCTCTGGTGTTTGTGCATTAATTTTCCTAACACCCTCTCCCCAGATGTGTTGCACTCATCAGATACTCATTCTGCTCCTTGTGCACTCACCCTTGCCAAGAGTGTTTGTGCTCCTGCTACTTGTCCTTGGCTCACCACAGAATTAAACCGGATCAAACCAGTTCAGACCACTTCTGACCAGTTCAAACTGATTCCAGCTGGCTACAACCGGTTCAATACGGTTCCAACCAGCAGGTCAGCTTGAGCTGGGTGCCTCTGGAGGGAGGCCCAGGACAAAGAAATCCCTGGGAAGTGATATCCTTACAACTTCTGCACCCGCCCCTCGCACGCTCTTCACGTGTCTTGCACGTGTCTCTTGGCACAGCAGTAATTTTTGGCCTCAGGTCTTCTGACACCTTACTGGGCTCTTTCTCTGTGTGCACGCAGGCTGGCTATTAATTGTAATTATCTTGTCAAGTTGAAGCTTCTGCTGACAGCTGTATCCTTCTCATATTCTGCTTCGTGGTTCTGGTGCACCTGCCTGCCGGCAGAGCACGGGAAACTAAAGGAGTCCTGGACTTAGGATAAATTGTTACCTAGCAACAATGAAAACATCAGTGTGTTATCAATATTCTTCCCATAATAAAGACAAAACACAGCTACTGGGAAAACTATTGAGAAAATTAACTCTATCTAAAAACATGCCTAGGTCTAAATTCTCAGCTTGCAGCCTGAGGTTTCAGCAAACGTAGCTACTATATTCCATCATACAGTATTACAACTAAGTAACTCATTCAATTTAAAACTGGTTTATTCTAAACAACTAATATCTCTCAGCAATATAATGAAACAGTCCTTGGGGTCCAAATTCTCTGGTAAAATGATGTAATTTCTTGTTTCTTTCTGCATTTAAATGATGTATTTCCACCTTCTGCTATCCCTCTAGTTTTCCTGTAACATATCAGGATATAACTTTTTAAAAAACCTAAAACATGATAGGATTGCTGCTCCAGAATGTAGCTGGGTTTGTTGCACTTCCTTTTATTCCTGCAAGAACAGCAGGAGAGGTGAAGGGAGGAAGATATCAGATGCAGTAAATGAGAAGAATTGTGCTAAAATTAACCCTTTTTAGTCAAATTCCACCCTCCCTAGGGCACAGCAGCTCAATATTGTCTGGAGGTAAGTATGCTTGGGAGTCTAAAATGATTCCTGAAAAGAATATATTTAATGTTTCAGAGACCACAGGAAGCTTTATTTAAATCACTTGTCAGAGACACACATCTGCAGATTTGACTGTTGAATTCTCCCCTTAGAATGCGGTATTTATTTATGACACATGCTAGGTGGGTGGTGACCCTTGTATAATTTAACATTTCCCTCCAGTGATGTGTTGCTTCTATAATTAGAGGTCTTCTTACAATGCCTCCAAGCCTAATTTTCTTTTGTATCTTGTGTTTGTTTTCATTAGGTTTCCATGAAAATCCTGGACTTGTAATTGATTTCTTTGAAGTTCAGCAGCTTCTGTAAGTGGATGTGAAGCATTCTAGTTAGGCTAGCTTCCACTACACTATACAATGCTACCCTCTAGTTCTTTTACAGTACAATAGCACATTCCTTTAAATCTCTGTGTAGCTAAAACAGGCTAAAAGCATGCCTAGATCAACTTCCCCCCCCCGCCCCCCATGCATGTTCTGGCTGTTGGCTCAGAGGAGAATTAAAAAAAAACCAAACCAAACCAAACCAACAACAACAACAAAAACACAAACAAAAAAAAACCCGAAAAAAACTAAACCAAAACAAAAAACCCACTAAAAAACAACAACAAAAAAACCCCACACAAAAACCCCCACTCACCCTATTTTGGTATACCTACTTTTGGAAGAAATGGGGCTTTCCAAGAGGGTCTGTCACCAAAATTAGAACAAGAGTTGTTGAAAATATTTGCTGCTGTTGGAAGATGACATTTGCTGCTGGAAGCTCTCTGGGGTAAAACACTGTTCAAATTCAGCCCTGGTATTTTGGGTGCTGCACTGAACTGGCTACATTGCCTCTTGCCTGATAAGCATTCAGGCAAGCACTCAGATCTAAATCAGGAATAGCAACAGGAACTAAAATAACCCACAAACAAAACAACCATTTTTTCCAATTACAAAGTTTAACTTGAAAATACAGTACACTGTCGACCTAATTAACTACCCATATGGGAGTGAGTTGTTAAAACAGTGATTTTCAGTGAGACACAACTGATATCCAGGCATTTTAGCATATTACATAGTTTTTCCTTCTGTACTTCAGATATTGAAAGCTATGATTGAAATTACTCTGTACCCGTGGCCAAGATTCCCTAAAAACAAGGTTACCACCGATTCTTTTACCTGTTTCTCTCCCTGCTCTGGACTTACCAACATGGTGCAGATGCTGTGTGACATGTAAGTGCATAACCTCCTTCGTCAGAAAGTGCTTCCTCCTTTGTAGATCAGAAAACAGAATGAGTGGAGAGAGTGCCAGATAAAATATCTGGGCCTTTTCATGTTTCAAGAATAACACTTGGGTTAATATGTAATTTCTACAGTTTCTTACATATAACTTCATTCCACAGGCAGGGACACACTCTGTTGTCATCCAAAGCATTTAAAATGCAGTGGTCACCCTTACCACGAGCATTGAAGACACCTCTTGTCCAAATGATTTCATCACAACACTGGTGAAACACAGTCTTATTACCTTTTGCATGACAGAATTTACCTGGAATATTAATTACTTGTGGAAATGTAGCAAAGTGGAATGAAACAGAAATCTGTTATTTAATTTTTGAGAATACCTGACTAATGTCAATATTTGAGATTTCAAATCTTCCAAGCTTGGGAAGAGTCTAATTCTGTGATCTGAAATACCACTGTTTGATAGTTGAGTCAGTTTTAAATAACAATGCTTACTATTTTTTTCTTCTTTATGTGCTTCCATGTTAATCACAACATTCCCCCAAACTGAAGCAGTTTGTGACATTTTTCATTATAAAAGCATGTAAAAAGAACGTAAATGTGTTAATAATAACGTCACTGAAATCATTACCAGTAATCCTCTAAAGATGTAAAATTTGGTTCAAAAGTTTATCTGAAGCTTATCCAATCTGTGTAAATCTCCTTAGGCATACAGCATTTCACAGGAATTTGTTCAGGTGGATACTACATCCAGCTGCCCAGAAAGACAAAAAAACCCCCAAAACATTTGCTCAATAGTATTTCAGTGTTCTGACTGCAGAGCCATCAGGAGCTTTAAGCTACAGAACACTGCAAAACTAGCATGAGTTAAATGAATCAAGGGTGAGCATTTAAAAAAAAACACAAACCAAAAAACCCACAGCTTTAAATTCAGGTGAGAGTTTGGTGTGCATTGGTCTTCTCAGTTCTAAGTGAGAATTAATGTAATAGTTAGTAATGAATTTTAAGAATGAATGGACTGTCTCAGATGTCCATTTTGACATTTATCAAAAATGACAAAGTCTGGGTGTTTTCTTCTCATGTTTTAATCCTAATGTTCAGAAATCTGGCCTTGTTGAAGTTAAAGCACGTAAAAAAGTGACTGCTTTTAATTCATCCATCCTTGGTTGTCATTTTGGCATGGGAGGATTGTACAAAAAAGCAGAAATCCATTCACAAAAAAGAAAGATCTCACTTAAATTATAACAAATGACAAAGAAAAGAAGGGTTTGGAATTTGGCTTTTATTTTTATTTTTCTGATATATATTATTTTTTACATAGAAGGGACATCTGGTAAGCTGAAAATCTTGTTTACCTCCTTGTTTATATTCCTCTTGTCTTTCAACAGACAACGGTGCAGGATATGTGGAGAATACCAGCAGGAGCTGGTCTTGGGTTTGACTTTCCAGCATTTCCAGGATGACCAAAGTTCACAAGTGTGTGAGTGGAAATCTGAAGAGATTGGTCTAGGAGGTGTGTTGTTGTGATTTCAGATTTATCTGACAAGTCACTATTTCGAATGAATGTTGCCTCATTTTTCACAAAGCCAATACAAAACAGCACTTCCTGAAGCAGGAAAAAGAGAAACTGGACTCCCAAGCAAAACTTGTGTCCTTCAGCTACTGATACTTGACTTGGTGAGTGAAGACAGATCTTAATGTATTTTTATAGAGATAATTTTTGTCTAGTGTACCAAAGGATTAAGTTTGCAAGATACATTTGCAAATCTGACAATGTGTAAGCCTTTTAAAATCTAGCTGCCAACCCAAGGAAGAGTAGAAGAGTGAGGAAGATGATGGAGCACGGTCTCTTGACAGCATGGGCAGCCTAATGGTTCCTTCTCCCTGGAAAAGGAGGCTCTCCACTTAATTTCATGCCTTGCTCTTAATTCCACTTTATGTCTTTCTCTAAATTTTTGGTAGCAGTCCTGTCCCATTTTTGTCTCTGCATCTGATGTTCCCTTCACCCTCTACTATAAACTGATCTCTTCAATCTGCATTAGTGAATTAAAGCAGTCTAATTTTCAAACTGTTTTTTGCAATCTTCAGTGATGCAAATCATCTTGGGAAAAACTCTGGCAAGGGATGTGGATGAGCAGTGGCCAGAGCAAGGAGAGCAAAAGAGGAGGAGAGGAGAAGTGAGCTATCAAATGCCGCACCCCCCCGCTTCCCTCCCCCTCTATTGCCTTGTGTCCTTCACCATTAGGCCAGGAATAATTTTTAGGAAACAATTTTTTGAAATTATTTATAACATTCAGACATCAGTGGCTTTTGCAGCAAAAGCAGCTCAAGAACCCCTACCACCTCTAAAAGGCTGCACGTTTCACCCTCCCAGTAATTCTCCTCACCACTAATCCAGCTCCTCAGTTCAGCTTGCAGGAGGCTCCAGAGGTTGAAATGTGTCAAAAACTGCTCATGTCTGAAGCTGGTCCCACAAAAAAGTGATCTTATTGATAGAATTCATCTTGCTGAAAAGACTATTAAAGGTGCAGCCTTTTTTGATTTTGATTTACCACCTCTGAAATATTTTGGAGCACTTTCTATTGAGAAATGCTGAGCCCTGCTGCCAGGAGGGTGACGCCTCAGGGAAGGTTTGGGGACAGCAAGGCAAAATACTGTGAGGCAACAAGGGGAAAACTGAGAAACATCCCTGTGGGCCTCAAGAGAAGGAGGGACAGGTGAGGGAAGAGGTGATCCGAGTCCCAGAGCAGGGGTTATCTGGCAGCTCCTCCAGAGACCATGGCTGAGCAGGTAACCCCACTGCAGCCATGCTGGAGCAGGGGAAAAGCGTGAAGGGGAAGCACTGGCAGAGAGGAGATGCTATGGACTGACCACAGCCCCCATTCCACATCCTCCCAACACCACTCAGTGAGACAGGTTGAGGAGTCAGCGATGGAGTGAAGGTGAGGCTGGGAGAAAGCAGTGGAGGAGTTTTAATTTTGTGTTTGTTTCTCTCCATCCAAATCTATTTTAAGTACCAATAAAGTAAATTATTTTTCCTCAAGCCAAGTCTGCTTTGTCTGTGACAGTGATCTCGCTGCCTTCACCTTGACACGAGCTTGTCATTCTTATTTCCCCTTGCCTTGTCCTGCTGAGGACTGGGGTGAGAAAGTGACAGGGTGGGCATCTGGCAGATGGCCAAGGTCAATCCACCACCACCAGGGAAATATTTTTTAAGTCTGATTATTTTAAAGGATAGTGCCTAGCTATAGGAAAGAGCTAGAACAACTTGGAGGTGTGAGGAAGAGCACCAAGCACCACCACCACAAGCTCTACAGCCAGGCTGCAGAGCCCAGAGAAAACAGCAACATGAAATAGTGGGTGTAGCCTAGTTCTGCTCTCACTGACACTCTGAATTTGGATTGTAAATAGATGTCTATGGTGTTCAGACACTGAGCTTTCTCCCACAGCTCTAAAAGGGATGAACATTGTCCTGACTGGCCATTGCAGAGCCTGAGGATGCTTTTCCTTATCTGAGTGCCCTGCTTTATGAAACAACAACCACACGTAACAATACTTCCAGCATTTGTTGGGCAGTTATGTTCTTCCTCATGACTGCTTTTCATAGCTCTGCTTTCTCATACACCTAATGGACTCTCACACTGTCAGCTGACCTCATAACCCTCACAACTTCTGAAAATCATTAGGTTTGAAAGGTAAATACATAAAGTAGAAAATAATGGAGCTTTTTGTTACAGGATTTCTTGTGTTTCTAAAAGATGCTGAATGTCTCTTGGAACTAAAGAACACTGCATCCTCACCTGTAGTGTCACACAGATTAGCACACTTAGAGAATTATATCTTACTGTAGCAATTCTTCTGTTAAAATATAATTTTTACAGTCAACAGCATTTTCTTCAGTACCTGTTAAAGATATTTTTTCAAAACCTCATGAATTATTCAGTTTGACTCACAACTGTGCTTTAACACTACGTGTTTGCAAGCCAGTCCACCTTTCGAAAAAGCTTTTCTTCTTGACTTAAATTTTTATTTGGATTAAAAAAAAAAAAAAAAGGCAAAAATAAAGTACTGATTGATAATTCAGAGCCTCAGGACAAAATCTAAGTAGTAGATCATTTGCTAGGTAAGCATGTAGGAACTAACACCTATGGAAGGAGTTCAATTACTTCACAGAATGTTAAGCCTCCACCAGCAAAGTCTAGACGGAGCACCCTGGCTGTGCAGACTGCTCAATGAGTTTTGATTCCTGCACTCCTGGCGCTCCAGTGAAATCAACAGTTCGGGAGCTGGTGTCCGTGGATTACATTTCAGTCACATCCTGAGGAGTGATTGAGAAATTGTCTGAGACTAGTTAATGTACTAAAATATGTTGATGTTGTGTTCTTTGGCAGGAGGGGAACTAATTAGAGAGCTACAAAGCACCATGAGCATCATCTTCCCCAGTCCCATGGCAGAATATTAATACTCGTGCCAGTGGCAAAACCCTGATTTCCTGCAGACAGATGGAGCTGGGAATTGCTGAAACCCTTTAAGACCTCCAAAGAAAGTGCAACACAGCCTCCCTCTGGTTTTCTCTTTTCGTTCTGTTGTTTACTTTGTTAATTTGCCTGAAGCTGTTTGTTCTGGTTGGTTTATATTTGCTTTAGAGGATGTTACTGAACAAAGATTGTATCTTGTGTTTGCTTTTTGAGTTCAAACACCGCGCTCCCTTCACAGTTAAAAGTTGTCTGCAGAACCAAAAACTCAGACAATCCACCCTGAGGGGGGAAAAAAAATAAAAATTCCTTTGACTATGCTTGAAATGAAATGTAATAATCTGCAGAGTTTAAAGTTGACAGGTGAGCTCTAATTATGCTGGATATTTGTCTGTGGTCTCTCTAAGCAGTATTAACATATAGGTAAGGGGATGGATAGTGAAGGGAACGTGGTATTTCCATTGTTTCAGGAGCTGAGGGGGCAAACCCTGCTCAGCATCCAGGGATGGAGCTGCTCCTCGCTCCTGCTGTGCCAGAGCTTCTAGGATCACGAAATCACTTCATGTGAACTTGAGGCCCTTTGACTTTTATTTCCTAAGAGAACAGAAGCGGCAGATAACGAGCTTTCCTCCAGTGCTACATGGATTTCAGGAATCGCTCCCTTCCGGCTTTGCTGGCACACACACCTCCCACACGTAAAGAGCAGAAAAACTGCGGCATCTCTAAAAGCAGAAATGTTCCTCAGATCGGTATTTTAAATAAAATAATTATCCCGAGGGACAGTAACTCGCGGCGCTGAGGGCCGGGGGGGGCCGGGGGCCAATGAGCCCGGCAGGTGGCGCTGTGCGCTCGCGCCGGAGGAGCCGCGGGAGCGGGTGGGAATCCCGGGATGGATCCGGGAGGGAATTCGGAATGGATCCGGGCTGGTATCCCGGGATGGATCCGGGCTGGAATTCGGAATGGATCCGGGCTGGGATCCCGGGATGGATCCGGGCTGGAATCTCGGAATGGATCCGGGCTGGGATCCCGGGATGGATCCGGGCTGGAATTCGGAATGGATCCGGGCTGGGATCCCGGGATGGATCCGGGCGGGAATTCGGAATGGATCCGGGCTGGGATCCCGGGATGGATCCGGGCGGGAATTCGGAATGGATCCGGGCTGGGATCCCGGGATGGATCCAGGCTGGAATTCGGAATGGATCCGGGCTGGGATCCCGGGATGGATCCGGGCGGGAATTCGGAATGGATCCGGGCTGGGATCCCGGGATGGATCCGGGCGGGAATTCGGAATGGATCCGGGCTGGGATCCCGGGATGGATCCAGGCTGGAATTCGGAATGGATCCGGGCTGGGATCCCGGGATGGATCCGGGCTGGAATTCGGAATGGATCCGGGCGGTAATTCGGAATGGATCCAGGCTGGAATCCCGGGATGGATCCGGGCGGGAATTCGGAATGGATCCGGGCTGGGATCCCGGGATGGATCCGGGCGGGAATTCGGAATGGATCCGGGCTGGGATCCCGGGATGGATCCGGGCGGGAATTCGGAATGGATCCGGGCTGGGATCCCGGGATGGATCCAGGCTGGAATTCGGAATGGATCCGGGCTGGGATCCCGGGATGGATCCGGGCGGGAATTCGGAATGGATCCGGGCTGGGATCCCGGGATGGATCCGGGCGGGAATTCGGAATGGATCCGGGCTGGGATCCCGGGATGGATCCAGGCTGGAATTCGGAATGGATCTGGGCTGGGATCCCGGGATGGATCCGGGCGGGAATTCGGAATGGATCCGGGCTGGGATCCCGGGATGGATCCGGGCGGGAATTCGGAATGGATCCGGGCTGGGATCCCGGGATGGATCCAGGCTGGAATTCGGAATGGATCCGGGCTGGAATCCCGGGATGGATCCGGGCGGGAATTCGGAATGGATCCGGGCTGGGATCCCGGGATGGATCCGGGCGGGAATTCGGAATGGATCTGGGCTGGGATCCCGGGATGGATCCAGGCTGGAATTCGGAATGGATCCGGGCTGGGATCCCGGGATGGATCCGGGCTGGAATTCGGAATGGATCCGGGCGGGAATTCGGAATGGATCCGGGCTGGAATCCCGGGATGGATCCGGGCGGGAATTCGGAATGGATCCGGGCTGGGATCCTGGGATGGATCCGGGCGGGAATTCGGAATGGATCCGGGCGGGAATTCGGAATGGATCCGGGCTGGGATCCCGGGATGGATCCAGGCTGGAATTCGGAATGGATCCGGGCTGGAATCCCGGGATGGATCCGGGCGGGAATTCGGAATGGATCCGGGCGGGAATTCGGAATGGATCCGGGCTGGGATCCCGGGATGGATCCGGGCGGGACTTCGGAATGGATCCGGGCTGGAATCCCGGGATGGATCCGGGCTGGAATTCGGGATGGATCCGAGAGGGAATTCGGGATGGATCCGGGCTGGAATCCCGAGGTGGATCTGGGCAGGAATTTGGGATGGATCCGGGAGGTAGGGGGGAATCCCGGGATGGATCTGGGTGGGAATCCTGGGATGGATCCCGTCGTGAATCCCTGGGTGGGTCCGCGCGGGAACAGGTAGGAATCATGGAACGGATCCACCCTCGGGAGCTTCCTTGGGTGCTGTTTGTAACACCCACCTAGTTAGGCAAGTGAGTGGGAATTCCTCCTTTAATTTGCCTTGAAGCTCTCCTGTACTTCCTTCTCTTCACCCTGGGAAGTAAGCCTTCAGACAGCAAATCAGCTTATTGCTTTCTTTTAAAAATCCAGTATTTATACATACATACATACATACATACATACATACATACACATATATATATTCAGTTTATATGTGTCCTTTGATTCATCTCCTTCTGCAGATGTGCCTGTACAAATCAAAGGAATATTGCCATATGAAATTATAAACACACACGCAACTAATTTAATCGTGGCTTTTACCACAAAGTAAATGGTGAATGAAAGGTGAAACAGCTTCTGGCTCCTGAAGAACACAGATAAACTTCATTGTTGATGTATCTCAGTTCAATGTTGGAGTAAACCTGACTTAGCAAAGACCAGCTGCCCGCAAAGACTGGCCTGCTCAGCTGGGGTGGAAGGTGGCTCACACAGCCAAAACTGGTCGATAGAATTGAAGCACAGTGTTTGGGTATACATTTTTATACTGTTCAAACTTTCATCTCCCAATAACCTTGTCCAGCTGAGCAGTACAAGGATGGTATTTCTTGCATAAGGAACAATATTATTGCTGAGAGAGTACTAAAAGTACTCAGAGTAATTAATTATGGTTTGATGTTTGTTTGTTTGTTTGTTTGTTTAGTGGTGTTTCTTTATTTGGTTCGTTGTTTGGTTTTCACCTTCCTGATAAAGATTAGTAAATGTGTTTCCCTCATCATGTCAACACTACTTATCTTATTCTTTTTGATTTAATATTGGTTTTGGGTTTTGTTTTTAAGAGAGACTCCTTTATGAACTACTTGTACTATATATTTTTTAAAGAGATACAGATTAGTCAGATTTGTTATCTACTTTAATACCTCCTGAATGAATAGCGTAGATGTCATAACAAGTAATGCAGATGGGAAAATGGATTGGCCAACAAATCAACTGAAATAAAAGGTAATGAGAGATTAATTTAACCTGAGGTACTGTATGAGTGTGGTTGTGGGGCTAGAAAACACAGCTCAGAGACACAGCTAGTAATCTGCTGTTCAAATGGGACTCTGTTTCTACTTAAGAAAATGTTTAATCCTTTAACAAGACATTTGAAAAAATTTCTAAGAAATAGATAATCAGATATAAAACCTAAAAACATATAATATTTTCAGTGGCAAACAGAACGGACATAATTCATCATTAAAAATAAAATTAAGCTTCCCACAAAGGGTCAACGATGCGCAGCACAGATTTTGTCATCTTTGCATTTAAATATTAAGATAAAGTTTGGTTTGTGTGAGAAACAGTAAGGTTTCTGAAACTACAATTTTTGTTCCCTATCTCCCTCATCCCTTCAATCCTAACATCAATGTAATGTGAAAGAAAGAAAGAAAATAGTGCACTTTTTCTTCATTCTTCTTTTCTCATCTGTATCTCTGTTAAATACTCAATTAGAATTTCTTACAGAAATCCCACCCAGAAAGAAGCTATGAAAGTAAATAATTTGTATAATGGATTTTTGATCATAAAAAGCCATGGTCTATATTATATAATTTTTATCAAGGAACTTTTAAACTTTAAATCCCACGTTACCACACCCCTCTCAAAAGGCAGAAAAGAGGCTTTGAGTTCAGAAGAGCTTCAATGAGTGAACCACTACTACTACTACTACTACTACTACATGGAAACCAGTTCCTGACTGAAATAATATCCAGAAATCACCTGAGGGGCCAATGCAAAGTTCTGCAGAATACCTGTGGTATTCTTATCATGTTCTGGTTTTGAAAAATGCTGGGAAAAAAACAACACTGAGTTCATGAAATATGAATTTGGGGTTATTGAATAGTCAGTCATGTTGGTTTCATGCTGTGGTTTTTTCAGCATAAAGCAAGGAAGTTTTGCAGAATATCATGGAGATCTGAAAAGGAGTGTAATTTTACATTTACATCCTTATTTTAAAAATGAAACTGGATAGCATCCCTTATGTGCTGTTATGTATGTGGTTTATAGAACGTAGGTTGGTGTTTCAACCCTTTTGGTGTCTATCTTTTAGCCATGATGTATTTTTGTATAGAATGATATTTGGCAAATCAATTTTGCACAGAACACAATCTGATTGTATGATGAGGGAGCAGTCCTGAGTTCAATCCTATAAGTGGTTTCAACAGGATTGCCTAATTTCAGCTCCATCTCAATTTATCTTTTTCATTTTTCTCAGCAAACTTCTTTCAACCTGTAGTTTGAAGAGGCACCTTTGAAAGATGAGAAATCTGTCAAACAGTGGGAGGTAATGATGAATATATTTTTTTTAAACAAGGGCAGAAGACTATTCTGGAAAAAATGGTGTTCAAAGACTGTTATATTATACCTTTGTATTACTTTTTGGAGGGTTCATACTATTTTATGAAATATCTTGCTGAAAAAAAATCTACTTAGCTATTTTCCATCTTCATTCCTTTAACGGGAAGAAAAATAAAGTGAGAAAAATTTGTGCCTCTGTTAAACAGAAGGAAGGGTTATCCCAGAACTTTGCATTTATCATCTGATCATGTGAAAACCTTGTTTAGTGCAGGAATAAACAGAGTCACGTTAAATTTGTTGTGAGCTTGAGCCTCTGACAGAGCTCATTTTATCAACAAAGACAAATGAAGGAGCAGAAATTGTAGCATGGCCTCTACTATTTCATCATTGTCAACCTTAAATACAATCATTCACCGCTGATAGATTTTTCTCCATCCTTCTCCCACTAATACTAAGCTGTCAGAATCCCTCTTGATATGGTCAAGAATCCCAGCAGCAGTGATTAAAAAAGAAGGAATGAAATTAGCTTTTTTTTTTTTTTTATTCATCTCTCTCTAGATAAATATTTTATTTTCAGAGAAGGAGGTCTGAAATATCCTCTTTCTTGTTGCAGATGCCATTTTATTAAAAAGAGGTGAAAGTAAATTGTAGAGTGGTCTGACATTAAATTTGTTTAGAAACCAGTGATTAGTGGTATCACACATATTCTTGAAAGACTGAATACTGAAAAGAGAGGAAGCTTAGTTATCAGTTGAGGTTGATTTTCTGCAGGGAGATCCACAAAAAATACCCTCTAGAAAGGCAGACACACTTAGATAGTGCCAGGTTCTGATTCATGGTACTGATAGCAACTGCATTGACATTGATCTAATGACCCCAAGGAACCACCTGAGGTGCAGAACAACTCCTTACCATAAAGGGTCACAATCTGACCTGACACTCCAATTTCTTCTTTTAAGCTTTCCTATGAAAGAACTATTTTGACTTTTTAATATACATATATAAAATTAATTATTTACTAAAGGGAAATGTTGATTGACAGTCTTGTGGATAAAAAAGTTCAGTTTGCCACATCAAAATATGCCAGTTCAAAACTGTGTGATCCAAACAGGTGTTAAATATTGCTCTTCAGATACATAGAGTCAGGTCACATTCAAGATGGGGCAAATCAAATTAGGCCAGGCAGATTTCAAAAACATTTGTCTATCCTACCCCTGCAAAACAGGATACGACTACTCATCAGACTGCTCATGTCTTGTATGAAATGAGGAAGATGGAATCCAAGGATAATGGTGGATTTAAACAAAAAAGAACTTAAAGAAATGTAAAATATGAAAATCACAACAAAATTACTTTGAAAGATTGCAACTTTTGCAGATGTAAAGGAAGGACAAAATTATCATCCACTGGCAAAGACTACATAAGGCTCTGTGTTTCACAAATTCTGATTAAATGAGACAGAAGCATGATGCTGTATAATTTAATTACTCATATTTTAAAACATTTAGAATATTTTTTTTCCTTTGGAAGCTGAAGAGCATGGTAGTAAAAAAAGTATCTACAAATTATGTTTTATTCATATTCTATTTAACTAAGTTTAAAATTGACCGGTAGCTCTTTTCGGTCTTAATTTTTATAATGCTTAATATTATTTATAAAGCTTGAACTGTTGTTTCGTGCCAGACTCCAGAAATAAGATCAAGCACAGACAGGAGCACAAGAGTCCTGCCAAGCTTTGCTGAACCCCCTTCAAGGAAGACAACAACTGAAGTTACTGAAACTTTGCTTAAGTCTTTGCAGAGGTGAGGTAAATTAGCATTTGACATTCACCTGCCAGCCTGGAAGGCTCATAAGCCTGCACACCTCATAAATCCTTTTAAAGCCCCGTTTAGGGAGTTTAAGTGGGATTTAAGTGATGCATAGGCCAAGAGCAGGGGAGTGAATCTTTCTTTAATGACTTGCATGTCAATAGAGTTAGACTGGTATGAGAAGAGTGGAGAATCGCTCAGAAGGCCCTGTGCCACTGCAGCTCTGTGTTATTTAACTGTGTTATTTTGCTGTGCACCTATGTTAAGATAAATAGATTTCCCCTCCACAGGATGTAGCAGCTATATAAAAATCTCTAAAGGGTACTTATAACATCAGAAAACTCTTCAGATTTTGTATTTCATTATTAACTCAGAGCATAAATTGACTTTGAGTGTGCATAAAATTTCCATTTTCAATAGCCTTCATGGATTTTCATCATTTAAAAATTAGTGTTCTGACATAATTCTTGCATGTTACTGCAACCTTTTGTTAAACCTCCAGACCAGCAGCAGTCTCACTTCAGAAAGCTGAACCCTCAGCTTCTGAAACGACTTAATAACAGAATTTAATTGCACATTTTACTAGTTGACATCAGCCTAGGATTTCCAGAGGTACAATAACAGGGATTTAAAAAGCACATATTCTTTCCTTATATACCTTTTTTATTTTTTATTTTATTTTAGTTATAAAGAGAAGACTAAGAGGGGATCTCATCAGTGCATGTTAAAGTCTCAAAGGTGGTTATCAAGAGGATGGCGCCAGACTCTTTTCAGCGGTGCCCAGAAACAGGATGAGGGGCAATGGTATAAAATAAAGAAATTCCACCTCAACCAGAGGAAGAACTTCTTTACACAGAGGGTGGCAGAGCTCTGGAAGAGGCTGCCCAGGGAGCTCATGGATTCTCCCTCTCTGAAGACATTCAAACCTACCTGGACACCTTCCTCTGTCACCTGCTCTGAGGGACCCTGCCTTGGCAGAGAGGTTGGACCACATGATCTCCAGAGGTTCCTGTCAACCCGATAAATTCCATGACTCATGCAAAGCAATGTAGTTAGAGAAGCAAGAGTAGAAACAGGAGGTTCCTTAGGTCATAGAAACAATGAAATCAAAGAGGTGGATTTACTAGACCCCAAGCCCCAGCCTGACATTCTTTTAATTGTTGCTGTGAATTTTGTCTAAGGCTGTGTTGGTCATTAATACAAGGGGAAAATATTCTCTTAATCTTTCTGAGGCAAGCCTTGGGGAATAAGGGATGAAAGGCTGAGTGTCAAACTAATAAGGAATCAAAGCTATTGTTTCTTCTGAAAAGAATAATGAAGTGTTTCAAGACGCAAGTTTATCAGGTTTTGTTGAAATGTAAAAGGACAGAACTGTCTTTTCTCATCTGGGATGGGATGCTGAAAGTCAAGGGGTTTTTTTAGTCCTCATTTTTATTAATCCAAGGACTTTTCTAAAAAATATATTTAGTTCTGTGGAGTCATTATCCAGATGGAGCTATCAGTAGGGTAAATGAAAACAGTTTAGCTAATTGAAATACTCTGAAAATAAGGATGGATGGTTTTATGTGTCAACTCCACCTCCCAGCCATCTCCGTGGACTTAGTTAAGCATACAAGGAAAGGAGACACAGGGCACATTTTGATCCATGTCACGTGAAAAGGGAGATTTCCCCAAACCTTTTGTGTTTGATCAGCACCCCAGGTAAGCCAAGCCCCTTGTGCCCAACCAGCCTGTCAGCACCCTCCTTTGGGGGCCCTCCAGTGAGCAGCCCACTGAATAGGAGACCAGTTTGACTGACTTGTTCAGAGACACACACAGAGCACCAGAGACCACCCTCCCCTGGTCTCCATGCTTTTATTTGAGTATACTCCCTCTGCCAAGAACTGCTAATTCCCCTGAAGGACTCACACTAATGATGGAATACTCATTATTAATAACACTGTGTCCGGATGAGAACTGCTGGTGATAGTATCTGATTGCAAAAATGAATTCAAGGCAATACACAACTTTGAATAGCTCTAATCCCTGACAAAAGATTACTCTGGGTAGTAACAATTCAGTGCTCCTAGAGGATGGTTCTTGCCCTGCAGCCAACCCTGTGAGGAAGAGGACAAGTTCAGCTTGATCCCAGAAGTTACAATGGAGTCTAATCTGACTTCTACCCATCCTTAACTTACTTTTATATTGTTTCTTTATGATCACATGCAGCTTGAGTGCCTCTAGTCGTGCACAATGCTCAGTGAGGTGTGGTTGTACGGTGAAGGCAGGAAACCTTGGGATGGAGATGCGCATCAGCGTTACATCCCAGGAGAGTGATTTTTGCCACAGTTGCTGCTGTTTCTTTTATCTCCCTTGGTTCACATCTGCTCTGCTGCGCATCAGCTAAAAGACAACACTGAGTTTGCCCCTCAGTAAGGATTTCAGCAGAGCCTGGCCATGGTGTCTCCACTCTGCTCCACCCCTCTGCTTCATCCCCACCTTGGCATGTGTTGTGGGGGGGGAATTTGGGCATGCTGACCACTTTCCATCCAAGGAGTAGCAAACACATTTCCCACTACAATTTTGGTACTGTTATAACTGTGTCTGTAACTTTCAGTTTTTGTTTAATTTTACCCTCAGCCTTTTTATTTCCACCATCCATTTAAGGTATTTGTTTATGATAAAGACAAAAGAGAATGCGTCTGAGGGGTGAGAACTTTTCTGAATGAGTAGGTTTCAAAAGAATTGTTTGGAACTATTGCCTTTGGATCATTACAATTCACTAGAGATAACTAGAGATAGCCAACAATGATAATTTCTTTCGCATGTCTGTATAGCAGAAAGCAGGAAGGGACCAGTGTTGTTGTCAAAATCACAAGATACCCTTTTGTCTGTTGTCAAAGGGGACAAATGAGCTGCTGAACATGTAACAAAATTTGTAATGAGACAGAAGAAAAGAGCAGTTAGAGGTATTTCAGCACTTGAGAATAACCAGGCTGTTTTCATTCCTCGGGAAAAATACACCTTATCATAGCTTTATGTGCATTGCACATCATATACAACATCACAATAAATACGTCAGACAGAGCCTGATTTCAAAATATTACACATCAACTGAAAAAAAATTGCAGAAAAAATCGGTTTTCTTTAAATGACTGTGGTGTTTAACAGAGTTTTCCTTACCACAAATGTGATTTATAACATTTTTTTTCATATACATTAGTCTTGTTACCTGTAAAATTGATGTGTGTCCTATGATGCTATAAATGGATAAAGAAAAGGAGTTTTGTAGCACAGATATTGTGAAGAGAAAACATGACAAAGAGATGAAGTGTCAGAAAAATACAATTTTGATTTAGAGAGATCGGTCTGACTTTATATTGCAGATGGGGAACTAGAAAGTGTTCTGGGAATGTGAGATGCTTCTGAACTATGAATTTACATCCATGTTTTATAACCTATAAATTTCTAAGGATTTTGACATGACAGTGTTCGACAAGTAAGATAGATTTTCTTTGGATTGTTGGGTGGGGAGAAAATTTCATCAAAGCCATAACTTTGCACAGTAAAAATGGGAATGATGTTGTATTGTGTGAGGAATAAACAAAATCCACTTGGCTGTGAGCTTTCATAAATATTCTGTCCATCCATATCACATTGCCCTTGATTCTGCTTGCTTGATTTTTTATTTTCTTTTCCCCAAAGCAAGGAGGCTGCAGTGTTCATGCCTATTGATCTCTTTGCTGGAAACCCATAACCAGAGCATTCCAGAGAAATCTTCTATATGTAGCTCTGCTGGATACTAAGCATCCTTGCCA
The DNA here is from genome assembly GCF_015227805.2 of Hirundo rustica. Taxonomy (NCBI): domain Eukaryota; kingdom Metazoa; phylum Chordata; class Aves; order Passeriformes; family Hirundinidae; genus Hirundo; species Hirundo rustica. Next base: position 15,339,532 of record NC_053451.1, on the reverse strand, counting down.
CCCCTAAACACCTACAATGAGGTGCCAGGACAACGAAACCTTATAACACATCAAACAAAAGCCATTAGAAATTGGGCTAAAACAGCCAGAAGATGCCTACAGAGTGTAACTCAGTGTGCTACAAAGGCAGTACTGCCCAACAAACAGGTGAAAACAGGCAGAAATGGAACAGAAAATGACACTTTGCTTTATAAGGAAAGTTACCTTAAAGCTTGGCTTTTTTCACCCCTGCTTAGCCTTTGAAATGCAAGAGACTATTGATTTTGAGTGGCGTGGTTGTTGGAGTTTTTGGGGGTTGTTAGATTGTTTGGGTTTTTTTTTTTTATTTGTTTTTCTTTTCATTTTTTTGAAGGAAAGCAGATTTTTGAAAAATAATGTGTTGTCTTAACTCTTGTCTCCAAGTGTACTTAACTTTTAATTTTTATTTTTTTTTTTTTTTTAGTATTCTGGGTAAAGACACAAAGCCATTATTTCCTAAGTTATTTCAAGAGAGTACTGTCTGATTTCTTGAAATAAATAACAAATAAGTGGGGGAAAAAAATATTATTTCCCATCCAAATTGCACTGCTGTCTCTGAGTTTGAGTTGTGCATATCACAGGGTTCAAAGATACAAGAAGAAACTTTGCTCAAATCTCTTTTCACCATCTCTGAAACCTCCTCTGGAGCACATGAACCCAACCACTGTAACTCAAATCAAGAAAATTATCCCACAAAAAAGATTTTCATCCACGTCATCTATTATTTTCCCATCAACATGGCAAAATCTACATTTCTTATGCCCCATCAACAATTTCATTCTGGATGAGAAGATGAACATATTTTCTTCAATATTCAGTGCAAGAAAACTGTTTGTCATTGTTTGAATGTGACAGAGGTTTTGTTGAATAGGGCTTCACTCAAAAGACAAAGCATAAAGCAGAAAATAACTACACTCACAGCTGCATATGAAGGGAGCCCAGTCGGTAGTTAATGACAATATTGCACATTTCTTTGTTCTTTTTGTGTAAAGTCCTGCAAATCTAATTAATTACAGATGCTGTAATGTTATAGCTTGTGTGCCACTTGTGCCTTATGGCTTTTGAGGAGTTTAACAGTGTGAGGGTTGAATAGTACATAGGGGTTTTTTAACAAAAGAAAGTAAATATATTCAACATAGTATCTTCATTGTGTCTTTTTTTTTTCTGAAAAAAACCCCCCCTACTCGAGTACATATTAAAAACAACAGTTAAATGAGAGCTATGGAATGTTACCCCCTTCTATTGTTGTCTAAGAAGAAAATAATACATAAAACAGAATTGATTACTGCTAAAAAGTCTGTTTTCTTAGGAACAAATTCTTGAAAATGAGTTATTTGACTTTTTCCCACACAGGACTCAGGTGGGCTCACAATTTTTCTTGCATTCCAAATACTGGAGTGGTTCTCTACATGGCATAAATCCTTCTAGGTCCTTGGCTGTCAACAGACCTACAGCTGCTGATAGCAGCTGATCAAGACAGTGCATTGTAGAAAGCAGGGCAGTTCACACCTCCTCACTCTCTCTCAGTCACTAATAGCTAATTAATCAAGTTATAAATTTCCCACGTTTTTTTTTTTTTTTTTTTTTTTTTTTTTTAAATATATACAGCAGGAACATTAAAAGAGTTTAAAGAGAAAAAGGTGTAATGGAAATACAATGGAATCTAATTGAAAATGGAACTTTTCTCTCCATTGGGATAGTATTTGGTTTGTTGGAATATGCCTATCTTCTTGGAGGGGATCTTCAGGGATTATTTTCATTAGGCACAGAGGTTATCTTCATTTCTCAGTCATAAACAGCAAGGAGAAAAGGAAGGGTGGAGATGTAAGGGAGGGAAAGGAGACTTGAGAGACAAGGCATGAGAGAAGGGTCGTGAAACAGACCTGAGGGATTAGTTAGGGATGGAGATTTAATGGTGAAGTGGGAAGAGAGGAGTCACTAAAGGAGGCAGGAACAGAATTGTGAGGTGTAATAAAGTGTTATAAAGGGGAATGGAAGTAAGAAGGGGCCCTAGAAGGTATGGATGGAGCAAAATCAGAAGGATTTCTGGAAGATAGATAGATGGTAGTAGCTTAAGGGGAAGGATCAAAAAAAATTTTTCAAAGAACAGAAAGTTAAAAAAAAAGTTGCTTTTATTTACACATTTATGCTGTGGGAGTTATTTGCAATAACATCTTCAGATGCCGTTTTCCTTTCCCTCTGTATTCCTCCAGCTCCACTGAGAAACATTTGAATTTCATGTCCTTGACATTGTGGTTTCTGTGTTTACAGAAGAAGTAACATTGTTTGGACTGCTATTATTTCTTGAACATTGTGTCAAAGAAAAGTTAACTTCACGGTGAAACTTTTCAAAGTGACAGTTTAGCACATTCTTTTCTAACATTTGTTATTCCTAATGATTCCTATTATGTGTGGCTATTTGTGCCTGCTTTATTTATTGTACTAGGAAATATTTCAACTTTAAAGAGAACAGCACTCTATTCAGCTGACTCTGGCTTTTACCTAATGATCCAATAAGTTGGTGAGTGTTTGACGGGTACATATTGTGTTTCAGGTATCAGTGGGAAGTTGCCAAGACTTTTATTGAGTGGTAATATTTTCCTCTTGCTGGTTTTGGATTTCTCTGAGGATCAGCAGTTAACACAGCTTTTTCTCTTACAATTAGATTAAAGTGCCAGTGATTTGTTTTTCCTTCATTCAATTTTTTTAATTAGGTCGTTCCTTAAAAGGCTATCTTAATATCGTAAATGCACTACCTCTATGAATGAGGCAAGCTGAATGATGCATGGGTTTTTGCTGTTAGGGCTCTGTACAAAAGACTTTTAGAAAATTCCCATCGTGGCAGAAATAACGATAAACCGCAAGTTGCCGACTTTTCTTAACAAATGCTAAGCTTGCTTGCAAGCAGTAACAAAAGAATCACAGATTTAGAAAGAAAATCCCTAATCTTTTTGAGCTCAGAGGCTGATCTCTAGCAGCCTTGCTCCTGTTTCGGTGAGCGGTTTTATGTTGGCTTATATTAGTTAAGGATCTATCCTAGGAGGCTGTGCAAGTAACCACTTCAGGTTTAGTTTTTGGTGTTGCTACTTCAACACGTGAACCACAGTCATAAACAGCAAGAAAATTTCGGTTAGTAGTTTTTTTATACTCTAGTAATGGATTCTGAATTATTTGGGTAGGTGGTTGTGACTCAGTGGGGTTTGTTAAAAAAAGAGTTAGTGAAAGCTTGAAAACCTTTCAGGCTTAGCCTGGGTTGCAATTTGTTAATGGTTTGCTTGTTTGCAGATCCTCTTCAATCTTCAAGTTTTCTCTTTCTAACAATTTAAAGAAATAACTGCAGCTTGGCAAAATAAACGCTCAGCCTTCAGTAAACAACATTTCATAAGCAACATGGATTATGTCCTAGTTCACAGAATCACAGAAGCAGCACTTTATATACAGTTTATCTTCTGTAAAACTGAATTACTACACAACTTTAATTATAACATGAAGTTATCTTTTTAAAAAAACTTCATAAAAGGTTATTTTTTCACACATTTTTATCTGGGTGTCTATAGTATAAAAAAGTATCTAACAGAGAAACCGCAAAACAGATAATATTTAAAATTTTCTTTTCTAATGTGCCTTTAAAAACTAGGCTAGGAATTCACACACTGATACCTGTAGTCTTTGTTAGCCCAGTCATCCAGTAGACCTGAGCAGCAGATTCATGGAGAGCTAAAACACAGAGAAAAAAAAGCTCAGATACAATCAACTACTAGTTGATCAAATAGGAAAAAAAAAAAAAAAAAAAAAAAGTGATGGTAAATCCTTTAGTGCATACTAAAGACTTTTATAATTTTTGACTATAAGGGATCTAGTTTTGAGACTATTATCAAATTCTGGTAGATTTTGGCATTTCATTTAGTGCAATATTTGCAAAGCAATATAAACAGTATTTTATTATTAGTTTTAAATATTTTATTTATGCACTGTTTCCTTCAGGCGTGTGATAAACATTAACTATTTTTTGTTCACTGGAGATCAAATAACTCAAGATAACAGGAAGTTACTATGTCACTATCTAAGCTTATAGGCAAACAGACCATTGCCCATTCCTTCTCTACTTGCTTAATCAGCTTTAAGTTTCAGGAATTCCAGCTTACAACTACAGCCTTCATCTCTGCGACCACCGAGGGACAGAAAAAGACCCTCCTAGCAACACGTCACACATACATCATCGGAGGAAAGAAGCAAGATAAAAGCAAGACTGAAAAACCTGCCAAGGCACGGCAGTTGGTGGAGCGAGACTCCCCTGCCGTCCAGCGCTGTATTTGCCTTTGCTTTGCCTGCTGTAATGTAATAAATTCCTATTAGAACTTTTCTTCGTGTTCATAGTCTATTACAATTTGGTGCCGTGACTCGGATCCACCTGCAAGATAGGACTTTTGGTTCTGCCTGGGGGGCGCCCCGCCGATCAGTCGGCGGCCCTGGTAGACCCAATTCCTGTCTCGGTTGGACCGACGAACCTAAATTCAAAGCATTAGGCAAAGGAAGCCGGCAGACCCTATAAACTTTGTGCACAAAGGTCCGGACGAAGACGCAAGACGCGTGAGTATCTGTGTGGAAGATTCCGTTCGGTCTGGGTCGGGTATCCTGGAGTGCTGCGAGTGTGTGTGTGAGTGAGAGGAGAACCGGCAGCTCGGATTTTCCAAGTGATTGTGGACCCTCAGTAGTGCGGTTCTCATTGCCCGAGAGGGCGTGAGCCACGAACAAGGGGAAGCGAGTGATTTCCGCACCACGCTTGTGTGAGGGCACTCCAGAAGATGGGACAGGGGAAGAGCAGGCCCTCTACTCCCATAAAACAGATAGCCCACTGGGGTTCATATTAGACAATTGGAAACATTACCCTAACACAGGGGGTAAAGATAAAGCTAAAATGATCCATTATTGTGTGGTAGTATGGGGTGGAAAGGAGATTTCCTGGAATATTTTTTTGCCTATTTTTGGATCATCGGAAGATTGGGTGAGGCAAAAACTCAACTTGTGGGTAAACACTAAAATTCCTGTTAGTCAGGAAGAAAGTGAATATGCTAATGTATAGGTTACAAGACCTGGGGGTGAAGTGCTCCTGTTTCCCCTCAAAGAGGGAGGACGAAAGAAAGACAGGAGTAAAGAGGAAGAAGCCTTACTAATCCCACCTCCTTACATACCCCCTCAGAACCCCCAGATTCCGGATGCACCTCCAATGGAGCCTCATGAAGCAGGGAGTAATCCCGAGCCCCCCGAGGAAGTGCAGGGACCCATAACCCGAGGTCGGGCTAGACAGCATAACCTATATCCCCTAAGAGAAATGCCTGTGGGGGGGGGGCCAGGGACCTCACCCAGCGATAGGGTTTGTTTCAGTACCTTTGAGTTCTGGGGATGTTCGGGAATTTAAGAGGGAGATGGGGAGCCTCCTGGAAGATCCTTTGGGGGTGGCCGAGAGACTGGACCAATTTTTGGGACCCAGTATTTATACTTGGGGCGAGTTGCAAGCCATATTGAATATTCTCTTCACGGCCGAGGAAAGAAATATGATTAGACGAGCGAGGATGCAGATACGAGATTCACAACATACACAAGGACCTTTAGCAGACACCAAGTGGCCTTTGCAAGATCCCAATTAGAATCATCAGCAGCAGGATCACAGAATCAATATGCAGGATCTGAGGGGGATAATAGTACAGGGGATCCGGGAAGCGGTGCCTAGGGGGCAAAACATCAACAAAGCATTTAATGAGAGACAGAAAAAGAAGGAGACACCTACGGATTAGCTAGAACGCTTGAGAAAAAACCTGCAGATGTGCTCGGGCTTAGATCCTGAGACACCGTTAGGGCAAGCACTACTAAAAACACAATTTGTGGCTAAATCGTGGGAAGATATCAGAAAGAAGTTAGAAAAATTAGATAATTGGCAAGATAGAGACCTAGATGAGCTATTGAGGGAAGCACAGAAGGTATGTGTGAGAAGAGATGAAGAGAGTCACAAGAGACAAGTAAGAATGATAGTGGCAGCAGTAAAGGAGACCAGGAGAATTGATGCCCCTCGCAAAACAAGTCAAGTGGCCCAGAGAAATGGGGGAGGGGTTCCCTGAGTAGAGAAAAAGGATGGAGGCGTATGTTTCTACTGTGGGAATGAAGGACACTTTCAGAGAAACTGCAGGAAGCAGCTGAGGGATGAGAGAGTCTTCAAAGAGGACTGAAGGAGTCAGAGGCTTCATTTGCTGGGGACACAGAAACATCAGGAGCCCTTGATAAAATTAAAAATAAGTCCTCAGCAGCAGGAATTTGAGTTTTTAGTAGATACTGGAGCTGAGCGATCGACAGTCCAGGTACTACCGGAGCAATGTAAGATATCAAAGGAAACTGCTCAAGTGGTAGGGGCGAAGGGGGAGCCCTTTGAAGTCCCTGTTATTAAGAATGTACTGGTGGAATCGAGGTCCAAAATGGGAATAGGGAACCTTCTGCTAGTACCAGAAGCAGATTATAATTTGTTAGGGAGAGACTTAAGTATTAATATAGAAGTAGTAAATGAGGAAATCAAAATAAAACTCTGTCCCTTGAGGGTAGAGGATGAGGAAAAAAATTAACTCAGAAGTATGGTACACTCCTGATAGTGTAGGAAGGTTGAATATACCCCCCTTCTCGGTAATCATTAAAGATCCAGAGACACCGATAAGGGTTAAACAGTACCCCATCTCCCCAGAGGGGGGTAGGTTGTTTGTAGATGGCTCATCGCGAGTAATTAATGGAAAAAAGGTCTCTGGCTATGCAATAATTGGGGGAGAAGGACTTGCAGTTATCGAATCAGGCCCTCTAAGTGGATCTTAGTCAGCACAGGCCTGTGAACTTTATGCTGTACTGTGGGCATTGCAGTTGTTAAAAGATAAATCAGGTACCATCTATACTGACTCAAAATATGCCTATGGGATTATACACACTTTTGGGAAAATATGGGAAGAACGGGGGTTGATAAACTCCCAGGGAAAAAACCTAGTTCACCAAGATCTAATCAGGAAAGGCCTTGAGGGGACCTAGGAAAATTGCTGTTGTTCACCTGAAAGAGCATCAAAAGGGATTAGATTTTAAAAGCAGGGGAAATAATGCAGCAGATCAGGAAGCAAGAAGGGCTGCTTTGCAGACGTCACAATCTACCCCCCAGAAAGATCCGAAAGCCAAAAAAAAAAAAGAGCGTGAGACTAGCAGAGGGAATTTGAAAAATATATATAGTTTTACTATGCAGAGAAAAGAAAAGATGAAAAAAAAAAAAAAAAAAAATGGGGTTGAGAGAAGACCCAGAAGGGGAATGGCGACTTCCAGAAGATAATAGAACTGTACTGCCTAAATCCATAGCTATGGATATTATGAGGAGAATACATAGCAAAACACATTGGGGGGCACAAGCATTGGTAGATCAATTTGCCACCAAACATATGTGTATTGGGGCAGATAACTTGGCAAAGCAAGTAGTGAGGGGGTGCGTTACCTGCCTAAAGGTAAATAGGGCCAATTTAAGAAAAACCTTAATGGGGAGACGACCTACAGCATACCGGCCATTTGCTAACATCCAACTAGACTTTACTGAGTTACCAAAGACTGGGAGGTATAAATATCTATTGGTAATAGTAGATCACCTAACCCATTATGTAGAGGCATTCCCTACGGCAAGGGCAACGGCATAAACAGTAATCAAGACCCTATTAAAGCAGATTATTCCCAGATATGGGGTCACGGAAACCATTGACTCGGACAAAGGCCCCCACTTTACATCCAAAATAATTAAGGAAACCATGGCAATAATGGGAATACAATGGGATTATCACACCCCCTGGCACCCCCAAAGTTCAGGAAGAGTAAAAAGAATGAATGGAGAAATTAAAAAAACAATTGACCAAACTCGTGATTAAGACCAAACTGTCATGGGTAAAATGCCTACCATTAGCATTGCTAATATCCAGACACAACCTAGATCAGATATGGGAATATCTCCATTTGAAATGTTGTATGGAATGCCCTACAATATAGAAGAACCGCAAGATCATCCAAAGTTGAGAGATCAAAATATGAATGTATACATTACCAGCCTAATGAAATATAGGGAAAATCTATAGAATAAAGGAAGGTTAGCTCAGAGACCCCCACTAGATTTGAAACTGCACCAGGTGCAACCAGGAGATTGGGTAATGATAAAGTCCTGGAAAGAAGCAACCTTGGCCCCACAATAGGAGGGCCCTTACCTTGTATTGCTTACTACAGATACTGCAGTCAGAACAGCAGAGAAGGGAGGGACCCATGCTAGCAGAATTAAAGGGCCAGTGAGCAAACCGACTCCTGAGTAGCAGGTAACAAGCAATCCTGGAGACCTGAAGTTACGGATCCAGAGGAGAGATCATCAATGAATAGACACCGTGTAGAATATGCACCAGAACCACACTACACGGAGGAAAGATTAATTTGTAACTCTGATGTTAAGATAAAGTGTAGAGACCCAGAGTGCAATTGTTATCCCTTTGTTTGTTATATTTGTAAAATCTGCGGGGACAGGTGGTGGAGTCATTGTAGGCGAGGAACCCTCCCTAGAAGAATTTGCAGCCCCTGTTGGGTACTGCAGCGGAACATAACTGATTGGATTCTAGAATATAAAGTTAAATATGAGGGATTAGTAGGAGAATCAGAAGAGTAGTGGAGGATTTTTGCATTAGGGATTAAACCAAAATATTATTGTTATCACCCTAATGAACCCATCCCGTTCATAGCTGAAATTGTTGACTGCACCTGCCGCACACGCCTAAAGGGAATCCGGTGTGATACACCCCCGGTTAAGTATCGGAACTGGGATTCCTATGTCAAGAGGCAACAGAGTCGCCCCCGGGGACCTCCTGAAGAATATCCCTGCTGCCGAGAAGATGGTACCCCCGTGGCTCGAGGCAACCGAGTCGACGGGAAAGGCAGAGGGGTAAAAAGCTGTGGAGGAAAGAAACCCCAGGGTGGGACAACAAAACAATATTTGAGGAATTGCCTCAGGAATGGGAATAAGAGCAAGGACCCTGGGCAGAGAGACAGGTTGCAGTCTATGAAATGGAACAATCCTCAGATATACTCCCATTCCTATGCCCCCAATGATGCTCACCACGTGACCCCGCCGATTACTTTTCTTTTGCTGATGTTATACTTGAGAGGGATTAATGCCTTAGACAATCTACCACACCAGCCCTTTAAATGGTCACTATGGCGATGGGATGACAATGAGATTTTGCAAACTGTAACTACTGTAGGAGCACCCAGTTTCAGAGTAAGATTGTGTGATCTGACCAACATAGATCATTGTGAAAAAGTACTGAACCTAACGGGATTTTACATGTGCCCAAGCTCAAATCACGGTAAAGGATATTGTAATTATCCTGGGGAATATTTTTGTGGATATTGAGGCTGTGAAACAATCGCCTCTGACTGGACACCCAGGGGAGGGCATGATAAATATTTGCAAGCAGACTTTGGACCAGCAGGATGCACAAAGCCATGGAGGGGTCCTTCAGGAGAAATGACCTATATAGGGGACTGCTCGTTTGTTTATCTCAATGTCACCCAACCAGAGAAACAAGAATAGCTATTAGGTAAAAATTGGGGAGTTAGACATTAGGAACCCGGGAGAGATAGGGGGAATATAATCCAAATAAAGAAGGAACCCGCTCCCCATTCGCCAGAGATGAGGGGGGGGGGGGGGGGGGGGTGTAGGACCAAACCCAGTACTAGTAGTAAGGCAGAGCAGGACAAACACTACAAATAGCAGGGGATCGGGAGAATTAACAGTGCCTCAGGCTGATGCCCCTGAAGAAGCCTCTAAATATGGTACTCTGTGGAAAATAATGCAAGCTAGTTATGGCATTCTAAATAGAACAAACCCTGATTTGACAAGAGAATGCTGGCTTTGCTATAACATCCAACCTCCTTTTTATGAAGCCATTAGGGTAACGGCTAAAGCAAGATGCAGATCACACAGGAGTAGTAATCAATACTACTATTGCGGGGCCAGTAATTCTAGTGGCACTCGGGCTTACCTTTAGACCATGTATATTTAATAAACTGATTACTATAGTGAAAAGCCGGCTGGAAGCGGCACATCTTATGCTTCTTAAGACTAAGTATGATCAGATACCTGAAGAAGAAAATTTAAAAACTTTAGAGTTAGCTAGACAAGAACTGCAAAGATACAGTGAACAAAAATAAGTAAGAACAAGAGAAATGGGGGAATTGTGATAAACATTAACTATTTTTTGTTCACTGGAGATCAAATAACTCAAGATAACAGGAAGTTACTATGTCACTATCTAAGCTTATAGGCAAACAGACCATTGCCCATTCCTTCTCTACTTGCTTAATCAGCTTTAAGTTTCAGGAATTCCAGCTTACAACTACAGCCTTCATCTCTGCGACCACCGAGGGACAGAAAAAGACCCTCCTAGCAACACGTCACACATACATCATCGGAGGAAAGAAGCAAGATAAAAGCAAGACTGAAAAACCTGCCAAGGCACGGCAGTTGGTGGAGCGAGACTCCCCTGCCGTCCAGCGCTGTATTTGCCTTTGCTTTGCCTGCTGTAATGTAATAAATTCCTATTAGAACTTTTCTTCGTGTTCATAGTCTATTACAAGGCGCCTGTGGAGCTTGTAGAGTCGTGGTGCCCACCAGACTTTCACACCCTTATTGTCTCACCTTGGCTGTGGCATGTACACCACAATGCCCCAGACAGAAATCCCCTGAAGTGGTTTCCCTGGAAGCAGTGGCTCTGTGACTGGAAGCCCTCCCTTGGGACTGGGATTCTCCCCAAGGAAACTTCCCATGACTGAGTGCCTCCCATTCTCCCATTCCCCCATGCTCTGGTGAGTGATTATTTTTCTGCTGCTTGGGGTGATCCTTCAATCCTTTGGGTGAAGCAAACTGAATAATGTCCCTGACTGGCAACACTGAACCTATATCCTATAAAATGTCACTGGGACGTTGCTGTGGTTAACCCATTGTTTGCTGGTTTTGGCCATTCATTTTGGATGTGAATCACAGTTTGTCTGAGTTTGTTATCTGCACGAAATAGTTTTTGTTTACCTCCATGGTAGCAGTGAGCATTGGAACAAGAGAGGAGACTCTGGAATGTTTTCCCAGAGTAGCAAAGTAACCAGAATTACTCCGGTTTCTTCTGCATCTGTCCCTGGATTTCAAGGCCACATTGCTCTTCAGGGACGTTTCATTCTTATATTTCATTCTGGCATACTTTGACACAGGTAGGCATGTACATGGAAATCTTGACACTAGGTGAAAATTTCAGCCTTCTACCAGGTGGAATTTTAAGGGATATTTTAAAGGTCTCCTATCATGGAATTTTTTGGGTAGTATTTGTTTTGCCTTTTTTATTCAAACCATTCAGGATTCGTAAATAATGCTCTGAGTAGTTTGCATACAGGCACATAGAAACAATGTGATTGTTTACCCAGCAAAGTTTTCATTGGTGAGAAAGGGTGCAGTGAAGACTAAATACATGGAAAAAAAAAAATCACCTGTATGCCAGTACAGGAATGTTTTCTACTGTTTTGTTTAACAATTAATTTACTGTATCAGTCTTAAATGCATTTCTTCCCTAAGTACTTTCAGCTCTGAAGACAAGAAAAAGTGCTGTCAGTCTTGACAAAGTGGTAACGTGTGAAGTAGAAACACTGCTTGCCCATCGTCCGTCCAGTGTGACCAATTAAAGCATTCTATCCATCTATTTAGCATACCAAATTCAATCAAGCTATTTAATTAATTAGTTGATATTGCTCTTAATTACATAGCAAGCATTGATAGGATATTAAGTGCTGTGAAAAGATGCAAAGGAAAGACACAATTCCTTCCTTGAGAGAGTCTAAGAAAGTCTCAGAGACTTCAGCAGTACATAAAGGCATCTCCAGAGGAAGGTTCACCTTAACAGCAGTCTGAGAATTTCATTTGTTCTATTTATGTAGTGGATGTTGTGGTGACACAGAACTGATGATTGATCATGCTGGAACCTGGATATGTAACCTTACAAGGCTGGGTGAGACAAGCATTAGAGCTGATACGCAAAGGTGTCTTGAAGGGAAGAGGGAAGCAGAGAGTTTTGTCTCTATTAGACAGAATCCATTAGAAACTCACAGCTTCTAGATTAAACTGTGACCCCTATTGCTTGTTTTTGTGTGGCAATGTTTGCGTGAAGGGGCCAGGAGGGTCTTCTTTCTGTAGGAGGGAACAGAAATTCTTGAAGCTTCTAACTGGTTTTGCGTGAGTGTAGTGCAGTACCACTGCAATTGTTTCCTGGGACAGTCAGAGAGCCACTTCATGGACACTTTCAGTTGTGGGAATCAGAAATTAGAGCCTAACATAGTGATGTGGTCTTCCCTGAGATTCCCTGTAAACATTGATGTGTATGTATATTTTCAGAGATGTTTCAGCCGCATGTGTCCCTAAACTGGAAAAAAAAAAAAGGAAAAACAAATAAACAAAAAACCCCACCCAACCTAAACAAAAAGAAAGAAAGAAACAAACAAAAAAACACCCCAAGAAAAAAAATATTTCGAATTTCATTAAGGTATCATTTTAATTTATAAGCAGAGACTCTCAGTTCCAAAAAAACATAGGCCCAAAGAATGGGAACTATTATTCTTCACACTGGCAGAAGTTCTGGCTTTTGTAATACAAATGTGTATATTCAGGTAAAAGGTCTGAACTAATATAATGCCATATATTAAAATCCATGTAAAAGTTGCCCTTTTTATTTTACAAATTTCTTTTTAGCTTGAGTACTGTAAGTTACAATAGGCCATTTTATTTTTAATTATTGGTCCTTCTGTATTCTCTTCTGAAATATGTATCAGCATGTAAGCAAAGTATACTTAGTGGCAGTACTTGAGGTGATTGCAGTACTTAAAAAATAAAAAAAAAGAAAAAAAGTCACCAAGAAATAAAAGGTTTGAATTTGTGAGAAAGCTGGATTCAAAATAAACAGTCCAGACTTTGCTACAAGGCAAATCTGTCTGCAATATTTTATTAACTTTTGCACTCGCTACAGAGACAGCAGATCAGTAATTAAAAGAAGTTACAGGATACAGAGACTGGCAACAGGAAGCAACATTCTTAAATGCTGATGAAGAACCGAGGGCCTGAAGCATCTCTCGATTTTAAGTGGTCTGTTTAAATCAGTGAGCAGATAGACCCAAGTGAAGAAAACTCTTTATGTTAATTTGGTTCTGAGCTGTACTGATGGTTTGCCTTTGTAACGCCAAGAGGTATCAGCAGGGAGGTCAGAGTGAGGATTAATGTATGATGGAGAGTACCACAGGATTTATGACTTCTATGAGGTGAACAACTGTGAACAACATAGGTGAATAACATAACTATTTTTACTATCATTATATCTGGGATTCTTACTTCTGAGCAAAAAGTTGAAACGTGGAAAAAAGAGCTTTTGAAGGATTAAGAAGGGTGACTACATTACAGAGAAAATGGAAAGTTCCTTAAAAATCCTAGAAGTCGTCTGAGACTTTCTAGTTCATCAAGGTAAACTGGTGAGATACTGCCACTGGGAGAGAAGTTGGAGAAGATTAGCTCTTTTTATCATCAGTTTCATTTCTCAGTAGTGAAGTCTAGAAAGGAAATCTCTCCTCTGTGATGAAAAGCCAAGATCTGGGTTCTCTAAGGTGCTGAGTCTTTCCCTTCTCATGGGGTGTAATATGTGAAAGTCACCAGCCTCATTTTGAAAGCTCAGTAACCTGCACGTGGGATCACTGATTTCTGTACACACAAGAGGGGCAGAGGGGTCAGTGACATTTTTATTGAATAAGCTGTTGAGCACCTGATACTACACGTAAATGTTTGATGATGGGTCAGCCCTCCTCCTCTTGGACTAACAAGGGGCAGAGGTACGGGTACACCAAATAAAATAGCCCTGAATAATTTAAGTAAGGTGAGATGCACAGGGACCATTAAACATTAATTAGGAAGCTTCCATTTAGGAAGCTTGGGGCAGCCACCTCAAGTCTGTTGCCAGTTCTGAACATGCAAGGCAGGACCACGCTGAGCAGTTACCTCTGAGCCCATGGCACAGTCTGTGATTGACCCAGCTAAGGCATTTATGAATGACAGAGTTGTAGGTAAAATATGAGAACAAAGCTCAAAACACACTTTATCAATTTCCTCATAACCTCTAGCTCTCGTGGTGAACATTGTCGTGCTCAGTTAATAGTTGATCTTGAGGATCTCAGAGGTCTTTTCCAACCTAAATTGTTCTACTTTCCCTGGCTTCTACTTCCTGTATTCTCCCCAGTCTCTAGCATTTTTTCTTTTATCATCATTCACCACTACCCCAGGTATTTAAAATGAGGTTCCACCTCAATTTTTGGTTGCACCAAAGCAAACACATTGGCTGTCCAATAAGCCATCGTCTGTCCTACTTTCCTTTCTGATCCAGAAAGGTCATTTAAAGAACTAAACTTATAATTCTATTCTAGGAATTTCAGGAGAGTCATGCTATCTTGCCTCATGAATAAGACCTGGTCCCTAGACCATCCCCTTTGCCAGTGGTTACAAACCTTTCCAAATTGCAAATGAAGGGTGAGTTATGTGGAAAATACAATAAGGAACTATAAATATGAAAAGAAAGTCTAATAATGTTTGAACATGAGGAGGGTGAAGTAAAGCTATACTGGTATCTCATTACTTTGACTCATTTTGACTCAACTGTATCATGTGTTGTTTCTGGTACTATTCATGTTAATGTAAGTGATTAAGTGTCTTTATCTGCCTTAATAATTGATATTTCTTAGTGAATTTTTGGTGAGTTTTTTTACATATATTTTTCTATATCTGGGAAATGCTTAGGAAAAAAGTAAATCATAACAATCTCATTTCATTACTGTACATTTTTTCTGCCATATATCACAGTACACTATGCCACAAAATAATTCAGTGCAAACAAACATTAAAAGAATTACATCTAAATCACAAAATATCTTCTGAAAAATTCTGTAGCTTGATTTTGTTTCTGGTTTAAGACATGTTGGTGTCTTCTTTTTCCAAACCTGACAATTCTTCTCTGTGGAAAAAAGGAAGGAGGACCAAATTAAACACCTGAATATTTTTACTTTGAGCAGCACACTGTACTTCATTCAGAAGGATCCACTTGAAATTCAAAATAACACTTCACACTTGATCACCTTCCATAGTGCACAGGGTGTGCTAACATTTGTGCTTATGTAAGGAGCAGTTACATCGATGGGAATGAAGTATCTGATGTTTATTAATACAAACTAATACCCACGTGAGTCACACAAGAGTACAGCCAAAGAAAAAGCTTCTGGCATTTAAGGTTATGTCCTGCTCACAGGAACACCAAATTTCTGCTAATACCTGAGCACTTCTGAAGACAGAACTTGGTTCCGTATTTCACAGAACTTTTTCTGACTGGCAAGATGTGAAAATATTGAACTGTGTGCAGCGAGACTGATGTATTTAAGATGGTCTTAATAGACACAAGGGAGAGGAAAATTAGTCTGAGAACACAATGAAGACAGAGTTGTCGCTTAATTTTACTGATTTACTCATCGTATTGGATCAAACAGGATCAAACAACTCAAAGGGTCAAACTACAACTTCAAAGGGAAGGTATCCTAATGGATAATATGAATTCCCTGGATGAAAATTAATTTGGACTTGGTTTGTGAAGTGTTTTCCAAAAGGACGGGCTCTGATACATTTATTTGGCATGCTTTTGAAAAGAAAAGCTGTTACATTCAAAACAATAATCCTTTTATTTGTGTGCATAATATTGGATTCTATAAAAAAGGAGCGCATTATTACATCTCTTTGTTAGATGTTCTTTGTGGAAGATTGATTTAAGCCCAATACTTAATAGCATTTAATCCAATCTAGATTAGAACTCCAAGTGATGAAATAACAGGCAATTCTGTCTCTTCAAATGTCTGGGCATTGAGCAAAATGTCTAACAGGACTTCATTAAGTTTCTTTCAATGTCCAGTTTTCAGTTTCTCAAAAAATTAACTGCATTTTTTCATGAGCTTAGTAAGAGGTTGGAGGAAAGTATCCCTTTTACACTGTGCCTTATTGAGGGGCAAATATTATCTTGGTCTTCTTACAGAAATCATACGGGTAGTCTTTGGGATTATTGTTAACTCATAACAGATAAGAGTATTTTTTAATATACTAGACTCTCTATACTTTTAATAGAAAATGTAACTGTTCATTCCTCATCAAAAGTGTCATTCATAACATTTATATTTAATTTCTATGCCAATTAATTCTGTTCTTCGGAAAGATTTAATAGTAGCAGTTATAATTTTCAGTCTGGATGTAATAATTCTAATCAAAGAGAAAAAAGACATTTAGCTGGGTTTTCCATCCATTCATCTCTTTCTCCCTCTGTGTGCATGTTGCAGGTCCTGGGTGGATTCAAGGTGATAAGCCCTTGAGAGAACCATAATGTGATTATCTTGCAGAGAGGTGGTAGAATAAATAAGATTATCCATAACAAGCTTAGCTGCTGATGAGTTCAAGCTGTGCTGATACACAAAGTCCTGACACAATTTTAAGGTAATAGAAAAAATACACTTTTGCAATGGAGAGAGTGCTGCTTGAACTGTGAAATAGTCCATCCTTAATGCAAACTCACCTACAGCCTTTCACGTGGAAGCTTTACTGCATTTTGCACACTTCCTTCATAAATTGTTCCAGGGCGAGTTTAAGTCTCTTTATGTATATAAAAATTGGTATTAGTTAAAGTGAAATTATTTCTAAACTTATTTTTGTTTTATTTTGTTTTGTTTCATTCAACTTGAAGAGCAGTGCAGCATTTCTGTGAGTTTGGAGTTATTTGTGACCTGTATTCGCAAATGAACGATTTTGAGAAATTATGTTTATATGATCCTGTAGGTCATAAACATAGACCAGGCTGTTCTCCTAAACCTTTAAAACACCAACTAAATGTCATGGACTCGTTGTTACATGAGAGATAGATGACATGATGTTGAATTCATTTGCAATTTTAAGGTAATATCCTTTTCTGACTCTTTCTTGCATCATCTGTCTTTGACTCCAACAGTTCAGACATCTATTGCTCTTCTTTTCTCCTAATGCCCCCTGCTGCATAGAAATGAATGGAAAAATTGTTGCTGTGAACACTAATCTAATCTGCAGTACTTAATTTAGCCATTTGGATAAAAAGGAGCATATATAATTGTTCTCTTTCACACACCATTGTCGAGTAGCAAGAAAGTTTATTATGGTTAATTTTCTAATAGTACTGCTGTGAAAAAACCTCCAACATTTATAGAAATTAAAAGTTTTTTTTGTTTTTTTGTTTTTTTTTTTGTTTTTTTTTTTTTTTTTTTTTTTTTTTTTTTTTAGTAAAAGTTGTACAATTTCAATATAAAAAAAGAAAAAAAAAATTCTAAGCCAAGGTTTTCAAGTAGTAACAGCAGACCCAGCTTGCAACACCTTGATTTTCAGAAGTACAGTTTGTAGGTTTATTAGGAACATTAGTTATTTTGTCATGTCATAGTACAGGAGCACCAAGGCAGGAGGAACTTTTGGCTAAAGAATATAGCTTAATATAACCAGTTTAGAGCCTGACAAAATGCTTCAGATCACGATAAAATCCATATTTTCTAGATGATATCTAGGGTGAGGGATATTTTCAGAGATGACAATGCCTTTGGCTATTCACTACATTGTGCCAAGAGAAGAAAGTATTTTAATGAAAAGAAACAGTGACTTTAAGGCTCAGTTATGAGCAGAAAACCAGCACCAGATAGATGTATATTATTAATATGAAACAGGTAAAATGCATACATTTTCTAAGTCTGTAGCTGAAGTGTCTGAAATAAATATGTGGAAAGAAGGTAAAATATGCAGGTAAGAAAAAAAAGACACATGAAATAAATGGATCAATTATTCTGCAGAATTTATTTCTTTAAAATGAGAAAGCGTAAAGAAGTCAACATCTATATGGACAGAAAGAGGAGAACCTAATGATACTTCATTACAGTTTTCATATCCTAGAGTTTCTTTCTAAAAACACTAAAAAACAGCATAGGAAATTTCTAAACTTTACAGGTATTTCATCACAGGTTGTTAGATATTGCAGAGCTGTTAGATAGCATCTAGAACTTTGGCATTGATGATGTATAATTTAGATGGAAATCTTTTTGATTTCAGGCATCTGAAAGCCAGAACTCTTAAACAGCTTTAACAACAAGATGGAACAACCATTTTATTACAGAAGTAAAAAGAAGAGGTTTCTTTATTGATTAGATTTTTTTTTCCTGTAGTGTATGTTTTTATAAGGAAGCTTCTAATCTACATTTATTAAAAAGCACTAATCCTATAGAGATTAACTCTCTCTTTTTTTTTTTTAATGGCAAGGGAATTAATTTTGTAAAATTATGTTTCTTTTTTAAATCAAAGCCAGGTTGCTTGGTTTTGGTTTCTTTTGGTTTTGGTTTCTTTTGGGTTTGGGTTTTTTTTTCCTCAGTAAATAACGACATATGAATTCCTCTAGCAATCAGCCGAGACACTGGACAAGCCTCTGTTGTTATTGCTTTTTTTTTGATATTTGAAATTCTCTCTTCTGATCACATGAGAAATTGACTCTTTTAAAAAAATCATTAATAATTAATAACTTTAATAAAAATTTCTTATAGAAGTCAGGGAAGTGTAGAGGAACATTTTTTTTTTTTTTGCCATATTGCTGTGTGAACAGGGACGGGGACGATTCTCTTTGTTTCTAAAGTGCTAAGTAAAAGTAAAAGCCTGTAAGAAACAGAACTTAAGATATTTGCATATGTGTCCATTATTTTTGGTTGTTTTTAAAAAAGGTGCACCGGAAGGGGGATGAAACTGTGATATCCTTGCAGTCAATTTTGGTGTGAGGTCAGATCCAGACTCCCCTTGTTCAGAGGAGCAGGCAAGTTGCTGTAAGCAGACCACCACAGAGGCTGTGGACACGTCTGTTCATTAGTGTCTGCAGAGAATTGTGGGGCCATGTAGACAATCAGCATCCATGGTGAGGTTACATCGCTGCCACCTGGTACTCTAATGAGATGGAAGGCAATTAAAAATAATTACCACTGCAAACTCATTAACATTCTGTAGGTTTGTTCAACTCTGGCCCCTGATAATTGCTGCAGAACATTTTAGTGTGTCTCAAAAATGACTATGAAACTCAATGATATTTTAAATCAGGGATTGAGAGGGAGTCTGAATCTCAAAGGTTAATTCCAAGGCAGATATTTAATAGCTACAAACCACCATGGAATAGTACTGAGAAAGTTATCATTTCAATATTGTAGGAGTGTCAGGAGTTTCATCATTGAACCAAATCTGAAGATCTTTCTGTGTAATGTCCTGAGGTTTAAATTTGTGGATTTTCATGTACATCTATCTGGGCTGAGAGGCTTGCATAGTAAAATTATCAGGAAGTTTTTAAGTTTTCAAGACAACATCACAGAAGATACAGTGCAAATGTTAAAAATGGAAGAGAAAGCATAGAAGATGCCACAAACAGGTTACTCACTGGTGATGACATAAGAGAATTAGCAGAGCTTTGTGGAGGAGGTCTGTAATTCCAGTGGCAATGGGAAAAGGATGTTCTTTCCAGGTAGGAACTTGCTTTAAGCAGCTAATGAGTAAGTGAAGACACAAGGTAGGAACTCTTCGAGAACAGTGCACTTCCTTTGGGGGATTGGTTTGAGGACCTTGTGCAAGTAATGCACTGGAAAAATCATGAGGCTGCAGCTGATAGGGCTCTTTAACAAGGCCATTCTCACTAGAGCATAAACACATTATGGAGTTCCACTTCTGGCATTCATAGTCAGTGCCACAGCCCCTGTTAAAAAAAGAGATCTCCAAGCCTAGAGGAATGAAGTTGGGTGTCATGAACCAGATCTCAGAAACATGAAAGCTAATTATTTGTTTTGATTTTTCCTGTATTTTTATTCTAAATAGTTTAGCTGGACAGGAAATAAAGAGTAACTTATGTTTTATACAACATGCGTATACCATAGACTGCATATAGTCTGCGACAGAAGTCAGAATTTAGCTGAAGGATACAAATTTATAATGTTTACAGAGGTGAATTTTTAAAAATGAGTAATTTACGAAGATTTTAAAGGAGCAACAAATACTTCCCCACAGTTAATAATGAAATGAGATTTTATAATTGCAACATGTTGGTTCTGCACAGTAATCTGGAGTTTTCTGGTGATTTCTGGGAGTCATCTCTCTTCACAGATACCTCCTTCCAGAGAGCTGTCAAGTGTCTGGTATGATAAAGAGCATTTGAGCAAGCAAGGAAAAGAACCAAGATCAGAGAGATTAGAGGGGCAGAAATGGGAGTTTTGCCAACATGGAAGAAGGAGGAGGCCTGGGATTGGATTTTACTGAAATCTAGCTGCACACTTGCATCCCCTCACACAAGATATTGAACTTCTGGCCTTTGGTTTTCTAAAGAAAAAATGCAAATGAAGTACTACGCAGCTAGAATATGACATAAACTGAGAAAGCTGCAGGTACAGTTCACATAATTCACCCTCTACTCTGGTAGAGTTCACTACTCAAAAGTTTCTGGTGGTATGATCAGTTATGACTGGGATGGTATGGGATTCTGTAAGAAATGTCATCTTTTTACTGAAATTCAATCTAGAATTTTCACTACACATTATTTGAGAAATACTGTACTGCTGTATGAAGAAATGCCAAATCTTAAGCCAGAAGTGTTAATAGAGTAATATTCAATAGCAAAAAGATTCATATTTTAATTCCTCCTTGTCTTAGCCCTAATTTACTCCATATCTGTTTTTTCTTATGGAAGAAATAAAGGCAAAACTTGTACTAGCGGATTGATGATTTTTTGTAAAGGCACTAATCTAATTTTCTGCCTATTTCAGACTCAGTTATTAGTGATGGCACTATTATTTTTGCTTTTCTTATTCTTAAAACTGTGTTACTTTCTGTATTAGCAGGGACAAGTCACCGTACTACCAAAGTGCGCTGTCATTTGTCATTACAGAGGACAATAGTCACATACTGTTACCACTGTGTTTTGCCATAGTTTTATAGGCATCAGGCATACAATCATATGCTAGGTCGTGGCAGCCAGGAAGGCAATGCAACACAGCAGCAGCAGAACTGAAATGGCCTTCAGCAATTTGTGCAAATTCAAATAGTGAAATACTGCTTTCTGTGGGCCTTTTGTATTTATATTCAAAATGTTGCAGCACAATAGCAATAGTTGAACACAGTCAGAGGTCTAATGAATTAGATTTTTCCTTGGCTCTTCTGAAAACATATTTAGCAGTTGCAGCAATGGCAAGCCCATCTCATTAAATTAAGTGCCTCAGCCGCCAGTGCCAGCAACACTTCATAAGGCTTATGTACTAAAGTTTTTGGGATATTGCAAGTCTGGCACATGTCCCAAAGAGATGTTCATCTGCTTTTTAGAGAACTACTATCAGATGCAATATATATTTGAGGATCACAAAAGGTAGACAGAAGGTTTGTTCTTTGAGGTGAGGGAGGATGAAAAATGCGAAGAGTTTTTGAGATTTGTCCCTAAAATATTTTCAAAATTTTATCCAAGAGGATTATTCATTTAATATAGGGCCACTTTGCACTGCTTTTGTTCATCTTAAGATATAATCACATTGCCTTAAGCTGTATTTATCTTGCAGCAAAGAACTCTTCTCTGCTACCCGAAAGGAAGGAATTCATCTTTATATTGTCTCCAGCATAAATACATCTGGAAATGCAGACCTGAACTTACTTCACAAATGTTCTCATGGTTTTCAGTCAGATGAACTGTTAAGGCAGGGCATCACTGGACTGCAGAGTGCTGGATGAAGGTGCCCAGGGTCTGCTTGGGGCTGCTGGGCAGTGTCTGAGAAGTGACCAGAGCTGACCCACACTAGACATAGAGGAGAACATGGTCCAGTGTTGGAGCCCTGGAAGCTGAAAATCTTAGGCTTTCTGTTCTAACAGGCACTGACCCTCAAACAAGCACTACAACTGACCTGAGGCCATGAAACAGGCTTCCAAAGTTGAGTGACAGACTGGGATTGTGGGTTTGTAGTTCGAATGGAAGTGTGTCATATCACAGGGTGCAAAACTTAGGATTTAAGATTTCAGTATATACTAATGTATATAGAGCAAGATGGAGGATTTTGGGCATTGGATAAGTTCTTCTTTCACCTTCTTTTTCATGGGTTTGGGTGATGTCTCTAAATTGGGTGAGAAGGTCTGCATTGCGGACCATGGGTTAAAACTAAAAATAATATAGATAGAAAGAGTTAGACACAGAACAATTTTCTACCTTGTTAGCTAGAACTCATGACTCATGAGACTGTACTACAGATAAGAATTAATAAACAACTGAGTCTGAACATGAAACTGCATCTCCTGAGCATTAATCCCGTCTCTAACAGAAGAAAAGAAGGTAAGAAACTCACAGTCCAGGTGCCAGAGCAAGGGTTCCCTTGAAACTCCTGGAGAGGACCATGATGGAGCTGGCATATCCCTGCAGCCTGTGGAGGACCACAGTGGAGCAGATCTCCATCCAGCAGCCCTTGCAGGATCCCACACCAGAGCAGGAGGATCTGAGGGAAGTGCAGGGGCAATGAAGGAGGCTGCAGCCTGAGGGGACCCCATGGAGAGGAGCCCACACAGGAGCAAGTTTTCTGGGAGGAAAAATAGGAGACCCATGCTGGAGCCATGTGTTCCTGAAGGACTGGGGCCCAAGGAGATGACTATATTCCACAGCAGTCCATTAAGAACAGTAGCCTGTGGAAAGAACTCATGTTGGAGAAGTTTGGGGGGAAAAAACAGACAAAATGAAGCTTGAATATCATCCTTTTCAGTATTCTGGTTTTGCCAGTGCCTTATACCAAACTGTACCAGAAGAAATAGATGGGAAACACATAAAATCCTCAGATCTTCTCCTACTTTCCAGCCACCACATCGTCATGATTAACTAGTATTTAAGACTCCTCAAACTTAACTTCAAATCATATGACTAAACTTGCATCATGAATCCTTTAAAGACTATTTTAAAAGATTTAGACAAATGAGTAGGAATTTGCAAAATTTTATACAATACAGCCTGCAGCAGGTCAAAATGGCCTCCTGCTCTCCAACAGAAAATTTGAAATGGGCAGGTTTACTTAATTTTTCCCTGCTCCTCCCAACCCCCAGCCCTGCTGTTGTATTATGTTCCCAACCAGCCCTTGCTTCAAGTGACAAATAGCTTATTTACTCACATCGGGAGGTGAGGTATCTCAGTCATCATTTCTCCTTGCTTGAGGATAATCTTTGTATCCAGGAAAGTACTGTGAACATTCATTTATGATGTTGCAGTTTGAGGGGACTGTCTACATCCTGCTGAAGCTGTCACACACTGAATGATAAATAGCTGCAGAAAAAGACAGGAAAAATTACTGTTTCTCTGCAGCCTAGTAGTTATCTTCTCATTCATGGATAGGATCATCTTTTTTCCATTGAACATTTTGCTCTTTCATTGCAAATATTCAGGGTTTTTTAAATGAAATAATGTTGGAGTCCAGGGCATTCCTTTGGCTGCCCTGGAGGGTCAGAGACCTGGACAGGGGGGTCTGGGACCCTGGCCCAGAGCCCAGAGGGACATTGGCTTTGATCCCAGTCCATGGGAAAGGCTTCCTGCACTGCGGGAAGGATTCCAGGCCACAAGAGTGTGAAAGATTGTAGTTTAGCTTATCACAGGGTGAGGAAACAGTAGATTTGGGTTTTTAGTATTGAAGTGAATGGGGGCAAGATGGAGGATTTGGGGCGTTGTCTCCTGCTTCTTCTTTCTTCTTCCCTCACTCCATTTTCTGCAGTGACATTGGCACAAAGTAGTTTAAAGAGATTGGGTCAAAGTAGAGATGACCTGCTTAGTATAAGTGATAGGTATTGGCAAATAATGATAAATAAAGAACACGTAACAATTAGTATAAAAGATAGAGACAGCCCAGTCTGGGAGGAGTCACCAGATGCCCGAGCAGCTGCACAGACCTTTGTTGGGCACTGAGAAATTTGTAAGATAAGAAATAATAAATGAAGCGTGCAACCTTGAAAGATCAGAACCTGAAGACTCCGTCTCTTCCTTGCGTCTGGCTCAGAGCTTTGCAGAGGGCAAAAAGACTCTAAAACCACCTGAATCTCAGAGAAAAATCCCGAGAAAATAATATTGTCTTTATACAGACTAGGAAACCAAAATGCAGAGAGATTAGAAGTATGCTACAGATAAAAGTCCTAGATGGTTGAACTGGTTTTGTCCACTCCCTGAGCTGGCTGAAGCTGAAATACCTTTGACCTACACATAATTTACGGACAACAGTGTGTGGTGGTGCTCAGCAGTAATTTGCCTACAAGCTTTGCAGAATGTGGGGCCAAAGAACATTTCTCATGTTCTTAACCTCTCTGTCTCTCTAACCATACCAGCCTTTTGTCCATAGTATTTTAAACCTCCTTTAATTTCTGGTCTATCCTCTGTATACATTATGCTTATAGAAGAGACCAAAACCTAAGATTTGCATGTGCCTGCTGTGATAGATGAACATTATCAGTTAATTTGAAAATCTGATCAACACTTAAGCATCACAGAGGAAGTTTCACTGTGAGTACAGTACAGAAAGGAGATGAAAAACAGGAGGAGAAAAACTGTTTAGCCAAAGGGGTTTTTGCCAAAATCTCCTTTATTTTCATAGAATCACAGAATGGTTTGGGTTGGAAGGGACTTTAAATATCCTCTAGTTCCAAGCTCCTCTACTGTGGGCAGGGATGCCTTTCCCTATCCCAGGTTGCTCAGGCCCCATGCAGCCTGGCCTTGAACATTTCCAGGGGTGGGACATCCACAGCTTCTCTGGCTACCTGTCCCAGTGCCTCCCCACTGCCAAACTAAGAATTTCTCCCCCATAACTAAACTAAATCTGTTCTTTCGAATTAAGGCCATCATCACTTTTCCCATCACTATCTTCTCTTGGAGTAAGTCCCTCTCCAGCTCTCTAGAAGGCCTGCTCTAGGTACTGAAAGGTGCATAAGGTCTCTCCAGAACCTTCTTTTCCCCAGCTGAACATTCCCAACTCAGTCAGCCTGTCCTCACTGGAGAGGTGCTCCAGCCCTTTGAGCTGTCTTCATGGCCTCCTACAAATGAAATTACATTGCCTCACATCGTAGCATTTTCCTGTAGAATAGTCTATCTGATCTGTTCATTAAGAATGTGTTTACATGACAGCAAGAAGGGTGACAACTGCCTTATTTTTACACTTCAGGAGGCTGCAACTTCAAGGGCATGTTTAAAATGAATAGTTTTGCTGTGCTGAGTAAAACAGAGAACCAAGAAGGAGACACTGAACAGAACACACTTTTGCTCCCAGTAAAATCACTGGCACATTTCCATCGATTTTCAGGAAAGAAATGTTGGTATTTTATACAATTCCATTCATTACACTTATAAATCCATCATTTTACTTGAAATGTCAAAAGTAATGACTGTGGTTTTGTTTTTGTTTTTCTTATGCTTGCTTGGCAATGTGAGAACTATTCTGGCTCCAGTTAAAAACCTAACAATACCCACCACAAATAACCCTTCTCCAAAACTCTTTTTCTTTCCATCAAATATATTTGTTCTAGTATTCACACTGAGAGAACGATGACTTCATAGTAGCTGGATACTTGTGTTCGACAATACCAGAATTACAGATTACTATCCTGATTGTTCCCTGATTTCACAC
This sequence comes from Hirundo rustica, assembly GCF_015227805.2. Lineage (NCBI taxonomy): Eukaryota > Metazoa > Chordata > Aves > Passeriformes > Hirundinidae > Hirundo > Hirundo rustica. Next base: position 15,313,675 of record NC_053451.1, on the reverse strand, counting down.
CAGTTGTACTGACAAAAGAATTGTTTTCATAAATATAGCAGCTGATTTACAGCAACTGTCCACTGTGAATTTTTTTAGCCCATGGCAAATGTAAAATAAATTGGGTTTGCCTAGCCTTCTTTCATGCTAACTTAAATTACGCCGTATTTGCCAGAGGCCAAGAGCATTCAAATAGATATATATTGTGGATTTGCCAGCACATGGTAACTTCTCACCCTGCAGCAATGTGGCTGCTTGAGGTCTCAGGCAGAGAAGTTTTAATGTTGGAAGTCTCACATTAAGCAAAAAAATCATTAAACAAATAAAATTTCAGCATTATTTTTTGGAAAGTGGATAGAGAAGCTGAGCTGGCCTGAGATTTAATACAAGACCATTTAATTATTGAATAAAGGTAGGCAGAAAAAAAATAGGCCTCAATTTAGAAATCTTTTAATAGATGAAGTTGCCTTATTTAGATTGTCAAAGTCAATTTTGAATGATTGTCCAAAACTCCTAATGACATGCTTTCAGAAAGATTGATTGTATTGCCCTTACAGAGAGTACAAGTTCCATGATTGTTTTCTGACTTCACAAAAGTAGTCTGACACCTTACAGCATATCTTTATTCATTATTCTCCTAGAGTAGCAGCTTCTCTAAAACTCTTAGATATTGCTTGACCTTGATACATTTGAGAAGACAACAGCCCCGATTTTATGATTTAAAAATCCAGTAGTGTAATTGAATACTCTAACAGCAATTTACTAATCATAGAAATACTTTATTTAGGAAAGATTTACAGTCAGGAGATTTTATGTAGACTTGTGAAAATCCACCACACCTTTTATGTGAGATAGGATAGGATAGGATAGGATAGGATAGGATAGGATAGGATAGGATAGGATAGGATAGGATAGGGTAATTTGGCTGGACAAGACCTAAAGTGATCATCTAATCTAATTGTCTGACCAATGCAGTCATGACCAAAGCAGATCTTTTTCCCCTTTGCACATTGATGGCATTACTTTTGTTCTATATCTTGAGTGTGCAGTTTAAAAAGCTTTAAACATGATCAAATATCTAGAGATCTATACTAAAATTCTTGCTTATTTAACCACTGTTTAAAAACAGTTTACAGAAATTTGAAGAGTTTTAAAGCAAAGCAGTCAACCTTTATCAATACTGCCATTGTAAAAAGCTACCCTTTGGTTAATCCCTTTGAAACTGGGAAAGTGAGAGTAGATAAGGAAACAAAAAAACCCAAAAAACCAAACCAAACCCAAACAAAACAATCTCAGTCTCCCCTAAATGTCTAGTAAATTGTGTGGTGAAATCCAAGCCAGTTAATAGGTTCTTTGCTGCAAGTGCTCACATTTGTTTATTCCGAGTTATGATGGACCAAAGACTTATGTTCACCTGCAGAAAAATGGAGGTTTTTACACAGAACTTCCTGGGCTATTCCTGGTTTTAATCAGCAACATGTCTGGTGATGAAACAAGCAATTTATTGCACAGGGCTTTTCTTAAAAGTAAAATGATGAAACTTAATGTTTAATCAGTGTTCCTCTAAGATTTCTCCTTTTAATACTGAAAATTAAGTGATGTTTTTCCCATACTTAATTTTAAGTTCCTGTTTTGATAAATCTTAAGGCAGACAAGATTTTTCTTTGTTGTTTCATCATGCTTGCATCTGGTATTTAGCACAGCTTACCTGCAATACACAAGACTCATTTCACAGCTATTTTTACTGGGGAAAACCCATTAAAGCAGTAACTTTTTGAATGTTGGGTTCAAGAGAGGGATCACTGTCTTTAACTCTCACAAAAGTCAGCATTGACTTGGGGTCAGTCAGCTTATCTGCCTATGAGGCTTGTTATCACACGGAGGTGAATTTGTTTTCTCATGAAATACAAGACTGAAGCTCTCCTTTTTCGCCAGTACAAGTGACCTAACTTGGTTTCAGGTTAAAGCTCCCTGTGTCTTGAGTGGTGTAAATTATATAAAATAGCTCTAGAACCACCAAAATGTTCTTAATCTATCAGTACTTGCTTTAATTTCTAATGAATTCCACAATGTTCTATACAACTCTTGGTCACACTGTCCAGTCCAAGAAAAGTAAAACCCTGCGGAGGCCGCACACTTCTTGCCGAATTAACCGCAAATTGCTCAAGTTGTGAAAAACCCCTTTGCAAGCCCAAAATATCACACTGTTAAACATGTAAAGCTTGTATTTTAAAGAGAACAGTTACACAAGTGGGAAGTTGAGGAGTTACAGCCATTAGAACCTGCAGTCACTCCTGTATTTGGAGTGTGCTTATACCTGCTGCCCCTACAGCCCCTTAACTGAATGATAGATGTGAATGATAGATGTCTATCAGCTTTCCTCTACAATTAAAAGCCACCTGGCTAGTACAGCAGACATACAAAACTCACACATGTAGGCATTCTGGAAATTGAATTTGCAGGAAATTTGCAGTATTTACTTAGTTTTCACCTTAGAAGCAGGACAAAAGTCTAACCTCCAAAAAAAAAGAACTCATTTTCTGTGACATCCTGTTTGCAAATTCTAGTAGCAATTCTCAAAAGAACCTAAGCTTTCTCGCACAAATTTCAGACACTTTTTGCTCATCAGATTTCAGTTTTTCCATCAATCATAAGTTTAGGTGTCTCCAGAAATGTCATTTACAGTAATCAGATCTGGATATTTCTCAGCCGTGGCGACTTGACTAGCTGGCTGCCAGAGACTCTCTCACCGTCACATCAGAAAGATGAGAAGGAAATCGGATGGAAAACTCAAGGATTAAAGTAAAGACAGGGAGATCACTTACCAATTACCATCACGGACAAAGAAGATTCCACTTGGGAAAATTAATTCACTACCAAATGATAAGAGTGCAATAGTGAGAAATAACAACAAAACTAAAAACACCTTCTCCACAACCCTTCTTCTCAGTCTCAAATGTGCTTAAGACTCTTCTTCCTCCTTCCCCCAAGAGGCAGAGAGATGTGAGGAGTGGGGCTGGAAGTCAGTTTCCAAGGCTTTGTCTCTGCCACCCCTTCCTACAGCTCAAGTTTGGGATCCTTCCCAAACAGTCCTCCCAGGTACCTGAATAGGAAATATATGTAAAATGCAATTTCTAACAGAAGCCCATCTGTTCCAAGGAGCAAAAGTGATATGGAATAGTACTTGGATAGCCTGACACTACCCTAGAAATAAAAACTGGAATTTTGGAGTAAATTATAAACTATCAAATACTTGCTTTGAATGCTGCTGCAGAGAAGGCTCAATTCTATGGAAAAATAAATGGCAAAGATGATAATAAGTTTATATGACTGAGAAAAGGATGGCTGTATACTGACAGGAAGTAGGGAAGTCTCTCATTGCCTTTGTAAATGTATCCTAAAGAAGTTGCTAACCATGGCAAAATCTCAGCTTTGGACAGATGAGAGGGAAAATATAGATGGACCTGAAATGGTCAATGAAACACAAAAAATAAAACCAGTCATGAGAATTCATTCTCTGTGTGAGCTAAAGGCAAAGCCAGGGTTTCTAGTTCATATTGGAATATGGGTTGTGCTTAAACCACACTTCTGCCAACTTAAAATCATTTGGGGTTTTTTCCTAGTGGGGGTAAGAAGATAAAGTTTACCCTTTTTCTTGTTCCTTCATGTTCCTCATTTTCATCATATTATTTTCACAGATTTTCACTTCTGGAATCACAAAACTAAAAGCAACTTTAAGTCACATATGTATGTTTTCATGTATTCTCTAGGGCCTCTCAGCATTAAACATTCAATTTTTCAGTGAAGATATTCTGTGCACAGCACGTTGTCACAGCTCTGGTGGTTATCATAACTTTTTCCAGTCGCCTATATTGAAGTGCAAGCGGACTTTTAGATTTCTGTGTTAATATTATCCAGCCTGCACCTAGAGACAGTAGATGGAGAGGGAAGGAGAAGGGGGAAGGGGAAAGGGCAGGCTTTTCCATAGTAAAGGTTCACTGCAGAACTTCTCACATTGCTGTGTCTTTTCAGACAGACATGTTAAGATCTTGCTTCCTTTTTAACTTCCTCCCTTCATTCTGAACTTTGTCCTCACCGAATAAGACAGACATATTTGTATTTTATATTGCAATTCAAGAGACAATTTAATTATCTCATTATGGTTAACCATTATCATGTTTGTTGGTTTATTTTTTCTTTGTTTTGTTTTGTTTGGTTTGGTTTTTTCCTGACAGAAAAACAAGGGCAATATTTCACTGTGTTAAGCAGGCATTGTACAGATAAAGGTTGCAAATATTACCACTTGAATAACAGATAAGGCAGCTGCAAAATCAGGAAATACAGCCAAAATATTTGGAGGAAAAATATTTCCTATTTTCTACAGGGATAAAACATTCATTTCTTCTGATTGAGAAGCGCCAGTTTTGTCTCTGACACTGTTTAGGCCACATCCAATGCGGCTGATAGAAGAGCATCCAATTCTTTAATGGAAAGGAAAAAGCTACATGTCACCACACCACCTGTCCAAACAATTGGGGATTCCAGTACTGGGACACATAGGGAATTATATTTACTGACCTCGGTGTAGATGTAGAGCACAGATTAAGACTTCAGAATAAACTAAAATATAAATGTTGGCATTATTTCCTTCAGAAGTCTACCTTAATTAGAGGTTAATTTTGTTCCTCTTTTTTTCTATGCAAATTTTCACATGAATCCAGCTTAATTTTCAATTCATACTGTAACAAGGGTTACATAAAAATAGATCTGAGTAGCTGATAATTACAAATTAGTTAATCATCATTCTTAACAATGGGTAGAATTAATTGCAATGAGCTATCTACAGTATCAAGGTATTAGTGGATGGATATATATCCTTTACACATTAAAATGGTGTTTTGTATAGTATTGCTAAGAAAAACTCTTCCTGAAAAAGGCTGTACGTCATGCTTTTATAAATCAGGCCGGACGATTATCCTGATGTTAGCCTAATGTAGTGATAGCATTTAAATAAATGTTGTTGACATATGTTTAATCATATGGAAAGCTATGCATCTCCAAACTTAGAAATATTATGATCAAAGTGTCAGAAGAACAATACCCTTGTTTTCTTTCAAAGATAAGGTAAGATTTGTATTCAATTCACAACTCCATGGAAAAATAATAATAATAATAAAAACCAAAAACCAACCAACCAACCAAAACCTGTGAAGTATTAATGTATTAATATAAGTATATATATGGATGAGAGAAAAAGTTATAAAATCAGTAGGTGTATATGTGGAAGTTAAGTACTAATAGTTAATATCAAAGCCATTTTTAACATTATGAATTGTACATGTATATATATACATTTATATGTATATATACATCTATATGCATATATGTGTGTGTGTGTGTGTGTGTGTGTGTATATATATATATGAGACATTCAACTGTTGCTTCATGAAAAAAGCTTGTACATGCATGCATGTGGGGTAGGTTTAAGGATGTAAGAGTCCAAACAACATCTCTCTCACAATGCAGTATATTGGTTACACTGTTTTCAGTCACTCTGCTACTTGTGTTCCTCATGGCTCATGCATGTGGTCGATGAGAATCTAACTGAGCTCAATACTCCGCAGAAACTTGCACTTGAGACAGAAATTTATTCCCATCCTTTATTTAAATATTTTGGATTTTAGATTTGAAGGGTAAGGGAAATAACACCTGACAGCAGCCATGCCCAAAAGCTTCAGCAAAAAGGAAAAGTTCTGTAATGCCTGAGAAAGGTTGAAATGCTGAGTGCCTTCATCACCCCAGAGAAGTGATAAGGTAGCAGGATTGTATCACTTGAAAATGCTTTGTCCTCAGATCCCCCCCTCACTTAATTTTTCATTTAGTTGCTGGTACTTGACCAAGCCAAGTTTTAATTTAAATAGCTCATGTAAGAAATTATCTCTTTTTTTTTTTTTTTTTTTTAGAACAGAAATTTCGCTTATGGTATCAAGTAAATGAAATGCAGTTCCTGCCAATTGAATTTCTCTTCTCTCTGTCTCTTTTGGCTTAGTTGTCTAAATCATTCTGGCTCGTATTTTTTTCCAGTTTTGTGCAAGATTAGAGAGCTTTATAGCTAATTAATTGCTACAGATTCCAGTAGTCTGAGGAAATATTTATTTTAAATTTATTGTCATATACATGGTTCTGTATACCCAGCCATATATATACATGTAAGTATGGATACATATAAGCATGTAAGTAGAGGTGGTTTTTTTTTTTTTTTTTTTTTTTTTTTTTTTTTTTTTTTTTTTTTTTTTTTTTTTTTTGTTTGATTGGTTAGTTTGGAGGTTTTGTTTTGGTCTTTACTGATGTTTGAGTTACTCTCTTACCACAGCCATTTTTAAAAAAATGAAATGCTATGTTAAATTTCAGTAGGTTCCTCACACAAATCACACTTGAAGTGACTGATAAAAACGAAGAGCAGATTCATCTTACTCTGCATACCAACCATGACACTATGAATGCCATGTTAATCAGGTTGCTATAGCTTTCCTCAAGTTCATAGATTTTTTTTGTTTCCAGACCTTGGTATTCTTTTGAATCTCTAGATAAAATATACAGGAGGAAAAACAAGCTGTAGGTCAGTGCTCCAGAGCATGTTAAGAGCATTGCTAGCACACTAGTCCTTGTGAATTTGTACCCTCATAATGAGCCATATTTATTGAAGCTTTGAGGTTGTTTTTTTTTTTTTTTCTTTTTTTTCCCCTCTAGTTTCAATCCATTTTCTTCCTTTATTCTTTTGGTCTTGGGAATGCCAAATCCCTTTTGCAGAGCATGCATACATAGTTTATACAATGGAAGATCTGTAAGGACGTTTCTGTCCAACTTATCAAACTGACATGGTGCTGAATTTTCTGTTTCTCTACTTGGCCACACAAACAACCTAACCCATGCTGGCAGTACTGAGTAACACCAGTAACACTTTGATAATTCAAGATGATTGAAGTCTCCCATTTACTTGCTTCCAGTCGGTCCTCCCAAAGACTTAAGCAAGTCCAGAACATCATGGGTGTCAAACAGGAATGCAGGGATGTGCAGAGGTGATGTTCTGGGCTTGCCCAGGCAGGGAAAATCCAGAGTTAGGAGGTTGGGCAGGCAGCAGGGACAGAGTTGCCATGATCACGTTCCCCTAGACATGGCTGCAGAACCTGTTCAAGCTGAGTGAGCAGCTGCTGCCACAGCGGGATCCACAGGCAGCACATTCAATCATTCCAGATGATGCCAGTGGTTTACAGATGCATCCCCAGCTCCTTGAGAGTCCCACTGCTTTTAAGATCATGTCTTAGCAAACTTCAGGACACAGAGCACACTCAGGATTTATCTTCTTCAAAACCAGTGGTTGCTGTCCTTAAACGTCCTTACTTTCCACACCAAAGTCCTTCCAGGGGCTTCTCTATTTTCCTCTGACACACAGGGCTTCCTCAGACAGGGCTTGTTGGTGCATTTCTGTGGCGGAAGGGAATTTTGCTTTGTTTTGGAGGATTTAATGGCATCAGACACAGATAGATGCAGACTTTGAGAATCATGTGTGATCACTGCAAGAGATCATAGTCTAGACCATGTATGAAGATTTCAGAGACAACCCGTATTCTTTCAGACTCCAGATCTTAGGTGTACACGTATATATACTTTTACTTTAAAAAATGGGAGAAATATTTGGGCACTGGAACAGGCTCCCCAGAGAAGTATCACAGCACCAAGCCTGACAGAATTCTAGACGAATTTAGACAATACTCTCAGGTCCTGTGCAGGGCCAGAAGATGGATTCAATGATCCTTGTGGATCCTTTCCAACTCAACACGTTCTGTGATCCTGTGACTGTCTTTAATGGCTCAGCTGTCTGTCCTGCTTAAAATGCTTCATGCCTTAACATATTTATGATTCTTTTCTCTTTAATTTTATTTTAATGACTTCTGAATGATTTTTGACACACCTTTAGTACAAGTAAATAATTCAAGATACACATTTATTAATTTGATATACTGCAGAAGTTGATTTTAATTAGATAAACTTATGAATTGAACCAGACTGTTTAATTGCAGGAAGCTTTGAATTATTATTATTATTATTATTATTATTATTATTATTATTATTATTATTATTATTAATGTATTTGCTACTAATAGTGATAGAGTCAGATGTGGGACGAAAATTTGTAAATGGTATCAATTCAGGAAACGGATGTCCTGTGTAGAAACATGACGTATACCATTACTTATAATGTTACTCTCAGGTTCCAGGGTTGAGAACAAGGAACCCATCTGCAAGCAATTTGTATACCCCTGGGTAGGCATGATTAAGAGATGATTTGTTTTGGCTGCAGTCTAACCTTTCCTTGCAGAAATTGTACGCTTTAAACACATTCTGTTAATCTGTTACCTCCAAAAATCAAAAGAGATAAAATAATATTTGTGTGGACAGTGGGAAGATAAACATTCAAATTAATCTATTTTTCATGGCCTTATTTATTCAATGTTGTTGAAGAGAGAAACTTTTTTGTTTCTGCAGAGGCTGCAAGAATCAGATTTCATTCAGCTCTTGGTATATTTGAAAAGAAATATTTCTAGAATCTCTGCTAATTTATTAACAGTCTGCTCGGCAGAAATTATTCTTGCTGATGCTCTGTGCCAATTTGATGGTTTATGGAGTCACTGAAATTAATCCAAAATTCATTTCCACAATTTTTATTTCATTTTTTTTTGCAGGACACAAACTGTTGGTCCTACCAACCTGATCTATACTTTCTCTCCCTTTCCTAATGCAAAATGAGAGGAAATCCCTCACACATACTTTGATTTTTATGTGTCATATTGCTCAACATGAAAATAAAATATCATTAAAGACTATTTGAAACTGGAAAGTCAGCACTTACTAGAGCCAACACAGGCATCTATTGCACTGGCATACTTACAGAAAACTTTCATCAAGATAGAATATCTGTCAGAGTGTAATCACTTGAGTATTTGTATCTGACTAGGCTTACTTCAGTGAACACCTGCTTTATAGAATGTTTTCTGTGGTAGAGAAGCTGTATACTCACAGCGCTTTCAGGATTTGGACTTACATGGTGAACAAAATCATTATCTGCCAATGTTTCTATAGCCATCCATCACTGTCACAGACTATTTCTTCTTGCCATGCTAGGCTTCAACTCCCTGTAGCCATGAACTGAAAATCCACCTAGGGAAAGACCAGACATTTCCCGTTGAATAGTGCGGAGTCCAGTTTGCTTCATTAGGAAAATACTATAAATGTTATTTCTTCACTATTAATTACATATTGAAAATATTTGTACCCAGCACACATGTACCTTCTAGCAAATGTCTCTTTCTATAATAGTATTGGAATATTTGGAAGTCACATGGAGACTGCTTGCATAGAGCTCAATTACTGTAGATCTTAGTGGAAAATTTTGCCTATGACTTTAACACTTACTGACTTCAGTACCTGTTTCATAATTCAATATGCAGTTATTTTTTGAGGCTGTGCTGTATTAAGGAAGTGAGTCATTGGTACTCTAAAGATACCAACAGGGTGTTCATTGGAGAAGAACATGAAATAATTTGATTAAGATGTACCAATTTAATTAGAAAATTACTCCAAGAACAGAAATAGACCCATTTTAAAATCCCCTTCTCATTCACAGTCCATTGGGTTTGATAGCATCTTCTAACAAAAGGCATAGAATGCTCCAGAAAGTGTCTCTAGGTCTGCCTGTTGTTCATATGCTGCCAGTATCCGTGAATGACTGCTGGCTGGTTTTGCATGTCTGAGTATATTTTCTCATTGGATTCGTGGAAAGATGTCAGAGGATTTACAAATTATGTCTGTCTTAATGTAGTTCAGTGTTCCTGACAGATCTGAATTCTTCTCCATGCCACTCCGCTGTTGCCAGCATGGAATAATATGAGAGTATTTCATCTTTGGGCATTAAGATCCAAGTACAATTAGTTAATAAGTATAAATGAATGCAGCTATTACCTTAGCCCATAAGCTTTTGGCAACGCAAAAAGGGCTCTAGATGTGCAGTGCTGTCGCATTTCAGGATTCCCGCGCTTTCAGTCTTAGAGGCAATGCATTGCCTGCAGTCCCTATCGGTTCCTTTTGTTCAGTTGCAAAATCTTTTTCAGCAACAGGGAGGAGGCTGTAGCTTGAATATTCCCTGTGCAGGATCCTTCAAGGGAAACTGAGTGTAGGAGGAGAAATTTACTTTGCTGAACTAGATTGCTCTTCTGAACGCAGCCTTTCTGCCCTCTGTCCTTCATCAGATCACAATGTGTAACCCAAACCGAATGAAGTGAATGCAAAATATCATTTTATCTTGCAGAAGTGATGGATGCTTACCAAGGCACTGCTCTCTTTTTTCAGCAGGGTTGTAAGAGTAACTGGCCCCCTAAGAGCCATGAGCTGAAATGTCTCAATCCCTTTAAGGCTGTCTTTCCATTTAAGAGCACCTGAGAGTCCCGGTCAAAGTATATTAGCAACTTGATTAAATTCCTCTCCGTTTCTCTCAGACAATGCCCTTAACTGCTTCTGTTGGTTTACTGTATTAAAGGCTCATCAGAGTTATGGCTCCTGACTCAGAATTAATCACCCCTGGAGGGCTCTCCCGGGGTTCGCTCGCGACGCCGGCGCGCTTCTGCTGACGTGGTTTATGCAGAAGGTCAGGGTTACCTTTATTGCGCTGGCATTTGCAGGACAGCAGCCCCATCCCAAGATTTTTGAAGTGCCAAGGATACGACAGGACTAATTTGGTACAAGAGAACTGTCTCGTTTTAAGACATCCACATGTCTTTAAGGCACCCAGAGCTTCACAGATCTGTTACACAGTTAAAAGAGTGAAATCATTATGCACTGTGTGCATTTTATTTTTAAATTTCATTAATATTTAAATCAATAGCCACATCCACTGATACATTGGTAAAGAAAAAGTGGTGCGTTCACCCGTTTGATATTCACACCAGTGAAAAATTGGTTATCACCCAGATTAGATAAAGATCAATTCTATTTACTTACATTTAGGCTGGCTGAACCTTTAGCTGCAGCAATACAAAATGAATGGGAAAGCAGACCTGTGAGTTATAATTATAAATTAAATAGGTGTACATAAATATACATACATGATACATGATCCCTGATGAGAGAGTAGATGTCCTTCTACATTTTATGAAAGATAGGTTTCTTTTTGATAACCACAGATTTCCATTCCTGATTTAGGCTGTAAATGTATCTATCCTATTCAAAATAGTTTTCCATATAAGTCTTCAGAAAAGACTTAAGGTGAGCAAGGTTATAGTTGCTTTATTACTTGGAAAATGGTTTGGTCTTGCATTTTTCCTTTTTAAGAACAAAGTGTTTTCCCCCCATATTTCCCAAATTTTCCTTTGTTGCTTATTTTTTTGCAGTCATGTAAGTGTATTTAATGATTAATCATTTGAAATAAGCCAAAGTGACTTTTTTTAATGAGCAGTAGCACTCTTGAACATCGTTTTATGCTTTAGGATGGTAGGTAATATTTTTATTTATTATTTGCTATCATAATAAAAGGTTCAGAAGAGATGTTTATCGGGACAGAGATGTTTATCGGGACAGATATGTTTATCAGGACAATTAGTGACCCCAGGGTTATTTTGGCTAGGAAAGCTAGCCAAAACAGGATTATAACATCCCAGCATGACTTCAATCAGCTATGGGCTCAGAGAACATGCTCCTTTGCCAGGAACATCTGGCTTTTGAAAAGCTGGTAAAAAGTTTGAGATTTCTGTAATAAAACCCAGAAATTAATTACAAACCCAGGAGTAACTTCAATAGTTTTTTTGAAGTGGAAGCAGTTTCATTTTCCTCAGGGATGAAGAGAAAGGCTTGCCAGTAAAGCTGGCCTAAACAAATTATTCAGTAGACACACATTGCTGCAGCTCAGAAAAAATTGATTCCACATCCTTGTCCACTTATCTACTTCATAACATTAGCAAAGACACAGAAATTCTGGTAAATACAGGTAAACACAATTCCGCAAACACCAGGAGTTTTGGTTTTAATCCCGATTTACTAAATATGTTGGCATTTTTACAGTACAATCATAAAGCAAGGAAAGAGGCTTTTTAAAACATTGTCATTCTAGAAAGAATTGAATCCTGTTCTGTAAGTGCAATAAGAAAAGTAGCGATGAAAATAAGTAGGTGTTTTTTTTTTTTTTTTTTTTTTTTTAGTTCTCTAGGGAGACTCAGCTAGCAGTTTAAATAGATGTCTAACTTCAAAGTTATGATTAGTTTCATAGAGGGTTTATTCATATGGTTTAGTTCTGCATGTACTGAAGAGACTTGCTGAATCAAGGTCAATATCCTGGGCATGCAAGGACATCCATACTGATTCTGTCTGTGGTGCAGACATTATTACCTGCACATTATAGGTAAGACATCTTTTGATTTACTCCACAGTGCATTATGTCAACACTGAAATCCAATACATTTGTGGTTTTTCAAATAACCTACATTTTCACATCATTTTCAAGTATGGAAGTAGCTTCTTGGTAAAAACAAAACAAAAGAAACAGATTTAATAAATCATCTGTGCATTCAGATGAGTGATTCTGCAGTGCAAAGATGTGTGGGAAGTAGCAATAAAAACACCATCAAGTCCTCAGCACAAGGGGAAAGTGTTCTTTTCTCTGTGGGTGTGGAGGTTTGCCCTTGCTGGAAGCTGTATCCTTCTCCCATGTACTGCACAGTTATTTGATAACTGTTAGAAAGCTGGCTGGAGCCAGCTCTTCCATGTAGCTGGAAAGCTACAATTTTGGTTTTCAACCCCAGAATGCTGTTAGGTCACAGTGCCAGTCCTGGGCACGGGAGGGGGGACAAAAAACATGAGGAAGACCAAGGTAAGTAGGATTAAACACATCATTGCTTAAAAGAGATTTCAACTCTTGCTTGTGCAGGGGTAAAGTCTCTAACACCTGAGTGAAATACATAATAAAATAGCTTTTATATTAGCAGTAGCTTGTGAGTATGGATCTGAATTTTGATTGCTTTGTTTGTACTTTATAAGCAAGTTCACCTGAAACATATTAGATTTTAGATGTTTGCAGAACTCAGGTCTGTCTTGTGATTGCATGAATGTTTAAGTCTCTTAGTTTTTTTCTCTAAATAATAGAAGTGTTAAGAGGAATTTAGTACCCAGAGGTATTTTCCCTGCTGATTTTTTGCTTGTTTCTTTGCTTACTCACTTTTCCATACACAATGTAATTATTTGGGGGTTTTATTTCCCCACGGACTCACAGAATGAAAGTCAGTAAGCTGCCTCCTTGCTGGAAATCTCTATATACTTAATTTGCATAACAGTGAAAAGGGTTTGTGGCATTTCAGTAGGAAAAAACCCTTATAAAATATTAACATTTTGAGAGATTTGAAGAATTACAAATCAACTTCTAATTAACTCTCATAAGGAATACTATATTGTGTGATGAGCATAACTCTAAGTTTCTTAACGATACATTCCCAACATAATTCTTACCATCCACTGTTTTCATCCCCAGCTTTTCTCAGGTTTTCATTTCTCCTCTGATCATTCAAGTTGGCAAAAACTCATTTCAGCACAGCACTGGGTTATATCTATAGCTAGTTGCATTTCAACTCAAGCTAACAGCCCCTGGTTTAAGACTCTGCATAAATACACAATAATTTCCTAGCCCTGATGGAATGAATGGAGCAATGTCCTTTACATAACACTGATGCAACCAGGTTTAGAGTTTGAAGTACTGACTTGGACCATCAAAAGCTCATGGGAAAATAGAATTTATGAGAGAATCTGGTAAAAAAACAGTAATGCAGAACAAGTAATGCAAAACAAAACAAAAAAGCAAAACCCTCAGTAAATTAGAAAACATGGGGAGATTCTCCAAGACAGTGAAATACTGAAATAATTATCTTTTTAGGGTAATAGTACCCATTTTAATAATTGAGAGATTGTTTCCTATTTCACCTTAGCAGTAATTACCCATGCCTGGAAACATATATTAGAACCTAAGTTATATAATAAAAATAGATGTAGTATATAGTAATGATATTAATAATAATAATATAGGATTAATACACAAAATATAACAATAATTAGAACAGGAAGTGAGATTTAATAGCAATATAACATGGAATAAACAAACTTCAGGCTTTCTCGTGGCACTGTTATAGTTCAGAGTTCTCCACAGTTACAGTTCAGAGTTTGAATCTCTGGAGAGGAAAGAATTGCTCTTTCCTAGTCTATCCTAGTGATTGTTGGAGGAAATGACTGATGATAGCACTGTGTGGAATCATGTATAAATTGAGTAACTGCAGTACAAGCTGCCACACAGAGTACCAGTCTGTGGTTACGAACTCTCGTGCTGAATTGCAGCCATTTAATGGTGCAATACACACCACTTGAGTGATGAGAATAGTGTGTCATCTGATGCACATGCACAGGGCCTTTTTCCACTTAAGGCACTTTTAGAGTACTGTTCCTGTGGTTAGTGGCAAAGGGTATCATGGTTGGGGGATATAACCAGCTCCAAAATACCCACTGGAAAGAATATCCTATCTCTGAGCATGTCAGCTTTTTCTTTGGTTTGGCCTTTTGCAGTTTGATGATATTGAGTTAAGGTGTGGAAGGTTTTCCGTAGGGGCACTGCAGGGATCCCAGGAGCAGCATAAGGAGAGCAGCCTTTGGTGTCTCTTCTCCAAGAGTCCAGGGACACAAGGATCTACAACAAAAGTCCCACACTGGGCACACCTGAGGCACCCTGAACCCCCTTGGTTGCAACCCCAGGTAAGCAGAAAATCCATAGCAACCAAAAAGCCCTTGTTTAAGGAAATAAACTGTCTAATGCAAATTCCTTGTTATTTCTTTTAGAAAAACACACAGCATTGCTTCTGCAGATCCAGTGTTGAAAATGACAGATGTCACAATGAAAGGACAGCTGATCTGAGATTGCTGTGTGGGCCATTTAAAGTAAGAGGCTGAATTCCACAATACTTCTATTTTATCTTGTGAACCCTTTTCTTTTGTGCTTATTCGGGTATGTGCTGAATCCTATGGCTGGACTTAGCATGTCAAGAAGCTTTACAGACAATCCAGAGTAAGACTGCCAAGTTACACCACATATTCACACAACTTTCTGCTAAGCTGTATTTTGTCTCAGGGACTGGGGAGTAGGTTATGCTTTTGTTTGTTTTCTGTGATATGAAAGCATTGCAAAGCTCTGGTTCCAGCAGGTGATTGGCCTCCAGTTCCAGGAGGTTTCCAGGGGAATACTCAGGGGAATATTTTCTATTTGTATTTACATATATTGAACCTGTGCTTTCAAAATCCTTTTTTCATCTGAGTATTTCCTTCCACTGGTTGCATTTCTTCTTTTGTAATGACATACTTTGACAACAGAACCCAAAGGGACATGTACAGCTAAAAAGTAATTTTCAGAGAGAGAATAGAAAGCAAACAGGAACTTGCTAAAGTAAATTTTGATTTATATATTGCTTGAACTACTACTGAAATCAAAGGGGAAATAGCATGGTTTAGGTCTTCCCTCTTCCTATTAAATTACTTGAAGGTCTGTGTACGTGGTCAGCCCAGAGTCTTGCTAGAGAAGGAAAAACATGTTCTATTGAGTATCTTTCTGAAGATAAACTTTCTTTTCTTTCTTTTCTTTCTTTTCTTTCTTTTCTTTATTTTCTTTCTTTTCTTTCTTTTCTTTCCTTTCTTTCTTTTCTTTCTTTCTCTTCTTTCTTTTCTTTCTTTTCTTCTTTCTTTCTTTCTTCTTTTCTTTCTTTCTTTCTTTTCTTTCTTCCTTCCTTTTCCTTCCTTCCTTCCTTCCTTCCTTTTCCTTCTTCCTTCCTTCCTTCCCTTCCTTCCTTCCTTCCTTCCTTCCTTCCTTCC